>NW_026575148.1:10440000-11052790 GCF_905146905.1 Nyctereutes procyonoides | reverse complement strand
ATTTTTTAAAATTTTTGAGCTTAATAATAATTATGAAGCAATACCTTGGCTCAGAAAGGGAAAAATGAAAAGCATGGATCAAATTGTACAGCACCTCTTTGATGGTTTGACATGAGGCCAGAAGCAAGAGTTTACACTAAACATTGTTTTTAAAATGCAACCTTTAGTGTTACTTGATTTTTTCCCCAAGCAAACTAAGATGTGAGATTTAATAATCCTTTCTGACAATTTTATAAAAATGGGCTGCCATGCTTAATTGATGATAGGCCTCTTCATCTGCCACCTCCAGGCATTCACTGTAAGTTACTGATACAGAGTTCACAGCCTCTATCCATCAGATCTTTGACTGCATCTGTGTTATTAACCTTTGGGTTGATCTGAGAGTGGCATCGCCCCAACTAACTGGCTGTCATGTCAGCTTGGCAGCTGGGCTTTGCATGTTCTCTTTCACTTTCACTTTGTCTCTCAAGATCATCTGAAGAGATAGGGACAGAGCAGTGTAGCCAATTACCTTGTAATTTCTAGATTGTCCAGCTTTTCTCCGAGATAGTGCCAGAAGGCACTATTCTATTTCCAGGAGAAAATATATTTCTAAAAGATACGAGCAGTTGATGCCCTAGAAATATAATAGTCAAAAGTCTTTGAGTCAGAGAGTCCAGGTTCTAATTGTAGCTCCAACTCTGTGGCTTTTTGCAAGATACTTAACCTCTCTGGAACTCAATAGTAAAAAAGAAGAAATTATTTTGGGGCAAAGATAGTGAATTTTCCTCCAGAATTCATTCTCTCTGTGTATCGTTTATAGATCAGCCTTACCTGTCAGGGACAAATTTATATTTTGGAAGTGTTAAGAAAAAAAAAGGTATAAAATAAATAAATGACTAATTTGCTAACTCCCTTTTCCCCAGGGCCTTTGAAGAAGGCTGTGTAAGTGAGGGACTCTAAAGGTTATACCATATTAAAGTCACAGTAATTCCCAGTAAGTCTACCTCAACCTAGTCCATTACATACACACATATTTTAGTAGGGCTTCTACTTTCCCAGTTGGAGACTACATTTCTTAGCCTGCCTTGTTATTGTGCCCATTTGATGCTATTCTAGCCAAAAGGAGAACACAAATAATATACACAACTTCCAGCTAACATCCTTTAAAACCTCTGCTTGTCTTCCACTTTCTTTTTACCTTTTTCCACTGACTGGGAAATGACAGTAGCTGAGAATGGGAGAAATGGCCCCATTTTGGACTCAGAGATGGAAGCTCTACCTGGAGTCGTGCAGAGACCTCTTGGGATAACCCATTCTGGATTACTCTGTGTGCTAAATATTCCTTGAGGAAGAAATAAATTTTTTTAAGTCAATGTATGTTTGGGTTGCTGTTAAAGTAGTGTAGCCCATATCCTAACAAATATAAATACCTACCCTTTAGTATATTTTGAGAGTCAAAAGATATAGTGCATGTAAAATGCTTGCAGATGGTACTCTGCAAAAACTAGCTCTTCCAGAGAGAATTTTTTAATTATCTAATTTTGTTTAGGCAAAGAAATAATCCTAGAATCAGTAGAGAGGTTAATCCTCAGATAATTTTAAACCAAAATCATTCTAAAATTTAATCCAATAAACAGTTATTAGGTTTAGAATAAAGTTATTTTAAAATTTAATCAACATTCGTTAGGTGTCATCACTGTGCCAGGAAATGTGCAAGCATCAGGGACACAAAATTAAATATAGTTTAGTATAATAAACATACTAATTGAGTATGTACATGTGCTAGACTACATGCAAAAGTGAAACATACTGTGTAGTTATTCAGATAAGAAAACATGAGAAGCATGTTATTTCCTTGTCTACATAACTGTGTGATATATGTCATTTATGCTTTCATGTTTTACCTGTTGTGATATTTCAATATATAATAGAATGTCTACAGTAGGAAAAGGGAAACATTTTAATTACCATCAAGATCTAGTATTATGTTTTTTTCACTGCAATAATCATGTTCTTCTAAACTATAAGAATTTAGAATTTGTAGAATTTATTCAGTTAGATCATGATTGTTTACTCAAAATAAAAATTGACAGAAATTTACTTGTGTATAGATAATTTTTTTTGCTCAGTTATCTGAAAATAATACTTATATGGATTACTGACTATGGGACTTGCTTTCTTGATTAATCTTGTTATCCTATAAGTTTGTTTATTTATAGATTTACAGATTTATTTAATTTTCTTAGAGAGAGAGATATTATGGGAAAGGACAGAAGGAGTGAGATAATCCTCAAGCAGACTCCCCTCTAAGCAAGAAGCCCTACTTTGGGCTTGATCCCACAACCTTGAGATCATGACCTGAGCTGAAATCAAGAGTCAGATGCTTAACCAATTGAGCAACACAGGTGTCCCTATAAATTTATTTATTAATCCAACCTTTCAATAGTTTCTCTTCTGCCTTCTATACAGTTACTACCATAGAGACCCCAATTATTCAAATGTTGGGAGATAACAGATTGTGATAAGAGAAAGGTAGCTAATTTTATGTAAATGTTTTGATTCTGTCAAGTCCTTTTACTTGAAACAATAGTTACTGTTTACCTTGACAACACATGTGAAATGCATTGTATCAGCTTGATTCTGTGGAAGAGTGAGATTTTCCTCTGTTTTTGCAATCTCTTAGTGGATTGCCTATTATGCTCATCATAATCTGGTTTAATACTTATTCAATAAGTATTTTCTCTACTACGTTTGTAGAAATGTTTTTCTGGATTGGCAGATTTTGTTCTTATATCTCCTCAACAAAGGTGACCACAGATATTATCCATTCATATAACCTTTCATATTTTTAAAATATTTGAACATTGCTCACAATCTTTTTAAAAATATAGGAAATAAAATTCTCGATACATGTACATAGGCGTTAGGTTGATAATGTTGTAAGTAAAAAACAGAATATCAGCAATTTCATGTGTTGCAACCTAAGTTATGTGAGTATAGAGAAATGTGTGGAAGAATCCACATCAAACTATCAAAATTAACTAATTAGGGAGAGATTAGTAAATTTCTTTTTATATACCTATCCTCATATTTTTTGACTTGCTGTGTTAAGTTTGCATTACACTTTTTTTCTTATTTTACAAAGAATAAATTGATTAGGAAAACGATGCTGATTGTATTTGCAACATAAACATCATTAATCAAGGCAGGGACATTTTCCCTTTTTCTTTTATATATACATAAATAAAATGATTTCTGTAAGTTTCAGATTATATCCTTAAAAAACTCTGCTTGTCCTCCATTTCCTTGTTTCACTGGCTGGGAAATGGCAGTAGACAGATATGGGAAATGGCCCTATCTATCTATCTATCTATCTATCTATCTATCATCTATTTTAAAATGCAGTATTATATTAACAGTTATATATAACTGTGATGTCTAGGTAAAACACATATATATATATATGCTAGATGTATATGATATATATAAAAGATAAATCTTGCAAGTTATATGTGTGTGTGTATATATATATATATATATATAACTCCTAATATAAGGCTGTGTAAACATTTGTTAAAAGAAAAAATGCATGAATGAATGAATGATCATAGCCAGAGAAGGTTTTAAGGAATAGTAAAGATTTAAAGAAGATAAGGATAAGTTGACAGATGTTTGAGGGTAGAAAACCAGAAACAGTGTAAGTAAAAATTTATTTTGAAAAGTTTGGGTAATAATAAGGCAAGTAAAGTAGACTTTAATGTTGGTTGAAAGAGATCTTTTCTGTAGAGTAGATTTTGAGGTTGGTTAAAAGAGATCTTTTTGTAGTTTTAAGTTCCTGAGGCATATACATTTACATGTTTAGTGACATTTTTGGTGGCAAAGAACTAAAGGGAGAGGCAGAGACAATAACTAAAAGCTGTAGATCACTAAGAAAGCAGATCCTGGTCTTGAATTGGTTCATACAGAGTTCCTCTATTATTATGAAAAAGAAGGAAAGGTAACTGATGCACGTCTGTTTGTAGATCTATTGGAAGCCTGAGAGGGTCTCCATTGATGATGACTTTCTGTCTCTGTGAGGGTTGGAGATAAGCTAAGATGCATGTCTTTAATGCTGCAGTGGTTCTTGCTGAGCTTAATACCTACACAAGTGGAGATGTATCTTACATGCTTTTGAAGTTCCAACTTTTAGTTGTCATTTGCATGCTAATAATTCCTAAGTATGTCATTTTGCCTGTTTGCCTAGGACAAGGTGGTTTTTATCCTTACTTACACATTGTCAAATAAACTCTGTATGGATAGTCCTGTAGCTGATCACAGATCACAAGCCTGTTCTTACCTTTTCCTCTTGGTGAATTCCTGTTTGGGATCCTTGGTTTCTTCCCTCAGTCAGGACCACTAAAGCATTTTGAAAAGGAAATGAATTCTGATTCTTTTTCTTACAGAGGCTCTATATCTACTGGTTTTCAATGAGGAAACTGGAAAAACCTCCAGCTATTTCACACAACGAATGGCTTAACAGAGGGGATTTAAAAACCATTAGAAGACCTGGGAAAGAATATGTTAGGTATCATTTAGGAAATCAGAAAATGTTCAGATTATAAAAAATCAATGTCACTGACTTCATTGCCTCCTGAACTAAAGCAAGTGATTCTTTGGACGACACCAGGAAGCTGCTAGAAAAATCTTGTTGCTAAAGCCTTGGCAGATGCCACGCACAGCCATGAGAATAACAATTGCTTCTCTTCTGCTTTTCCTATGCCTTCTAAAATTACATTAGTTCCTCTCATTGGCAGAATGTAACCCAGGCCCATACTGGCAGGAAATCTTGAAAATGTAGTTGTAGTTCCCAGGCCTCCAGCTCCAATGATAAAAGGAGAACACAGAAGGGGGAAAATGGGGTTCAGTGGCCAACACAATTTCACACAATCCAGCACATTTCTAAGCCAAATTACTCACATTCTCTCCCAGGGAACAGTTCTCATTTGACCTACAATAGGAGATGCTGAATATATGTTCTCTGAGTAAGACAACGTTAATTCAGGGGAGACCCCAGGAGAAACTTAAACCAGCTAGTCGAAGTTAGTCAAGCGTTATAGGGCTAGGTTGATTTACCTCTGGCTGACATTATCCATCCTAACTCTTCAGCAGTAGCCGAAAGGGTGTGACAAATTAGCTTAGGAGTCATTTGTAGGATTGCCAAACAGAAACTAAATAACATATCCGTGCTTCTCTCCTAACTGTCACCAAGTTGTTTGAAAGCCAATATAAGGGAAAGGAAGTGCCAATTTCAAAGCCTCACTAAAGAGCTGCGTTCAGAATAAGTTACTCTTCTCTGTAAAGGTAGCTCTGTTGCATGTAATAATTTAGCAAGGATAATTTGTAAGAAAGTTCAAGATAAAAAATTTATGGATGAGATCGCTTTGAAGATTTTGACTTAAAGCAACGTTGTGAACTAACATTTCCACTAAAGTAGAAATTTAAGAAAATTTGAGCAGGATGCAAACCCTACAACCACAATGTCTTTACTCAGGGTATTATAACTAAGTAAGTAGTCCACAAAGAACCATTACAGTTAAACTTAGTAGTGAAACTTTGGAAAAGCTGAGAATACTATAATAAAATCAGAGTTTTATGAAACCATGATCAACCTCCTCAATTTTATGAAATGTCAATTTTTTTTTTTTATTTCTGGATTTAAATCTGAATGTCTTAGATATTCTCCCACTTTCTTCTTCCACGAGGATATTAACAGGCATACCAAATAACTACCTTGCTTTGGAGGAGCCTCATTTTATTTCTGTTTAGGGAAAAGTCCAGGTTCGAAGAAGAAGATGGCGATCGTAACAGGACCATTAGATGCCTAAATTGAGACCGATGGAAAAAAAACGGAAGACTTATGACATATTTTTTAGTTTTAGCAGAAACTGAAATTTAAAGGTCATGGTTGGCAATGTTTGAATTTCTCTCTTAGCAAAATACACAGTTTAAGACCCCTGAAATACAACATACACAGCTTTTAGAACATAGAAATGGCAAAATAAATACCTCTGAATTTGACAACTTTTTTGTTTTCACAGTTGACTAAATTTCCCATTTGCTTGTAGTCTACAGCCTAAGAAATGTGAAAACTTGTTTTTTAATAAAAGATTATTTCTAAACTTATCAATGTAAAAAGTTACCTTCTCAAACATTGAGGATTTCTTTATTAGTTAACTGTCCTAAAATCTTCTGTAAGAGATTTTATGATTTAAAATCAAGGGCAAATTAATCTGACATATTTATCATATGATAACATAACATGTATATGTATGCATTGCCAATTCTATTTAAAAATATTTAGCAGTAATAGTTACTATTTTAACTTAGTTGCTTTATTACAATATTTTAATTTTGTGCAAAATGCATAAGTCAAAGGAAATGCATATTATTAGTTTCTCTCAGGTAACCATGACCATGAAAAGGTAAGCTACTTAAGCCAGAGGAGTGTCTCTAGTTTCACCTAAGGGTGGTATATACTTCTTTCAACAAAACTATGTAGAGTTAAATGTTTTGACTGGTAGATTAGAAAATCTAAGTTAAATTGAAATTAAATATTAAAATTTGGTAAGATGGTAAAGCTTAGGAGTGCTTTGCCGAGTGAAATGAACGTAGCATTTAGAGGTATATGAATATTCACAATTCAATAAAAATAAGGAGGCTAATCTTGCTGAAGGAATGGGCTCTTTCATTGGAGAGAGTAATAATTAAAATATCCAGATACGTGAAAGCTTCCATATAGATCTTTCAAGCCTTTATAGCATTTTCTGTTTGTGTTCTTCATCTGGTAGTTATTTTATATTATTCTCCAATTTATATATTAATTTTGAAATCTCTACTGATTAAGTAAACTCTTATGGGCCAGAACCATATTTCATACCTCTTTATAATTCTCAGTTGTGCATTGCACAGTGCACATTATAGGCATGCAATAAACATTGGTGTTGGTATGGTTGATTATGATAATGATAATGGTGGCAACAATGTTGGATAGGTAGATTAAGACATGAGTGGGTAATTGTTTGGATGCCAATCTGATAACTTTAAATACAATTTAGGAACATGGCATTTGAGGCTAGAATTTATCATGAAAGAATTTTGAAGGCAGAAATACCAAGGTATTTGGTGACTAAGTCTAGGTAAGAAGGGCACAGTTGGCACAAGTAATACTTAACTGTAAGATTTAAGTGTTGGAAAATAAAGGGATGGTTGGAAGGGAAGCTGATTGGTCAAGAAATAAGATTAAAAGTTAGTTTTAGTAAATTTGTCATAACAATGAAGAAAATAAAAATACCAAGTATATCATTGAAAATCATGAACTGAGGTTTATACTGTGAGGAAGGAGATATAGGTTTAAAATTCATTGCCCTCTAGTTGAGGTATGATAAGGCAACAAAGGATGTTCTAGTTCCCTTCATGGAAAGAATAAAGAAAAGCAAAATACACATATTTCATAATGTGGTATATGTATTCCTGGAAAACCTTCTATTCTGCCAAATTGTGTACTACAAATAAGGCTTACACGAAAGATAGAATTGGGGGCAAGCCATCAAACTCTGCAAATTTATAAACAGAGAACAAACAGAAAATGCTATAAAGGCTTGGAAGAACAATCAGAAAGAAAGAACAAACAGAAAGAGAAACAATCTGAATGTTAACACTGACAGGTTTTTTTTAAAAGGCAAATTTCTAATAAATTAATAAATTGTACCATAAATAAATATTGTGAAAAACAATAAAAGCTTGATAGGAGGTGTATAAAGAAGGGTGTGGAGTTACACAGACAAGAGAGAATTATAAAGATTGGAAAGAAGGAGGTAATAAAGGCTACATAAGAAGCCAAACTGATCTCTCTGTGTCTCTCATGAATAAATAAATAAAATCTTTAAAAGAAAAAAAAAAAAGAAGCCAAACTGAGCCAAGGTGTAAAGAACATGTGGTGACATGGTTAAATGCCCCTTAGTGGCTCTCTGTAATCTAGCACCATGTAGTAGATAGAATAATGCCCCCCCCCAATTTTCCATATCCTAATCCCTAGAACCTGTAAATATTTTAACCCACATGGCAAAATGGAAATCCTTACATGTAAAACTTAGAGATTGAGGGATTGTCCTAGGTGATCTGAGTGCCCCAGTCTAATGACATGGGTCCTTAAAAGCAGAGATTCTTTTCCTAGCTGTGGTCAGAGGGAGATATGAATGAATAATAAAGAAGTTTAGAGAGATATGTTGCTGACTTTGAAGTTAGAGTGAGGGGACTTCAGGGAAAGAAATGTGGGCAGCCTCTAGAAACTGAGAAAGTCAAGGAAACAAATTCTCCTCTAGAGCATGTGGAAAGGAATGCAGCTCTGTAGACACCTTGATTTAAGCCCATTGAGATACAAGATCTATGTTAGACAACTACTGCAGCCAGTACTACTACTATTAATGTTACTACTACTTCTGTTACTACTATCAATCTGTAAGGGTAAACTTGTGTTTTATGCCACCAAATTTGTGATAATTTATTAACCAGAAATAGAAAACTAACATTTTTTCAATATGTCGTATTTTTTAAAATATTAATAGGCTGGAGACAGTCATAGACCATTCAATGTGAATTTTACCTCATAATAACTTTATATTAATTTATACTAATAGTGTGTAGAGTCATTCGCATTATAGAAACATGTGAAGGCTGAAGAGACTGCCCGCAAAACTGATATTTGGAGAAGGTCCTCATTTAAAAAGCAGTTTTGAAAAAAGTGAAGTAAGTACAAAAGTCAGGACAAATGACACCTAAAAAGTAGCATTAAATCTTATCCAGGATGGCCCATGGGATAAGGGTTTTATGATCGTATGAGTAGAGAATTCTATCAATGTTGAAGAGTC
Organism: Nyctereutes procyonoides; assembly: GCF_905146905.1. Lineage (NCBI taxonomy): Eukaryota > Metazoa > Chordata > Mammalia > Carnivora > Canidae > Nyctereutes > Nyctereutes procyonoides. The sequence goes on along the minus strand of NW_026575148.1, from coordinate 11,043,902 downwards.
ATAGAGAAATTTTTCAGATATTTTGTCTTATGACTAGGCTTGACAGATAGAATGCAGATTCCCCAGTTAAATTTGGATTTCAGATAAACAGCACATAATTTTTGTTTGAGTGTAAGAATGTCCCATACAGTATTTGGAACTATGAAGTTATCCATTGTTTATCTGAAATTCGCATTTACTTAAGTGTTTTATATATGTATTTTAAAGACTTTATTTATTTGAGAGAGCATAAGAGAGATAGCAAGCACAGCATAGGGAGGGGTAAAAGGAGAGGGAGAAGCAGACTCCTTGCTCAGCAGGGAGCTTGACTTGGGGCTCAGTCCCAGAACCCTGAGATCATGACCTGACCTGGAGGCAGACACTTAACTGAGTCACCCAGGAACCTCTAACTGTTCTATATTTTTATTTGCTTAGTCTGGCAACCTTACTTGTTTTTAAAATGATTGATTTTAAGACATTTTTATTATTAATGCATCATAAATCATGAGAATCTTTCAAATTAGGAATTTGATGTTTCACTTTACTTAAAAAATATCCTACTAAAAAAATCCTACTAAATTTATGGTGTATCTTATACAGCATCTTAAAATCAGGGAAATAGGTATAAACTTTTCTTATAATTTTTTTAGTATTCTATATATTTGAGATGTATCTCTAGTTGGTTAATTGACATATTTAATTGTCATATATAGTACATGTATGTCTATGTTCTTATGAACTATTTCTTGCAAATTAAAATTTAGTCTATGATAGTGAAAACATTGAGTGAAAAATTCTGTACTATGTTGTTACATGAGGGTAAAGCAAACTTGTTTCATTTTTGTCATGTAAGGCAGCCAGTATTTGAAAATTAGATTAGCAGTGGAGCCAGTTCACATGTTCCTATGTCGTGTGGAGAAGGTATAATGATTTCAAAGACAGCCTGATGTTGACAGAAATTTCAACCATGAATTTATACTATATCCGATCATCAACTTGAATTGACACCTTTTATTTAAATCTTTAAAGGTTTTATTTATTAATTTTAGAGAGACAGAGAGAGTGTGAGTGGAGGGAGGAGCAAAGAGGGACAAGCAGACTCTTCTCTAAGCTATAGCCCCATGTGGGGTTTGATCTCCTGGCTCTGAGATCATGAGCTGAGCAGAAATCAAGAGTCTGTCACTTAACCAACTGAGCCACCCAAGTGCCTGTCCAATCACTTGATACTTTAAGTGTCTAAAGAATTTTACTCAGAATTTTAAATATTTGTATTTTTATTTCTTTGTGTCTTCTTGTTTTTAAATGTTCTCTTTTCTCTACATGTTCTCCATACTTCTAAAAGTCTCTAGACTTTTCAATCTTTTTTTCTGCAAACTATATTCCAATTTATATATATCAGAAACTGTGTACGTATTGTGAACTCTTTGGTGTTGTTTTTTTTCTTTTTTTAAAGATTTTATTTATTTGTGAGAGATAGACAGAGATGGTGGTAGAGAGCACAAGTGAGGAAGAAAAGGAGAAGCAGGCCTCCACCGAGCAGGGAACCCAATCGAGGGCTCTATCCCAGGACCCCAGGACCATGACCAAGCCAAAGGCAGATGCTTAACTGACCAAGCCACCCAGGTGCCCCTGAACTGATTAGTTTTTAAATGGAGTACTTTACCAACTGAGGCAAACAGCACCAGGAAAATCAGGAAGAAAATTATCAGTATTCCATACAGTTTCCATATGCATTTATGCATAAATTTTCTGTCCATAAACATCCTCAAATAAACTAAGCTTTCAGGTAAATCCAAATAAATTTAATCTTTGGTTTGTATCATAGACTTGTAAGTGACAATAAATGTACTCAGCATGCCAAAGTGGCACAATGATTGGAAAATTTTATTTAAAATTGATAAATGGGAAATTTTCTTCCTTATGTAAATGATCTAAATATTCATCCACTGATGGCCACAATTATCTCCAAATTGAAAATTAAAATACAAGGAATCTTTTAAAAGAGGACACATATATATAATATATATATAATTATATAATTATATAATATATATAAATTAGTAAGATAGCTTCTCTTAACTGTCTTTTTTTTTAAATTTTTATTTTATTATGATAGTCACTCTCTGAGAGAGAGGCAGAGACACAGGCAGAGGGAGAAGCAGGCTCCATGCACCGGGAGCCCGACGTGGGATTCGATCCCGGTTCTCCAGGATCATGCCCTGGGCCAAAGGCAGGCGCCAAACCGCTGTGCCACCCAGGGATCCCTTCTCTTAACTATCTTAACCAACTCTACAGGAAGCCTGCCTGATTCACTCTTGCTTTTTTTTTTTTTTTTTTTAATGGGTGAAAAACTTGCATATAACTTTGTGGTATTTCATTTGCCTTCTTCTGTTACCTTTTTCCAGATTTGTAGTTCTATTTTTTTATACTTTGTAATACTTACAAATTAAATATAAAGCATAGGGAACTTTTAATAATGATAAACTTTTCAGCACAGTAATCTTGGGGAAGTATTTTCGTATGATATTTGACATTAAGTTGAACAACAATACCCCTCTCTGACATAATGGAACCAATGTCAGTGGAGTGCAGACTAAATTACAAAGGGCATTTATTTCCCAGAAGCTGTAAATGATTAAAAACTATCTCAGGTCGTGATATTCTATTTTGTATAATGTTGCTTTGTACTATAAGTTTCTTCTTAAGAAAAAGAGAAAAATATAATGGGAATCCTTTATTTCATGACCACCAGCATCTGTAGGAGTTTCTATATTGCATGGTTAATATTTTCAACGAAAAGTCCCTTTGCACTTACATCTTATAAATGTAGTATGTGGCTTCATAATCAAAAGTATTCTCTAAAGTCATATTTAAGGAAGCAAAGGTTTCCAGCTATAAATAGTCACAGCATTAAAACAGATGTTTTTCAAAGTTCACTTGTATTTGGTTGGTTGCTATCAGTAATAAATTTCACTTGTACTTAATGTTAGATCATGAAATCAAGATTTCATTCCAAGTAGAGTCTGAAACAAAACTAAAGATATCAAATATCAAGATGAATTATATTTTCAAATATTTTGGAATTGTGTTTTAGGGTTCCAGAATCCCTTTATTTATTCCTTATCCCCTTGACTTGCCACATGTTACCAAAAGTAGCATAGCTATCCATGAAGGAATGAGGGCTTTTTTGTTGTTTCTAAAACATCTAGGTTTGAACAGGAATTTACTTTTGGCAGGTTCCTTGCCATCGCTGAGTTCTGTTTACCTTTGTAAAGCAGGGATGATAATAGTGTGCTATTGCTGGGAGTAGCTCTCCATATTTTTTTTTTTCACATTTGTGTATGGTCAGGGATTTCTGAACAAAACTCACTGGAAAACTTTGTTAAAGGATGATTACTAGTGAACATGCTTTAAAAGCCTGAGATGGTATATTGTTCCAAAAGGTATTTAGAGACTTCTCTCCCCTGAGGCCATTTGCTGTTCCAGTTTTGGGGGGCTGGGATTTTGCCTTCTAAGGAAGACTTATTTACATTCCTGCTTAAATGCTTCTCTTCCTCTCCAGCCCTCCCCCCGCCCCCCGCCCCCCCCCCCCCCGCCTCTGTTTCTAAGGGAAGGAGATACAGATCTGTTAACTGTCCTGTACAACTTCGGAATCTCACAAATTCAGAGTTCTTGTTATGTGCTACAAACCCAGTACAAGCACAGGGTAACAGAAGGCCCTTACCATATTGCCCAGTGGAGACTGGAATTTGGGGAACCAGTGCTAATGTACTCTGTATGTAATAATGATCTGTTCTCTGATCCAGAAACTTTATGTATCTTATTAGAATATGAATCAATATCTATCTATCTATCTATCTATCTATCTATCTATCTATCTATCATCTATCTATCTTCCTATCCACACACACGTATCAGCCATTCCATTTGCTACCGAAGAGAATCTAGAATCTCTGTTGCAATGGCTTAATGCCTATCCTCAAAGGATGGTGCTCATTTCTGTTGCTAGCATGGGCTTAGATATACCAGATCCCTTTCCCTCCAGTTAAGTTAGAGGTAGGTTAAATATAACCAAGGATATCAAAGAAGTCAGCCAAATCAATGGTAGTTCTAGGAAAGGTTTTCCTCATAAGTGGGAAAGTGCTATATTAAGAGAATTCCATTTCCCTCCCAATTATTTGCATTTTGGAGCTTGTCTTAGGAGAATGTGGTGCACAGGGGTGCAGCCCACATGTTGTGATCATTAGAAGCAAGTATGAAGAAAGAAGCAGAATGGGGATGAAAGAACAGAAGAAATGTCAAATCAGCGAGCAAAAGAGCAGAGTGTTATGGATAACGTCTTTAAGCTGCTAAATCAACCCTGAATCCATTCCTTTGGATTTTTTCTTTGAATACAAAATAAGTGATCCCTATAATTCAACATGCTCTTGTTATTTTCATTTACTTAAACTAAGTAATATAAGAATATAGGAATTGTAAAAAAAAAAAAGAATATAGGAATTGCAAAGATTAAATGAAATGAGAAGTTAGGTAACTGGAATAGGACCTAGTAGATGCTTAGCTAAAAAAAAAAAAAAAAAGTGCTGCTGCTGCTGCTAGTACTACTATTGGGGGTTATCCCAGGTCTGAACACCTGTAGGCCTATTGTCTAAGTGTCTGTATCATAGATCCGGGGTGCTGGTTTGGGGGGTTTATGAAAGAGTGGTCATTTAATCACAAGGACAGAAATGAGGCATGTTGGTAAATGGAAGGAACATCAGAGTAAAATATAAAAGTGGTAAAATTTAATTAGAGCAATTATTCTCAAACAGGAACCCTTTATGCTCTCAACAATTATTTAGAACTCTAAAAAGTTTTGCTTATATGAGTTGTCTATATCAACATATACTGTATTAGAATTTAGAATTAAATTTTAAAATTGAGTACTTCATTTTAACTTTATTGAAAACCTGTTTTATATATATTACTTTTTCAAAAATTAAAAAAGAGAGAAACATTATTGTTTAATTTTTTTGCAGATCATTTTAATGCTTAGCTTCTTATATCTGCCTCTGCATTCAAATAGCTCTGTTCTGTTTGATTGAAGTATAGTGAAGAAGTTTTGGTTTTACACAGATATGCACTTAGAAAAGGGAGGAGTATTGCAATGATCTTAAAGATAATTGTGGTTATTTTGTTTTGGAATTACACCAAAACTTGTCAATTGATGGTTTCTTAAAAGTTGATTAGAATGTAGAATTTTGATACGTAGCAACAAATATTTCAAAGCAACAAATGTTCAATCCATTGATCTGTGTTGCATCTTAATTACTTTTACTCATGCATAATTCTGTAACATCATGCATTGCTATTTGGAAAATATTGGTTAACTGAGTTATGTGTATCATTTAAAAATTGGCAAATTCATTATCACATTTGTTAGCATCAGTGGTGTTCTAATAAGAATATTAGTTAAGTATTGGAAAACTGTCAAGCTCACGGTGGCAGACCTACATTTTCTAAAATTCTAATTTTTCCTTGAAAGCTTGAAATACATTATTGCAACAAATATTGTCAGTTGTTTTCCTTGAAATGACAGGTTCACTTCATTAATTTTTGAAAAAAAATGTCTGTCAAAACATGTCTGAATAATTATAGTATGTCACTGTATCTTCAGGTAAAAATGGTGCTCCACTAAAAAAGCAGCAAGTTGAGTTTGCATCTGACACAATTGCACACGGGCTTTTACTGGAAACAGCCATATGCTTCAGAATGTAGCAGAAGCATTTTATCTTGTTCTCTCATTTTGTCCTATAGACTATTAAAGAGGGATCTATGCAAAGGCTGAACATGATTAAATTAATTTTACTACTTCACCATGAACACTGTTATGTGAAATTCAATGTTTTTCTTTTTTATAAAATTATGAGTGCATGTCAGTAAAGAATACAATGACTCCTAGACTACTGATGTATAGTTTGGTGCTGCTACCTTAACTCATGTTAAGGTGTCAGCATTTTTATCATCATTGTTTTTGCACCATCAGTGTACATGTCAACCAAGTGAAAGAGGCAAATTATCTCTTAGTATTATTATGAAATAGTTTTGACCTCATCGGTCCCTGAAAGGATCTTACAGGCTGTTTTTGGTTCTAGAGATCATACTTTGAAAACAATCAATTTAAGGAACAAACCGGGGAGAGGGAATGTATCAGTGTGTCAAGAATCTCCCTAATATCCTGACAGGCTAATAAAATGAAGATGTCACATCAAGCCCATTAAAAGAGAGGACTATTTATTTGCATTCATCAACCATCCAACCCAATAATCCCTAGTTCTTGTTCCCAGTGGTAGATGTTGTGATATAGACATCTTCCATTTGGATGGAAATTTTTGGATTAGGTGTGTTGTTTGTGAATCTTTAACCATTGATTCATGGTATCTGAGTCTTTTAATGTACTTGAAGGGAGAAACCAAGAAATTTTTGAGTTTTATTAAGTCATTCAAACAAAGTGCTTACCACAGCAGATTCAGGTTGTTACCCAAACTTCATCATTTTCTTGTGTTATCTGTTTATTTTCTGTCATCCATTGCAGGAGTCTGCTGCATATTTTTCCTTCTCCACACATACTTCCATTAGATACAGGCAGGCATATTTTTGCATTATACTTATAGCATCTGCTTTGAAGATACAGGGAGTGATCTGGTTGATTCAACTATTTTATCTTACTTAGTAAGATAAAGTTCAGTAACACCCAAACCTAAAACGTTTTTGTGGTCAACATTTACTGACTGGTACAAAGTTATTACTTTTATGTACTTATCACAGTACTTTCAGCTCATGAACTGCTGACATTTGTTTTTCTTATCCTAAATTGAGAAAATTACACACAAACATGTAAGAACTCTGCTTGGTATGGCTAGTAAAGTTGAGATTTTATTTCTAGAGGTTTGAGAATGCCTCTTTATCCAGAGCATGATACTCCTTACCGGTGTGTTAGAAACTTTGCATATTCTCACTAATAATGAGATATTAACTTTTATACTAGTTTTAATCTTTGTTTTTTAATGTTTAAATGTATTTCATTTTTGTCTTACCTATTATTTATTGCTGATTATACTTTATTGATCCCTACTAACCACTCTAAATTATTTTTAAGCATGACATTATATAAACAAACAAACAAATAAATAAATATCTAACATTTATGCTGCTCTGTTCAAATTCTCAGTTTATCCCAACTTTTACCTCTGACAGCAATTTTAAATGGCACAAAGAGTCTGATGTGTGTCTCTGATTCTTGGATATAAAGATTCATGTTCAAGATCATGATCGTCACAGCTGTATGATCCCTGCAACTGAAATATGCACTGGTGTTTTGGAGATAGCTGATTGGACAAACAGTGAAAATATGAGATAAATATTACCAAGAATCCTCAGGAAAATCAACCCATGGGACATGAAATCCTCCTTGTCATAAATCACATAATATTTTTTCTTTTATGTGAGAATTGGTAGAAAACACTAATATATTTAGGCAGTGGATTCTAAGCAATTAAGGCCACTGCAAAGACCATGTGTATTTTGTACTAAGGAAGAATGGATACTGCTTTTAAGAACTATACATTTCTTTAGAGATTCAGATTTTAATTTCTTACACTATTCATATACATTCCTTACACTATTTCTTACACTTTCTTACATATACAAATTTCACTTACACTTACATATACATACTTACATATACAACTTACACTTTCTTACATATACAAATTCAGTTTTAATTTCTTACACTAGGGTTCTTTTTCGCTTTCAGATTTATTCACTATTTTTTTAAACAGCATTATTGAGTCATATATTACAAATCATAAAATGCACCCATTCTAAGTGTATGGTTTGATAATTTTTAGTAAATTTAAAGAGTTGTAGAGGCCAGCACACTCCAATTTTAGAATCTTTCCGTAAACCCCAAAAGATTTCCTGTGCCCATTTTCTGCAAATCCTTATTCCCACTGTCATCTCTAGGCAACCACTAATCTATGTGTGTCTTAAAAGATTTTTCCTTCTGGGCCATTCACATCCATGGAGTCATACACTATTTAGTCTTGCATCTGAGTTCTTTGGCTTAGCATAACGTTTCTGAGGTTCACCCATGTTGTAGTTTCATGTATCAGTAGTTCCATTTTATTGCAGAGTAGTGCAATATATGAATATACTACATTTGTTTAGACAATCATCAGCTGATGGGCATTTGAGTTATTGCCAAATTTTGGCTACTATGAATAATACTGCTGTGAGCATTCATATACAAATCCTCGTGTGGACTTACATTCCTATTTATTTGGGGTGCCTAGGAATGGAATTGCTGAATCATATAATAATTTTATGTTTAACTTTTTAAAAAACTAGAGGTTTTCCAAAGTAACTGCACCATTTACCATTGCTAGCAATGTACGAAGTTTCCAGTTTTCTACACGTTTACCAACACTTATTATTGTATGTCTTTTTGATGATAGCCATTCTAGTGGTTATGAAAAGACCCCTTACTGTGGTTTAAATTTGTACCTCTCAAATGACTAATGAGGCTGAACATCTTTTTATGTATTTATTAGACATTCACAAATCTTTTTTAAATATTAATTTAAATATTAATTGTAGTGGCTGCAAGTTTACAGTAAGGTAGAGGGTCTTGTTGAATTCACCTTTTAAATCTTCTTGATGGTCAGCCTCCCGGGCTTTTCATGGTAAAATGCTACTTTGCTCTTCAGGGAGATAAACGTAACTTTCTAAGATCTGAAACTGTGATAATATATGCTCTCTTCTGTTTACACTGGTTAAGAAGAGATACCTAGGCCTGATTACCAACTTGATATATTTCCCTGCATGACTCAACTTTCTTTTGAGCATTGTTACGATTTATAGCCAAAAAAGTCATGTATCCAGGGGTGCCTCCATAACATGGTTGGTTAAGCTTTGGACTATCAGTTTCAACTCAGGCTATGATCTCATGGCAGTGAGATCCAGCCCCATGTGCAGCTCTGTGCTCAGTTTGGAGTTGGCTTGGGAATCTCTCTCCCTCTCCCTCTGCCCCTCCTGCTTGTACTCTCTGTCTCTCCCTAAAATAAATAAATCTTAAAAAAAAAAAAGTCCTTGTATCCATTTCCAAAAGTGGAATAGAGTAGTACAGGGAGTTCTACACAGTGATTGTTGTGTTAGTGATTAGGGGGCCTATCAAAAATCTGAACTGAGATTATTTCCCTCGGGGCACCTGGGTGGCTCAGCAGTTGAGTGCCTGCCTTCAGCCCAGGGTGTGAACCCAGATTCCGAGGGTCCAGTCCCACATCCGGCTGTTGCATGGAGCCCACTTCTCTCTCTGCCTGTGTCTCTGCCTCTCTCTCTTTCTGTGTCTCTCATGAATAAATTAATTTTTTTTTAAAGAGAGATTATTTGCCTATAGACTTACCAGCTGACCTTCTTGACTCAATCCTCTGCCTGGCTGGACCTATGATATATACAAGACCTATATAAACTTGAGAACTTGAACCTGAATACTCTTGACTCTCTGCTTTTCAAATTCCTGCACATTTTTTTTAAAAATGAATTTATTCATGAGAATATTTATTTATTTATTCATGTGTTTCCACCTAGGTGTCCCAATTCCTGCACATTTTTAAAATTTATTTATTTATTTATTTGTTTGTTTGTTTGTTTATTTATTTATTTATCTATTCATGAGAATACACAGAGAGGAGAGAGAGAGAGAGAGAGAGAGGCAGAGACACAAGCAGAGGGAGCAGGAGACTCTATGCAGGGAGCCCGACGTGGGACTCGATCCTGGGTCTCCAGGATCACACCCTGGGCGGCGCTAAACTGCTGAGCCACCGGGCTGCCCTCCTGCACATTTTTATTCTGACTGCCATAAATAATACAAGAACATAGTAATACTTTTTAAGAGCGAGGTTATCCCATTTGGGGGGGGGTATTTTGATACCTGTAACCACAAACTTACCAGAAATACTAACTTAATGTTTACAAAAGGAATTAGCATAGTTTTGGCAAGTTTTTGTTAGATGATATTTCAAAATTGCTCCCTTTTCTCTGTATTACCATGATATACATATATCACATATAGAGAAATTTGCCCTACTGTGTTACACACAACTATGTAGTAGAATAGTTTCATAATTCTACTTTGTGTCATTACAAAATAACTGCTATTAGACTTGTTTTGCTACTATAAATAACTGCAACACCAGACACAAGATATGGACTGTTTTCAGATATTAAATAACAGGTGTCAGGAGACTGCAATCACTGAGAAAAAGGAAACACATGAGATCAGCTGCATGACTGCTCTGGTTTTCTGCCTGAGTGCATGTTCCTAACTGTAATTCAGGAAGAGGAAATCCAAAAATAGTCTCATCAAATTTGAGGTGACAAAGGTCAGAACTTGAGGCTACTGACATGGCTAGAATTTTCAGAGCAGGGTACTAGAGAAAAAATATCCATTTAGAGAAGGAGGTTCAGAAACTTGTATACAACTCACCTTGGGTCTTTGTCTACTAAGCTGAACATGTGCAAATGACACTCTGAGAGGTTGCATAACTAATGACTACCAAAGGACAACACAGCTATTAGGGGGCCATGAGCTGAACAACTGCTACAGCTGGCACAGAGTAGATGTTGTCATTCCAGTAAGCAAGTGTGGAGAGACTTCATTTAATATAGGTAGCAAAGAGTTCATGCTTCAGCGGTAGGGCAATTATAGCTCTCAAAGCCAGCTCTTTATTTCAACTAACAAAGATTTTTTTAGGGGCACCTGAGTGGCTCAGTGGTTGAGTGTCTGCCTTCGGCTCAGGTTATGATCCCAGGGTTCTGGGGTGGAGTCCCACATCAGGCTTCCTCCGGGGAGCCTGCTTCTCCTTCTGCCTATAGCTCTGTATCTCTCTCCTGTGTCTTTCATGAAAAAAATAAATAAAATCTTTAATATATATATATATATATATATATATATATTTAAAAGCCTTGGAAAGGAAAAAGATATGTGTAAATAAATTGTCAGGTGGAACAAAACAAATGCTTCATGAAAGAAAGCAATAACATGTAAATGACAATATGATATTCATTATGTCCAGTATACAGTGAATAATAGACATGCAAAAAGCAATAAATGAGCCCCATAATCAGGAGGACTACCAATCAATAATGAAAATGATAAAGGTGTCAGAATTAGCAGATGATTTTATAATAGCTATTAAAAACTATACTCATGAAAGAAATTACATAAAGAAATGGAAAAACATCTCATGCTCATGGTTGGAAGAACAAATGTCTATGCTACCCTAAAGCAGTCTACGCATTCAATGCAATCCCTATTAAAAGACCACCAACATTTTTCACACAGCTGGAACAAACCTAAAATTTGTATGAAACCAGAAAAGACCCTAATTAGCCAAAGTAATGTTGAAAAAGGAAACTAAAGCTGGTGTTATCACAATTACTGATTTCAAGCTGTATTACAAAGCTGTGATCATCAAGACAGTGTGGCACTGACACAAACAGACAGATAAATGGGACAGAATAGAGAACCCCAAAAATGGACCCTGAACTCTATGGCCAACTAATCTTTAACAAAACAGGAAAGAATATTCAATGGGAGAAAAAGACAGCCTCTTCAATAAATGGTGTTGGGAAAACTGAACAACAACATGCAGAAGAATGAAACTGGACCACTTTCTTACATCATACACAAAAATAAATCCAAAATGGATGAGAGACCTTAATGTGAGACAGGAATCCATCGAAATCCTAGAAGAGAACACAGGCAGCAACGTATTTGACCTCAATCACAGGAACCTCTTGGCTAGAAACCTCTCCAGAGGCAAGGGAAACAAAAACAAGATGAATTATTGGACTTAATCATGATAAAAAACTTTAGCACAGCATAGGAAACAATCATCAAAACTAAAAGGCAACCTAAGAATGGGAGAAGATATGTGCAAATGACATATCGGATAAACGACTAGTACCCCAAATCTATAAAAACCTTATCAGAGTCAACACATGAAAAACAAGAATTCAGTCAAGAAATATGCAGAAGATAAAAAATCAAAGAACACATGCATACATACATACAAAAATTATATAAACATACCTGACAGGGGAGCCTGAGAACATTTTGGAAAATGATACACTGGATAGGTGAGAATCTGTTGCATTGCTGCAGGTTAGGGACTGATACTTGCTGTGAGTGTTTATAGGCTGATGTGTGCTTCACATGTTTTTAAATGGAAAGAACTGTACAATTAAATTTGTCATACAATGTCCTCTGGCCAACCACAACACAGAGAAGAAAGGACAATTTTCTGTAACTTCTGATGAATATTGCATCCAGGTAAATTACTGGAGTGGTTTCCAGTCAAGGATTTGGATCATCTATGCTAGGGAATAATCATTATCAACAATAAATGAATATGAGCCCTGTCTTGTAATTAGTGTCTTATCAACATTATTGTATTATAACAACTTTGGGGTACTGCTTATCTTTCGAATTTATTACAGAGTTCCAACAATTTTAATATTGATAGTGATTCAACTTTGAAGCACACATTTTTCAGTTATGCTTTTTGTAAGCGTTTATTTCAGACTAGTTTAAAAATATCTTGATATATTTTGTAGTTACTTACCGATTTGAATCAGGATTTTATCTATATTATGCAATCAAAAAGACATCAGATGTTAGACTAATAATATATAATAACAATCATAAATTAATAGTTTTTGTTTTCAACTTTTTAAATCTAAGCACTTTCGGTGTTCTCAATGATTGAAATGATAAATAAATGCTATAAGTAAAAAAAAATAAAAAATAAGAAAAAAATAAATGCTATAAGTGTTATCCTAAAGACAAATTTATACTAACTGATGGCCATGTTTATATTTTTACTTATTCAGATTCTATGTAATATTTTGTCTGGAAAAAAAGTTCTCATTTGCTAACAACATTTAAAACCACTGAGTTACTAATTAAAAGGGGATGTGAAAAAAGAAAGATAGCACTGATCGAGAGGTAGGAATTCTGTGAAGATAAATCTAATTTTAGACATTTAGGGTTGGATGCAGTGACATTAAGCTACATCATATATATATATATATATATATATATATATATATATTTATAAATTATCTTTACTGATTTCCAAGAAAAGTAAATATGTATGGATAGCTCCAAAGAAGTAAAAAAAAAAAAAAAGAGAGAGAATACAAAAAGGTATGTCTAGGTATTGAAGACATCTCACAGTTGAGAGAAATTGAGGAGAAATTGCATAGTGTATATTGAAAGATTTACCTTATAAAAGCCCAGTTTGAAATATACAGAGTTTTATTGATACATATGTGTTCATGCTGAAAAGCAAACATGGTTATTGCAACTATGGCCTGAAAGCCCTAGTACGAATGTGCTATTCCTGCTCTTCCCATCCAGAAGTGGTTCTATTCAATCCCTTTCAATTTGACCTCAGATCTTTCTTCGACTGATGGAACTTAACAGAAATGACGCTGTGCAATTTCTGAGACCTTGCACTCTCTTGTAATGTGGGCATTACACCTCTGGAAATCCAGCCTGATCCAGTGTCCTGGGTGACAAAAAATACCTGGAGAGAGGCCAAGATATTTGAGATATTAGAGCTGAACCCAACTCCAGCCAACTTCTCAGCTGGATGCAGCAACATGAGGGAGTACAGATGAAAACAGCACAGGAATAACCTAATCAGACCAAAGGTTTATGAGAAATAACAAATTGTTGTTTTAAGCTGCTGAGTTTCAGGACAGCTCCTTACATAACAATGCATAACTGATACACTGGGCAAAACAGGCTGTTTTTGTTGTTTGTGTGATCTATTCTTAAATACACATGTGTCATACTTAATATGTGGTTTGATGCATAGTGTGATATTGTATGTTTTCTAGGATAGTTGAAAGTAGTAGAAATCTCAACAATTATTTGTTCCGTTTGTGTATAAAGGCATATATATTACAATATAATTCAGCTTAAGGACCAACTAAATTTTCTACAAGAAAGAATGCAAGATTTGGAGAAGAGAGAATCAATTTAAACTGATTTGAAAAGGATTTGTTTTCTGTGCAATTTGAGTCAAGTTATTTCATTTCTCTAGATCTCCATTTTTTTTAATTTGGTTAGAAATAATTTTAAGAAATATAATAACCAAGTTTGTAAGCACATATATCTGTCCTTCTTATTGTTGTTTATTTGTCTGTTTCTATGTTTATGGTTTAATTAACTTCTTGGAATTTGTTGCTAATATGTCATTTATTTTATTTAGCGTAATATGTAGTTGAATGTAAACTATGAGGAGTTTACTAAAGATATTATCCCAGATTTTTTTTTCTTAAAGATTTTATTTATTTATTCATGAGAGACACACAGTGAGAGAGGCAGAGACACAGGCAGAGGGAGAATCAGGCTCCACACAGGGAGCCCGATGTGGGACACCCTGGGCCAAAGGCAGCACTAAACTGCCGAGCCACCCAGGGATCCTTATCCCAGATGTTTTACTAGAAAATGTTTTGGGTGATTGAAACAACTTTCATGGCAGGTTATCTATTTCAGTACTAAGTTATAATGGCAGTTTATTCATATTAATATTAACAAGAATAAAATTTTAAAATTAAATAACAAGTGAAACTAATGTATATTCATGACTCTGAAAGCCACAAACTAAAACCATGAATACTGAATGAATAGATGAAGGCTAAATAAATAAATAAGATACATCATCCATATGCATTCGTCAAATAATATATTCGTGTGATAAGAAGGCTCTGCCACAGACTTCTGGGTGTGGCATCTTATTCATTGCTGACATGGTAATCAATCATCTTTTGACATATGTGACAAGTCAAATAAGGAAGAAAAAGTACTTGCCAAAATACTTAAATTATTCAAATGTGAGGAGATTTGCTCACAAAGAGATGACACCAGAAATTCTTATATTGTCAACTTGAAAAATTACTTTATGTCAATCATAAACTTTGGTTTTGCTCCCTGTGATTATTACAACTTTATGTATAATTCCAGTTGTCTGCAAAAAATCACTCTAATTTAACAGATACTTGTATAATACATGTCATATATTTTAAAAATTCACTTTTATTTTGAATTTTCACTCTAAAATTAAGGCTTGGATGGAGTTGGGATATATAATTTTTATTGGTCTCCTTAAACAACTTATGAGTGGCTTATAAACTATTGAAAAAGTAATTAAGTTAGGGTCCAACTCATTTTATGTCATTATGAGGTTTTTGAAGACACTGAGTATTTTAAAAATTGTAGTCAATTAAAGGTAAAGAATGAAGAATGAAAATAATTTTTGAAAAATATATGCAAAGAATTTTTGTTAAAAATTTTAGATTGACTTTCTGCCCCTGCATGCCACTGAGTAAGCATCATTAAAGTCTTCCCTTCCACCACCGTTGTGTCTAAATTAGAGTTTCCCAAAGAGCCTGAGCAGCTGCGGAAGCTCTTCATCTGAGGTTTGAGCTTTGAAACAACTGATGAGAGTCTAAGGAGGCATTTTGTGCAAAGGGGAACGCTTACGGACTGTATGGTAATGAGAGATCCAAACACCAAGTGCTCCAGAGGCTTCGGGTTTGTCACATATGCCACCGTGGAGGAGGTGGATGCAGCCATGAATGCAAGGCCACACAAGATGGATGGAAGTTTTGGAACCAAAGAGGGCTGTCTCAAGAGAAGATTCTCAAAGACCTGGTGCCCACTTAACTGTGAAAAAGACTTTTGTTGGTGACATTAAAGAAGACACTGAAGAACATCATCTAAGAGATTATTTTGAACAATATGGGAAAATTGAAGCGACTGAGATCATGACTGACCGAGGCAGTGGCAAAAAAGAGAGATTTTGCTTTTGTGGCAATTGATGACCATGACTCTGTAGGCAAGATTGTCATTCAAAAATACCATACTGTGGGGATCCCTGGGTGGCGCAGCGGTTTGGCGCCTGCCTTTGGCCCAGGGCGCGATCCTGGAGACCCAGGATAGAGTCCCACGTTGGACTCCTGGTGCATGGAGCCTGCTTCTCTCTCTGCCTGTGTCTCTGCCTCTCTCTCTCTCTCTGTGTGTGACTGTCATAAATAAATAAAAATTAAAAAAAAAACATACTATGAATGGCTACAACTGTGAAGTAAGGAAAGCCCTATGGAAGCAAGAGATGGCTAGTGGGTGGCTTCCGTGGCAGTCGAGGTGGTGGTGGATATGGTGGCAGTGGGGATGGCTATAATGGATTTGGTAATGATGGAAGCAACTTTGGAAGTGGCAGAAGCTATAATGATTTTGGCAATTACAAAATCAATCCTCAAATTTTGGACCCATGAAAGGAGGAAAGAAGGAGGCAGAAGCTATGGCCCCTATGGTGATGGAGGCCAATAGTTTGCCAAACCATGAAACCAAAGTGGCTATGGCAGTTCCAGCAGCAGCAGCAGCTATGGCAGTGGCAGAAGGTTTTAATTACTGCCGGGAAACAAAGCTTAGCAGGAGAGGAGAGCCAGAGAAGTGACAGGGAAGCTACAGGTTACAACAGATTTGTGAACTCAGCCGAGCAGGTGGTGGCAGGGCCTGGCTGCTACAAAGAAGACATGTTTTAGACAATACTCATGTGTATGGGCAAAAAACTAGAGGACTGTATTTGTGACTAATAACAGGTTATTTTAGTTTCCGTTCTGTGGAAAGTGTAAAGCATTCCAACAAAGGGTTTTAATGTAGTTTTTTTTTTTTTTTGCACCAGTGCTGTTGATTGCTAAATGTTATAGTCTGATCATGATGCTGAATAATGTGTCTTTAAAAAAAAATTTAGATTGATAGTACAAACAGTTAAATAAAAGTAGTCTCACAGAAACTCAATTTTGTTAGTAAAAGTTTCTTGGACCTTTTTTTTTTTTCATTTTGCACCTCTTCATAAATGTTTTGTGGCATATTTGTCTATATTCAAGATGATTACATTAAAATAACCAAGAATTTTCATACATCTTTATCGGTTGTCTCTTAAGTTTATTTCTACAAGAAAACAGAACAGAAGAGAAAATAGAGGTTTATTGTAGTCTGTTTATTTAGGAATGTTTCATATTCTTGCTTGCTATGAAAAACGAGCTGTTTATTTTTGTACTATTTTTTTAAATTTTTTTACTAATTTAATTCATATAGTCAAACCAAAATTTCTTCATTGAAACAGCACAATTTCTGCAGTTTAAGAACTATATCTTTCTCTTACCTTAGAAAATTTTGTTGGACTGGGACTTCTAGGTAGCTTAGTCAGTGAGCATCTGACTCTTGGTTTTGACTGGCGTCATGATCTTAGGATCTTGGGATTGAGCCCTGAGTCAGGTTCTCTGGTCAGTGGGGAGTCTGCTTGTCCTTCAACCCCTCCCCTGCCTTATGTGCTCTCTATCTCTCTCAAATAAATAAATAAATAAATAAATAAATAAATAAATAAATAAAGACTTAAAGAAAGAAAATGTTGTTGGACTATAATCCCCTATATTTACATAGCAAAGTAGCTTAATCAGTATAATCAATAGTTTATATTCTTAATATCAATGAGATTGGAGCCAATCAATGATGTGAACTGTACTCTAGATCATACATATGTTCAACAAATGGTTTTATCAGTCATTAAAACTTTACAAGATAGAATAAGTATGAGATGAGAAAAATATCTCCAAAGCACTGTGTGAGCCTTTGTGAATATAATGCAACAACTCTGTGAAGGCTGAGAAAGGGAAATGCAGAAAGATTTCTCAAGGTACAGAAAGTAGTACAAAGAGATCTTTAGTGATCCAATTACCTCTCTCACAGGTTTTATTTTTCAGGTACCCGGGCTGCCTGAAACTCTTCTCTTAAAGGCAAAAAGACAAACTGAATTTCTCTTTTCATGGCTCCCCTTCGATCATGACCATGAATACTAGACCTCTATCATGTGCCCAAGTGATAGTGCAGTTCTTTACCTTCATTGTTTCTATAAACTCTGCAGAGCACCAACAATGTGCAATGACATAAGCCCCTCAACTTTCTGTACCTTAAAAAAAAAAAACTCTCTGTACCTTAAGAAGTTGTTTTTTAATCTCTTACATGAGCAATTACTTAAGGGATGACATTTTTCTTTTTACTCTGAGATTTATCTTATACAAGAAGTTCCTTATCAAGATCAAGAACTCTTAAATAAGAATTGTAAAAATCTCAGTAATTTTCCAGGTGGTATAGAGTTACTTTCTGCTCTACACCCTAATTCATTGTTATCAATTCCAATAAATCCTATTTCCCCCCCCCAAAAAAAAAATCCTATTTTCCCTTCATTGCTGATGTCTTTCTTCACAACACAAAAGATAATCAATTTCTTTAGCCTTTTACATTTCTTTTTTTTTAATGAAATTTGTATTTTGGTGTCCAATAATACATGGTAATAAGAAAAAAGCACAGAATTATTTTCAGGAATATAAAGTGGTTGATCAAGAAATAAATAATAGTTCTTCTATTAGTGTTATATCTTTATCTTAGTTTAGCTCCATGGACTAATAAGGACATACAATTTAATTGCTCTTTTTTAAAAATATTTTATTTATTCATGAGAGACAGAGAGAGAGAGAGACAGAGACACAGGCAGAGGGAGAAGCAGGCTCCAGGCAGGGAGCCCAACACAGGGCTCAATCCCAGGACTCCAGGACCAGGACCATGGGCCAAAGGCCCTGGAGTGCCTGGGCCAAAGGAAGGCACTAAACCACTGAGCCACCCAGGGATCCCCTAATTGCTCTTTTAAATATGTTTTACCAATCTGAGCTTATGAGTTGCAAGTCAGCAAAATCATAGAATTTTAAAGTTGAAAGATATCACCAAGTCTAAATTGTTCATGTTACAGATAAAGAAACTTAAGTCTAAAATGATTAAGTGATTTTCCAGTGACTGTTTCAATAGAGTGAGACAATGGGATCTTCTGATTCCAGATTCCATTTGCTATATGACTCTTCTTATGCAAACATACATATTTCCATTTTAATTAATGTCATACATATGACATTTCTTAGTTATCTTCACTAGTGTATTTAAAAGTTACCTTGTTTCCAATGAATTAAATACTAAAATCCAGCCATCAGTGTTCTAACCTTGGGAGATTCATCTCTGCTTTAAAGCCTGTAGGAGGGACACCTGGGTGGCTCAATGGTTGAGCATCTGCCTTCAGCCTAGGTTATGATCCTGGCGACCTGAGATCCAATCCCCCATCAGGCTCCCTGCATGGAGCCTGCTTCTCCCTCTGCCTGTGTCTCTGCCTCTCTCTGTGTGTCTCTCATGAAAACATAAATAATTGATAAAATTTAAAAAATAGGACAGTTTCTAAAGGAGAACATGTTAGGATAATTGAGGTTGGAGAGCAAGAAATGAGACTACATTAAGATGGAGAAGAGGCTGAGGAAAATCGGGATCATTATGCATTCACTGGCAATGCCGAACATGATTCTGTTAGCAATTTATTTTTTTGACAGAATGTAAGAAGTATAGCTGAAAAGATAAATATATTATTAATTTTCTAAAATCTTTTGAGGCTTGAGCTTACCTGTGGTATTTGGAAAGATTTCTGTCATTATCAATAAAATAATTTCCTACATCACAATAGCAATTTGTACAAGATACAAATGCAGAAATACGGAGAAGATATAAATGCAGAAGACAGCAGAGTTTGTGAAATCATTGAGACCATTTGATATAATTTGAGAAAATATCTAGGCCAAGTTTTTGAAGATGGATAGCATTCAATCACATAGTGAATAATGATAAATGATATTTTAGCACATAAATATACATAGAGTTATGAGGCAAAAATAGTGTATCCAGCTAACTACTAGTAATTTCATATTGCTGGAATCTGATGTCCAAAAATCAGAATACAGAAAGAGAGGAGGAAAGAAGACAATTTAAGAAGTCAATGCAGTAATCCAGGCAAATGTTGAAAGGACCAGATCTACGTTAGTGGCAGAGAGTTGGAGAGGAAAAAATAGATTCAAGGGGGATTTAAGAAACAGGATCTTTGAGATTTGGTGATAATTGGAAGTAGGGGATATTTTAAGCACTTTGTTTTAAGAGCCGTATTGATCCTTAAATAAATATGATGGCAGGATTTATTAGGACAAAATACTCTGAAGTGTTTACATGATGATTATTACATGTATATGCTTGCCATTCAAAAACCTAGATAGTTAGAAATGCCTGAGAATTTGTCTGTTAAGCGTGGGACTCTTGATTTTGGCTCAGGTCGTGATCTCAAGATCTACCCTATGCACGTGCCGGCACATGCTCTCACTCTTTAAATCAATTTAAAAAAAACCTAGATGGTTAAATTATTCACTTTTCATCTAGATATTTTATTGATGAGTAGACAGAGGAAAACAGTTAAGATTACAGTGTGATATGTTTTAAAAATAGCAACAGTAAAAGATAGAATATATTAAATTTAATTAATGTGGATTTATTTAAATACTAACGTCAGTTAAATGGCATAGACAATATTTTCATGATATTCACTATTTTATAAATCCTTATTATTTTGAGAACATACTTCAAAAATGCCCGTGAACATCTTTGCTTTTAGTTGCAATATGAAAGGATAAAGTAGCAATTCATTTCTAGCAGAAAAACAAAACCACAGCAACTTTTCTTTCTTTGATATATGCGTCTTTTTTAATATATCCATCTGTGTCCCCTTCCACAATATAGCTAATTAAATTTTTGTTTTCTTACACACTGTAAATACAGCTGGGATGCCCTAGTTACTAAAAATGGCTAACATAATGTAATTCTTGTTAAACTCATTTGATTACAGACTTGCTCACTACAACCAGGCGATAGCAATTTCTTCTTGAGAAAAAGAGAAAAAAAAAATAAAAAATCTATTTCAAAATATTTCCTTGTTTAGCAAAGATCTTTGCTGAGCATGATGCTAACAGTCATTCTGTTACAAAAAAAAATTAAAAAGAAATAATTTAGTAATATAGGAATTTATCTACTTGTTTTTAAATCTGGAAATATATATGATTTTTCTATCTTAAACTGCAGACTGACACTGAGATGACCCTCAGTGATTCCGGCTTTCTAATATTCATGCTTTGTATAATCTCCTTACCTGGGACTTGCTTCTTCATTGAGTATGAGAAAAAGATATGTCAGTCCCACAATTGGATTACATTTTATAGGACTCTGTCTTGCTGGCACTCTTCTTCCCCCACTGTATTCCTGGCCTTGAATAAGTAAATGGTCCTGTTGTGAAATGCCCATGGAAAGGGCCACGTGGCAGGGAACTAGGGGTGACCCTTCTCTAATTGCCGAAGGTGACCTCTAACTGACAGCCAGTAAGAATCCCAGGCCATCAGTTATAGCTTAGAAGTTGATTTATCCCTTCAAGTCTCTAGATGAAAATTAAGCTTAGATGGACACTTTGCTTGCAGCCTTATGAGAGACCCTGTTAGAGGATCTAGTCAAGCTGTCCTGGACAAGGAAATTTTCAACCACAAAATTTTGGTAATTTTTTATGTAGCATTTGGAAACTAAAAGATAGGCAAATAATCCACTTCAGTTAAGATCTCCATTGAAAAATGTTTAAATCTGGACTCAGTTGTTTTTAATTCTTATTTTTACACAAAGCCTTTCAAAAAAGCAATAGCTCAATAGCTTTATGTTTTATAAGTGGAAATTATACATTTCTTGCCTTACATATTTTCTAGGCTCTGTCAACATATTTATATATTAAACTTCAGATTAAGGCAGAAGTTCTGTTTAATAGTTCTGGGAATAGAAGACTTAATCGAAACAATTTGAAAATTGTTATTTCCTCACTGTATTCAGCCTTAAGCCTCGACATGATATATGTGGTTACAACTTTATTTCTTCTAAAATAGCAGGAAATAATCACTTTCATTTTCATTGTAAAGTACTGTGGATTTACAATGGCTAATCTCTCCAAGTTAATTATGTATTTAACCTGAAACCATTTTAAATATATGCAAAGTTCTTCATGTTTTATGTCAAGGATATGTGTTCTATTCAACTATCCAAGGCTGAATTCAGTGAAACAGAGGACCAGAGCCAGTTTTTGCTTTTTGTGAGCCATAGGAAAAGAAAAATGTGATAGTAAGAGGTGATATTTTGAGGTCCTTTACAGAAGAATATTTGACCATTTTAGCTTTTCAAAATATACTGATTATAAGTAACAAGTTTTTTTTTTTTTTGGTACACAATTATTTTTAACAGAAAGTTGCTCTTAACACATTTCATTTATTTTCATCTTCTATAAACTTAGACACTATGCTCATTTTTACGTTGTGTGAATTATCAACCAGTAAAAAGTCATTTTGGCATAATTTTGACATTGAAGCATTCTGTAACCCTAAAATTGGTACTGTGACAATAATATTATTGAGTTAAAAAGCCTAGTAGAATTTCAAGGGAAATACTTGGAAGGAAAAGGTAATAGTATTATTGGAATTGACAGGATTATTTAATTAGAATTAATCATCTTCCAGTTAGTTTCCCTTTAAAATGTTTTCCTTTCAGGGATCCCTGGGTGGCGCAGCGGTTTAGCGCCTGCCTTTGGCCCAGGGTGCGATCCTGGAGACCCTGGATTGAATCCCACATCGGGCTCTGGGTGCATGGAGCCTGCTTCTCCCTCTGCCTGTGTCTCTGCCTCTCTCTCTCTCTCTCTATGTGTGACTATCATAAATAAATAAAAATAAAAAAAATTTTAAAAAAAGTTTTCCTTTCTTCTTTTTCTTCTTTTTTCTACTTTCTTTCCAAAATTAACATGTCCTTTTGAATAAAAGTTTCACAATCAAATCCTATAATGCTAAATAGTAGAGTAAAAGCTTAACAAAAATCATTCCGTTTTAAATGAAGTAAGATTGCTGTTGTCTTCCTGAGTTACTCTGAGGAGAAAGCATGAGTAAATAGAGAGTAGGAGACAAGCGCAGGTGATGACAGCTTTAGAACTAGTGAGAAAAATGTAGATTTTTATTTTTATCTTTTTCTTTGGATCTTTCGATTTTTTTTAGATGGTACAACATGATGTTTTTCTTCTAAAGGTATAAACATGATGACTTTATATATGTCTATGTACACACACACACACATATATATACATACATTGTGAAAGGATTACTGCAATCAATTAATACATATATCACCTCAAATATACCTCAAATAATTACTTTTTTGTGTATGGTAAGGACACAAAGTATACTTCTCTTGCAAATTTCAAGTATACAGTACAGTGTTAATAGCTATAATCACCATGCTGTACATTAGATAACCAGAACTTTATTTATTTTTAACTGAAAATTTATACACTTTGATGAACATTTCTCCCATCCTCTAGGCTCAAGATCCACTGTTCTACTCTCTGGTTCTATGAGTTCAACTTTTCAGATTCCACAAATAAGTGAGATCATACAAAATCTCTAAGCCAAGCTTATTCCACTTAGCATTATGTATTTTAGATTCAACTATGTTGTCACAAATGGAAGGCTTTCCTTCTTATTTATTACTGAATAATATTTCCTTATATAAATGAAATATATATTAATATATACATAAGGATTTTATGAGAGAGTAAGAGAGTGTGTGAGAGAGAGTGTGCATGAAGTGGGGGAAGGGCATGAGCAGAGAGAGAAACAGAGTCTCTTGCTGAGCAGAGGGAAGGAGGGAGGGAGAGAGGGAGGGGAAGGAGAAGAAAGAAAAATTCTATAGTGTACAGATATCTCAAAGATATCTCTTTGAGATCTTTCCCTACATTTTTTTTTCTTGGAGCTTTATGTTTTCAAATATTACATTTAAGTCTTTAATCTATTTCCAATTAATTTTTGTGGATGGTGGAAGGATCCAAATCTATTCTGTTGCACATACTTATCCAGTTTACCCAAAGCATTTATTGAAGGGGCTATCTTTTCTCTATAATTTTTGATGTTCTTGTCAAAGATTAATTGACCATATATTTGTAGTTTTATTTCTGGGCTGGTTCTCATTTCTGTTCTGTTGGGCTATGTGTTTGTTTTATGCAGGTATCATATTATTTTGATTAGTGTAGCTTTGTAGTAGAGTTTGAAATCAGGAAGTGTGATGCCTCCAGTTTTGTTTTTCTTTCTCAAAATTGCTTTTGTTCATTGGGGTCTGTTTAGCTATTTGTGGTTTTATACAAATTTTATGTTTATTTGTATGTCTATGAATAATGTCATTGGAAATTTGATAGGAATTGCAATTAATCTGTAGGTTGCTTTGCATAGTATGAGTAGTTTGACTATATTAATTCTAATCCATGAACATGGTATATCTTTATTTGAATATTCCTCAGTTTATTTCATTAGTGTCTAAAATTTTTCAGTGTGTAGATATTTTACCTCCTTAGTTTAATTTATTCTTAAGTATTTCACATTTTTTCCTGCAGTTGTAAATAAAATTGTCTTAATTTCATTTTAAGGTAGTTCTTGCTAATCTATAGAAATGCACCTAATTTATGTATATTAGTTTTGTACCTGTAACTTTACTGAATTTGTTTGTTAGTTTCGAGAGATTTTTGGTGAAGTCTAGGATTTTACCTATATAAGATCATGTCATCTACAAAGAGAGACAGTTGAACTACTTCCTTTCTCATTTGGATGTCAGTTGGTCCTTTTTCTTTCTTAACTGCTCAGGCTAGGATTTCCTGTTCTATTTTGAAAAGAATAGAAGTATTGTTGAATAGTATAGAAATGGTGAGAGTGGGCACTCTTATCTTGTTCCCAACATTAGAAGAAAAGCTTTCACCTTTCACCATTGACTATTTTAGCTGTAAGCTTGTTATATATGGTCTTCAGTATGTTGACATTCATTCTTTCTATAACTAAATTGTTGAGAGTTTTTATCACAAAAGATGTTGAATTTTGACAAAGGCTTTTCCTGCATTTATTGAGCTGATAATATAGTCTTTACCCTTCATTTTGTTAATATGATGTATCACATTTATTGATTTGCATATGTTGAACCATCTTTTATTCCTGGAATATATATTACTGTATCATTGTATATGATTCTTTTTATATGCTGTTGAATTCAGATTGCATGTATTCTTTTGATAATATAATTTTCTATAGTTTTCTTACCTTTTACTTACTTTGTTATCACTATAATGCTTTTTTCTTTTTTTAAATGTAAATTCAATTAGCCAACCTATAGTACATCATTAATTTCAGATGTAGAATTCAGTAATTCATCAGCTGATCACATCACTTGCCCTCCTTAATGTCCATCACCCAATTCCCAATTCCCCCACCTACCTCCCCTCCAGCAAACCTCTGTTTGCTTCCATAATTAAGAATCTCCCATGGTTTGTCTTCCTCTCTGGTGACTTCTCATTTACTTTTTTGTCCCTTCCTCTATGATCTTCTGTTCTGTTTCTTATATTCCACATATGAAGAAACCATATGATAATAATAATAATGATAAGAAGTCTGATTGACTTGTTTAGCTCAGCATAATACCTTCCAGTTCCATCCACAACAATGTGAATGCTAAGTATTCTTCCTTTCTGATGTCTTGTATATATATACTACATCTTCTTTATCCATTCATCTGTTGATGGACATCTCAGCTATTTCCATAGTTTGGCTATTGTGAACATTGCTGCTATAAACATTGGGGTGCAGGTGCCTCTTCGGATCATTACATTTGTATCTTTGGGGTAAATACCTAGTAGTGCAATTGCTTGGTTGTAGGGTAGCTCAATTTTTTACTTCTTGAGGAAACTCCATACTATTTTCCATAATCCTAGTCTGGTAAAATAAGTTTGAAACTGTTCTTTCTTCTTCCATTTTTTTGGAAGTGTTTGAAAATAATGCACATTATTTTTTTTTTAATGTTTGGTAGAAATAGCTGTAAAGCCAGCTGGTTTTGGGCTTTAATTTGTAAATTTTTTTGTTTATTTCTTCAACTCCCTGCTTCTTATCAGTCTACTTAGATTTTCTACCTCTTCATGATTCAGTCTTGGGTAGTGTTATGCTTTTAGGATTTTGTCCATTTGTTTTTGGTTATCCTATTTGTTATTATATAATTGTTCATAGTAATCTCTTATGATACTATTTTTGTTGTATCAATTATAATATTTCTACTTTCATGTATAAGTTTAAGTCCCCTTTTGTTCTTAGTCTAGCTAAAGATTGGCTAAATTAATACATTTTCAACAGAGACATAATTCTTTCTTTTATTTATCTTTTCTATTGTCTTTCTAATCTCTCATTTATTTTTACTTTATTTTTTCTTATGCTAATTTTGGGCTGACCAGTTTTTTTTTTTGTTTTTTGTTTTTTGTTTTTTGTTTTTGTTTTTGTTTTGTTTTGTTTTGTTTTGTTTTCCCCTGAAGCCTAATGTTCAGTTGTTTCAGTCTTTTTCTTGATATGGGTGATTATCACTATAAAACTCCCTTTCAAAACTGCTTTTGATGGATCCCTTAATTTTTAGTATGTTTTATTTCCATTTTAATTAGTCTCAAGATACTTTTTGACTTCTCTTTTGATTTCTTCTTCGGTTGTTCAGGCGTATGTCATTTAATTTCTATTTATAGGTAGAAAATTTCCAGTTTCCTTTTGCTATTGGTTACTTTCATATCATTGTAAAACAAAACAGAACTTGATGTGATTTTCAGTCTTTTAGAATTTGTTATAACTCATTTAGTAGCCCAATGTATAATCTCTCCTGGAGAATGTTTCATGAAAATATGAGCAGAATGAGTATTCTGATACTGTTAGATGGATTGTTCTATATATATATATTAGATCCATTTGATCAATAATATTATTCACGTCTGTTTCTTTATTGATTTCCTGTTTGGATGATCTAAAGATTGATGAAAGAGGGGAATTGAAGTCTTCTATTATTGTGTTGCTATTTCTCTCTTCAGTTCTATTAGTGTTTTCTTTATATATTTAGGTGTTGCAATGTTGGGTGCATATATATTTACAATTGTTGTATCCTATTGATGAATCAACCCATTTATCATTGTATAGCGTGACCTTCTTTGTTTTTTGTGACTGATTTTTTTTAAAAAAAATTTATTTATTTATTCATGAGAGACACAGAAAGAAAGAGAGGCAGAGACACAGGCAGAGGGAGAAGCAGGCTCCATGCAGGGAGCCTGATGCAGGACTGGATCCCAGGACCTCGGGATCATGCCCTGAGCAGAAGGCAGACACTCAATCACTGAACCACCCCGTGATCCTCTCTTGTGACTGATTTTGATTGAAAGTCTATTCTGTCTGATGTAAGTAAGTATTGCCACCACTACTCTGTTTGGTTAGGATTTGCAAAATATCTTTCACAATTCCTGTACTTTCAGTGCGCATTTGCTCTTAAAATAAAGGTGAGTCTCTTGTAGATTGCATATTGTTAAACTCTATTTGTTTTATACATTCCACCACTCTTCGCTTTCTGATTGAAGAACCTAACCTATTTACATTTAAAGTTGCTGTTAAGTAGACTTACTATTGCCATTTCGTTAATTGTTTTCTAGCTTTTACCATTCCTTTGTTCTTTTCTTCCTCTATTGTCATCTTTCTTTGTGATTTGTTGGGGGTTTGTGGTGGCAAATATTGATTTCTTTTTCTTTCTCTTTTGTGTATCTACTAGATGTTTCTTCCTTGTGATTACCATGAGGTTCATGTAAAATGTCTTACAGCTATAATAGCTATAATAGTCTATGTCAAGCTGGTAACTTAAACTTTAAAAATGTGTATAAATTTGTCTTTTTGGTAGTACCTTATAGATCCCATGTCCTTTCTTCACTTGTTTACATTTTTTTCTTTTCTTTTAACCAGCTAATTTCAAATGGCCTGTTTTTGTGGGGTTTTTTTTATTATTTCTTTTATGTGACCTCATGTGCTGTTGAAGTTTCTAATGACATTTTCAGTTTTATCATTATATTCTTCAGCTCTAGATTTTTCTTTGATTCTTTTTTTAGGTTCTATTTCTTTATTTTTCTTATTTGATTTTTCATTGTTTCCTATTTCTTGTTTTATTGATTATGTTTACTTATGTATCTGTATTATATTGCATCTCATTGAGCCCCTTTGAGATGATTATTTTTAATTCTATGTCAGGCAATTTATAGATCTCCATTACTTTGGGGTCACTTACAAGAGCTTTATATTGATTTATTTTGTCAATGTCATATTTGTCTAATTATTTGTGATCCATGTAGCCTTGTGTTGGTGTCTGTGCATTTAAAGTATCAAACACTTCTTCCAGTCTTTACAGACTAATTTTGGTTAAGCAGGGTTGAAGCCAAGTCTTGTGGCTGGTTCAACAGCACAGTCTGTGTTTAGAGGGCTGTTACCAGGGGCTTGAGGAGATAGGGATCCTCTTTGGTCCTTGGGTGGACAAGACTTCCAATAGGGCTGGAACTGGCACAAATGTCCACTTCGGGGTCTACAGACAGTAAGCCTATTACCAGTACATGGATGGGTGTGGCTGACAAATTTCTGGGTGGATTTCTGTCAGATCACTGGGCAGATCCCTGGGTGGGTAGTATTGGCTCTGGAATATGCCTAAAAGGGGCTGGAACCATTACAGGTTTGCTTCAGCATCCACTGTTGGGACTGAGGTCAGTGGATCTACTTCTGGGAACAAAGATGAATGTGTCTCCCCAGCCAGGCAGGACTGCTATGTGACTATAGGTGTGACTAGAGCTGTGTTGCAGGGCTCTTGGATTTCTAGTTTGACTGAGAATGATGAGTCTATCTAGGATTTGGGTGGCTATGTCTCCTTATGGGTCCTTGAGTGGGTAGGAGGGTTCTCTGACTATGACTGATAGAAGCTGGAGCCAAATTACAAGTCCATTTTAGGATTCGCCATTGAACTAAGGTCAGAGAGCTTGCCTTTGAGCATGGGTAGTTGTCTTTTGGCTCATCCCTAGGCATATATGAGGGTATGACTATTGACCAAGAGTGGCTAAAGCCAGACCTTAGGTCTACAGTTGGGACCAAGGTTAGAGGGCCTGTTATCTGTAGTGTGAGTAGTTGTGACTGTGGGCAAGTTCCTTGGCAGATGATGCTGGTGGCAAGACCAAGGTGAAATAGGGCTGTAACTGAGTCCACAGAGGGACAAAACTGCTTTTGGGTCTGTAGCTGGGGCTACATTCTGTAATTCTGTCCCCTGGACATAGGCCTTCCTCTCAAAACATCCTTCTTCAGTCATGGACTCCACTGGGGTTTTACCATCTCCTACTTGCATCCCAAAGCACCCACAAAGTCACTTTTGTCCATGAACAACCAAATTATTGTTGGATATCAGAGAGGATATCAGTGGAGGACTGTTCTTCCATCTTTCTGATGCTCTCAATGTACAAGGTTTTAACTGGGAATGATAGCCATTCATGGTGCAGTGGGTTTTCGCTTCATTTATATTATTTAATTTTATGGTTTAGGGGTTATGTTGTTAAGATAGAGAAGAATAGAGATAATGTAAGCAAGCAGATTAGATACAAACTTTGTATTTTTTCAAAATACATTATGATGTTACTTTTTATGATTGATTATTTTATTTTTTTACAAAAGTTTATTCTTAAATGTACAACAGGATCTAAGACAACACTTCATCCTAGCTATAGGTAGCAACAGAGGTTATGACAGGGAATCCAGATGTTTAAACAGGAATGGAACTAAGGATCATAACTGCCTCAAGCACAAGGAACAGCCTACTTTTTGCCAGATTTCTTAATTCCACCTGTGGCCTAGGGTCCCTTCCCCAAGGCCTTCGCTTTTAGTTCTTGGAGTTTCTTCTGCTCCTCTTTCTGTTTCTGCTTGAAAGCCCTAGCTTCCTCATCCATCTCCTTAGCCTGCTTCTTGGGCTGCTTCAGGGGCTTCTTGCCACCTTTGCAGCCGGACATGGTATCTGCTGCCCCTTCTCCAGGCCCTGCCACTGGAAGCGGCATTATGGTATTACTTAAACAAAACTGCCTACAAAATAAGCACCATGATGAATTACATCAAAATGTTGTGGCAGGAAGGAGTATTCATGGGGGTGAGTAGAATCAGCCAGTGTCAGTTTGCATTTCTCCAAAGCTTCGAGAGCTGATTAGACAGAAGAAATTTATGATTATATTACATATACCAATCCACAATTTCATGCATTTTTCTAGGTCATTTACTCAAAAAGAGATTTCAGCAAAATCAAATATATCTCATTTCATTTGGGATGCCAAGATGGTGTGACATTTTTGCAATTGAAAATAATATTGGTGGAATAACACAATTCAATACTTGATAAATATCATTATCTCAGGCCAAAGGCATTTAAAGTTTGAGTATTATAAAGTCCATCATAGAAAAAAAAGAGACAGAAAGGAAAACCACAGTGAATATGAAAATGAAATATTCAACTTTCAAGGAAAGATAAACAATTAAGGCCCTTAAAATTTCATCATATTTAATTAAAAAAATACAAGACTCTTGGGATGCCTGGGTAGCTCAGGGGTTAAGTGTCTGCCTTCGGCTTAGGGCATGATCCTGGAATCTCCGGATCGAGGCCCACATCAGGCTCCCTGCGAGGAGCCTGCTACTCCTTCTGCCTGTGTCTCTGCCTCTCTCTGTGT
Source organism: Nyctereutes procyonoides (assembly GCF_905146905.1). Lineage (NCBI taxonomy): Eukaryota > Metazoa > Chordata > Mammalia > Carnivora > Canidae > Nyctereutes > Nyctereutes procyonoides. The sequence goes on along the minus strand of NW_026575148.1, from coordinate 11,013,264 downwards.
GTCTCTCATGAATAAATAAATAAAATCTTAAAAAATAATAATAAAAAATAAAAAATACAAGATTCTGAAACTGATTTATTTAAGCAGAATATACACTGAGATTTCAAAATGACAGTATTTAGATTAAATATAATTGACTTCAATTATGCTATAATGCTTTTCAAAACAACCTTTTGCAGATGAATGGACCTCAACACAGGAATAATTTAAATAAGTTTAGATCACATAGACTATATGGAAAAAAGGATAAGTTAGAAATGATCTCATGAAGTTTTCTCATTGTATCAATGAATAAACTGAGATCAAGGATAATCAATGACTTATCTTAAATTACTAATTGTGGTAATCGGAACAGAGATTCCAAACACCTGACCTGAACTCTATGCTCTTAATCTATATTATGCAGCAATACTTAATGAATCTTCTCATGATAAAATTAATATTTTATAACTCTAAATTTAATACATGTCATGGTAAATGAATAAATTTTTGTGATTATTTGGAAAGTAACCTATTTATAACTATGGATCTGTATGTGTTTCCTATAAGTACATACCTGTGTATACACAAATATATTTTATAAGCTATGGATCTCTATGGTTATAACAAATATGTTTATAAAATCTCTGATTTATCATATAAGTTTACTAGTTTTAACATTTAAACAAAAATATTTGTCCAATGGATGAATGATACCATATGACTATTTCTTCTACTCCAAGTTATCTCATGAGATCTTGTATATTAGGTAGACAATTCCCATATGTGTTACATTTAGAGCAACTAAATGGATTAATAACTATTTAGTGATAATTGGTTATTTGTAATGATATCTAAAACTTATTGACTGATGTTCTACCTATAAAAAAAGTGTCTAATGATACAAAGCTTCATCATGACTTTGACTCATTTTTTTTTCTGAACAATTTGAATGAGGATTTATAAAGCTTTGTGTACCAAATTTTGTTAGAATATATCTCAAGATGATAATGTTGCTATAATTAGGGACAGAATACAAAAATACTGTAGAGAGAAAAGGAATAATCTGAATAATATTTAACAGAAATAATTATAAGACCCTGTTTGCATTGAAAAACCTGAATAAATATCGGTGCCAGAATTTATGCAAAAATGTAGATGTTTTAGTTAGCCATTAATTACCTTAATATGAGGAATTTAAGTGAATTACTGGTCCAAATATCAGCAGAATTTCCAGGTTTTTTGCTACATCTTCAATTAATAGAGCAGTAAATGAAATATGCAAAACACTAAGAAATGTATAGCAATAAAAAACTTTTTCAGCATGAATTCTTGAAATCTAGGATAAATTATGTAATATGGTATTATTCATAATTTTCATCATTTCTTTACACTGTTTCATATTTATATTCACAAGCAATGGAGACTGACTCCTGCCTGCCTGCATACCATTTTAGGAGATGTAGAAAAAACTGATTAGCTCACAGAAAGTTTCTCCAGGCTTTCCCAAATCCCTCACCAATTTCCTACCTTCCTCAGATAATAAACACAGATGACTTCTGTTTGCAAGTTTTCCACTTGAGAGGTGAACATCCAGTTATTTATAGAGGCATTACAATGAGAAAAATGCAAAACCCTCATATAATATAAAAATATTTTAATTCAAGGAGCATCCCATACTTTTGTTCCATGCTTTTGTAATTTATACTAATTATCTCATTGGAAATGAACAGCCTATGCCTTATAGAGTCATATTCTCCTAGAAATGTAAATGGAAATAATTATATATAACCTGATAGTGATGCTTATCCTTGTTTTTGTCTGTAAATCCATAGTATTTTGGTTGGTTCCAGGTATTAAATTTAAGGGGAGACTTCAACAAATAATCGTAATGATGAAATAGAAAGATGTGTCAAATAATGTGATGTGAAAAGTAATTGAAGAATATAGAAGTATTTTATTTGAGTGTCTTCAGTGTTTTGTAGTAGCAGCCTTCAAATACATTTTGGTGCTACAATTTTAAGGATGGAATTAGTGGAATTAGGATCTATGGTTATAAAATACAGTGAGGCAGAAGCTCCAAAAAATGAAGGGCCTGTGTTACAGAGAAATCTAGGTGATATGGGAAATCTTGGTGTTCAAAATTTTCTGATTACAAGAAGAGTTTATGCAGAGGCTTGATAGTCATTTGTCAAGATGCTGATACGTTAGCAGTAGATATGCCTTTCCTTTAAGCCCAGAAATCCCAGGATTCTGTGTGTTGCTTAGTATTACTTTTTATCCAGTATCATAGGCTGACACAGAATTTGACACAGAATTGTGAATCTTTTGTATTAAGAATCTATCTGTGAAATTGGAGGTAAAAACAATGTGAAAATTGTAAAGAAAAATCTTGTGCTGCTTTATTCCAATTTTGAATGAGACTTTCTTAGATGTTTCTTTTTAGCACGTATATGTGTTGATGTTAGTGTGCACGTATGTACAGCAGAGAAGAGGTGAGAATAACATAAGTAGAAAACTCACCATTCTTTTTGGGGTTTAAGAAATTCACACATTTGAAGAGTTACTTCCTTATGATATTTTCTCATTTTGACTCAATCCATTTGTTCATTCCAAACCCCACTAATTTTTTCAGTGAAATGCTCAATAATTCTTTGTCTTCCTTGTTCTTACAACTTTCAAATATTTGTAGGCTTTTATCGTCTTACCTTTTAGTCATCCTTTTGCACACATATAGAGACTTCAAATCTTTAATCTTCTTTCATAAATCAGAACCTATATTCCCCTAATCATTTGTAATGCTTCTCTGAACTTCTTCTATAAGTCTTTTATCTATAGTGTTCTGATACTGAGATGTCTAAAACTAATTATTTAATAATAAGTAAAAATGTGTAAGTGTAACATATCTGATCTTGAGGCTCTCTACCTAGGGAAATAAAGAGGGGTACTATTTTTCTGTGCTGTACTATTCTATAGGACATAGAAGGAACTTAAGTTTCTTTGAGATCTCTTATTAGATAGAGTATCTGCAGTGGTAAGAGATGAAATTGTTTTTTTCCCTGAATTTGTTTCCCTGCGTTGCATTTCTTCTCAAAATATTATTCATACTTTCTTGTTTTAATTCAATGATCAGTGTTTCAATTTATTTAATTTCTAGTTCCCCTTTTCCTGTTATTTAGCACCTTTTATTTTAGTATATGTGCTGCCGAAGCGAGCACGAGCACTTTTTATTTTTATTCTTATTTTTTTAATTTGTGAGCACTTTTTATTTCAAATCATAAGTTGGATTCAAATATTTTATAAGATAGTACCCAATTATATGTAATAAAATGTGGACTATGGGAAGGTTCACACTAAGCAAAGCAGGTGTCTTAAAAGAGTAAAATTAAATTACACTGTGGATATTAAGCACATCTGAGTGCAGCATCTTCAGTTTTAAAATTCCTCTTTTGGAGTCTAGGCTGGAAGAAGAAAGGATACAGTTTCCTTTATTTTTCTTCCTTTTCAATTCTTTTCAGCTAGCTTCTGAATATCAGCCCTGATTTCTACAATTTTCATCAGCTTGCACATCATAGAGCCATTATTTCATTTGATTAGGGGCTTTATTCTTCTCTTCCCTACAGTCAAATTCTTTCTACACCCTGTCTCTAGGTCTCCAAGAGACATTAGTGTCTTTGAGTAAAACTTGACCTGCTTTCCCTAACTATTTTTACTTTTTCAGCTTTGTCAGTTTCTGGTCTTTAAGCCTAAGAGAAAAGTCACCAAACCTTTAATTCAGTGGAGAATTGAAAACCTAGGTATTCTTCAATAAGTACTACCTTAGAAATATAAGGTATATTTCCTATAGCTGTCCATTAGACTTTGATTTGCCAATCAGTTCTTATTATGCAACTAAAGCCTATTTTCTACAAGTGATGAGTTTAACCTGCAGTATTCTCCAAATGAATATAGTGATATGTACATAAGTCATTTGTTAATATTTCAGATGATTTAATTTACTTCAGAGAGTGGTGCCAGTCATGAACTGAAGCAGAGCTTTATGCATTTTTTTTCCACATGGAAGAATGAGACAACCAGTTTAAGTAACCCCTTCAAGACCAATGATCTATGTGGTTATTGTTATAATTCAGGTCACCTGGATACTGACAATAGCTTGTTTTGAAAGGTCAGAATCACCTTCATTTTTAGAATCATGGTCTGTAGCTGAAGCTAGAGATATACTTTGAAATTAACAACACAGTTCATGGATTAAATATGTATACACACAAATACGTAAAGGGTTAAAAAATTCAAAGTAGGCAATGCACGCATCAAGTAATTAGGACTAATATGTTGTTTGGAATTAAAGTCGAATCTTTTTAATTGGCATATCTCAGTGGGAATAGAAATACAAACTTGTAATTAGGTGATTGGCCTGATTATCAAAGCTTCATTGGCATAGATTGTACTGAGAGAGTCTTTTTTTTTTTTTGGCATGAGTTTCTCAAACAACTATAGCATAATATGGGAGATGCATTGAACAACCATAGCAGGGCTTCAATGTTGCCTAAAATGAACAAAGGTATAGAATAAAGAAGGTCAACCAGCCAAAGCTATTTCACAATTGTGTGTGAGAATCAGCTTTTTTAGAAGAAAAATATATGTGTTATTTTAGTAAAATAATGGGTTCTTTATACCAAACTTAAAGCCTCTGACAATTAAGTGGATGTGAAGTAGGTTTGTCATTATTAGGCACTCAGTAATTTCAACTCTGATCTATCTACAGGAGCTCAACTACACATTACTGTGAGGTATGCAGAGAGAAGTCAATAAACAAGAAGGAGAATTCATCTTTTTAATCAAATATAAAAGCCTAAGGAGGTGGAGAGAGTGTAGAACCCCTCTAAAGTTAAAGAGCTATAAGCAATCAATAAGTAACTATAAATTGTTTTTGTGAATCCATTATGCTATTTAACAACATGTTATTGCCATTTTGTTTCCTTCATGCCATTGTGTTCCTGACTTTGGAAATCAGGACTTCCACAGATAAAAAAAAAAAAAAAAAGTCGTCTAATTCATATCATAACTTAACAGCTCAAAATAATTCATTGGAGACTACGTAGGTCTCCATTCATTCATACATTCATTCATACAATTCATTGGGAATTGTACTAAAACAGAGGTGTGTGGGCACAAGTTCCTATAGTTAGGAAAATGGGTTTTAAATAATAGTAATAGTTCACATAAAATGTTAAAGAATATTTTGGAATATTTAACAGAATAAACTATACCTTAGAGCGCCTTCGTGACTCGGTTGGTTGAACAGCCGACTTTTGCTTTTGGCTTGGGTCATGATCTCGGGGTCCTGGGATGGAGCCCCAAGTCAGGTTCTGTGCTCAGCGGGGAGTCTGCTTGAGGATTCTCTCCCCTTCTCCCTGTGTCCACCCACCCTATGTCCACCCCACCCTGTCTCCCCCTCTCCGTATGTCCACCCCTCCCTCCCTCCCTGAAACCCTTGCTTGCTCACTCTCTCTCTCTAAAATTAAAAAAAAAATCTAAAAAAAGAATAAACTATCAAATGCTTCAGAAAACTCATTTATATTTACTTTTATTGTTATTTACGAATTAATTTTTATATTCCCTAAATGCTATTTAGATAGCCCATTTCTCATAACTATATGTATATGAGTTTGAATGTCATGTAAGTATGTATTTGTGTGTGTATGAGACTCAAGCTACATTTCCTGCAAATAAGGAAAACTCTATGATTTATATCAAATTGGATTATGTGAAAACAGGGCGGACAAAATTAAAATATAGGAGTACAAGTTACTTTCCTTGTTGAACACACACTGAGGGGTAGAACCATCATTTTCAAGGAACCACAGAGGGCTCACCTTTAAAAAATAGAAAACAAAGGGAAATCTAGTCTTATTTATTATATTTATACAGTGTGGACAGGTGTCCTGGGTGAGATAGATGCTACCTCACCCCCAGTCATTCACATTAACTCTGTAGGCAGTCAAGGACTCTTTATGTCATAAAGATTGTTTGTTGTTACTTTATAATGGTAATCTGGCTCAATAATGCTTTGTGTAATACTCTCTACTCCTTGAAAACAATGATAATAGACATACCAATAAAACATACAGATGAACTTGGACCGTTTTTTTGGGTTAAAAGGTCACCTCAGGAAAAGATAATCATTTTCTGTTAATGCTCAGACCACTATGTACTTCACTGAACTATATGAAAGGACACAGTGTCTTATTAGAAGATTAGTTTACATTATAGACTGACAAGAATGGCTTGTAAAGTGTGATTCATGCTCTGAAACAGCACACTAAAGATAATTTCTTCCCTGTCTAGTCTGTAATAATGAAAATAACCAAGAAACTACATCCTAGACTTTATAGATCCATAAACATATACAAAATCAGGTCACCCTATGCCACTATTGTCACTTTCCATTCATATTTACTATGATTATTCCCTTTATCCAGAACATACTTGTATATAAAAGAGAATAAGACCAGCCATATTGGTTTTAGGAATACTTTCTCACTTCCAGTATGATCAAGGAATCAAACACCAAATGATAAGAGGAGAAACTATCAATTAAATATGCTCAGTGTATTTAATCTATAATTTATCTATTGATGTATTTAGTGTTAGAATAATTTTGTTCAGTTAATATAGTTACTCAAGTTCAAACAATTAAAAGATATTACAATATTTAGGTAACTATCAAAATGGCATAAAAATAATAGAAATAACCCATAATCATTATTATTAGGGTGCTAGTGTGGAAGACTATCTAGTGGTGCATTTACTATTAAAATTCATACAATTCTTATTGTATAGAGTATAAAAAATCTGGAGGAGGCAATTTATAGGGTACTTGCCTCCTATAAATATTTCCATATAGCTAAAGAGAAATAAATATCTATGAATTCAGTCAGCTTTGTAGTGATTGGTTATTCACTGTGGAATTATTTACTATATTAGTTATTAACTAGAAGGGCAGTAAGTTTTCAATGTATATTATTAAACAAAATATACCATAACTGAGACATAAAAGATTATTTCCCACTTTGTTACATTATTTGTTACATGGATGGTATCTTCATTTGTTGGTTTCCTGTCATCCAAAATATAATGTCATTTCATATTATAATTAATATTAATTCATGATAATAATATAATTGGATTGCATTTCCCCCTCCCCCAAATCCTACCTATTCTTTGAAACCCAGATTAGGTACCATTTCATTAGTAGAGATTTCTCTGGGTGGTCCTCAAAAAGATTTAATAACTCCTCTGTTTCTTGTGCAGGTTTCTATTGGACATATCCCAATATAATTCAATCATTTACTCACAGGTAGACTCCCTTTTGAGATTTTGAATTTATGGAAAGAATCTGTCCTTCCATGAGGAAGAAACTATTGGTTTCTTGGGACATGCCTTCTTAAAATAAGACACCATGATAGGGCAATGCCCCAGAGAAGGGATTGCATTGGAAAAAGTCAGACTGATCACTGACATCAGAGACAAAAGTTGAGGTGAAATGGCCATGTTTTAAGCCATCTTCCAGGGGCTACATATGTTGGCATTTACTTTGTTATGTACATCATCATAAGAAAGGCTTCACCTAACCCTTCAGATATGCAGTAGGAATCAACTCTGGGTGAAGTGGCCTCTGTAACTGAGAAAGGACTGCCTGTCTACCTACTGTAAAGGGAAGACCTGAGAGGTGAGTGTGGTCTCTCTGTACCTCAGTAGACCTCTCAAAGATTACCTGACCAACTAGAACAAAAGCATGCATGGCTCCCTCCTCTTGATGGTTTGCTAGTGCAGGAGAGAACCCAACAGTTCACCTAATAAGGACTTTGGGAACACCAAATTGTGAACAATCAAAAGGAAAATACCGATGACAATCACAGTAGCTTGAGGATGTAGACCAAGCCAAAATCCTAGACAAGTGGAATCTACTAAGGTACAAGTGACAAAGTAGAGAAGAATTTCAAGAAAATAATAATATTGAAAAAGAGGCATTTATGGTCAACTCTTTCTCCAAAATCCTTCAGGAGTCAGAAAATATGAATGATTTCCAAATAAAAAAAATCACTATACAAATAAAGATTGTGATCATTATTGAGGAAGAAATGTCACCAATATGACAGAAATATGAAAAGTGAAAATTATGAGTAAAGGAATTTAGAATTTTTAGAACAGAATTTCCCGGTTTTTGGACTTTGTTAGATTGTTGAGAAGTTGATGGGGTACATGTGTACTGAAATATTTGCTCCCCACAAGCACCTGTTCAGCTGTAAAGGGCTTCTGGTGGTCAGGCAGCCCATAGTGCTACAATGAGAAGCCTACTCCATTTTCCCCTGAGGCTCTGGAAAAGAAATTTAAAGGTTGGGAGCTCTGGTTCAGAAATTACATCTAGAGAGCTCGTGTGTGAATGAAGTTCTAAAAGTAGAATAGGAAATATAGAGCAGAAATAATGAAGAAAAATATTCTGTGAGAATAAAGTGGAAAAAATCTCACCAAGGAGCAGACACTATAAAGATGAAAACACAGAGAATATACCTTCATATACTCAGTTTGAATGATATAGGGGATGTAGAAGTAGAAAGAAAACTGAGAAATTAACTTTAGGACATTAATATCAAATTTATAAATTAATATTGGTACGGGGATTAATATTAGGATTACATATATTAATATTAGGATTATGTAGTTATATACAAATATATGACAATTACATGGCTTGGAGTTTGTAATACTAAGATTAGGCAAACAAAGAGATGTTGGGGAAAAAAAATCTCTAAAAATACTCAAGTTGGAGGGGGTGTGTCGGAGGAAGAATGGAAAAATAAAACATTCTAAATATTTTTTTTTAACATGGAAGAGGTGGTCGAGGAAGTTAAACATCTTTGAGTTGAGTTCCTAATTATTATTTAATTTAAATGTGAAATTGGTGACGAAGGATACTGTAGGATGAGGAGATGGAGCAGTTTGTTTTAGTACCATCCCAGGTCTGTGCACCTGTCTTGTTTTCCTGCCAAAGTAATCTTGACAGTGCCTCAGGATAGTGGAGCCAGTTTGCTGCAGCTGCTACTACATACCTATAGGGTAGAGGTAGTGGAATATGGGGTTTAGGGAAGAGGGACCACTGCGCTAATAGCTCCGGGTGCCTCCTGTGTCTGCCCACAGTGTCTTGCCTTGCATCCGGGCTCCCTGCTATTAGTCCTCACCTTGAGGCCTGCACAGTATCTCCTATGTATATCTCAGAACTGCTCATTGTGAGTTGACACCCAATGAAGCAAACTTTAACGATAAAATTAGGTAGGTGGTATATCCTTCTTCCATCACTTGTCAAGGTGCTACAGGAGCTCAGCTCTGTTGCTCCTTCCCTTCTTAATCCTGTGTTCCCGGGAGTGTACTCATCAATAGCGTTAGCATATAAACCTTCGCCTTAAATGTTGTATTAAGATTAAATCAGAAGATTTCATACTGATGACACTGAAAAGAATTGTGTAGCTTCCAAGTTAATGGGTCAAGAAGGGAAAGAGAATGAAGAGAATCAGGTACAATCTAAGAAAAAAACAAAAACATAAAGATACATGTAATTAAAAAATGACAACTAAAAAGTGAAATAACTAGTAAAAAAAAAACAACAGTAAAGAATAATGCAAGGCAACATTATCAATTAATGATGTTTGTAAGGTATTGATTTTCCTGTTAAAAGATCCAGGCTTTAAGATTGTGTTAATTTCATAAAATCCAGCTACCTGAGTTTGACCAGAAACATTTAAATCCTAGTAACAGTATATAAATAAAGGGGTGGATAAAGATGTTTCAGGCAATTGCAAACTGACAAAAAGCAGGAATCCCAATTAAAACTCAGGTGAAATGAAATTCAAAATATTAATTGGGATTGTTCAATGAATTAAGTAGAGACCATTAGACTGAGATGGTTCTAGTATTTTAGTTGCCTTCCTAAGCAAATCAAACCTGCACCTGTAACTCATCAAAGTTAAGGAATTGAAACCTAAGCACAATCACAAACAGCCAACTAGACTTTCCCAAATAATGCAGCCCCTTAAGCTATGGCCAGTCAAGTAGTTTCCTTTCTTTCATCTGACTCTTCTCTAAAAGTGTTTCCTTATCTTCTATTGGAGGAGTGCTTGTAGCCACTTCCAGTTTGTTTGGTACTGGCTGGTTGTGTTGATTTTTGCTCACATAAACTCTAAAATTGTTGATATGCCTCAGCTTACTGACAAAAGAAAATATAATGCAGTAATAAAAGTTACAGAAAATATACTGCATTTGCCACATCTTGTGATGTGTTAGTTCTCTTCCCCTAATTAGGATTTGAAGTTGTATTATAAATAGAGTCATGGGAAAGCTCACTTAAGACTAGACATGGCAATGTGCCTGCACAAATCAGCAATCCAAACATTTTTTGTAATCTCTCTTGTCCTGCTCTGGCTGCTTTAATTGAATAGTAGACTATACTAATCAATAATATAAGTTGAATACAAACTGACGTCCTATAATTTTCTATTGAAATTTCATGCTTTAAGTGAATATTGAAATAGGAGCATTTAGAATCTTTTTGAATTTGACCTTTCCCTGGAAATGAAATGAAAAACATAAAATGAGTCTTAAAAAAAGAACTAGAATGGATATAGTAACTGAGCTATAATTGCTTAATGATTAATCACGCAGATTAATATTGATACAAAAAGTGACTTTGGCATATGCATACCATATATGAAACTTTAATAAAAAACAACTTCAAATATGTATAATCATTAAGAAAAGATGCAACTTAGTATATTGGACTCCGTTAAACATTTTTTAAAAATCTGACCTAATTATAACCTCTTGGTTTCATACCAAAGAATCAGAGAGTGATTTTTTACCTTGAAGATGCTTTTCCCTCTCCAAATCAGTGCCCGGTACTTCTCTACTCCTAGCCTTCCTCTTTGCCCTGTCCCCATCCTAGAATCCATAAAACTACCAGAGCCTTTTGTTGGGGCTCCATCAACAGTCAGATGACCCCCACATCTGTGCTACTCCAAATGTGGTCCTTGACCAGTGTACAGTCCCATGGGCAAAAATTGAACAGGGAGCATTGACATTTTCTATGGTTTTAGACTCTGGCATATATCATTGCAGTAAACAAAGGCTTACCTCTTATTTTTTGGCTTCTTGCTTCATTTAATTGGTTACTCTGACACCTGGCAGCTCAGCTCTCTCTCTCAGCTCAACTGAACTCCTAACAGATGGGATAACTTTCAAAGTAAAAAAAAAAAAAAAAAAACCTACAAAATGTAGGAATATTTAGAATTCAGTTAACATCTTGAAATGCCGTTGAAAGGATAGCAGTAACAGCATAACTGGATAACTGGCAGGGATATTTAAGTTAGAGGTGATATATCACCCCTTCTTTATTCTTAGGCCAAAAGCTGTGTATAAGTGTTCTCCAAAAGTAAAAGCAAGGGCGTCTTTTCTGGTTCCTTTTCTCTTTTTAAATTTTTATTTATTTATGATAGTCACACACACAGAGAGAGAGGCAGAGACACAGGCAGAGAGAGAAGCAGGCTCCATGCAGGGAGCCCGACGTGGGATTCGATCCCGGGTCTCCAGGATCACGCCCTGGGCCAAAGGCAGGCGCCAAACCGCTGCACCACCCAGGGATCCCCTGGTTCCTTTTCTCTTCAGGGATATTGTAACTACTTTTTCAGAGGGCAAACTATTCCTTCTTCACTGCCCGGCTTGTACTTGGTCAAAAGAAAAGTTACAGGAGGCTAAAAAGATAGTGGGGTTTAGGACTTAACCTTCTCCAATCCCTATCTATAATGCTTCTTAATTAAGCAGATATGTAAAGGTATATACTATAATACTATTAAAAAAATCAAACTATAAAAAATATTGTATGCCCTATAACTTACAAATGTTCAAAATAAATTTAGAATGTCTTATAATCCAATCTTAAGGTTATAAAAATGTGGATAACCTTACATGATAATCTGTATTCCAGTATGCTTGGTACTAAAACATGTACTTTATTCTTTTTATTTCAATTTGCACTTTTGTAGAATTCTAATTATGGAACTTTGTACTTAAAATTAAACAGAATCAAGTCACAAAACAACAAGGACACAGCAGAGTAAAGGGTAATAATTATTGCCATAAGGGATAGACTGAGGCTTTTTTTTTTTACTGAATATACCAACATAATTGACATAATTAACAATAGATCGATAGATATAAATATAGGTAGGTAGATAGATATATAGATACTAATGTATTCCTTTCCTAAGAGTAAAATAAATAAAACAACATGAACCCTGATGAACTGCAAATTGAAATTTGTAAGGAGCCTTGTCAGGGAGTTCAGATTACTTTCTTCGTTCTTAGACCTTTCTGTACTTATGCTTGTTCCTCCATGGGTGATCTTATTCTCTTCCATGATTAAAACTATCAACTATGTTCTTCATGACTTTAAATTTACTGCTCTAGCATATAACTGTCACCTAAAATCTAGGCCTGTATTTCCATTTGTTTGTTAGTCACCTGCATCTGAGTGTCTTGGGAGCATTTGAAAGTTAGCCACTAACAAAATAAATGAATAATAATAATAATAATAATAATATATATATAATAATAGGCAAATTTACTTTTCCTTTATTACATACTTTTTCCAGGATTCTTTTTCTAAGTTATTTCTCACATTTGTCTTTTCTTGCCTAATTCCACTATCATCTCCTTGATTCACATCCTTATCACCACACTTCTGTATTATTTCAATAACTTACCTCAGCTCTTTGCCACCTGTATTCTCCTTCTGATAGATTCTCATAACTGCTGCCAATTATTTTTTTGAAGCAGCAAGTCCTATTAGCAATCCTCTGTTTTAAAAGTTCCATTGCATCTGTGTTACCTTCCTAAAGAATGAAGTGAGACTTCTTAGCATGGTATTTAAAGCCTTTAAGTAGCCCTAAACTTCTTTTCCATTCTCTCCTGCAACCCTCCATCACATATCAATTTTGGCATAAGAGAATTAATAGGGGGCTGGTAAAAAGAATCCAAGAACTTTCTTGTTATTAAGTTTTCTCATCATATTTCATTCATTCTGTAACAATCCATATCTGTTAGTGATTTATAGGACTGGACTAAATGCTGTATCTGAATTAGTAGACTGTGACTTTTTTCTATGCAGCCATTCATTCAGTTATCTATTCAGTGAGCATGTTTTTGAAAGCTGTTATTTCCTAGGCATCCTGCCACACATTAGAGATGTAGTCCCAGCCTTTGTGAGCAGCAACATGTATATTTTCCCCTTTGTCTTCCCTAATCTTACTTCCTATAATGCAATGCCCTGTCCAAAAATGATCTCTTTTATGAAGGTATATAAACACTTTTTGCCAACCTCAGCATAACTGACTCTCTTCTCTGTGTCTCAGGTTTAGTTGTATCCAATGATTAAACAAAACAACAAAAACTATATTCTTATCTAACGTGGGGTATGCATATGCATTTGATATCTGGTTGTAAATGTTGCAAGAATACAAACAATATAGTGGCTGTGGGTACCCAACTAGTACCACAAGTTAAAACGAATAGCTTTATGCAAAACAAAACAAAAACAAAAAGTCAGTACAAAATAGATCACATTCCAATATTCTTCCTGACACTTATACTTGATTTTTAAGAACTCCTAATTTTAAAAATCTCTTTCTCATGTTTGTTTATGTAGGCAACCGGTCTAGTGTTCAAAATAAATACAATTGACTTAGCCCTCCAGGCTTCTTTTCTGTCTCTTTTCCTTTGTTTCTTCTTTTTGTAAAAAATATTTTATTTATTTATTCATGGGAGACAGAAAGAGGTAGGCAGAGACACAGGCAGAGGGAGAAGCAGGCTCCATGCAGGGAGCCTGATGTGGGGCTCGATCCCAGGACTCCAGGATCATGCCCTGAGCTGAAGGCAGACAATCAACTGCTGAGCCACCCAGGTGTCCCTCTCTTTTCCTTTCATATTTAGTCCAAAAATCAAGCTCATGAATGCCATAAAGCTATCTGTACACATTTAATATCCTCAGTGATGTATGAATTTACTGAATACTGTGGAGGGAAACACATAGGACTGAGACTTTTCCCCTGTGCTGAGGATTTTGGAAGACAAATGTCAGCGCTTATTGCTTAGATATACCTGGGGCAAATATGTTACTAACTCTATGGTACATACTTAGGTATTGATGCATAACAAGGAGTCAAAAGATCTTAGTGTGTTTTGTTTTTTAATTTTTATTTATTTATGATAGTCACACACACACAGAGGCAGAGACATAGGCAGAGGGAGAAGCAGGCTCCATGTACCTGGAGCCTGACGTGGGATTCGATCCCGGGTCTCCAGGATCATGCCCTGGGCCAGAGGCAGGCGCCAAACCGCTGCGCCACCCAGGGATCCCCTTAGTGTGTTCATATAAGCTTTCATATACACATAAGAATGTAATAAAGTATTTATGAACAAGGGACAAATACAATTATATGTATATATGCTGATTTTATACACACACACATAACATAAGATCCAGATAAATGTGCCTTACCTCATATTTGTAAAGCATTAACCAAAAACAGTGTGTTTGTGTGTGTGTGTTTGTGTGTGTACACTGAAGACAATGCTGAAGAAGCAACTTTTTTTTTTTTAAGGTTACCTACTGGTGGCTTTATTTTAGTAGATAGGTTCACTGCACTGAGGAATATATATCACATATATAATTATGTTTGTGTATATACACATAAATAGTTCGGTATTGTTTCAGAAAGGGATATAAGCCATATGTCCATCAGAAGTATATGTGAACACTTTTCCAAAACATCCTTTCACGAATTGGTGTTACTTGGGGCACCTGGGTGACTCAGTTGGGTAAGTGTGTCTCTTAATTTAGGCTCAAGTCATGATCTTGGTGTCCTGAGATCCAACCTTGTGTTAGGCTCCGTATTCAGCATGAAGTTGGCTTGAGATTCTGTCTCTCTCCCTCTCTGTCTGCCCCTCCCCATTGTTATCTCTAAAATGGATAAATAAATCTTTTTTTTAAGAGTAGGTGTTATCAAGATATCACATGGATAAGAGGTGTTTTTGAAAATTTCTTTATATTAACATTATTCAAAATTTAATAATTATCTTCATTGTTCTAGAGTCTCAGGTATAACAGCAAGAACATGTTACTTTACCTTTATAGATCTTATAGTAAGATGGGGGTAGAAACAATGAATAGCATTATATTCTAATGGTAGGAGAAGTGCATTCATATAGAAAGACATATCTGGGATGCCTAACTTGTACTGAGTAATCAAGAAACATTTCCCAGTAGAAGTGACACCAACTGAGACTTAGAAAATGAGTAATAATTACATGGGGGAGGTATGGGGTGAAATATCCCAAGGAGAGGGACAGGCACCTACAAAATCTAGGAGTAAAAATAGCAATTTCAGTTTTTGAAAAATATTTTGATCACAGAGTTTTAGAATTATAAAGTAGAGAATAGCAAAAAATGAGACTACATAGATGATGAAGAACACTATTAGCCATGCTGAGAACATCCTGTGATAATGAGAGGGTATAGATGGTTTAAGAAATATAATATGACTGGGTATTATATTTTTAAGTAATCACTGTTTCAGACTCTGACATCTGGTCTGGACATGTGACACTTGATTGGTAATTAACATCCACTATTGAAATTCATGTTCCTCTTAAATTCTTATTTGGTTACAGGGAATATTATTCTCTTCAGGTAGGTTCTAGCCATTTTAAATCTAGCAATGAATCTCTTCTAGTTTTTATTGATCATTTAAAAATATTAATATTGGGGATGCCTGGGTGGCTCAGTGGTTGAGCATCTGCCTTCGGCTCAGGTGGTGTTCCTGGGGTCCTGGGATCAAGTCCCACATCAGGCTCCCTGCCAGGAGCCTCCTTCTCCCTCCCTCTGTCTGTGTCTCTGCCTCTGTCTCTGTGTCTCTGATGAAATAAATAAAATCTTCCAAAATAAATTCTTAAAAAAAATAAAAATATTCCTATTATTTCACATAATTCTGTTTTATTTCACTTATTACTTATATCATTATGTCATTGGATAAAAAGAAGCACCAATTTACAAACACTGTTATAAGCATATTGATTAGTTCAAACCCATGAAGTCTAGTCAACAAAGCTAAATCTCATATTAATCAAATGATCAAGAAGAAGTTCAGTGGGAAGATATATCTGTTAGGAACCTTCTAATGTAATAATAGGTAAATGTTAGCATAATAAATTTTTCTAAGTGTTTCTCCCACAGATGCACAATGAATTATATTTCTATCTTGCCTTAAATGGTGGTTGTGTCAAAGGAGATGATTTAGATCATTTTGCTATGTAAATTGCTAAATGCTATCCATTCATTCATTCATTCTAGTGAGGGAGGTAGGGAAAGGGAGGGGCAGAGGGAGAACGAGGAGAGTCTCAAGCAGGTTCCATGCCTAGGATGGAGCTGACACAGGGTTACATCTCACAGCCATAAGATCATGACCTGAATCAGATTCAAGCGCTGTATGCTTAACTGACTAAGCCATCCAGGTGCCCTGCTAAGGGCTCTCTAAATATTACCAATCATATTATCCTTGTTATATTAGGCTACCTTTTGAAAATATTTGAATAGATGAACTGGCATGCCATTTTAGATGATTATCCTTTTCTTTGGAAATAAACCGATTCCCTTCTACTGAGGAAGAAAAGCCATATTGACTAGACCTTGAAAAAAGAAATGGATATCTCAGTGTTTTCAATGTGATGGAGACAAATTTTAATACTATAGCACAACTAGAGTCTGGAGCCCCAGTAATTCTAGGTGCTTCTTATCTAATACAAATTTCTATTATTTTCCTCCTTTTATCTTTTTAATAATTTAAATTATGGTTAAGAAACATAACATAAAATTTATCATCTTTTTAAAAAATAGATATATATAACATTATATTAGTTTCAGGTATTCAACATGATTTAGGATTTGTATATATTGCAAAATGATCACCATATCTATTTATCATCCATCCACCCTACATTGTTAGAAAATTTTATATTCTCTTTTAACAGATACATTATTTTTTATCATGTTAGGGTATCATACTTTAATTTACCAGCCTCTTGTTGATAGACATTCAGGCTGTTTCCTGTCCTTTACCACAATAAACAGTGATGCAACAAGTAACATTCCACATATATCATTTTGCACACATGCAAGCATATCTATGGGCCAACTTCCTAAACTGAAATTGCTCAAAGGCATGTGCCCTTGAATATTTATAAAAAGTATCTCGTTACCCTTCATCAGTATTCTATTTGGGGATTTTATCTTTTACAATGTGAGAAATGCTATTTCAGGGTAAACTTAATTGACATTTCAGTATGACTGAAGTCAGCCTTACTTTTATGTTAAGATTCATATATGCTTCATTTTTTGTGACTTCTCTTAATATTCTTGGCCTCTTTTCTATTGGCTTTTGATCTTTGTCTTGCCATTTTGTGGAAGAATTATATTTATTGTAGATTTTAAACTTTTGCTTTCAAAAAGTTACTTTTTTTGCCTTATTTTGTTACTTGCTTCTAATTTCTGGTTATAGTGGTTTGTTGTCAGGTAGACTTTCTATTTATTTATAATTTTGATGTAGTTATTGCTAGGAATTAAATGAATGTAATTATTCTGTGTGTTCCTTTAGTACATATTACAGTCCTCTTAAAAATTTTCAGAATTCAGTGAAAAGAAAGACAAACCCAACAAAATGATAAAAACAAAGTGATATATGATAAGGTGGAGATAAGTAAAAGGTATTATATAAATATAGCTCTACTCTACCTATGAAATCTGACGTAATCAATAATGCTATACACTTTGCACCTATAAAATTATATTATTATACACTTTACACCCAAAATTTTCAGTTAGCTAATAAAAATTTTCTCCGGTTGATTTTTCTTCCTTATATAATCTAATCTTCTCAAGCATACACAGAGACTGTTTTACTTGATGCCTTTAGAGAGAAGATACATTTTTAACATTCAATAAATGTGTTAATTAATGTAATATTTGGGAATCTGTTTCCCTTTTAGGCCCTGGAATTTTCTGTTTGTTTTTTATTAAATTAATGGTATAACTTGGATCAGTACCTAGATTTTCTGAATCAGAGTTCTCTATGATGCAAGACTTTATGGTAGCATTAGTTCAATTGCTCTGAAAAAGAAACATGTGCCAAAGGAAGAAGGTAGGCCTGTAGAAGATATATCTGTTGATGTGAACTCAGTGTAAGCTACTGAATTTACAAAGTGGAATGGTAGCCCTGCAATCTATATTTTTGCCATACATAGCATCGAGTTCTTCTTCAACACCAGTGTAGCCTGTATACGTTTCTGATTTATCTATTCAGGTATCTTAAAATGCGACCTGTATTTCCAACTGAGACATATAATTAGGGTAAATTCATGCATAAACAATAATTATTATTTAAAAAGTAACAGAGTTAAAGTGGTTACCATTTACTAAGCAAATATTTTGTGCCGAGTTTTTTATTTTGTCTCTAATTTCACAAAAATCTTAAAAGTTCTTCAAATAATAAAATTGAGCTGGAAATAGCAAATTGCTTGCTTAATTTAATATTAACCTATAATATAGCTAGGGTTAAAATCTATGCTGTTATGATCCTAAAACCATTTTTCATATTACCACAAGCTCCTCAGAATTGTTTCACTAAGTTAGGATTTAATAGATACAGTCAGGTTTTATGATAGTAAAGTAAGAAAATGTGTGATTATATGTAATTTCTACATTTTTAAACAGTAGTAATGAAAAACATTAGTTATATTTTTGCTGCTACTTGTAGAATAATAAAATAGATTATTACCTTCATGAGTTATTTGCTACAAAAATTTTTTTTAAGTTTTTGTATCAAGTAGGATTTGGCATAAAATAGAACCTATTCAGATAATTTAAATAATTGTACTTTAAAGATGGGTTAAAGATGTAGCAGCATTAAGAAAATAAAATGTCTTATTTGCTGCAGTAACAAAATACCATAGACTGGGTTTTTGGGGTTTTGGGTTTTTTATTAGACAATAGAAAATTATTTCTCAGATTTTGAAAGCAGAGAAGTCGAAGATCAAATTACTGGCAGATTTGGTGTCTGGTGAAAGCTGACTTTGTGGTTCTAGACAACAGTCTTCTCTTTGACTTTTCAGATAGTGGAAGGGACAGGGATCTTTCTGGGGTTTCTTTTTTTTAAGATTTTATTTACTTATTAATGAGAGAGAGAGAGAGGCAGAGACATAGGCAGAGGAAGAAGCAGGCTCCATGCAGGGAGCTCGATGTGGGACTCGATCCTGGAACTCAATCCCGGGATCACACCCTGGGCCAAAGGCAGGCGCCAAGCCACTGAGCCACCCAGGGATCCCCTCTCTAGGGTTTCTTTTGTAATGATACTAATTTCATTAATGAGGGCCTCACCCTCACCTAATCACCTACCAAAGGTTCCATGTCCAGATAACATCACACTGGGCGTTGGGTTTCAATATTTGAATTTTGGGGATATACATTCAATCTATGGCAAAAAGAATATTGAGACATCCAGAGATATGTGACTAAGATATAACCCTGCCTTTTCAGAATCAAAAAGTAAAGAAGAAGTGGTATGAGCTAGAGCAACATGAGGGTCTATGTAATGGGAACTAAACTCATGGCATGAGGTAGCTTCAGCCAGAGAGATAGTTCTAATAAAGTAGAGAAGAAACTGGAAATCACAAATTATCCCCTTTTTTTCCTAACTGACCCTCATCGGTGACCCTACCTATAACCTGTCTGATTGGGGAGCCCATTTGAACCAATCCCTAGATGTTGGCCTCCTATGCATACAGCAGGGCAAAGATGGGTAAAGAACAGAGTGGGACAATGTATGGGTCATGAAGGCAGTTAAATGAAGAATAACCAGCCCAGGCTTTAACACTAATGACAAGACATGTCTAAATATATTTTCCTGTTTGCATTAGCTACTAAGAAATATACAGATTAAATTATTTATCTAACTATAATAAATTACTCAGTTGTTAAAAAAAACAACAAAAACAGTTACTTCAGATGTTTCTTAACATAGATTCTTCTTATTTTGCTTTTGGGTGGGTATTTTTTTCCCTTCTAGATAAAACTTTTCATGTTACATTAGTTTTAAAAGTGTTATAAGTGTCTGAGTATTTTCAGTAAATCTTGTTGAAATAAAACCACTAGATGACAACATGTTAATTTGGCCATATTTGATGGGCTCTGAAAAAAAAGAGATGGAAAAGGAAGCGATAGACCACTAAAGATGAAGGAGTAACGCTACTTGTTTTTTACTACTGAGTAAATTGAGGCCAAGAGATCCCAGATCTCTTGATGATTATCCTGCTCCTTTGCCTTAAGCCCAAGAAATTTATCCTATGTGAAGAGCATTTCCTAACTGGCTCCACATAAAGAATTCAAACAAGGGCCCAGCAAGGTTAGGGGACATCTGAAATTTGAGTACTGTGGCAGGAGCTTGTATTACTTGTAGAGAATTTTCAAGAGTCAAGGCTACAACAGGTATTTAAATCATAATAAAGTGTTTGGTCTTATCCTAAAGGCAATGGGTAGCCTTTAGTTGGTTCTAAATCATGTAATCATGATCAGTTTTGTATTTTAGAATATCCCTTTTAGCTACTATATGAAGAATCGGTTTGAAGAAGCAAGTCTGTGGAGGTGAGGAGTTCAGATGGAGAAAATAGTGTTTATTATGTTGGTAAAAGGATAAAAGAGCAGGTCATATGTGAGAATAATTACATAGAATCAATATGACTTGTTAACTGATTGGGTGATGCAACTAAAAGAAAATGGGTAAAGTAGAATTTTCATGCTTCTGGATTATAAAACTAGGTGGATGGTAGTGGTCATCCACTGAGATTGGACCTGAACTGGTATATGTAGATGTGAACCAAAGATAAATCCATTCACAGCCTGCCAAAATGAAGTGGCTGTGTGTTATCTATTTAGGCATTGATTTTAAGATAAAATAAAGAATTTTTAGCCATTCACATATGACTCTGAAGTCTTTGAGCCCATGAATGGGTTTAGATAATCCTTGAGCAACTTGAAACGGTAAGCAATGCATAATGTATATGTACATTCACAGAATGGCAGAAATTAAGTACACATTTACTGAGATTATTTTGGGTGTTAGACAATATGTTCATCACTAGCAAAGGTGAACATGATGCCATTCATAGAATTTGTAATCTAATAGGAGATACATACAAGTAAACAAGTAATTTTAATGTTGTTTACAGTGTTATATCATTAAGTTATGAAGGGTTCTAGGAGTATTTATACAAAACATATTTCATATACTCTTTGGGGTTTCTTAGAGAAACAAATATCTAAGTATATCGACTTTAATATATTTGTGCAACCACTGAATGGTTTTAAGGAAAGGAAAGAGATAATCACATGTGTACTTTGGAAAGATCAGTAGCATGTCAACAATTCTTGTAACATTAGTACTACGGTTCATAGCCATGTTCAGGCCTGAAGTGCCAGTGTTGAAACCTGCCCAGCAAGGAGGGTGTTGTGAGGCGAAGGCAGTGATTCTTAGCCTCGAGGTGTGTGAGGTCAATACTAGGAAGAATTCAGATTCTGTTAACATTGCTACCCAGAACTTCATTTAGGATTACATTTACTGACATATCTAGTGTGACTGTATGTTCTGGTTTGTCTGGGACAGCTGTCTGCACTCAAGGTGTTGTTTACATTCAAAATATGTGGTCACCTTTAGAAAAATCCCTAAATAATTAGATTAAACTAAATATGCTCCATTCTGAATCTGGTCAGAAAACAGAAACCAGACATTTTAACATGAGAGAATTTAATATAAAACCGTTTTAATCAACATATCACAGAGATAGCAATTGCAGGTGGCAACTACCATCCTTAGAGTTGGGTAATCAAAAGGAGGTGATTGAAATTACTGCAATTTAGTAGCTTGGGGAAGGGATCCCAGGAACTTGAAAATCAGATACATGAGGAGGAGCACTGGTCAGTAGGTGCTCTTGTCTCTGAGAGCCTGTGATGGGGCTAATTTAGGAAGTGGTAAGAAAAATGCAAAGTAGATTTAATTACCAGAGCCACTAGAACAAATTGTCTGTCAAATGTCAAAAAGCTAGGCTGAGGTGAAGCTGACAGGAACAGGAAGTAGGCAGAAAGCTCAAAGGAAGCAAACAGCTTCCAGCCTTGCAGACTCCCTGTTGCCAGTGCCTCACGGTCAATGCAGATTGGCAAAGCATAGATGGGTTTGCAGGCCCAGCCACAAAAGTGCATGCTCATTTACTGTTCATTTACTGGCACACTGAAAAATAGGGATTATGTTTGATGTGGTGTTAAGATTTGTGCCTGTGTAGTTGATGTTATCGGCATATCACAACCATTAACTGTTGTTAACATCAAAATCTTTCTTAAATTACATTACTTTAAAAGGAATATATATATATATTGAGTTTTGGTTTAGATGTTATGGTGCAAGGAAATACTATCTATATGAGCCTCTGAAGGCATTTCTTTCACTAATTTATTTAATCTATTTTTCTGTATGTGAAATAATTTGTCTTAAGTGTAGTCAGCATGTCTAAGTAAGCATTCTGTTTTTGCAAAATAACATTTGCTTTGCTCTGTTTCTATTGAATATAAACATATACACACACATAGACATGCCTTGAGGTATAAGTAACACATTAGTAAAGCTGATTGAATTTCACCTTCTTTGCAAGCATGGCCATGTTTCTTACTTTGCATGTCCTTCAGGCCTCATCAGAGCACAAAGTTCCAAGTGACTTCAAAGGGTTTTCTGTACTCAGATCAGCTCTATGGGGCATGAAGGAAGATGCAAAATGAACCGACACCAGAGGTGCAATGAAAGGTAAAAATCCTAGCATCACCACAGCTCTTGAGCTAAGCTGCAGGCTAAATTACTGCACCTGTATATAGGAATCTCATGGGTTCACAAAGGGAGAGATGGTAAACATTTAAGGCAGGAAATAAATCTGAGTTTTTTCACTGGATTCGGGAAAAGCTTTCCTCACCAAGTGACATAGGTAGCATCTCATTATTATAGCAACCTGTCAACTTTCTTGCCTAGAAAAGAAAAATAACAGATAAATGTAAATGATCAAAAATAAAAACAAAATAGTGCCTAACCTATAGTACAATGGGCATTCCACATATGCTATTTGGATTAAAATAGGTCTTTCAAAGTCCGGTATATATTTTTAAGTCTTTATACTTATGGTGGTATGAGTTCTAGGGATATTAAGGAGTTAAAGACAGATTCAGAAACATATAGAAGAAATCCAGTGTAACCATTTATACCAGCTTCTGTCCTCTCTGAAAGACTGACCTGGGAAAAGGGAAGAGTAGGTACAAAATGAAGATTAAATTCAGATTCTATGTCCTCTGACACAAACACTTGAAATAACTCCTTTTAAATGACCAATTATTAAATTTAACAGTGCTTATATATGTGTAGATGTTTGTTTATTTATTTATTTTTATGCATGTAGATATTTAAACAAAATGCAATATCACAAAGTGAAGTGGTTTGTATTTTTAGGTACATAGTACATATACTTGATAAAAATTGTGAGGTCTTGAATTTTTGAGAATTTAATTTTTTGAATAATTCTGATATGATATTGATCAATCTGAAATTCCTTTTCTGGAATTAGGATTTTTATTCCTCTAACACTTTCAACATTTGAGCCTGTGGATTTTTAAACATTTTATCTCTTCGCTTGAGGGTTCTTCTCACAAATATTACTTTGAGGGTTCATATGGGTTATATTGATACTACTTAACAGTTAATTGATAATGTCATGAGATTAGGAATCATCAAAGTCTTTTGGAAAGCTACTACAAGCAGGAACAAGATTTTCTTCTTTTTAGCTGAATACAAAGAATAGCTGTTGAAAATAAATATTTAAGCATAGCCATACCTCATTCTTTTGCCTATCATTGATCAAGATTCCTACTGAAAAACCATTACTTTTGGAATGTGCCTTAGAGTATTGACAATAAATATTGAATAAGATATATATAAGGCTCAACAAAATACATTAAAGTTATGAATTCTTCAGCCATGTCTAAACTTATTGCTTATTTAAAAAAAATGCATGGACATATTGTCTCAGAAAAAGCCATGTTCCATCAAGCTTTTTCTCATTATTAAAATATTTTTTCCATAATTTTGTGACAGTTACTCTGTCCAGTTTGTGTATCCTATACCCTCCTTCCCTTTCTGTTATCAAGATTCACTTGTATTGGAGATTTAGGGGTATTGCTAGTCACTGGATATGAAGTTATGTGATTAGAAGAAGGGAATTCCGATAACTGGCAATAGATTTCCTTCTCTACAATGTTAGGGTTTTTTTTCTTTATTTCTGGGATTTGGCCTCTGGGCACCACCTGAAATTTACAGTGTTGTCTACCTCTGGCAATTTTCCAGATGCCTGGCAGCTCAACAGGGGCTTTTTTTTTTAAATAATACATTTATTTTTATTGGTGTTGCTATTGCTGCTCTCCTCTTTTTTTCAGAACTATCCACTCCTTACACGGGTATTTCAAGTAAGTTTCTGTTCCACATGAGCAATATGAATAATAGAAGCAAATTTAAGAACATATTACTAAAGGATTCTTTGTTTAACCAAATAATTCACAATATGGGGTTCTTTGAAAGAAAAAAAAAATACATTCCTGTTATGTTTAAATTTACCTTAAAATTTTACTTAACAGGTCCCGGAACAATTTCTTAAAATGAGATCTACTCACTTAGTAAATCTTTTTCTCAAAACATGTATTCTTTAAATTGCCTACCAAATTTTTGAAAAATAAAAAAATGCAGCCCTTCTCTCCCCTACCAAGATATACTACTCTACTGCTATTACAAGCTAGACATCAACAACTCTAGGCTGAAGATGATTGTGGGCTAAGGATACGTGACTCTTACTTAAACACATACTGATTTTTCTCACTGATTAAATTAGAGAAAGGTGAAATGACTATTTCCAACATAAACAGGATGGTTAATCAGCTTTCCCAGTTACTGTTGAGCAAGTATACTTTATTTCTAATTTACAAAATCTTTCTAAAATACCAGTAGTTGAAACTAATTGTGAAGAGACTTCTAAGTAATTATTATTGAATTTAAGAATTTAATCCAGTTTTTATATTTTAGTACTATTGTGATCCTTTTTTAAATAAATTTATTTTTTATTGGTGTTCAATTTACCAACATACAGAATAACACCCAGTGCTCATCCCATCAAGTGCCCCCCTCAGTGCCTGTCACCCATTCACCCCCACCCCCCGCCCTCCTCCCCTTCCACCACCCCTAGTTTGTTTCCCAGAGTTAGGAGTCTTTATGTTCTGTCTCTTTATGTTCTTTTTGATATTTCCCACACATTTCTTCTCCCTCCCCTTATATTCCCTTTCACTATTATTTATATTCCCCAAATGAATGAGAACATATGTTTGTCCTTTTCCTATTGACTCATTTCACTCAGCATAATACCCTCCAGTTCCATCCATGTTGAAGCAAATGGTGGGTATTTGTCATTTCTAATGGCTAAGTAATATTCCATTGTATACATAGACCACATCTTTATCCATTCATCTTTCGATGGACACCAAGGCTCCTTCCACAGTTTAGCTATTGTGGACATTGCTGCTATGAACATCCGGGTGCAGGTGTCCCGGCGTTTCATTACATCTGTATCTTTGGGGTAAATCCCCAACAGTGCAATTGCTCGGTCGTAGGGCAGGTCTATTTTTAACTCTTTGAGGAACCTCCACACAGTTTTCCAGAGTGGCTGCACCAGTTCACATTCCCACCAACAGTGTAAGAGGGTTACCTTTTCTCCGCATCCTCTCCAACATTTGTGGTTTCCTGCCTTGTTAATTTCCCATTCTCACTGGTGTGAGGTGGGATCTCATGGTGGTTTTGATTTGTATTTCCCTGATGGCAAGTGATGCAGAGCATTTTCTGTTGTGTGTGTTGGCCATGTCTATGTCTTCCTCTGTGAGATTTCCGTTCATGTCTTTTGCCCATTTCATGATTGGATTGTTTGTTTCTTTGCTGTTGAGTTTAATAAGTTCTTTATAGATCTTGGAAACTAGCCCTTTATCTGATACGTCATTTGCAAATATCTTCTCCCATTCTGTAGGTTGTCTTTTAGTTTTGTTGACTGTATCCTTTGCTGTGCAAAAGCTTCTTATCTTGATGAAGTCCCAATAGTTCATTTTTGCTTTTGTTTCTTTTGCCTTCGTGGATGTATCTTGCAAGAAGTTACCCAGGGCAATTTACACGTTTAATGCAATCCCTATCAAAATACCATGGACTTTCTTCAGAGAGCTAGAACAAATTATTTTAAGATTTGTGTGGAATCAGAAAAGATCCCGAATAGCCAGGGGAATTTCAAAAAAGAAAACCATATTTGGGGACATCACAATGCCAGATTTCAGGTTGTACTACAAAGCTGTGGTCATCAAGACAGTGTGGTACTGGCACAAAAACAGACACATAGATCAATGGAACAGAATAGAGAATCCAGAAGTGGACCCTCAACTTTATGATCAACTAATATTCGATAAAGGAGGAAAGACTATCCACTGGAAGAAAGACAGTCTCTTCAATAATTGGTGCTGGGAAAATTGGACATCCACATGCAGAAGAATGGAACTAGACCACTCTCTTGCACCATACACAAAGATAAACTCAAAATGGATGAAAGATCTAAATGTGAGACAAGATTCCATCAAAATCCTAGAGGAGAACACAGGCAACACCCTTTTTGAACTCGGCCACAGTAACTTCTAACAGGGGCTTTTTGTAGCCACGGATCCACCAAGTTCTCCAGCCTTTATTTCTTGAAAAATTCTCCTTCCTAGTTTCATATGGTTTGGAAAAGAATATCTGCTTTTTGCCACTCACCATTCAACTCTAAAACCCATGTCTTCAGTTCTGATCTCTCCAATTTCTGCTTCAGTAATCTCTCACCATAAACTTAGTTTATGAAACTTTGAAGGAGCGGTGCTAAAGCTGACCTATGAGGTCCAAGGACAGTATTTAAAGAGTTATTTAAACTCTAAATAACATGAAAGAGTTATTTAAAGTCAAAAACACTAAGATCATTTCCCAGTCTAGTTTCTATGGATTTATTACTTATATACTAGTAGACCTAAGAAAGTCCAAATGAGAAAGGAAGGTCTTCTAACTAGAGGGGACATAGAAAAGACAGGGCACCAACTGTGTTGGTGCCAACAACCTCAGAAACAACAGGGCACAGGCCCATCTCTGCTGGCCTCCAGTTTCAGACATCACTTAGTAGCACAGTCATTGACAGCATTAGCAGTGCTCGCAATTCCTTCAGAACCTATTAGTAAAAACAGCCCCTTCAACAGATAGTGACAAGAATTTCAAGGATTCACTTCAGAGGGCTTGGTCATTCTTTAAAGTTGGCAGTAACTAGAGGAAATGATAGCTGTCATGCAGTTTACACCTAAGAGGACTAGATTTTGAGCACAAGTAAAAGAGCCTCTAGGAACTCCCAAAACTGGGAGGAAATTGATAGGCATGATTGAAGTTCCTGTAAAATGTGTAGAAATGGAAAGAAAATACCACCATAGCATAACATTTATTGTGGCCCCATATTTACTTCTCCACTGTGCCTTGTGAGATGCAAGCCCCACACAATTCTTTTCCTTATAGTTTGTCATTCTTGATTTTCTTGCTGTGATGGTAAATGGATGCCCAGCAGGGTTTCATTTCTCTGGGAAAATGCAAACAAGTGTCTCAAGTTGCTAATTTATTCAGCCAAACGCCTCACAGTAGGTAATCTTTGCTTCATGCTGTAATGGTTAATATTAGACACTCCCTCATAGTCTTAATCTAAGATTGCTTTTATTATCAAAGACATTTCTCCTTAATTTCCCCAAATGTATTTGGCATAAGCAATCATCCTCTCAATATTATAGGAGGCAAAACTTTTAGAGTGACCTTTGACTATACATTATTGTGACCCTAGATTTCACATATATTAAACTTGAGTACATTATAATATCACAAATCACTGTCACACATCTCATAACTCTCACAACTAGAACATTAATTAAGGGATTAGTTGTTTTCATTCTTGGATCATAATAATAGCTTTTACTGGTCTCTTTACCTGTATTTTTCCTTTCTTTAATTCTTTACTCCTATTACTCCTAGCTTAATCTTCCTCAAACTAATTTTATCTTGACATGTAAAGAAGAAAAAGATTGTTGTCTGCTCAAAATCCTTTAATACCTTTATGTTGTCTATCATAGTAATTTTTTTTTTAGATTTTATTTATTCATTCATGAGAGACAGAGAGAGAGAGGCAGAGACATAGGCAGAGGGAGAAGCAGGCCCCCTGAGGGGAGCCCTATGCAGGACTCCATGCTAGGACCCGGGGATCATACCCTGAGCTGAAGTCACATGCTCAACCATTAGGCCACCTGGTGCCTCATAGTAAATTTAAATACTTGTCTGATTTATGTAATTTTTACATAATCTGGTCTTAGATTTCTTTTTTTTCAGTTTAGCACATTACTGAGTCAGGAAATCTTTTAGTGATTAATAGATATAGTAAATATATACTATTGGTAAATCCTGCTCTCCGAATAAGAATGTAACCTTCATGAGCACAAGGATAATGACAATTACTTCTCTTTATATTTCACAGAAAATACCATAGTTATATTAAAAAAAAAAAAACCTCCACAGTTTTAAAATGATGACAGATTTATAAATTGACTTTGGAAAAAAAAGTCAATTTGTAAATGTCACTGAAATCTATTTCAAATCAATTAAAATCATATGAAGTAAAGGAAATAAACATTTAAGGCAAGGACTTTGTATGGCTTGAGAATTAAGTTATATAATCTGTATCTTAACATTCTTTTTCTATAAATGAAGAAATTAGTTCACCATGTTTTCAAAAAGAGAAACACTTTAAATAATAAATTTAGAGATTTCTTTTCAAAGCTCTATCTGCTGTCATTAAATAGGAAAATTGTTTTCTGTTTCACAATAGTTTTGGAAATTTTAATGCACAGTTTATAAAGTCTTTGATAATTGCATACTGCATTGTCACTGCATTTGTCAAGCAGTCTTACAAAGTTGAATCCATTTAGAATTTATGGCAGTTCAAATGCTGGTAGTATTGATTATTTATAAACAAATTTTCAATCTACTTTTTAAAATATATTTTTCTTTTTTTAATATATTTTTCTTAATGAAAAGCAACTTAAACTTACCTGAGAACCACCTAAGACTTCATTTCTTAATGTTGTAATATTGTTAACTACTTTTGAAATTAATCAGCTTTCCAGTTTTTTGTTTTTTATTGTATAATAACTTAATTCATCCCAAAGACCGTGTCAAATAGTAAATCCATTGCTTTTAACACATTGAGATGCATTTGTTTTCTTCCCTTCATTGCCTTCAAGCAAATGCTATTCTGTTGACACCTAATACTTAACATGTCAAAGACCAAATTCATTATTTTCACCCAACAAATTTTTTTGTTTCTCAATACCCCAAATTTCTCAATCGTCATCTCCCTTTCTCCTTCAGATAATTTGATAATTGTCTTCTCTGAGTATCTTAAAAGGGATATATATATCATATCTAATACACATTTGCATATTATGAAGCATTACATATATGTGTATCCAACTGTTCTGTGTTTTTATTGAATTAACCAGTTGAGAGGTATCAACTAAATGGTTAGTAAATGGGCATAGAATCTGTGTCAGTAGAAATCGGGAAACCTGGGGTCTCCTCCAACCCTACTAAGTGGTAACTGGAAGTAAGTACTTTAATCTCTTTGGTCCTCTATCCTTCATTTGTATAATTAGGTTATTGAAGTATCTCTCAATGGTCCTTTTAATATAATTTTTTAAAGATTTTATTTATTTATTCATGAGAGACAGAGAGAGAGAGAGAGAGAGAGAGAGAGAGAGAGAGGCAGAGACACAGGCAGAGGGAGAAGCAGGCTCCATGCAGGGAGCCCGGTGCTGGATTCAATCCCAGGTCTCCAGGATCACGCCCTGTGCTGAAGGCAGGCCCCAAACCTCTGAGCCACCCAGGGATCCCTCAGGGGTCCTTTTAACATTGAAACTGGTCATAATTAATTTAGTGATTGATCGAAAGCCTATGAGGTGCCTCCTCATGGCTGAATAATTGTGGTTAAGCCATGTTGGAATTCCACTAACAATACTGCCCACAATTTTGGGTTTGTCTCAGATAATCACCTGCCACCTTGCATATAAATTTTGTCTTGCTGGACAGTACTAGAAAACTATATAGCAAAAGAATATTAATATAGCAGAAACTATTCAAAAATTGTCTTTTGGTTTTAGAGAACTGGACTTGTAGCAATGGGAAAATTAACCCCTTCAAATGATGTGTTTTAGACCATAGTCTCTTAGGTCTTGCTTCTTCTATAAGCATGATTTCTGTTTTCATGGAGTTAAACCAACCAGCTTGTATTTGAATTTAGAATATTACTAGAAATGTGTGGTGCTGATAATATACCTCAAAGTATTTTAAATTTTGTCTGGAATGACTTCATGTACAAATTCAAGTATGGTAAGGTGATAAGAATAAGGAAGCCCCATAAAAAGATTTCATGAATATTTAAAGTAACCAAAAAACCATCTATTTTGTTTTGTTTTGTTTTTATTTCATGTAAGTGCATACCAAATATTTTTTACTATTTAAAAAAGTATTTCCCAAACTGATATTTTTGAAAACTCTTGTTTGATTTGTATAAGATTTTCACCCAGTGGCTCCTTTGATTTTTTCCTGGTTATAAATAACCCAACTATAGTTGGTAGATCTCTGTTCTTTTCCATTTGCCTTCCTAGGCTAAAACACTCTAATGTGTGTGCCTAAACATTTTATGAGAATAGGAAAGTCCAAATATTAGCTCTTCAATTAGAATTTCAGCCGTTAAACTGCTACAAATAATTAAAAACTTCCTAGCCCTTGACAATGATAAATACACTATCCTTTCATGCTGTGGCATATGCACATATATGGAGAGCAAACTACTCTGTTCCAAGGATTTTATTTCATTTCCATTAAAAGGATACATTTTTCCTCCTTAAAAAAAATTTGTCTTGCTAAATTAAAAGAATAACAGCTTTTAATCATAGTACTCTGAGGCCTATTTATGATACTTATCATATAAATATGGGTGATTATAATTAGCATTTCTCCTCATAAGCATTTGAATTTCTTGAATTCAGTCTCCTTTATATTAGTATGGAATAGGAGAGATCCATTTCATCTGCTGAAAATGGAATGAGTTTAGAAATGGGGAAAGAAACTATGTTCCTTTGGTAAGATCCCCTGGGCTAAGATGCCACCTTCATTTTTCTTCATTGTTCAGTGTTAATTTGGTTCAGCTCTGTTTGCAGCCAGTGCCGTGTCCTTTGAAATTCAGAAAACAAGGAAAAATTACCATCCTAGTAATTCAGTATGTTTAACCCTTGAAAAATTCTAGACTTCTGAAGGTTATTTATTTTTATTTATTATATATTCATTAGGGGAAAAATTAGATAATATCGAACATATTTCTATAACATCTTCCACATATTAAATATTATACCTATTTGACAAAGTCAGTTGCCTCAGAAATTCACAGCCATCATATTTTATCTTATATGGAATTTTGAAAAATATGGAAAATCTACCAATTTGCCTAAACAGAAGAAATGACTCTATTTTTATAATGCTCTATTGAAATTAAAATGTATAATACATAATTATTGTAAAATGGATTTTATAATTGATTTTATGGAGTGCATAGAAAAGGAGATACTGTTAGTAAAATTATGTTCTGCATGAAACTGTTTGGTGTATGAAAAGGAAAGTTATTATAGTGGTGTTTCCACTAATGATCTGTTTGGTTTACTGCCATACAAGAATACAAGTCTATTTTGGGCTTTTATTTCAGTTGCATTAAATTTCCATCAGAGTTAGATTTGTTTAAAATAAGTTTCTGGAATAATAAGTCTTTTTGAGGAAACAGTATTATTTAAATACATTTGGAAATAGGAAAGATCAGGAAAATAGGAAAAGATGGCAGATTGAACACTTTGCCTTGCTATCTTTATCCTGATTGCCACCAAACAACTTTATCTCTCTCATGTGGTACATGTTAAATTGAAGCATAGAGGCTGGCAGCAAGGCCTCAGGCTTAACTGGAATCCTAAAGCACAGGGTCAGTACTACTAGTCTCTCACTAGTCTTGGTATCACTTTAGGTAAGTAGAGGGAAATTGAGGGTGAGGAAGTGTAGATGGATTCCAGAGAGAATGTGGCCTGAAGGTATCCATGAATCCCATTCCCCAGAAGGGGAAAGACTGCATGTTTACTCATGGCACACCTGCTCTTGCTCTGCAAGGGAGCTGTGGGATTGTGACCTTGGCATGTTATGTTTTCTGTCCTTGGGGAAAATTAGAGTGGCATGGAGCTGACAACTTGACTGTTGCCTCTTCTAAGACCAGAAATATAGTGTTCTCTTCCTCTCTTCAAATTGCTGCCCCCTCGCTTCAGTATTTTTACTGAGCCTTAATGAGCAAGCAAGAGAATATTGTGTTAAGGGACTCCAGCAGATAGAAAGAAGATAGAGAGACAGACAGAGAGAGAGAGAGAGAAAAGCCGTTTAATGAATTAATACTGCTCTTAGGAGGAAAGTATTTTAAACAAAAGCAATGACTTTAACTTAAACACCATTTTAATTACACAAGCATTTAAAATTTGTGGCTTGATTATTTTCATATGATTTGACAGTTCCATGGCATCATTTTTTCAGAATTTTCCAAGATTTTCTACTTTTATAGATCCCATCTCAGTTTTCTGATAAGATTTCTATGTTTTCCCCTCTTCTCTTAGCGTATTAATCACAGTAATTTATTTTTTCTATAATACTTTATTTTTAAGTAATCTCTACACCCAATGTGGGGTTCGAACTTACAACCCAGAGATCAAGCATTGCGTGATCCACCAACTCAGCCAGCCAAGAACCCCTTAATTGCAGTAATTTAAAAATGCTACCTGAAACTCTAATCTCCGTCATTTCTGGGTCTGTTTCATTTTCTTATTTTTTTTCTCTTGAATTTGTGTTATTTCTATGTAATCTTCTGACAATCCTGGAAATTATTTATTTAATGCCAGCATTTTACTTGAAAAAAATTGTAGAGGTTGAGCAAGAAGCTATATTACTCTATAGTCTATTTATCTTAATTCTAGAATGCAGCTAGCAATAGGAACAGATTGGAGTGGGATAATTCATTCTTTATGAGGGTTAATCAATTTTGTCTTGGCCTTTATTTAGGGCAATCCTAATTTATGCCTGTTTTTTGACCTGAAGTATCAAGAAACTCCCTTTTACAATCAAAAGTGGATAAAGAGCAAGGGTCAACAAACTTTTTCTGTGAGAAGTCAAATAGAAAATATTTCAGGCTTTTCAGCTCCTAGGGTCTCTGACCTAACTACTAAATTTGACATTGAGACACAGAAACATCCATAGAGGACACATAATCAAATGAGTATGTCTTTTTTTCCAACAAAACATTATTATTTTTTAAAAATTTTGTTTAAAGATTTATTTATTCATGAGAGGCACAGGAAGAGAGAGGTGGAGACATAGGCAGAAGGAGAAGCCAGGCTCCCTGCAGGGAACCTGATGCAGGACTGATCCCAGGACCCCGGGGTCATGACGTGAGCTGAAGGCAGACGCTCAACCCCTCTACTGCTGAACCAACCAGGCGTCTCTCAGTCTCTCAACAGAACATTATTTACAAAACAGATGTTGAGCTGAGTAGCTTGTGGCTTGTTGATTGCTGATATCTAGTTTAGACTATAAATATATTTTCCCTCAATTTTTTAGCCTGAGTTTTGTCAGTATTTTTGTCTTCTCTCTAGGATCTTTGTCTTGAAAAATTCTGGCTTTTCTAAGTGTATTCTATTAGGCTCTTGAAAGAGCTGTTTTTGGTATTTCTTTCAGCTTTTATATTTGTAGGGACAAGTTGGTCTAATATAAGCTAGTCTATCATAGTGGGTAGTAGAAGTCCCTAAAGGGAAAATAAAAGAAAGCAATTTGTAGCCTTTAAATGAACCAGCAAAATATAGAAGTGGAAAACCGTGATAACAATGAAATGATATAAAAGCAAATATTGAATAAGGAAGTAGAATGAAGGTCAAGAATATCAAGTATTACACTACATACAGAACACTACTCAATCTTGCTCAGCGGCATAGTGAATCCGAATAATTGAATGCCATGCTTTTGACACAAAGATTAATACAATTAAATTATCAATTCTTTCTGAATTATATTGTAAATTTAATGTAATTTCCAAATAAACCACAACAGAGTTTTGTTTTCTTTTTAAGTTGGGTAAAATGATCTCAGATTATTTTTGAAAAATAAATGTCTAAAAGCAGCCAGATAATTATAACAAAGAAGAATGGTTATAGAAGATTAACCTCATAAGATACTGAAACAATATAAAATCACCAGACTAAAAAAAATTGTTATTTGTATAAATATAGAAAATGAAAGAATGGAATAAAGTGAAGAACAAGTAAATTTCAATGTATACATAATTGAAATTTTATGTTTGACACTGGTGTATTTTAGTTTCTTGGACTAAAGTCAGTACCCATAGTCTATCTTTTAATTAATTTAAGTATATATAAGTATGCATAGAAAATGTCTATAAGTATACCTAGAAAAATATAACAAGTTCTGATTTTTAAAAATCTATATAATAGTACATTTTAGAGAAAACAAAAACAGTAAATAAATCTAAAAATAACTGACAGATTTTGGTGGGATGCACAGTAGTTAATTATTATATAGAAACACAGCACTTAGTATTGAAGCTACCAGACTCTCAATTCTCTAAACTACAAAATGGAATTTTAATAAATAGAACCAGTTTCATTGGACTGTCACCATAACCAAAGATGTGTGCAAAAATAATTTACGTAATGAAAACTTTATATAAATATATAGACAGTGGTATTTTCATTGGGGCTTTTATTAAATGCATAAAATGCATATGTATCTTTTAGTTTTTTTTTTAATACTTGGCTGTTTTTCAAATCGGAATTTTCCTGAGAATCATGGAGGCATTTAAGTCAATCAAGAAAACCAAAGACATACAATATTACATACTGGTGCATTGGCACATAGTTACAGATTCATTAACTTGGAGACTCTGTCTCCCACATTTATAACTTATATTAATACTGCTTTTTAAAAACATTTTGTAATTTTAATTATTTATAAGTGTACAAATACTAAATAAATTATATGCAATTATAAGCTGGATTATTTCAACAGAAATAACATATCTGGAAGACAAAGTAATGTAATATGTGACTTTTATGGGCATCAACAAAAATAGAACAAATCATATTTCAAAATCTAAAATCCTTTTAGTAACAAATGAAATAATTTATAATTTTTAAACAGCTAACAATAATGATATTCTCATTGTAAAAATCTTTTTCCTGTGTGAAGGTTCTTTTCTCCTTTGTCTTTCTTATATGAGTATTCTCATTTCATTGTAGTTGACATTCAAACATTTTACATCTTAAGTTAAAAAATCTTCAAAAATTGATTGCAATAATTTAATAGACCCCAAAAGGGTGTAAGAAAGCTCTCAGCAGTTTACAAAGTTTGAGTTTATCACATAAATAGCAATCCTAGAAGCTGCTGTGAGACTGATCAAGGAAGAAGCAAAAAGAATAAACAATAATAACCAAATAATGAACAGAATTGGAATACATATTAATTTTAAAAAGTACGTCAAGAAATAAGGAAGAAAACTGGACTTGCAGCAGAGATTTAACTAGAAATGTCTAGAAAGGAGAATGAACAGAATCTATTCAATATTTCTGGACCAGTAAAATAAGACGGCAACATGAAGGAACAGAGTGGTAAAATGTTTGAGAATACTAGACTTCTGAAAATACTAGAAGATAGGGTGCAGGTGCAGAATGAACATGAGGGCAAAACTGGTATCTACAATCAGTAGGTGATATAACAGGAAATATAAGGAATTGTGAAGCACAAACCTAAAAACCTTTTATTCAGTCTGAGTTAAAAATAAATATCTTATCACTTAATAAACTTAATAAACATTGCAAAAGTAGAATCCTACTTACATAAAGTACTAGAGTTACTTTTTGTAATACAAAGCCTTTATTCGCACATGCTCTACATATTTTACAAGAATTATCCAGTACCAGATATCAGTTCTACCTTCAAACCAGTAGGGCAGAGCCAGTAGAGAAAAGGGGAGAACTTTTTTCCCACTTAAAGATATTGCCAAGAACTTAGTTATACATACCACTGTCAAAAACATTTCCTTGGCTAGAACTTAATCACATGCGAGACGATGCTCTGAGACAGACTGCTACATAAAGTCTTTATTTTGGGTAATCATACCCCTAGCTAATATCAGGGGTTTAGTCATGCCTCTAGCTAATATCAGGGGTTTTATTATCATAAAAAAGGGAGAACAGATACTGGGTTTAATCTAGCAAAGGAATTATTAAGGAAGAGAATCTAAATCTCAACAAGTGAAGAAAGTAATGTCTAAATAAGTCTGTTGTCTTATAACCCTATTAAAGAAAAGTAGAATCAACACTAAATCCAAAATTAGTTGCTCCTTTTCCTGTTGCTAGTTCTATTTCCCATACATTAAACTCAGTGCTAAATAGTTTTAAGGACCAGATTTAGAATTGCAATATCAAAAAAAAATTTTTCTATTCTGATGACCAGTGTAACAGTTGAGGTTTGTGAGATAGCCAGTTTATATGTTTTGCTCTACAAACACTGAGAAGAGACTGCTGAATACAGCAGTCTTTCATTCATTGAAATTAGTGGTTAAAAGGACAGACCGAAAAAAAATTAAAATAAAAAAAATGAAAAATAAATAAAATAAATAAATAAAAGGACAGACAGAGCTGCCGGTCCCACTCCCTCCATCCTACGCTCATGGTGATATGGTGAGGGCAATACACGAAAGCAAGGGCTGTGAATGAAAATGAACCCTACCCTGGCACTTGAGGTTTAAGCCAGACACAATAATTCACAGTGAGTTTTGGTAGACAAAACTACAAAACTACATTTGGTAGCCAATGTAGGTCTTCTCACTACCCTCTTCAACCACCAGGTTCTACCCAGAAATCAAGAAAAATATTTAGGAGGCTGCCGAAGACTCAGGTATTTTATATTGTTAATTTGGACTTGAAGGACATACAAAGTTCTATAGGAAGGTAAAAACGCTTCAAAAAATGAAATGTATTCTATAAAACAAACTACTTCCAGTACCATATTTGAAACACATCTATTGTATTAAATGCAAACACCATAAAAGCAGGTTTTCTTAGTTTTGTTTACTGCCATAATCTAATCCTAGATCATTGCCCAACATTAAGCAGATACTTAATAATAACTGTAAATACTTTTCAGCATTATAATTGTTCACTTTACATGTCAGAAAGCACAGATGTACCTCTCTGTTAGAGTCCTTACTTTTCTTAAGCTGCGTGATTAAAATCACCTTAAAAGTGAAAAAAAATAAAATAAAAAAATGGAGAGAGTTTAGTTTTTACAGAATATGTGCAAATAGTTTTTAAGTAAAGAGTATTTTGTGAAGAAAATAATTCATTTCTGCATTTTTGCCTAACATTGGATTTTAACATAGCCTTTTAAGTGAACCTTTGCACTTTTCTTTTTTCTCTCTGAAGACCTTTGTTTCTGCCATAGTTAACTGGGCAGAAATTTAAGAACTTTATCAGAAAATAACTACAAAAATGAATGCTTTTCAGGGAAACTGGGCTGTGTTTCTTCTTTGGAGCCAAGCCAAGATTTGTTAACACCAAGAAAATGAGACAATATTTCTGTTGTTCACACATAACCACATTTGCCACAAGCAGTAAAGCTCCACGTTGGCAACGACGGAATTTAGCCTGGCATTTTCAACCCCAGTGCTCTCAGCTGCATGGTACAGCCCCAAAAGAAATGAGCAGCTATTGTTGTCTCTTGCCAAGACCAGAATTTTGAACTGTAACCAGGAAGAAGTATTTTCCCCATTTATATGCACACTGATAATTAGGCTCAAGGAAATGAAGTGCATAGAATGGAAATTGAGATTATGTTTTTTAATGTGAACTTGTGTGATACCAGCTTCCACTCTTCTGACAGATGGATTCTTTTTGGCAGATGATTATGCAAACTGCTCCTTTCGTGCCTGTCTACATGAAGTGTATTCTATAAACACATTGAGGCGTCGTGTTCCTCCGAGTCCTCAGTGCTTGGGAATGTATTAGCACCATGATGATTTGGATGACAGGATTCAAAAGTGTCTGAGAGTAGAAGCTGGAGGAAACTAGTGTGATTGCTTTGGTTCTATCAAGGGCCCTGGAAGATAATAACGTGGTTCCCTTGAAATTTTTCATCGAGCATTTTTATGTCAAAAGAAAAGAAATGAACTCACAGATAATAGAGGAAAATCCAAACAAGCAAACTGTAAATTGTTTTTAATAAGTGTTGTAACAGATACCAGAAAGCTAACACATTTGGAAGGCAGTGCTCAGATAAATTTGAAATGTATATCAGGTACTCATAAGGATTATTCTGCCTCTCGTGATCTAATTATCAGGGTCATATTTCCTCATGATTTAACAGTTTTGTAATGATTGCTCTAATATTTCAGTGACAAAGAGACCTTCCTCTTTGTATTTCTGCAATCAAGGAGGTAAGACCTGAATCAGTAATATTTTTGCAACTCAAATTTTAGTGGGAATTTTCT
The DNA here is from genome assembly GCF_905146905.1 of Nyctereutes procyonoides. Classification (NCBI taxonomy): domain Eukaryota; kingdom Metazoa; phylum Chordata; class Mammalia; order Carnivora; family Canidae; genus Nyctereutes; species Nyctereutes procyonoides. The sequence goes on along the minus strand of NW_026575148.1, from coordinate 10,974,276 downwards.
TGAGTAGCTAACAGTACACACACACACACACACACACACACACGCACACACACATGCACATATACACGCGCATAAATCCACATTTTAGGAAAGAAAGCCAGATGCCCAGAAAACCAATGGATAACATGGGCAGTATAGGAATGTTATATCATGTATTCATTGGGTCAATGGGATACTAACTCAAGGTCTGGTCTGCCACTGTAACTAAGATCCTGAATGTTAGTCTCCTTGAGGGCATTATAATAACTTTAATATTTCTTTGTTATTAACTGTTTTTTTTTTAAATCAGATTTTGTAGAGGACAAGGGAGAAGGGTATGAAGATGAAAGAGTTTCTGATGTCCATTCAGTAAGGGTTTGGTAAAGACACATAGGGCAAGTAGAGTGAGTAAAGGGGAAGTAAAGAGAGCACAGGACTATGTCCTCTGGATTCCACATGCATGATTTACTGTCTGAAAGCTAGAGTTTTTCTCCTTGAAATAGAATATTACCTTTTATCTTCCACTAATGAAAACCATACATCACAAAAGGATGACACTGAGCAAGTGTGATGGTGACAGCAACAATGCTTTAAATTACGTGGAAAAGAGAGGAAGTGTGTGTGTGTGTGTGTGTGTAGCTCAAAATGTGTGAAACCACCTTTCATGCAAAGCAGAGAGGCAGCCAATCCATGAGAGATGCTTGAAACACGACTCTCGACACTCGAGGACAACTTCTTATGATTGAATTGGAGATTTTGATGTTGTTGTTTCCAATTAATCACTACACATTGAAGCAGGCCAATTCAAATTACATTGGTCTGTAACAAACTCAGCTGACATTACAGCTGTCTGGACATTTGGACTGTAAGTATAAAATGTCACTGTGATTGACCATTTATTGAAATATGATTCATTTAGGATCTAGTTTCTTAATTTGGTGGCTCAATATTTGAGAAACAGTGAGAATGGCATTTGAGGATATAGAGCATGAACGTACAAGCTTCTAATATTCTCTATCTCCACCACCATGTAATCAGATCCTCTTCAATCGTAATAAGCTAATGGAACAGAATTAGTAATTTATGCAATGAATGTTGAACGTTAGGAATGTATATTGAGGGATTGCTGTAGGTAAAAGAGATATAGCGAAGAACAAGGCAAACATTTCCTTATTTTATGTAGCTTACATTCTAATTTAGGTGAGAGTAGATATAAATGGATAATAAACAACACAATGAAGGAACAATGTATTCGGTTTGAGAGTGTAAAGATACCTAAGACCAGGAATGCATTTAAGTGCGTACTTAATGCTGAACAGAAACTAATCCTACAAAGATTTGTGTGAAGAGAATTCCACCTGGAGGGAACAGAAACATGTTTCTCAGAATTCTCTGGGGTTTCAATTGTCTATGCTATGTCACAAGTAATACCAAAACTCAGTGGTTTGGAACGTGAACTTCATCTTGCTCATGACTTTGTGGATGAAGAATATATGATGGGTTCTGTAGGGTGTACATCTCTGCTCTATGTACTATCAGCTATGGTGACTCAATTGGACTGGGAGATCTACTCGCATCTCAGATAAATTTGTGCTGGCTGATAGCTAGGAACATAACAGGGTTATTGGCTTGGGGCCTCACTCTTCCTCATGTGAATCTCTCCAAGGGTTTGCTTTAGCTTCCTCCCAGCACGGTAGCTGTCATCTAAGAGTTAGAGTTCCAAGAGACAGGAAGTGAAATTTCCAGTCTTATAATGTGTCACTTCTTCCATACTTTAAGGGAGTCACAGAGAATCACAGATGCGAGGAAAGTGGGTATGGATTACAATTGGTAATAGGCAGAGTGTGAAGAACTTATGGCCATCTTTAACCTGTCACAGTTAGTCTTCTGTCCAAAAATTACTTTTGTTACTCTCACATGCAAACTGCATCCACCCGTTCCCCTAAGTCCAAATTTTCATCCCAAAGCAACATCAGGTTCAAGATCAGGATCCAAGATTTAATAATCTAAATCAGGTTTAGGTATTGAGGAAGCTCCTCACATGGAATAGCAAGTTGGTGCTGACTGCTGGCTGGGAGCTCAGCCAGGCTAGTCCTCTCCATGAGGCAGCTTTGGCTTTCTCACAGCATGGTGGCTGACTTCCAAGAGTAAGTGTTCCAAGAAACATGAAGTGGAAGCTGCCAGTCTCTACAGGCCTGGAGCCAGAGCAGGCATAGCAAAACTTCTAATATATTCTATTAGTCAAAACAGTCACAAAGCCCACCTACTTGATGGGAGGAGCACGAAGGAATGTGTGGCTTTCTTTAATTTGTGCAGCTGGTGTTTTCAAAGGGCAGAAAGATGAATACTTAGGCAATATCCCATACTGCTTTTTGTGTGCTTCTAATTTAAAATCAAATCCTTTTAAGAACTCAGAAAATATGGATAGTGGTCTAAATGGTATCTTTGAATACATACTAAATAGATACCTCTGCAAGCTACAAAATCACTTTAAGACTATGATAAATCAATCTGAGTGTCAGCCAGACTAATGGTCACAGGGGTCTTACTTCTAGAGTACAAAAAGGAAAGGCAAGTGCATTAACCCCAAGTAGTCAGGAGCAGAAGAGGTCGTGAACAGAGAGGTGCAATTAGAAGGAGTCAGCTTAAAAGTCCATTGGATAGACAATGAGGAATAGGTCACAAATTGAACTAAAAATTACATGTTGCAGGTTAGGTTCAACTGGGACATAGCAGGAGGTGAGAACAAGGGGAGAAGAAAAGTAAGAGAACTATTGTTCATTGTTATATGCAGATACCAGCTTCCTAATATTGCTTCTTAGTTCCACTATGAATGCTTAGTTAGATCTATTTTTAAAGTTTTAGTTATGGAAGATAGAAACAAGGAATGATTTTCTAACTCTGGGCTCAAAACTGGATAATTATATATTGCTTAAAATATCATATGGAAAAGGTAGACTACCAAACTCCAGAATATGTACCTGTACTTTCTGGTATCCAGTGGGGAAACAATTTGTTAGTTTGGTGGATACTCCTTATTTTTTTATTTTAGGATTTTATTTATTTATTCATGAGAGATACAGAGAAGAAGGCAAATCACAGGCAGAGGGTGAATCAGGCTCCTCACAGGGAACCCAATGCGGGACCCCAATGTGGGACCCCAATGCGGGACCCCATCCTGGACCCCGGGATCATGCCCTGAGCCAAAGGCAGATGCTCAACTGCTGAGCCACCCAGGCGTCCCAGTGGATACTCTCTAAACTTTGCTTGTAGGATCTCCTGATGATTGTTTTCTTGCACGTGGAGGTATAAGACAGAAGGAAGAAACAAACACCGATCACAGTGAACAGAACAATTTATTTTTGTAAATGAGTATGGCCTACAATCATTATAATTTATTTCCTTTTCAAGCTCAGGAAAGGATCTACTTGCTTCTAATGCCTATCCATCCTTAAAGACAACTGCTTTTTTCTTTTGTTTTATAACTTACCTCAGTTTTTCCCCATTTCTTCTAATATGAGTTTCTATGTTCTTTTAGTCACCCTATGTCTAATATTATACCTTTCATACTAAAGTGTTATACTCATTTTCTCCTAACATTGTGAAAATGTGAATACAGTGTAATTGTTTCTTACTGTCATAGAAATACTTTGTTCAATATGGTAGCTTTAAGACACAACTGGCTATTATTTAGATTTAAATATAAAGCGTTTAAAATTATATTAAATTAAAATTCGATCACTCAGCTGTACCAGCTGCATCTCTGATGCACAATAGGCACATGTCGCCAGTGGCTACCCATTGGAAGGCACAGATATAGAAATGCTTATTTTTCTCAACAATTCTATTGGACAGTGTTGCTCAAGATTTTTAATAATTTTTATGACCTAAAAGAAAAATATCTATGACTCAACATTATTATAGCCATTTGACTTCGTGTAGGAAATTGTGTAAATAAACGTATTTTATATATATTAAACTTCATTTTTCTTGGCATGGTTTTAGTAGCTATTCATGAAATATAAATTGAAACTTGGTCATGCCAAAAAGAAGCATTTTACTTCACAGAAATAGGTAATGACCATATATAGCTATAAATTCTACTAATTCTGAAAAATATTGGACAGTTTGCCTTGGTTAGCCTCTGAGATAAAATCTTGAACTGTGTAACGGCCCATATTGAGGATCTATACTAAAGAAATTGGATTAAGAAGGTGGATCTGTAGGGACACCTGGGTGGCTCAATGGTTAAGCGTCTGCCTTTGCTCAGGGCGTGATTCCAGTGTCCTGGGATCAAGTTCCGTATCAGGCTGCATGAGGGGGCCTTCCTCTTCCTCTGCCTGTGTCTCTGCCTCTTTCTCTGTGTCTCTCATGAAGAAATCAATAAAGTCTTAAAAAAAAAAAAAGAAGGCAGATCTGTATAAATCATCATGCCAAAACTGAATTTAAGTCAAACTGAAAGGTGTCTGACTGTTAATTTAAATCTATTATAACAATTAGCTTGAGATATAAAATGTTTTACAGAAACAATTAGAGACAATGATACACTGAAAACTGCTTAGAGTTACAAAAGTTCTTTTCAGACACAAACAATTCTAAGTCATTTTAAACAGATATGACTCAAAAAGTAAGGTAAAGGGATTTTCTAATGGTCTCATTTTTAGTTATTTGGAAAATTACAGAAATGATCTCATAAGTTGTTGTTCTCTTCATTGACCCTCCTAAATAAGACAGTAATGATAAAACAGTTGAAGGAATGTGCTCATTAGTCCTCACTGGGACCTGTGCTCCTGCTTAGTGACTGTCCAGATTTATACATTTTGCTTATTCAATTGGAAAAAACACACCAGAACCTCAATTCTAAATGAAGGGTAGAGAGAAAATCCCAGTGCTTTGGAAAATGAGAGAAAGAAAATTAAATATTGACTAAAAAGGAACATTTCTAATTAGATGGGAAAAGTTAATTCATGTGGAATGAAAAACGAGACCATATCTCCAAATGGTCACAGATACATGAGCACTTACTAGTCGTACTTTTCCATTGTGGATTGCCATGGATGGGATGGTAAAGTCTCTTAGCTGTTCTGATGTTGAGTGCTTTCTAATCGCCACTATTTTTCTATAAATAGATTAAAGAGAGCATATTCCTGGTTAAATATATACAAATCAACTGTAATTGTAATAATTATGCAAGCAGAATTTATTGTTTTTACTTTCACTTAACTGAAATTCATATATTCAAATCTTTATTTTACATTATATATGCTTAATCCTTGTTGTCTTTTAATTCCATGTTTCATAATCTGCCTTCTTACCCCAAAATCTTTCACATATATCCTTCTTGACTATATATCCATCTTGATCTACAAATTAGTCGTTAGTCATATTGAAGTTTTTACTCCTTCCTTAACTGATTTGATTTGGGTGCTGGAATAAAAATCTGAAGATCTACCTATAACTATCTAAGTATCTATCTCCATGCATATAGATTATCCTAACATAAAATCCAAGTGCTGTCCTTTGGGAAAAACAATATGTATAATGGGAATAAAGACAGGAACTTTTTTTCCCCGTTCTTTGTAGAAAGATTATTATATATTAAAACTTCATATGTTAAAATTTTTGATCTAAGCATTATTAAGATATTTAATTTGTGATTACTTTTACTCAATTTGCATGATTACTTGTATAATATACTGTATTATTAGGTACAGAATTCTGAAATGCAACCTGATTTGGTTCTTTCCTACTTACTGCTCTAGACAGAATCAGATTTTGCATTTATCATAGATGTCATAAAAATTTTAATTGGTTTTAGCCATCAAGTCTGATTTTGAAAATAGATGGAATGAGTCTACCATAAACACTCTTGGCTATAACAGTAGATTTCCTCTACATGCTGGCCTCATCAAAAATTTTTCAAGGTCACTTTCTATTACAGCAAATTTGGAAGCCCAGGTAATTGAACATTTGGATGGTGAACAGTTCCTTTTTTAAATACAAGATACCTTTTTACTGGAGGAGGATCCTATGAAGTTTTCAATATTGAGGAGAGAAAAGTAGCTCTTTCAGTCTGTTTTCAAATTACAATTTCAGTGATCTTCTGAAACACAAAATATGAATATATCCCTACTCCAATTAAACATGTTCTTGGATTCCTTGCACTCCTAGCATAAAGTTCAAGTTCTACAGCATGGCTTGCAAGTTTAAAAGGTGTTTTATTATTTCTCTAGTCATATCTCCCACTATTCTCTGCTGCTCATTCCATAATAAACAACTGATAGTTCTCTAAGACACTATACTCTTTAATTTTTAGGCCTCTGCATGTGTGCATTTCCCACTGCCTTAGCAAGGTCAATCACTAACTCATTCTTCCATTGTCAGGTATATACCTAGCTTCTAATCTTTTGTTTGGATTTTCAAATATCTCCTCAGTCTTTTTTCCCTCTCAGGGAGCAACTTTTTGACTACCCTCTCCTATATATACAACTAAGTAACTACAATTGCCCCATCATGAACTTGGAATGGTAGAGAGGGAGGAAAAAGGTGATTTTCATCAAAATATAAAATTAAAGTCTGTTATTATTGTATCCCCATAATTTATGATTCCTGCCAAATGGTTGATCATGGGATATCTAGAAGGTACTTTAAAAAATCTCTTCAAATATTTCGTGTTTTCTGCTAGAGAAGCTGTTGTAACATTATATTTGAGGTAGATGCAGAGTTGTATTGCTCATATCCTTGAAAGAAGAGCTTGTTGTCAGTCCTCAGGGAGTATGGTCAGCACGTGGCTACCATTTACGAGCTTCAAGATATGCCTACCTTGGAGAAAGTCATCTTGCCTGAGGTCACATCTTTTCCTGGGGCAGCTTGTCTGATGACTGACTGAAGTATGCTATATAGTCCAGCCATTTATTCAGATAACTGAGCCAAGGAAAGGAAGCTGTCCAACTTAGGAGACTGAGGACAAGAAGCTATGCAATAGAGCCTTGTGAATGGATCTATGAGAATGGACACAATGTGAGATTTTTGTTCATGACCACCAGAAAGCATCTACCACAGAAGAGACTCTGAACATTCAAGTGGACAAAATGGATCAGTTAGATGACATCAGTTTGTGTCTATCACCTGATATCCCAGCATAATGAACATTTGAACAATTGCTACAGTGGTGTGAAACAAATGGCAACCACTCCACTAAGCTTGATGTACCAGGCATCAGCATCACATGATACCCTTGCTGATTTCTTGAGAGGGACCATTTCTAGAGGAGATAAACCAGGCACTAGGTGTCAACAACATTGTTCCCCTAACATCCTGGAAGGGCCAGTGGCTCATCAGAAGAATAGGCAATATTCTAAGCATGGGTTTTCCTTTCTTAACCACAAGAAATAAGGGAGCACTATTATTTAGGGGCTTACAGAGTGTTTTAATGACTGGCACTGGAACACCTATAATGTTATGTCAGAATAGGTAACCCATGTTATACAAAGGAAAGCAGACACAGGTCTGTCATTTCCGTATCACCGAAGCTTCCAGCATGATAGAGTATTAAAAAGATTTACTAAAAACACAGCTGCAAGGGCAGCCTGGGGGCAACATACTTCAGTGACAGGATTTCATATGTCAGGATGCAATAAATGCATTGAATTAAAGAATTTTATCTGGCTCTGCACTGCAATAAGAATACATGGCTTTCGGAATTGGAGATGAAAATAAGAATGGCCCCTTACCTTTACTCCCAGTAATTCACTGAATGCATTTATGATGGAGTATGGTGCATGTGGAGGCACGCAGTACACATCCCCCTTTAATCAAAGACTTGTGGTCCAGACACTGGGAGTACCTTCAGAGACCTCAGATCCTCAAGGGTTGCCTGGTCGCAGACTGCACCCTTGTCCAAGGTTACATGTTTTCTTATTGAGCCTGCATCTGGTGACTGAATGATGCTGAAGTACACAGGTCTGGTTTTATCATTTCTAGGCAGGACACTTTGATGTCAGTACTTGCTTCAAAGCTCTTCACTGATTTGGCTACGATTTTTGTTTTGTTTTAAAAAGATTTTACTCATTTATTCATGAGAGACACAGAGAAAGAGGCAGAGACACAGAGGGAGAAGCAGGCTCCGTGCAGGGAGCCTGATGTGGGACTCGATCCCAAGACCAAGATCACGCCCTGAGCCAACCGCAGACATTCAACTGCTGAGCCACCCAGGTGTCCCAAACAAGGTTTTGATTGTCCTTATTATACAGTTCGACTTTCTCCACTGCCCAAACCTGTTACCCACCCACCCTTCATTTCACAGATGTTGATCCCTGATAAATATCTTGTACCCCAAACTCTGTCTTACCATCTGCATCTGGAGAACCCAACTTATGACAATACTATATCAGTTTTTTACCTTTTGTAGAAGAGGGGCTGTTGTGAAGCTGGTGTTGTGTCTTTACCGTTTTATCTACAGAAACTATCAGAATGTTGGGCACATCATATGTTCTTAGCAAATATTGAAAAAATGAAAAAAAATAAACATTAAAGTTAGGAAACATGCATTCTACAGAATAATGCTTAAATTAAGATTCCAAGAAAATGACATTATATTGATTCAAATAGCAAATAGCTTTTTTAAAAAGATTTATTTATTTATTTATTTATTTATTTATTTATTTATTTATGATAGACAGAGAGAGAGAGAGAGAGAGGCAGAGACACAGGCAGAGGGAGAAGCAGGCTCCATGCCAGGAACCCGACGTAGGTAGGACTCGATCCCAGGATCCCAGGATCACACCCCGGGCTGAAGGCAGGTGCTAAACCTTTGAGACATCCAGGGATCTCCACAAATAACTTTTAAAATGACAACATAACATATCACATAATTTATTTTGTATGTAGATTGGCTTACTCCATAATTTTCTTGAATCCAAAATATAATTGGATAAACAAGATATAGCTTAATATAGCAAAATTTCCCCATAGTAAGGAAAGGCAGGTTCTGTGATACTCTGATAATTTATGATAAATTTCCGATAAGACTAGTGATTCATACACATATTTACCCAACACAATTTCTTGAAAATAATTTTATGAACAAGTGCAAGCAATATTCATTATTGAAATATCCTGCTGTGTTTAAAAAATAGAAGATGTGGGATGTCTGGGTTACTCCATCAGTTAAGCATCTGACTCTTGGTTTTGGTTCAGCTCATGATCTCAGGGTTCCGCGATCAAGTTCCAATTCAGGCTCCCTGCTCAGCGGGGTGTCTGTTTCCCTTCTCACTCTCCCTCTACCCTTCCGCCTGCTAGTGCACTCTCTCTCTCAAATAAATTAATTAATTTAAAAAAATAGAAGAAGCCTTCATTTGATTTCATGAGTGGACAGTTATATTATTCATATATTATAATTTTTAATAAAAGTTTTTGTTTTGGAATAAACTCTTCAATTAATATTACAATAAATAATATTCTGACATTATATAATGTATACAATATATTATGGTTAATATATTATAATAAATGTAATTAAATTTATATTTGATCATTTGATTACATTTGCTTGTATAAGACATAGATTTTTAAACTGTAATATCAATAGCAAAATGCTAATGTGAAAAAAATGACCAAAAATGTGACATAATAATGAATACATCAGGTTAAAGTTATAGGAAAAGATAATATCTTAATTCATTATAGATTTTATAGTACAAAATAAAATATTTCTTTAAAGCTTGTATTATGTGTTTACGTTATGGGAATATTTTAGAAGTAGAAGACATAATTTCTCACATATGAACACTATAGTTTGGCATGGTTTCATAATGTAGTAGAAGGAATATTTTTGGAGTCAGAAATACTAGAGATGGAATCTTGGCTCAGACAAGACAAGATTTTGTGCAAGTTGCGTTTTTCTGAGGCTCAGAGTCTTCACCTAAAAAAAAATTCAGGATAATATTACTTTTCAGGATTGTTGTATTTCTTCTTAGACTCTTTTATAGGTTTTTCTGTGTTGACCTATAATCCAAACAAAAGAGTTTATTTCTTAAATGTCTATTCGTGGTCAATCTTTTTATTTATCTTTACATTTGTGCTGGATGAGACCCTCCACTTGATGTTTAACTGGGCCCTTGGGCCCTTCAAATGATAGAAATTGAAAAGAAGCCGAACAAGAGTTTCAGACAAGGCTTTAGTAGGACTTAACACTAGAGCACAAGGTAAGCTGCAAAAAGGAAACAATCTTAGGACAACTTCCCGAGGAAAGGTCAAAGAGAAATTTTTAAAAGAAGTGAGATGGGAAAAAGATGACCTCTAAGCATGTAGAGGAGGGATTTATTAGCAACTACACACTTAAAGATCATCCTTCTCCATGTGTCATATGTCTAATTAGAATGTTAAATCTCCACACCTAAGCATGAATTTTAGTGTTATAATGAGAGAAAAAGTCATGAAAGTTCAGCACTGGGGTTCACCTTGGTGCAGACTGGTTCTATCTGGTGTTTGCCAGTATTTGTAGTAAGCACCCTCCTTCATTCCTGCATTATATGCTACTCAAGAAACAGAGTTTTATCATTTTTCTTTCTTTATTTTTAGGAAGGCAGCTAAAAAGCACTGGGTTCTGCATTCAGGGTAGAGAGGACCCGAATTTAGTCCCTGCCCGGTCTCATACTTAAAGTGCTTACTTTTCTTCATAATAACCAATAAATTCCAAGGTTAAGTTACCAGGCTAGAGGTCTCCTCTGATTTGGAAACTTCTTTCCCACTGGACGTATTCACTTGATTGATGCATGCCATACCCATCTAACAGTGAATCTGAAGAGTTCAGGTCTTTATTTCTGTTATAATTCATTTCTCAATTTTTTTCTCCATATTATCAACACCTTCATTATCACTTTACTAGGAAAATCTCTCCAAATCATATTTTAACCCTGATGGTTTTAGTACCTTGAATTCCTCCTTTACTCTTTCCATCCAGCTTGCTTCCATGGAATGTACAAATGCCATCTACCAGTATAGTCGTCCATGTGAGCTAGAACTCAGTCACACTCCAGGTTGAGACTTCCACAATGCCTTGGTTCCCTGAGTATTCTTATAATCATTTACTCTGGCATGTAAGACCTTGTATGAGCTGGCCCCTACTTATATCAACAGTTCTAGACACTTCTTCCTCTCTCTTCTATAATCTGGATACATCAAGTTTATAGAATTACTTTGCTTCTTATCACAAGCCAGACCTTTTTGTACCTATACATGTGCCTGTGCTTTTTCTTTTACTTGGGATGTCTTTTTGAGGATTCTTTAACTAAGCCTTTGGGATTCAATTAAAGCATACACTCATTCAGAAGCCTTTCTCTGAATCACCATGTTAAACTTAACTCTCCTCTTTTTAGCACCTATTACATTTTAATGAAATTATTCACCTACATACCTACTCTCACCAACACCTCCATACATGGTTAAGATGTTTGAAGGGCAATGATCTGTCGCTTTTGTTTTATGTTCACTCAGCATCTAGTAAGCTGCCCAACAGTAATTGGTAGCACTAGGATGCTCAGTAATTGGGACCTCTGGGACTCTAAGAAATAAGAGAATGAGAAGTGACTGGATTTTGGGGATTTATTTTACACTATCTCCATGCTTTTCTCTCAAAAATCACCCCAATCTATATATAAACTGAGTATAAAGAGTTGTTTACTAGACAATATAGATTATAGAGAAATGCCTTAGTCTTCAACTTTCAGCCAGAATGTTATCCACTCTCTTTGGATATAGAAATTGTGGAGATACCATTGGATATTGATAATGTTAATTAAAATAAAATGAAAATGCTTTAGTAATATTTTTTAGAAAAAGATTAACCACCTTTACTGTAATTATATAAGGATCATAATAAGATTTATCATTATTTCCAATTTATTTCTGCTTAACAAACTTTTGAAGGCAGAGGAACAGACACTATAAAAACAGTGAGAATTTTTCCACTCACAACACTTATCTATTACAGAACAACTATTTCTGAAGATATTTTCCCTTTGTTATTTAAATAATACTCCACTACCATCAAAATGCTATATTTACTTATAAGTTAATAAGAACAAAATGGAAGAAAAATGAATAGATTACCAGCCTTACTACTCTGAAAAATTATTTTCTGCTAATCTTGCTATCTAATTAATTAATTAATTAATATTTTATGCAATTAAACTTCATTCTAGGAAAAATAATAAACATCTGCTCTTACTTAAATAAAATGTTTATATTCATAATATTTGAATTGAAATGTATTTTGGTTCAAAATAGCAGGCTAAAAATAAGAATAAAAGTAGTCTCTAGTTTTTTTTTTTTTGTTTGTTTGTTTTTCATGTGTCATCAAAGAAAACTTTTCAAAGCCCCAATACTTTCTAAAAGAGGTTATTTACTCTGCTAAGTAACGGTATCTTTACAATTTGTTCTGCAATTTTTAAAATAGTCCAAAATGGACTCAAAACTTCCACTAAGCCCATCTTCACTATTGTCAGGGAGATATCTATTTGCAGGAGGACAGGGCTCCACCAAGAATGCAATTCATGCACCTCAAGACTCCAGTTATAAGGAGATGTCAAATAGAATTGCCAAACAAATTACTCAGAAAAAAGGAACAGAATAATTTTGACAGCAGGAAAGAAAAAAGGAGGAAGTAATTATTATGGTTCCATAGTACTTATCTTGATTGTAAAGAACAATTTGTTACTTAGCTGATATGAAACCATATGCCTTGTTTACCTCACTCTTAATGGGAACATGGTACTATACCTGAATTGTTTGCCAAAGAACCTGATCCTCGTAATACTGAGACAAATTATTATTTATTGACATTAATGATTATATTGGAGGCATAATTATTTTATTTCAACAAAAAAATCATTAGGGTTGGTCAGAAAAAATCATAATCAGAGTGCTTATTTATATAGGTAGCTAATTTTGATAATTTCTTATTGAAAATATTAGTTACTAAAAACTTTTGATATAACATTCAGTAGTTAGGCTTTTGAAAATGTAGGATTATTTTTTTTAAGATTTATTTATTTATTTGAGAGAGAGAGATCGGGGGAGAGGCAGAGGGAGAGAATCTTCAAACAGACTCCTTGCTGAGTGTGCAGCTCAGTACTTGATGCCATGACCCATGAGTTAATGAGACCCATGACATCATTTCCTGAGCAGAAACCAAGAGTCAGGTGCTTAACTGACTGAGCCACCCAGGCACCCTGAAAATGTAGACTTATATAAAAAATGAGAATGAGACCATTTGTTAAAAAAAAAAAAACAAGACAGTCTATTATATACCATAGAGAGATTTCAAATTTACTTCATTTCTGAAAGATGAAAACGTGTGATTTAATATGTCAGTCTTCAGATATATGAACAAGCTTTCCATAATCCATCATCCAGAATAAATACATTATTTAGGAACTTTGTAAAGACAGACAGGCTAAAATTGTGTTTCATAAATGAAAGGGTTTACACTAAAGTGTTAATCTATCATGAACTCAAAATGATTTTTAAAGATGTATAAGTGGGCTGTTGCTTCTTTTTTAGTGCTACCAAAGTGGCTTCATATTTTCAAACTCTCCTCCTGCAGCTTACTTTGGTTTCCATTATAATCAGCTGGCCAGGTAAGTAAAATTGATGTGAATCTGTATAAACTATATTGAAATAGGAGAAAAAAGTTACTAAGCAGTATACACAGGGTCATCCTATGTGGAGGATTGTGGTAAGCATATTTATATATGTTTTTAATATATGTATATATATAACTAGAGTAAAGGAGACTCTCAGGTTTATGTTACACATGTCCATAGTGTTTGATATTTTTTTTTAGAGAATCAACCTAAATTACTTTTAAAATTGGGAGGAAAATATTTTTTAAAAACAAACTGTATATATGTAAATACTAAAATTCACTATTTCTCAGGGATCTTTTCTTGATACTTTTTCTAAAATTCAGTTTCCACATATCCCTACTTCCTTGCTTCATATTTTTCTCCTTAGCCCTATGCATTACCTGAAATGCCTTTTTATTGTGTTTTCCAGCTTCTCATTAAGAATAACTCCAAAAAGGTAGAGATTTTTACTTGCTTATTCAGTACTGAATCTCTAGTGCCAAAACACTGACATATAATAGTGGGTGCTTAGTGAATGAGCATGTATAGTTTCATTCATTTATTTATTCAAAATATGTATATATGGGGACACCTGGGTTGCTCAGTGGTGACCGCCTGCCTTTGGCTTGGGTTGTGATTCTGGGGTCCTGGGATCAAGTCCTGCATCATGCTCCCCACAGGAAGTCTGCTTCTCCCTCTGCCAGATCTCTCCCTTTCCTTGTGTCTCTCATGAATAAATAAATAAAATCTTAAAAAACAAAATATGTTTATAGGTATACTGAATGTATATATTATATATAATCTCTATATAATAATATATAGTTATATAGCAATATATAGTTCTACATATATGTGCATGTGTGTGTATATATTACACAGAGTCATGGCCTCATATTTTTGTCTAAGCCCCTGCCTTTTAAAGAAATGGAAAAAAACATATAAAACCAAGAAACTTCCAAACCTCATGAAGAACGCTGTTTGTGTAAATAACTGCTATTTTTAGGACATAAGACCAAGTTGAAAGAATGCTTTTATGAGAACATTTGAAAAGTAATCTTTGAAACACCACAAGAACAAATGAAGCATTTGATATATTTATGATTGTAGACATAATTGTTACTGCCAAGTATGCATATATCTGAGTTTTCAAAATTCATTTTATTCCTATTACAGTCTTTGAAAATAAAGCAATTTTCCATGATGCACTGTTTGCATCCTGCTGAGAATGAATGTGCATTGAGAATGAAAAACATGCCAAACATCAGGAAAGTTGCCCTTTGTCAGAATCTTGAGCCTTTTGAAATTAAACTATGGAATTAGTTGATTCACGAATACTCCTTATGTGCCAACAGAATTAAAAGGTTGTGATGAATTTCTTGAAGTCAGAATCACATACTCACTTTATATATGTTTATGAAGAAGATGCTACCTGCTTATCCTTCCTTGCTAGAGCATATAATTTGAATAGTTAATGAAAACTTATTAAAATAGAACCAACTATATGCACTCCTATGTTTACTGCAGTATTATTTGCAGCAGCCAAGATGTAGAAGCACCCCATGTCCATCAGTAGACTAATGGATAAGAAGAATGTAGTGTAGACACACACACACACACAGGAATATTATACAGCCTTTAAAAGGGATGAGATTTTGCCATTTGCAACAATATGGATAGACCTAGAGGATATTATGCTAAGTACAGTAATTCAGACTGAGAAAGACAAGCACCATATGATTTCACTCATATGTGGAATCTAAAAAACAAAACAAATAAGCAAATGAACAAAAAGCAGAATCAGAGCTATAAATATAGAGAATTAAACTGAAAGTTGACAAAGGGGAAGGGGATGGGAAAAATAGTTGAAGTGGAATAGGAAATACAAGATTCCAGTTATGGAATAAATAAGTCACAGGAATAAAGGGCACAGCATATGGATATGGTCAGTGATACTGTAATAGCATTGTATGGTGACTGATGAAAGCTACAGTTGTGATAGCCACAAATGTATAGAGAAGTTGAGCCATTATGTTTTAGACTTGAGACTAGCATGTATCATTAGTTGTGTGTCAATTATAATAAAAAAAAAATTTAAGACCTAAATGAAATATTCTGTTAGGTGATTGTTAAATAATGCCAATAAAACCGCTAAATAATACATGGGGGGAAAAAGAAGAATCAAATACATTTAGAGATACCATGATAAATCCTAGAGAGGAATAAATCCTAGAGAGGCATACACAGATGAGTGCCATATAATCTTTTCCCAATTTTACCATCACCCCTATCCAAGCAGCTGCCATTTATTGAGTACCTCCCATATACCAGACGCTATATGAAGCATGTTTTTTACACGTGATGACTGTTTTTGAAATATTCCTTTTGTACAGTGTATTGTAACCATCATTTCACACAAGGAATTGAGATTCAAAGAGGTTAAGTAATTTGTTTCAGAATTACCTGATATTAGTCACCTCAAGGATAATGTGCCTATTTTTATGAGAACTACTTCATCACCCATAACAGATATGAGTTATGCTTGCCAAGTTCGTAATTACGCAGTCCTTTCTCAAGTGCAGTTTGTTAGATCAGGAATAGGCACTGGAATCCATATAGACTATTAATATTCTCTTAGTAATTTGAAATTGGGATTGAGGGATTGCAGTTCATTTGCCCAGAATAATTAAACTCACCTGAAATAAAGTCAGGATCTGTTGGATGACACTGCATCGGTAAGCAGAGCAGAAAGAACTAATCTATAAGAGGAATGAAGTAAGCATGTAAAGCAAAGGAGATGTGAGCTTCCTTTTGAGAGTATTTTAATTTCCTTTTACAGGGTAAGGTACATTTGATTACTTGGGTACTTTTGTATTTTGAGAAAGATCCAAGGAAACTATTGTGCAGTTCAAAAATCATCAACGATGTGGTAGTAATTTACTAGAATATAAACCAAACTTCCAGTCTAGTGTGCTATTGCTGTTATATCTAATTACTGATAATTTTAATAAGGAATTAAATCATTTAGCAAGATCACTGATTTTTCTCTATGTTGATACATATTCATCATGACTGCTAGTTTTTGTTTATTTTTAAGTAGGCTCCACCTCCAGTATGGAACCCAATGTGAGACCTGAACTCATCACCCTGAGATGAAGACTCGAGCTGAAATTAAGAGTTGGATACTCAACTGACTGAGCCACCCAGGGTGCCCCACTAGTTTTCTGTTTTTAAATTTACCACGTGAAGGAATTCATGGATACTAGATCAGATCATTGTATATCAAATTTGGATCCTTCTTCTAACATAAGATTTTAATATTATGTCATCTTTAATTCAACAGAGTCATATGTCTAACCTACTTGTTCTCTTCTGAAATAAATCATTTTTTTATAATGCTGAACCTAAGCATCTATTAGAAATTAGTGGCTAATATACTGAGAATGGTAGGTTTGGAAAGGAGTAAGTAGCCATATATTTCTGTTAACTGGAAAATTTAACATGTAACAAATATGCTTTTAAATTACCCTTCTATTGTGAATATATTCTCACAATAGATATGGAGGAAAGTGATACAGTTGAAGTATAACCACCAGGACATAGTGCTTACTACTCCTACTCCTACTGATACAGCTACTGCTGCTGAAATTATTACCACCACCACCACTGCTACTGCTACTACCACAACCAATACAACCAGCACCAAAAGCACTACTCCTGCTGTGGCTAACATTTATTTACCAAAAAATATTCACCGTGTGTCAGCACTGTTAAAAAAAATAAACTCAGAGCTCTGGATATAAAACCAGATATCGTTAGTTCATGTAGCTCATATTTAGAGTTGATGCTGTATTATCTTTGATTTGGGAAAGCCACTGAAATTATTTGAGAACAATCTTCCTAATCAGTATAATTTCACAAGTTTTATAACAATTACATGAAGCGCGTGAAAATGCTTTCTGAACTATACAACATTATACACATTTAGTTATTTATACTATGTTGTTAAAAAATGCCTGCCATTGGGGCTATTAATTTTAATTAATAGTATAGAAAGTTACACTCATGATAATTGTGAAGTAGCACTGTAATCATATAAGTTATCCTCTAGTAATCAATTATGAATATCTCCACTGTCTCTATCTTCTGATATATTTATTTTTTATTCACAAAAGACATCAGGCAATCATGCTGGCCATATTTTGAATAATTACTATTATTTTACTATCTATTTGAATCCCTATCTCTACCAATATACTCAACGTTGACATTTGGTGGAATGGATCCCTGAGTTCCTTCAATATGTTTCACATCTATCTGCATGAAATGAGAAGCTCTGTTCCATAATTAATGTTGCAATATACTCCTTTTAAATAAGGATTTTATCAGCCCATATAACTAATGACAGAGTCACCTAAATGACCAGTTGGCATCATTAAATTTACCAACTACTGTGCTATCATCAATTCCAATTAAATCCTAAGTATGTCTTTCACCAACATGTAAACACATTTTCTAATTGGGAAGTACCATCATGAGTAAATTTAATGGTGCCAAGTTGGCCATTTAAGTGATTTAATAGTTTAGTGGGAAATCATTTGGCTTTGAAGGTATTCCTTTTTTTATCCCTCATATTTGTTGCAGTTGGGAATATCCATGTGACAAAGATTGCTAGAAAAATTGATACTAGTCTCATATAAAGTAAGTTTATTACATTTAGCAGTGATCATAGGTATTTTCTGGGAGGTCACATTAGCCCAGCAGCTGAATTGAAGTTATGAAACCCTGAAGAGAGATACTAGATAGCCATTAGGAGTATTTGGGACAAGTAAAATTATCAGGAGTTTGACTTGCAGATACTGCTGAGAAAATTGTTTTTACCCATGAAGTATCAAAAAAAAAAAAAAAGGAAAAGAAAGAGTTTGGACAGGTATCTGTCTTCTCTTACTTGCTTGTTTATCCTCAGCACCTAGAATACTGTCAAATAGATGAACTGCAGAAATAGCTCAGTGATGGTATAATTTTCTGTGTTTGAGCATCTAAGTAAAGGACTGTCAATAAAAATAATAGTATCTAATATTTATTGAGCTAATTACATTCTGAGGACTGGGAGACGAAGGTTTTACATGTTCTATATACTTCGATGTTCACAATAACCAAGAATAGCGTCAGCCAGGATTTTGGACAGAAAGCAGACCATTCTAGACATTTGTAGTAAAAAGGAGTTAGGAATTATGTTTTCAAAGCATTATGGGTGTTGAGATGTGGACTCCAGGAATGATGCCAAGCCTGTAGCAGAACAGGACTACTAGTTGCCATCCTGCCATTGCTGCCTTCAACAGACTTAACACAGACATCTCCACATCTTTACTTGCCAACAGAAAACAGCCAAAGCAGCTGGAAGATAGCCTCTGCTACATTTATGCTTTCCAAATCTCAGAGAAGTGCAGTTCATTTACAGTGAGTCATGTTTTTTTTTTTTTTTGTTCAGAGCTTCAGCTGGATGGAAGAAAAATTGTTTTTAGCCTTTTAGCCTTTTCTATATAGGAAAGAATGAGGGTAGGTAAAACAAGATTAATAGAGCCACCAAATGTATTTATCGCAGACTTTCCTATTCTCCTATCTGGATATGGAAATTATAAGTCAAGTAGTTTAGGTAATTTGCTCATGATCCCAGAACTAGCTATGCAGTGAAGCAGGGATTCAAAATCAGATGTATTGGTTAGCATGCGCTAAGCTGGAGAAAGAGCAACACGAACATTTCACAGTTTCAAAGGCTTATATTAACAATGTCCATTGTTTTCCTCACTCTGAAATGGCCACGGCTGTAGGATTTAGGTCATAGAAACAGAAGAAAAGAAAATGCGATGAACATAATATTGTCTCTTAAGCTTCTGCCCAGAAGTGACACACATTATTTTCTCATATTTCATTGACCAAACCAAATCTCAAGGCCACATCTCAGTTCACTAGCGTAGGGTTGAGGGTATATAACTCAAACCAAATGTTTATGGACAAAATAGTCTATCATGCAGATCTGTCTGATTATAAATTCTGTGCTCTTATCTATTGGAAGTCTTTTCTTATTCCCTAAGACATTATGAAAAAGACTCAGACAAGTGGAAGTCTGGGCTTCATGGAGAGAGACCCAGTTTGCTATTTGCTACTCCATTTTTGGCTTAAATTCTACAGTGAGGTGCTGTGAGCAGCTAAATTCTTTCCTCCTGGGGCCAGCTTTTTTTTTTTTTCTCATAAGACTCTCTTGGGACAATCAGGGCAATCTTTTGATGGTTTTAGTTAAGACTGCTGGATTCAGAGAAATGAAGGGTCTCATCTTCTGAGGACTTACATTTCCTATCCTTTTGGATAATTACCTTTGATGAACTGAGGGGTCACTAGCACAGCCATTCTAAAACTCTTTCACATATTTAATTGTCATAACTTACAAGGTAGGTACTATTGTCAATCTTGTTGAGAGA
The DNA here is from genome assembly GCF_905146905.1 of Nyctereutes procyonoides. Lineage (NCBI taxonomy): Eukaryota > Metazoa > Chordata > Mammalia > Carnivora > Canidae > Nyctereutes > Nyctereutes procyonoides. The sequence goes on along the minus strand of NW_026575148.1, from coordinate 10,954,193 downwards.
TAAGAAAACTGAGGCACAGGAAATTAGACATCTTGCCTAAAGTCACCCAAGGCAGAGACAGCATATGTGTTTTATGTGTTATTGCGACCTTGCTGCACGTGAGAGTTCTGGGATCCAATGATGGTCAAACAAACATGGCCTATGGCCTCATAGAACTAGTCTAGAAAGGAAGATATGTGTGTTTATACATGTAAGCTGCATACATATGTATGTATGTAAGTATATATGTTGCAGAATCACAAGATCATGTAATTACCAACCTGTGCTTTGAAGGAAAAATATTGAGTATCTGAGAATATAAAACATAAGAGATAGGACTTAAAACTTTGTATGAGTCATAAAAGTCTTCTCTGTGAAGGTAAAATTTGAGTTGACAAGTTTACTAAGTAAAGAATGTCTGAAAAAGAATATTTCACCAGTAGAAACAGCAGTTGCAGAGGCCCAGAAACTGGGGAAAATGATAAATTTTAGGTAGTAAACAAAGACTAACATCAATGGGATGGATAGGAGAGGAAGCTAGAAATAGGACACGGTCCATATTATCTTGAGGGGGCCTATAGGGAAAATCAATGATTTTGATCTCTATGTTAGGAGTAACAGAAATCTGTTGAAGGACTTTGAACTGGGAATGCCATTTTAGATTGCATTTCAGGTTTTTATGATTTTTTAAAATACTGATTTGTTGACCTGCCTCATTTTCATGTGTGTCCGAACTGACAAAAACATCTTTACCCAGAATTTTAAGCTATATCAGGAGAAATTACTGTGTGGGTATGAGTGGTGAGGAAGAGTATGGCATATTGAAAGTATAATATCACAACATAAAAGGCTGCTGAAAAATTATGCAGACACTTGCAGATCAAGAAGCAGTGAACATGTATAAGGGCCACTGTGTCACAGAGACAATTATGAGAAAGGATTTCACATTAAACCTGACGTAGCTATCCTGGAATTGTAAATAGGGCAATGAGGGAAATAGAAAAGTGAAACTGTGGTTTGACTTAACCAATAGGAACTTTACCAAGGCAGGGATTATTTTTTCTAGATTAACACAAATAAGAAAGAAACTATTTGGTGGGGAGGAATCAAGGTCAAAATTTTATGTCTTCTTCACGGAAAGAAATATCAGGTGACTGTCAGAATCAGGCCTCGAATGTTACGTTAGGATTAGAGATTATCCTACTTTGACATTTGTGAACTCATCCAGCACATTTTTTGCCTTAGTTCTCAGCGGAAACTCTGAATTTTGGTTGCCAATAAAATAGAATAACTTTTGTTTTATGTTTTTAGATGAAGAAAAAATGTAAAGTTATTAGAAAAGAGAATTTAAGGAATAATTATGAAGTTAAGACTCTCAAAAGGCATGAAAAGACTGAAGTCTTGGGAACACCTGGAAGCTAGGAATCAACCGGCACCAGGATTTAGCGGCCTCTTCTTTTTCTTTTTATTTTTTTTAACCCCCCTCTCTCTGCTCTCCTGACTGGTTTTCTTAATCTGGCAGAAAATATGGTCAACAATTATTATGTTTATTATAGTATAGTATATTACATTATATTACGTGTTTCCATATAGTTCCAACCACTGGAAAGATACTTTCTTTCACTGCTTTTTGATGGCAAATCTCAAAATTTGGGGGAAGAAATTCATAAAAGTTTGGGTCAGGCACTATCCAGAGTGATGACAGGATCACACTCACAGAGATCATGATATGAGCCACAAATGCCCATATAATGGTACTTTTGGTGAGGGATACTTCACCAAAGGAAAAGGAGGTGCTCCTGGTAGAAAAATATGTGATTTTCCATTTGACAAGGTTAACTATTTTTAATCCTTCATAAATTTGCTAAGACATGTTATTTCTTGACCATCAAGATGAGAATGACATGTTTTTTCTATTGTTCCTGTAGTTATCCCTATCATGATAAACCCTAAAATATATTTGATTTGCTTGTTTCTTCATCTGTTCCCCTTACAAAATGTTAAGTTGTTTGAGGACAGAGACATCACTTTGATAATATAATAGCACAAAGACTGGCACATAATGTAGTGATAATAGAAATTGATCCTTATTTTAATTGGGTACATTTTTGGAGGCACCATGCTGATAAATTTTATGTGGATTATCATATCTATTCCTGATGATAACCCTATAAATCAGTTACCATTATTATCATCTCCATTTTACATAGAGGGATATTTAGACTTTGAGAGGCATGAAGCTTAAGGTCATGACTAAAGTATGTTAGAGCTGGCATTTAAATCCCAGCAGTACGACATTAGAGTGCTTATTTTTAATCATGATGCTAAAACCATTTCTTTCCTAAGAAACAGGAAAATTATGTGACATAAACCTGAAACATTTAATTTTGTTTTATGAAGCTTTAATCATGAAAATTTATTACTTATTTAAAGAAGAAAACTTGATTAGCTCTAAAAATGGTGAATATTGCATCTGTGTAGACAAAGTGAAGAAAGAAAACAATTGTTTGCATAATATAGGAAAAAAAAACAAAATAATAGAGAAGGCAGGTTTCTGTTATTTTTTCAAAGTTTAACTGCCAGTAACTATGCTAGGAATTTAAGCATATTATTTTTCCTGATTTTCCCAATAAAACTGTTGAACAAATGATTGTTAAATTGATGTTGAGATAGACATTGTAATGAGTCTAAAAGAACAGAGCTTTTAAAAGATAGCATTGGGATTATATCCACATTTGCTGTATGACAATGATAATTCATAATTAGTTGAGTATAACATACTAACTATGGAAGTATAAGATACATTTACATGAAGAGTTCAAATGGACTAGCTAATTTTACTTGGTAAACAGAATGTTACATAACAAATGTATGCATAAGTCTTACTCCATTTTGGCCAAAAGGTTTTATAGATAGTATCTATATCTCCAGAATCATGTATTTAAAAGCTATATTAATCATAGAATTAGAGTAGATACATTTGCAGCACCAATCATCATTCATCTTAATGAACAGGCACAGCAAGTCTTAACATTTTTAAATCACTTAAATAAATCGCAAATATATAAGATAGTTATCTTAGTATAGTATTGATACAAGTAACCCTTATAACAATGCAAACCAAAAGCTATATTTTAAGCATAAAGATACTAAGTTACCCAAATATAATAATCTAGGTGGCAGGAGGACAAAATAATTTGGATTAATAACCTGCATATCATGAAATAAATACACCAACACTCATTTTGGTTCATAAATAAATTTCTCTCTTGAATGTTCTGTAGCATTGCTATAAATTTATAACTTCTTCTGAATTCACAGTTATCAGGTAATGAATTCTAACTAACTGGATATTTGGATTATTCGGATAGCATTTTACCACAGCAATGTCAAATATTTGTAGAAGCTTTTTAAATTGATTTAGTTGGAGATACTAAAATTAGAATTGTGGTTTTGTTAAGATATATGGAAAAAGAAATATAGAAATATTTGTGTTGTTTTAAAAAACATGCATCTAGCACACAATTCTAGAATTAAAAAGGGAGATAAATTGTGTTTCTACTAAAAATACTATGAACAGATATATTGGTCATATTTAGATCCAGGGGTATACATTGATCATTCACATGCAATATGTTTATTCAGATGTCTTGTGGCTCATTTGAAAATTAAAAAAGGGGATCCCTGGGTTGCTCAGTTGTTTAGCACCTGCTGTCAGCCCAGGGCATGATGCTGGGGTCCCGGGATCTAGTCCTGCCTTGGGTTCCCTGCATAGAGCCTGCTTCTCCCTCTGCCTGTGTCTCTGCCTCTCTCTCTGTGTGTCTCTCATGAATAAATTAAAAAAAATCTTTAAAAAAAGAAAAGAAAATTGAACAGGTATTCATTCTCTTAGTCTAAAAGAATTCAGAATATTTTGAAGCTTATCTGGTAGGATCATCAGAAGCTTTCTATAGCTTTTGACTTTAAAATGTCATGAATTTTATACGTTAATACATGTCCTATTTATATCTACAAACTGTCTGATTATTGGCATAACACAAAATATATTACTAGCTACTTCTTGGCAAGTGCTAAGCCTGAGAAATATTTTTCTACCCATTGAATCACAAGGCAATATACACTCAAAGTTCCATTCAGACCAAATATTGTCCCTGTTCTATTTTATAAGAATAATAGATAGTGCCAAGTACTAACAACTATTTTTAGGATTAAGCTCTTTTCATAATAATGTAACACTACAATGTTTAGTCTTAAAAGTGGCTGTCATAGGGATCCCTGGGTGGCGCAGCGGTTTGGCGCCTGCCTTTGGCCCGGGGCGCGATCCTGGAGACCCGGGATCGAATCCCACGTCGGGCTCCCGGTGCATGGAGCCTGCTTCTCCCTCTGCCTGTGTCTCTGCCTCTCTCTCTCTCTGTGACTATCATAAATAAATAAAAATTTAAAAAAAAAAAAGTGGCTGTCATAGATATAGAAAACTCTGTGCCTTCCTTTCTAAATAGACTCTGGGTGACTAATGGGCTAACCTGGTTTATATAGACTTTCACTTTCAAATGCTTCCATAATACTGGCAAGTAATAATAATGCAAATAGGTGAAATAGCTAGGTGTTAAGAGAATGTGCTGGAAAGGGGAGTGCATGTGGATGACGATAGCAATTAACAGTTATTTATTTATTAAAAGGAGGGCACTAACTTCTACTACAGTCAATTTTGTTACTGAGAGAATTTGGAAATCTACATTATCTGTTGGACTTTTTTGATTTTTCTAATACGGAGTGGAACTCATAAGGATACCTTTGGGCCAATTGTTTGCAAACCTTGGCTTATATCCCATCTATTATTAAAGACAGTAAAAACACCAAGATACTTGTAGTTATTCTCAAACTGAATACACAGTTTGGAAACTAGGGACAAGGGAGAAGGTGGAAGGGGCAGATGGAGACAATCTTTCTTATTTCACTACATTAGCATTATTTGGTATTTTATTGAACTCTCTGCAATAAGTTAAAATCTCAAAGAATGTGCTTTAAAAAATAATGTGTGGGCATCTTCCAATAATTAGTCATTTTAACTCTTTTAAAGGGATTTTTGTTCATGTTGTTGAATTCCATTGTGCATTTCCTCCTGCAGTGAGTCATCATTTTAGGGACAATTAGAAAACTAGCCTCTGAGAGGACTCAACAGGGTTGGGTTTAAGATGGTCCTTTTAGGAATAGAACCTAGATAGCATATAATCTCCTTGCAATCTTATGTCTAATTAAAGTGCAGCTTTAGTTTACCATTTGCTGCCTTAGTGAAAAACAGAGCTATCCTGATATAGGGTGAGTATGTTTATTTATCCAGTGTGTGATCAAGGAATGTACCTGCTAGGCTATATGATTTCTCTGCACATAAAGTTGATTGTAACACATCTAACCAGTTATTCTGCCAAACCGTAAAACTCTGAAGTGTTAAATATCTTCAAATGTACTCATAGAAACTTAGACAATTAAAAGATTTAAAGTATTGTTCCAGAGACAACTATGCTTCTTCAACCATTTTAATGGCAATTTTCTTGATACTGACACTTAGATTATTACATTTAGTTAGGCTTTCGAAATTTGCTTTTTCTTAATTCATGGTATATTGAGTCAAACAAAAAACAACGTAGAGAAAGAAAGAGGGGAAAAGAGACAAATAAGGAAAGAATACAAGAGACTGAAGTAAAGCATAGATAAAAGGAATGAGAATTGAGAATCCCTCACATCATTTTATTGAGCTAATATTTATTGAGAACCTATTCTTTATAAAGCAATTTGTTAAAAAAAATAAAGCAATTTGTTAGGCATGATTAAATCTTATCCTGTAGGATTCCCAGATATGGAATGACTGTAGCCGAAGTTACAGAAAACACATTACCATGCTAAGGTATTTATTATTGCTTATTATTTCTGTAACTTCGGCTATAGTCATTCCATATCTGGGAATCCTACAGGATAAGATTTAATCGTGCCTAACAAATTGCTTTATAAAGAAAAGGTTCTTTAGTGTGGGTCAAGCTCTTAGATTATGTGTTACAGCTATGTATTTCTATGGAAAGGAAAACATAGATAATCCTGTATTAACAGGAGTAAAAATATATTATACTACCACAAAGAAAAACTTACTAGTGGACACTACTAAATAAAACTATTAGCAACTATTCCATGGACCCAAAATGTTCTTTCCATAAATGCCTTATCATGGAAGTTGATTCTATACTCATTTTTCCAGACCTATAAAAAGAGCACAAAATCCCTAAAATTATATATATATATATATTGAATTTTTTTCTTCATGAATTTATATGTGATAAATATACATGGCATTACAAATAATGTGCAGTATCAATATTTAATACCAGAGTCTCCTTTATTGATAATGTGTCAAAGATATGTGAACAGTGTATACCTTGTGACTACTATAAGGTAATCTGGTTTTGGCCTAATATTTCACTGCCATGTGATGTATTAAAACAGTTTGGGGATATAGAAACAGTCTTGAAATTTTAAAAACACAGTTGAAATTTTGTATTTATAAAACCCCCATTTTATAGGTTTAGCAGTAATTGGATGTTGTTAGGACTAGAATGTTAATACAGCATTTATTAGAATTAGATTTGAGTACATTACCCTTCCATGTTATTAAAAGATGGAGCATAATTCAGAAAGGGAATTTTTTTTTCAGTTTCTTGCCAGTTTTTTTCCCTCGCTTTCTTTTTTTTCAGTTTCTTTCCAAGTCTTGACATATGATCAATTGCTTTATGTGGCTATTTGAAAAATAGTATAACGTTATCAACTTCTCAACACGTATTACCTCTGGGATCATAAAGCAAGCACACATACATATTTCAAAGTGCATTGACTATTAAGTTGAACATATTTTTTTACTAGTCAGATATAAACCAATATCAAGCATCCTTGCTAGAGTATATATGTTTATCAGGCTATATATTGCTGTTTCAATACATGTGCTGTGAAGCTTGGGACAAGAGTTAGCAGTTGTAGAACCCACAATAGTGTGGTCTACAAAGTTTTTACTCACATATTTCTATCATTAAATTGAGTATACCCACGAACATGCATATTGATTATATACATCCACCACTATATCATTATGTAAATTACATGTACCTACCACTTATAAAATGGGCATTGTTAAACATATATAAAGTTAGAAATTAAAATTATTAAGCCATACATGAAATAAAAATTTCTTGAATTAATTTAATTATTGTAAAAAATTATTTCTCTATCTGATTTTAGTGGCTGTCATAACTAAAAAGAACACTACAAAAATTAAAAATCCAAATGAAAGAAACGTATTGTAGCTTGTGCATACTCAATCACAGGCACTCATTTTTTAATTTTGTACTTAGGTTTTGCAAAATTTTTTGTCAAAATCAGTTAGGACTTCTTCTTGAAACTAAATTATAATCTAAATTAATCTAATTTGAAGGTAATGAATTTAACATTTAAAGTTTAAAACTGGGCATCCCGGGGGTGCTCAGCGGTTTAGCGCCACCCTCAGCCCAGGGTGTGATCCTGGAGACTCGGGATCGAGTCCCACATCAGGCTCCCTGCATGGAGCCTGCTTCTCCCTCTGCCTGTGTCTCTGTTTCTCTCTCTCTGTGTCTCTCTCATGAATAAATAAATAAAATCTTAAAAAAATAAAGTTTAAAACTTACTGACCCTCATCCTTTTAAAACTTGTATAATTTGAGAATTGTAGAGAGTTGAGACCTTTTGGAGAGTTGTAGAGCTTTTGGAATTAATACAAATTATTTTCAAGAATTAAATAATTGTGTAATAACTGAAATACGTTTAAGTAATTTTTTCGCGATATTTTCCTATTATCTCTTGCTTAGTACAATTGAAACCCATGGGTATTACATGTAAAATAAATTTAAGTTTTGTTTGGTCTGGCTGGGGGCCTCAATACTGAGAAACAATACAATAGAGCAGAAGTAGCTATATAGTTAGCAGACAAAGTATACTTCAGAGTGAAGAAAACAATGGGAGCCAGAGTGAGACATGATAACCCAGATAACCCACCAAGAAGACACAGCAATCTAAATATGTGAGTTCCAAACAACAGAGATGCAAAATATGTGATGTGGAAATGATGGAAATGAAAAATAAAATAGACAAACCACAAGTACAGCTGGAGGCTTCAACACCCCTTTCACAAAAAATCATAGAATAATTAGAAAACCATCTATATAAAACTCATTAACGCCATCAAATGAATAAGATCTAATGGTTGTTTGTAGAACACTCCAACCAACAACACAATAATAAGTTATTTTTGCTGTTGTTGTTTCTAATTTTCATTTAAATTCCAGTTAGCTAAGATATATTGTAGAATTTAGAGATTCATCACTTACATATAACACCCAGTGCTCATCACAGCAAATGCCCTCCTTAACCCCATTACCTATTTAAGCCTTCTCCTCACCCACCTACCTCCAGCAACCCTGTTTGTTCTCTGTGGTTAAGAGCCTGTTTTATGGTTTGCCTCTCTCTTTTACTACCCTATGTTCATCTGTTTCATTTCTTAAATTCCACATATGAGTGAAATCATATGGTATTTTTCTTTCTTTGATTTGACTTAGCATAATACGCTCTAGCTCCACTGAGGTCATTGCAAATGAAAGATCTCATTCCTTTTGAGGTTTTCATTTATTTTTTTAAAAGAGATTTTATTTATTCATGAGAGAAAGAGAGAGAGAGAGAGAGAGACGCAGAGACACAGGCAGAGGGAGAAGCAGGCTCCCGGCAAGGAGCCCAACACGAGACTTGATCCAGCATTCTGGGATCAGGTCCGGGGCCAAAGGCAAAGATGTTCAACTGCTGAGCCACCCAGGCATCCCTGATGTTTTCTTTTTTAATCCATTCATCCATTGATGAACATTTGGGCTCTTTCCATAATTTGGCTACTGAAGATGATGCTCCTATAAACATCAGGATGCATGTGCCCCCTCAAAGCTGTATTTTTGTATCCTTTGGGTAAATACCTGGTAGTGCAACTGCTGGGTCACAGGGGAGTTCTATTTTTAACTTTTTGAGGAATCTCCATACAATTTTTCCAAAGTGGCTGCACCAGTTTGCAATCCCACTGACAGTACAAGAGGGCTCTCTTTTCTGTGCCTTCCGACAATACCTGTTGTTTCCTGGTTTGTTAATTTTAGCCATTCTGACAAGTGTGAGATAGTATCTCATCATGGTTTTGATTTGCAGTTCCCTGATAATGAGGGATGTTGAGCATCTTTTCATGTATCTGTTGGCCATCTAGATGTCCTCTTTGGAAAAATGTCCTCTGTGGATTTCTTAACTGGATTATTTGATTATTTGAGTGTTGATTTTGATAAGTTCTTTATAGTGGATACTAACCCTTTATCAGATATGTCCTTTGCAAATACCTTCTCGCATTCCAAAGGTTACCTTTTAGACTTCTTGATTGCCTCCTTCATTTTGCAGAAGCTTTTCATCTTGATGAAGTCTGAATAGTTCATTTTTGCTTTTGTTTTCCTTGCCTCTGGTGACATGTCTAATAAGAAGCTGCTACAGCAGAGGTCAGATAGGTTGCTGCCTGTGTTTTCCTCCAGAATTTTTATTGTTTCCTGTCTCACATTTAGATCTTTCATCTATTTTGAGTTTATTTTTGTATATGATGTAAGAAAATGGTTCAGTTTCATTCTTCTGCACATTGCTGCCTAGTTTCCCCAACACTATTTATTAAAGAAACTTTTTCCCATTGGATATTCTTTCCTGCTTTGTTGAAGATTAGTTGACTATATAGTCATGAGTCCATTTCTGGGTTTTCTGTTCTGTTTCATTGAGCTATCCTATCCTTTCCATGAATTTTCATGTATCTGAAGACTACTTTCTTACCATTTTCAATTAATTTATTTTGTGTCATGTCTCTGTATCTATATGTAAGTGTATTTTTTAAATGCAAAACTTCCTCAGAGGGGCTGGTCAATTATATATTTTTTAAAGGAAACCACTTAAAACCATCTGTTTTTTAGATTTTTATTATTTACTTATTTATAAGATAATTCTATGTTTACCCTGAATTATTTTTATCATTAAATCAAAATATCCAATTAAAGTATCAGTTAAATATTCATGGTGAAGAATTCAGTTACACATATTACCCTTACTATTATTACAAATTGTCTTTATTAATAAAGCCAATTAAGCTAGCCCAATGAAACCCAGATAAAGAGCAATTTATTTTAACTCAATTATATGCAGTATTTAATGGTCTGTTTATTATGCTGAGCAATAAGCTAAATCATGTCTAGTGTAAAAGGAATCATTACAAAACCTCAGAGTCATCATTATTTAGGATAGTATCTTTAATTTGAGCAAAGATATTCATACTATAAATAAATTGTATGTTAATATAATCATTTGTGGAAGACATGGGTTACTTATATGATTGTGATCATATCTGTTGATATGGAACACATTATCAAAGAAAGAGTGGTGGGCTGGTTGTCCAGAAAGTTCATTTCAAACACGACCCTAGAAGTAAATCAATGTATGATCTTGGACGAGGGTGACTCTTGACTCAGTTTCTTCATATATAAAGTAGATGTTTCCTCTATCTACTTGCAGATTGATTGTTGTAAAATAACAATTCATAGTTTCAGTCAGGCTCCTTGACTTCAATATGAAGCATTTACTGCTTATAAGATCTTTCTAAAGTATTAAGGGCTAGGCAGTTCTCTTCTGAATCAATATGCACCTGGTTTTCTCAGAACTTGGGAATAAGTATTTACACTTTGTATTAAATACTTTTTCAGGTTAGATACTTGCTTAACTTGTACTCTGGCTACCAGCTCTCACTTAGCTCAATATCTAGAATCAACAGAGTGATAAATCCAATCACATGGGGTGACAAAACAAATAATCAATCTAATTATTGGACTTAACTTTATCCTCATATTTAAACATAAGCATTTATTTTTTTTAATCTTATAGAAGTAGGGGAAGATCGTTGTAGAATCTAGGATATCTTTTCCCACCAGCTCCAGATTAGATACTAAGACCATCTCTAAAAACTTAAAATGTAATAGAATAAGTTTAAAAAATTAGTTTTGTTTTATATTTATGGGATTGAAAAAAAAACCATTATGGTTAAGCAGAGTAATTATTATATAAAAATATCTTTTGGGTTTATTAAATCCTTTCTGAAATACGTCTGTTCTTTTTAGAATTATCTTGATATATTGTTTGTGTATGTTTGGTTATTCTCATTTTGGTATTTTATTTGCTTTCTATCATTCCCCTTTCAATATAAAATATCTACTATTACAAATTTACTCTGACAAATTGTTTTTCATATGATAAAATAGAATATATTTAAAAAATTAAGTATTGATTTAAGAAATGTTTTTGTTTATCCTCTTTATGCATTTTTATTTATAATAGCCATTTTTATGTAAAAATATTTCTACTTAAGAAATGTCCCTCCTCAATTACCTTTTCCCAACTAAAGAAACCATTAAGATTTATATAATCTAGGGATACCTGGGTGGCTCAGCAGTTAAGCACCTGCCTTTGGCTCAGGGCGTGATCCTGGAGTCCCAGGATCAAGTCCCAGGATTGAGTCCCACGTCAGCCTCCCTGCATGGAGCCTGCTTCTCCCTCTGCCTATGTCTCTGCCTCTTTCTCTGTGTGTCTCTCATGAATAAATAAAATCTTAAAAAAAAGATTTATACAATCTTATGGTTCAGTATGTCATCATTTTGTTAACTACTATTTATTGATCCTATACAGAGTTAGATGATTATTTTCCTCAAATTTTGTTGACAATTTTTTAAAATTTATTTTATTGTGACAGATACATTAGAAAGGTAAAAAATAATTTGGCATATAACATTATTGAAAGATAGATTGATCATTTGAATGAGTTAATCATTTTGAAGCCTTGATATAATGTGGCTAATACAATAAAATCAAAGATGAAAGAATATGATACAGTGAAAAATGATAATATGTTGGGAATTTTAAAAGACACTAAGAAGTAACAAGATTTCTCCAAAGTTTGAGCTCTAGCAGTGTATAAGCTTTATTTGGTATATTTAAAATGTATCACTACTATTCTGATATAAAGGTCTGCTATTTACTTTAAGACGGCTTTTTAAGAGTAAGAAGCATAAGGTTGACATCTAATAACCATCCATCAAATTCTAATGTGACTATCATTAAAATAGACTTACTTTTTGGTATATGTAGGTTAATGATTCAATTAGTTTCAATTACCAAAGCCTGTCAGGCAACTAATCAAACATGTGGAAAGGACATTTTTATTTTATCTCTAACAATTTTGCCTGGGAGTCAGAGTTGAAAGGGAGAGATTTTCTTTTTCAGATCCTAAGTAAGCAAAACTGCCACAATACATTTATAAACACTAAAGAGAGCATAACTTCTTATCATTATTTGGTATATTTGATAAGGTACTAGTAGATTACTTACCATAATGCAAGACTGATGCTTTCAAAATACTGGCAAGAGTTGAAAGACCATTGTTATAATGGAAATGAGAGTAGAGCCAGAAAACAGAAGAATGCAATTTCAGTCTCAGCTCTGCTTAACTGTGTAGCAAGGACAAGTCCATTTAGGACAAGTCCACTTACCTCTCTGGATATTTTGTTTAACTCAAAGAGAGATACAGATTGAAAGAGAGAGGGAGGGAAGGAGAGAGATAGAGAATGTGTGGGTATTATATAATGTATTGGCTTTGTTATTGTTTGGATGAAGATCCTGAAGAGTCTGATGAAAATCTATAGGTTATCTGGTTAATGCATCTATATTGACATGCATCTTTTGCCTAAAACTTTAGAAGTTCAAGGATACCCAGGAGGTAATTGTCATGGTTTCCAAATAAAAAAAAAAAAAGAAAAAAAAGAAAAAAATCCCTGAGCCAATCATTTCCAATTGGAGACTCATAGTTCTTCTTGGTCAAGTTTTGATGTAGATTAATTAATGACAACTCACAATTTCGGTCAGATATGTCAGATCCAGGAGTGACCTGAATCTATTCCATATACAGCAAACTTTAATTACTGATTTGATCTATAATTATAATTCCATCACAGAGCTAGTAATACTGGGATTCTTCTCTCAGGACCTAAGAATGACATTTGAAAGAGTAAGTTATAGAAAGTTATGTAGATTGGCTTCCTTTTAAAAAAGATTTTATTTATTTATTCATAAGAGACACACGGAGAGAGAGAGGCAGAGACATAGGCAGAGGGAGAAACAGGCTCCCTGCAGGAGCCCAACACCGGTCAATTCCGAGACTCCAGGATCACTCCCTTAGCTGAAGCAGATGCTCAACCACTGAGTTACCCAGGCATTCCTGTAGATTGGCTTCCAATAAAAAAGTATCGATATTAAAAGTATTTGGTGGAATCTACCTGTTGAGAATTACTAAAAGCTCAATGCATTTCAAGTCTTAGACTTTTTAAAGCGATCAATCCCATTTATAATGATAATACTCAGTTTACACAAGGTCAGCAAGTGACTTGTTGGCCTCCTCTCTAAAATCTCTGTAGCATTATTAAAACTTACTATAGTATTATTAAAATTTTACTAAAGCCTCCAAACTTTTTATCAATAGCTTTCAAAATATAAACGTTTAAATATATTATCATTATTCTGAAAATGTTAGTGCAGGCAAATGGTAAAATTCTTCAGTAGTTGCCAAATAGCAAAATGTTGTCTAGAGATAATGTGTCCCTGAATAATGTTGGAGAAAGGATGCAAAGACCTTATGTTTCCACATGTAAAAATAGCAGCCATCTCATTCCAAATCATCTTTATGCCACTTATCCAATAATGGATCTAGAAGACCAGTTAAAGATGTTATATGCAACTGATGAATAATTGAACTCTACATTTGAAAGTAATGATATGCTATATATTGATTAATTCGGTCTAAATTAAAAAAAAAAAGAGGGGCCTGGGTGGCTGTCACTTAAGCAGCTGCTTTCTGCTCAGGTCATGATCCTAGAGTTCTGTGTTCGAGCCCCCTGCCAGGCTCCCTCCTCAGCTCAGCTCCCTCTATCTCTCCCCTTGCTTCTCTTCTCTCACTCACACACTGTCTCTCTCAAATGAATAAATAAAATCTTTAAAAAAAAAGGAAATAGTAAACAATCACATAAAAATTATTTTTCTTAAAAAAGACCAGTTAATATATATTTATATTGATCTAGGCAGTTACTAAAGGAGGGATTACTAAAGTCAGAAGCAGGTAGAAATAACAGAAAGGAAATATATTATATTTCAGAAAATCATTAATAATCAAATGTCTTTTTTACATGTGTATACTTCCCAAATAAGTTGGATTAGGATGAAAAGCCCTACATCATATTAAACAGTGTTTTTAAATATACTTTTATCCATTAATTAGGAAAGGAAAAGGAAATGAGCTACAGGTTAGGGAGTAAAAATTTTCTTCAAGCAACTACTATACTGTTGTTATTTTTGTTTTATGAAATTCGTATAGAAAAATCCTCAGTTCATTTTCCACATTGGCCCATCTCTACTACACTCAATTCAATTTTTATAACCCATTCTTCCTGACTCTGAATAAACTATTAATTAGAAATTGATAGTGCTATTTTTATATCTATTTTACACTGATCATGTTGGCTGTAGGTCTTTCTTGTTTTTTTTTTTTTGGCCTAAAATTATGCTTTTGCAAATTATTCATATTGCTTTATGTAGGTAGATTCATTTCCTTTTACCACTGCAGAGTAATCTGTCATCACATATGCCATATTTCAGTTAAGAATTCTTCTAACAGTTACAATAGCTTCTTATCTCAAGCTTCCAAGAAGCAGAGTTTGGGATGGAAATTTTTGTTTAAGTTATTTATTGAGGGACTGCTCCTAGGATAAACTTGTAAGGGAGTGAGGAAAGCAGTTAAAGAAGGACTCATCTAGCCTCAGCCTGATCCAAGGGACTCTTGAGTATGACCAACACTTCAGAGGTTGCCCCCACCCAGAGGCAAAGTCTGTGTTATTTATTTCCACATCAATCAGCCATCTGTAGGCTAATGGATGGCTTTTGAGACAGACCTAAATAGAGAAAAAGGAGTAGAAAGGTGGGTTTGGAAAACCCATAGACGCCTCCTGAATTGGAAGCTTCTGTCAAACAAGGTTGAGTCTCTGGAGAAAAGTGCAGCTGTGAACTATTTAGTGACCCACACTCAGGTAGTTGTGGGACAGGTACACAAAAAGCCCTATAAAGGGGAGATGGTCAAGGCCCCAATAGCATCTGCTGCAATTAGGTTGCTTATATCTCTTTATTATCAAAACAATAAAAGGATGAATATTCTTGTTCATGTTCCATTTTACACTGTTGCAAGCATTTTCCTGGACCGCAAAACAATCTAGAAGTAAAATTGCAGCACTGCATTTCACTGACATCTGCTAAGTAACACATTGTTTATTCAATCATTTACACTACTACCAGCAATGGAAGAAAATTCCTCCATTTTCCTATATATTTGCCTGCACTTCATGTTATTCTGAATATGAGAGAAATATAATAATATAATCGGTGTTAAATTATATTTCATCATGGTTTTAATTTTTTAAATTACTCCTGAGTTTGAGTATCACTTCATATAGATGTTGGGTTGCCTTTCTATTAATTGTGTATTCATATTTTGACCATTTTAAATTTTCTTCTTCATTTGTAGGAATTCTTTGCACATATTTCAGATATTGAAGACAAGGTAGGAAGTATCTAATTATTGTGTCTCTGCTCAAATATTTACATGGCCATCGATCAACATAAAATATTTAAAAAACAATATCAGCACCATAGTTGATTTCCTTTAACTTCCTTTTTATGGGATTTATATTGCTATTTTTCAAAATAGAAACTGTATCTTAGTATTCCAGATTGAACTGGGATTGTATCTTTTCATTTCAGAAGACTATATCCATTTTGTTGATAGAAATTAAAAAAAGATGAATGACCCATGTTCCTTTGGTGACAACAGCAGCTTGTAATAATATAGAGAAACTCAGTCTAGAAATGACAGTCTTTGGTCAAAAAATATTTGAGATCTTTGTTAGAGTATGGACCAATAATTTAAAATATATTTGTTGACAGCGCAGCAAAATTTAGTTCTTTTAAGAATTACTTGATGGATAACTAATTTTTACATCAACTACTAGGTTGAAACATGGTATTCTTGGATTTCTTAAAAAACAGCAAAAGAGCAAAATGCTTTCTCTCCAAAGCCTTCACTAATCCTTGATGTAAGGTACTATTTGCGTATAAATTGAGTATAAAAGTATACTGCAAGGTATTTTTATTCTATTTTACATAGAGAGAACTAAGGCTTAGAAAGGTAAAATCAGGTATTTAAGATCAAAGCTGGCATTCAACCCTTATTGTGTCTGGTTCCAAAGACTGTCTTTAACCACTACACTGTCCTGCTGCTCTTTCAGAGGACTGAGATGCATATATCTGGGCTGGGGGAAAGCATGGTTCAAGAATGTGATTACAGGGAAAAAATATCCAGCTCATCACTATATGCCCTTTGGGTTTCATACTACTGAATCTTTATTGCTTGAGCAAAGATTCTTTGCCCAGAGAGCCTAAGAGTTGAATTTTTATTTTATACCTTTTAAGGCACTACTTTTCCTTGTCATGAATTCTCTGCCAAAACGAAAAAGTATGAACGCTTTGTTCTTTCCAGGATATTTGCATAACTCTGAGCCAAAATCTGAAAAAAAAAAAAAGTTAAATAAAGATATTGATCTATAATAATGTTAATATTTAAAAAATGATCATCCTTAATTTACAGAAATTTTGAGACTAATATACTATGGTCGAATAGAATGTAAGAATAGGCCAATATAAAGAAATGTTAATAAATTTCATGTCATCTTTATATATATATCAAAAACTGTTTTCAAAATTCTAAAGTATCAGAATAGAAAAAAAATCTCACAGTATACTAAAAATTAAAAAATGTTACATGAAAAGTAGTATGTATATAGGAAAATAATAAAAATATTGCTTATTTTTGAACACTACAGGCATCTCTATTAAACTCCACAAGAAAGCAATGCCTGGGTGGGTCAGCAGTTGACCGTCTGCCTTTGGCTCAGGAAGTGATCCAGGTCCTGGACTGAGACCCACATTGGGCTCCTGGGACTCCCTGCAGGACCCCTGCTTCTCCCACTGCTTATGTCTCTTCTTATGTCTCTGCTTCTTTCTCCGTGTCTCTCATGAATAAATAAAATCTTTAAAAAAATAATTTTAAAAAAACCTCCACAAGAAAGAGTCCCTTAATAACAGTATCTTAAATATTCCAAAATTTGTAAACAATAAAGTATGAAGAGATCTGGAAATGCTGACATGAGTTCAGCTAAAACGTATATAAGAGAAATTTCAGTTCAATTCATATTAATATTCTTTAACGAAAGAGTACATCGTTCTGTTCATGGAGTAGCAATGATTGCTTTTCTAAAATGATAAAATTTGCGATTTGCAATGAAGCGGCTGGAGTAGAGACTATTATGGTAAGTGGAATGTCAGAGAAAAACAAATACCATATGATTTCACTCATTAGTGGAGTTTAAGAAACATAAGAAATGAGCAAAGGGAAAAAAGAGAGAATGGCAACCCAATAAACAGACTCTTAACTACATAGAAGGAACCAATGGTGACCAGCAGGGAGGGTTTGGAGGGATGGGTAAAATAGGCAATGGGGTTTAAGGATGACACTTGTGATAAGCACCAGGTGTTGTACGGAGGTGTTGAATCACTATATTATACACCTGAAACTAATATTCCACTATATGTTAACTAACTAAAATTTAAATAAAAACTTAAAAAATAAACTCCAAGATCTCATAACAAAATTTTGAAAATGATAACATTCTTCTCAATTTATTTTTTTAAATTTTTAAAAAAGATTTTTGTCTTTTTATTTATTCACGAGAGACAGAGAGAGAGAGAGAGAGAGAGAGGCAGAGACAGAGGCAGAGGGAGAAGCAGCCTCCATGCAGGAAGCCCGATGAGGGACTTGATCCTGGGACTCCAGGATCAAGCCCTGGGCCAGAGGCAGATTCTCAACCACCGAGCCACCCAGGCTGCCCATGCTCTTCTCAATGTATACAAAATATATTTTAGATGTATTTATTATTCAAACATAAAAGAATAAAATAATTGCAATACAGTTGAATGATTCTTATCTTTGAACGGGAACATTATCTCTAAGCATAAATATAAACAAAATTACAATGCAAGTGATAGCCTTGCCTCTAGTTCTGCAAGAGTTCCCATTGACTTGAGTACTTTGGCTAGCAAAGCAGGCCTGAGAGGTATTCCACAAAGCAACACAGGCAAGGTGAAGGGCCAGATTTATTCTGAGACAATTGCTTTTGACACTACTAATGCAGTTGCTCTCAAAATGTAATGTTCACCATTCCCATAGTGAATGAGTACCTTCTGTTACCCAAAAGCCAAAATTCTTAAAAAGAAAAAAGTCAATGACCAGATGTCTGTCCTGCTAACTGGAGAATCAGATCAACTAACAGCTACAATTCCCTAATCCACCTTTCAAAATTCCCATTGAAATGGCTCTGCCTAGAAATGCAATGTAGAAAGTAAAATTTATTTTCTTACCAAATATACTGAATTCTACTCTCTGATTTTAATAAAAAACTAAGTCCAAAACATGTTAAAAAATCCCCAAATTGTTGAGTCTAAAAAACATCTGAAGGATCTGACAGCAGGAGCATATGTTAAATCTGTACAAAGTCAAGTGCAAAAACAAAGTGAGACAGATATCCAAAATTACGTAACCAAAAAAATTTTTTTAAAAGGTTTTATTTGTTTATTTGAGAGAGAGAGAGAGAGAAAATGAGCGCAAGTGAGCACAAGCAGGTTAGGGGCTGAGGAAGAGGAAGAAGAAGCCTGACATAATATTTCATCCCAGAACCCTGAGATCATGACCTGAGTTGAAGGCAGACACTTAACCAATTGAACTACTCAAGTCTTAATACATTAAATGCAGCTTAGAACGTACGAAGACCTAAAACTGTGTCTTGGAAAGAAAAATTATAAAATGTGTCTTTTGGATTAAAAAACAGGAAAGGGATATAAAAGGAGAATTAAGTTTCCACTTTGGTTCATTAAATGTAAAAGGCCATAACTGATTAGATGATTTGAAAAATTCTATATTTCTCTACTATCTATGTATTGGAAGAAAGCTCCGGATTCTAATGTAAGTTTGTAAGAATTTTTTCAGCGTCTCTAATTTAACACTAATATACTCTAGACAAGTTTTAGTATCTTAAGGGTTCTCTGTTCTTCTGGAACCTGAAATTCTCTAGGGTTTTGAATCTGACATTTCATTTGACTTGCAGTGTAATAACTGACCTGTGCAACAACAGTGATTGATTGGAATCTTCCACAAATTCAAGTATAATTAATAAATCTGGCTTAAACACTATAATGTCAAAAGGGAGACAATTTCCATCTAATGAAAACATGTTGGATTCATTGAGCTACTATGTTTAATCTAACTCTGAGAATTTAATCTGACTCAAATTAACTCCAAATGCTGCTTTTTAAAAGTCCAGCATATGTAGCATAATTGTAGTAATTTAAAGATGGTCCATTTGAAGGTATATTTGAATTTCTTAAAAGAAGGCAATAACTGGGGAAGCCAAATTAGGCAGAACTTTACAAATTAGATTGCCTAGAATTGGAAGATTTACTCTATTAGTCAATCTTTTTTAGATATTTAAAACTAAAAACGTAGACTAAAATCAGGTGGATTCTAGAAAGTAAACCTCACGTATACTTCTAAGCACAGGAAACTTAAAAATTACTTATTACATGAAGACATTGGTTCATGGAGTTTCAAGTTGATGTTCACATGTTTCAATGGTCTATGTGTTCAGACTGATTTTAAATTCCCAAAGAAAGGAGGTATTTTCCATCCATAAATCCAATCCAGGGCACCTGGGTGGCTCAGTGGTTGAGCATCTGCCTGTGGGTCAGGTCGCAATCCCAGAGCCCTGGGATGGAGTGCCGCATCAGGCTCCCTGTAGGGAGCCTGCTTCTCCCTCTGCCAGTGTGTCGGCCTTTCCCTCTGTGTCTCTCATGAATAAATAAAATCTTAAAAAAAAATCCAAGCCAGAAGTCAATCATATGAGTTTCAAGTTATTGTTTATAAGGAACATTGTTTTATGCTTTATAATTTGTGCACTTTATCTGTTTTGAATTATACATTATATTTATCTACCCAAAATGTTCACATTAGATAATTTATTTTCATTAATCACAAAATATAATTTTTTAAATTTATTTTTTCAAGTAGGCTCCATGCCTAGCATGGAGCCCAAAGCAGTACTTGAACTCATGACTTTGAGATCAAGACCTGAGCTGAGATCAAGAGTTGGACATTTAACTGACTGAGCCACAGAGACACCCCACTAGATATAATTTTAAAAAGGAACAAATGAAAAAAAAATGACATATTGGAATAAATTTGCTATCTATTTTATAGGTAAATATTTTCAGTATTAAAAATACTTTTAAAAATTGAAATAAGGGGGATCCCTGGGTGGCACAGCGGTTTGGCGCCTGACTTTGGCCCAGGGCGCGATCCTGGAGACCCGGGATCGAATCCCACATCCGGCTCCCGGTGCATGGAGCCTGCTTCTCCCTCTGCCTATGTCTCTGCCTCTCTCTCTCTCTCTGTGTGACTATCATAAATAAATAAAAAAAAATTTAAAAAAAATTGAAATAAGAACAACTGAATACCTGAATTGGGAAGCCGGCCAAAATCACAGATGGGAAATTCAAAAATAAATATTAATGTCAAAGAGATTTTTGAAAAATTATTCCATTTTACTAGACAACAAAGAAATTCAAATGAGATCAGGTTTTTATCCATCATGTTAGAAAATATTCAAACTCAATGATTGTATAGTATGTGCAAAAGTGCTATCAAATTGGCATTTTCATATATTGTTGGTGAAAGTATGAAAAGACATAACTTTTTTTGAGTAAATTTAGATATATACATCAAAAACCATAATGTTCTTATCCTTTCATTAAATTATTTCACTCTTAGTAATTTTCCTAAGAAATTAAAATAAAGATATATGATACATTTTTGAAAAATGTGTTTATTAAAAATGTCCTTTTATTAATAAAAGGAAACTTTGGAAATGTAGCAGGGAATTAAATAAGAGTACTTCTACCTTTTTGTATTGAATAAAGTTAAGGTTTTGTATTTTGTCTTAAGGAGTTGTTATTCAAATTTGAATTTAAAATTTCAATTGCAGAGTACTTCATTGTGGATATAATATACTTCATTCCTCAGTTCTCTGTTGAGTGCAATTCAGTTGCTTCCAGCCTTTAATATTCAAAATAATGCTGCACTGAATATTTTTGTGCAAGAGCCAATTGGTAATTTTGCAATTTGGTGAAAATTCCTGATTTAGAGAGAGAAAATACACTGCTTATTTTTAGGTATTATATGGTCCCCTCCTTCTGAGTTGTACCATTTTGAATTCCCACCAGAAAAATAATGATCATTCTTGTTTCCTTACAGCTTTGCCAAAAAACATGTTTTCAAACTTTTATATATTTCTGAATAAAACAAAATTTTTCGGTT
Organism: Nyctereutes procyonoides; assembly: GCF_905146905.1. Classification (NCBI taxonomy): domain Eukaryota; kingdom Metazoa; phylum Chordata; class Mammalia; order Carnivora; family Canidae; genus Nyctereutes; species Nyctereutes procyonoides. The sequence continues at coordinate 10,932,521 of NW_026575148.1, read as the reverse complement.
TTTTTCTGTATTATTGTTTCCTTGCTTATTATGAGCAAGATTGGGCATTTTGAAATATGATTTTAAAATCCATTTGCATTTGTTGTTCTGTGATTTATTTGTTCATGTATTTTGCCCGTATTTTTATGACCTCTCTATGTATTAGGGATAGCAACATTTTGTCTCTGAGAAAAGTTACAAATATTTTTCTCATTTTGTCATTTGCTTTGCCTAGCCAAATATTTCTCTTCTTTTTTTCTTTTTTCCATTACTCTGGACCTAACTACTAATTATTATTATTTTTTATTTCTTCTGAATTACGAGTCACAGGAAGATTTTTCTCTAACTCTTGGTTAAAAGGAATTTACCTACTTCTTCTATACATCTCTAGTTTTACATTTTTACTTTTTTTAAGATTTCATTTATTAAAAAAAAAGATTTCATTTATTTATTTGACAGAGAGAGGACAAGTAGGGGGAGAGGCAGGCAGGGGGAGCGGCAGGCAGAGGGAGAGGGAGAAGCAGTCTCCCCACCTAGCAGAAGCCTAATGTGAGGCTGAGTCCCAGCACCTGGAGATCATGAGCTGAGCTGAAGGCAGACACAACTGCCTGAGCCACCCAGCGCCTCATTCTTTTCAATTAAAAATCTATTTTGAATTTATGCTGATTTTTGATGTGAGGAATGGGCCAATGTTTAATTGTATCTATCAAGATATGAAATTGTTACAATATTTATATAAAAGTCTACCTTTTCCTTCCTGGTTTGAAATGCACCTTTACCATATATATATTTTTTCTTTTCTGGGATCTGCTTTTGTATGTTTTTATTCTGCTTCATGCTAACTATCCATGTTCCAAAACAATGTTCCTTTAGCTAGAGGTAGGACTAGTTCTGTTCTCATTGCTCTAATTTAAAAATTTCTTGACAATTTTTGTTTACTGGTTTTTCATATAAACTTTATGATCAACCTAACTAGCTCTAGGAAGAAAATTTTAAGAACCTGATAGTATATTTATTGATATTAAATTTACAAAAAGTCATCTTTATGAGGCTGAGTCTTTGTATATAAGAAAATAGGATGATCTTTTATTTGTTCAAATCTCCTCTTGTGTCTTTTAGAAATATAGGATAGTTTTCCTTATACAGACATTTCCTAATATACACGTTTCTTATGTTTATGCCTTTTCCCTCCTTTTGCATATATATTTTTCTGACATTCATCTAATTGGTCATCTGCCTATCTGGAGGTTATTGATAACCAGTGTAAGGCATTTTTAAAGTATATTTCCACTATGAAATATGAATAGTATCTGGTTGTGGTATCATTCTATAATGTTGCAAGATGCTACCATTGGATAACTGGATAGGGTACATGTTAGCTCTCTGTATTACTTCTTACAGTTACATGTGAATCTACAATTATCTCAAAATTAAAAAATACAATTAAAAAATAAAGATAGTCAAGACACCAGGGTGGCTCAGTTGGTTAAGTGTCTGACTCTTGATTTTGGCTCAGGTCATGATGTCAGAGTCATGAGATCAAGCCCCGTGTTGGGCTCCATACTGAGCTTGCAGTCTGCTTGGGATTCTCTCTCCCTCTCCCTCTGCCTTCCAACCCAGCCTCTGACTCTCTCTCTCTAATAAGGAAAGAAAAGAAAGAAAGAAAGAAAGAAAGAAAGAAAGAAAGAAAGAAAGAAAGAAAGAAAGAAAGAAAAGAAAGAAAGAAAGAAAGAAAGAAAAATAAAGAAATATTATACCAACTGGTTATATACTTGTTATCAGGAGTAATTTAGGTAATGTATGTTTAAGTAATATCAACATACAAAATATTATAGAGAATAAAATATTATGTTTTTCTAACAGTCAGAAATCTACAACTTAATGAAAGTCCTTCATTTTACCCATAAATGTAGGCTGTTCCAAACTCGTTTTCTCTTAGATATTCTTTGGGCATATATGAAATGAATGGAGCAGAAATGCTTTCTGGTGCAATTTTGATACCTAAGATGACAATATAGTGATTGAGAAAATCAAGTATACATAAATATTAAAGCTATAAGTATTTTGTTGTGGAAATAACATTTGTGAGCAAGATGAAATTCCTAGAATCTGTAAAAAAAAAAACCAACAAGAAAAATGTTATTAAAAAATTGGATGCAAAAGTTACCACAAGGCAAAACAAACAAACAAACAAACAAACAAAACCTGAGATGGTAATATAAAATACAAAATGGAAGGAAATTTTCACTTTAACTGATAGGCTTAATATAACCAGGGTTTGAGCAAATTATAAATAGAAAAAAAAAACTAAGAGTCAAATAGAAACTATGGAAAGGACATGATCTGTGTTAAAAAGAAGAGGATGTATTGCTTTTCTTTTACATTTTTAAAGTCCAATGTTTGATCAGATAGCATTATAGGATATAGGAAAGCAATTCCCATTGCTGTAAATGTAAATTAGTCTGACAGATTTGAGAGCAATTTGGCAATATATATCAAAAGATACAATCACAATACCCTTGGATTTAGCAATTTGAATTTTAATTTTTATCATATAAAATAAACCTATATATGTTCTTGAAAATACATAAGAAGTTCTTTATTGCTGCCGTGTTTGTAATATCAAAAGACACAAAATATTAAATGCCCTGCCATAAGGGATTGGCTATACTCACACCAGGAATTACCATAGAGACATTAAAAATTGAGATAATCTCTAGTACTGATATCAAAAAATTGGTAAATATATCCTTGAGTGAAGAAAGCATGCTGCCAAATAATCTATGGTACATTAAACATGTTATTTATACTCATTTGTGGGTATCTATACGTACATATCAAAAGAAACTGTGAAGAGTGTTTTTATGTGGGGAAGATGTGTGTGATGGAGAGAAAACATTTTTGGTATGTCTTCTTAATTTTGGAATTATTACCTATATTATTTCTCTAAAATATAGTATTGAAATGGGAAGTTTCATGATACTTTTGGCCTGAAGTCCAAGAAAATCCCAACATGAGATGCATGATTTATAAATCATAAAACCTGCATAGAGATAACTGGGAGCTGATTTTAAAACCCAAATATAGACAAGAGAGGAGCTCCATATTAGAAAAATAATTTCTTTAAAGACTATTGTAAATGTGTAAGAGAGGTGGGAAGAATCATGTCAACTTCATGTCAGTGAAGGAGGGTTTCAGTGAGTCTTCTTAGAGTTTGTCCTCTTTGTTTTTTTTTTTTTTTTCCTCTTTGGTTTGTAAGATACAGTGGGATCAGGTCTGATTTATATTGAAGAAATGGAAGACCAGAGGCTGTGGCTCTGATGACAAAACAAGAGGTAGTTCTGATTGCTCTTAGAATATGCTGGAGTGACTAGTGAGACCTCAGCAAAAAAAGTCTGAATGAGGTTGTATCAAATGGCCAACAGAGGAGGGAAAAAAATGTAAGCAATTTTCTGTTGATGATGATTACCCAAGATCAAAAGGACTGCTGGTGAATGTCTCCCAGTATTGAGCGTAAGGAAGTAGAAGAGTCTTCAAAATTACTAAGAAATCCCAAAACTTGATAAAGCATGAGCCTGAAAAACTTGATAAATGTTCACAAATATATATATATAGTCATGTAACCACTACTATAATTAAGATATGGAAACTTTCTGTCATCCTTAAATTTCTTTCCTTGCCCTTTGCAATCAATCCTTCCCACACTTTGGCCTTGATCTGCTAAAAATCTGGTTTCTCTAACCATAGATTGTGCCTATTTTAAAATGTCAGGCACTAAAAGCCAGGTACACACTTAGCCAAATAAAATTAAATGGGTAGCAAATCATTGCCTCAAAGACTTGAGAGTTATATGTGAAAAATGAAAGAACAAAGATTGTATTAGTCCACGCTTTGTCAGAGAACGAACTATGAATGCGTGCAAATCATTTATACATAATGACTTGCCAGGAATATTGATTCACAACAGCCCCAAAATACTGAGCAGAAGATATGCTTTATTTTTATTTTTTTTAGAATATATGTTTTAGCATTGTAGTTAAATACATGGCCTTTTACCTACTTGTTAGTCACAGAGGATTAAAAATATCAATTTTCTGGACTTCTTTCTGAAGTTCACCTCCCAGTTGCACTCCTATAAAAATACAACATCCGCAGTAAGCATGATCTAATTAGCTGATTAGTTTCAACAAAGGTTATTATATAGTACACTATAAAAAGATTAAAATACAAGGGTCGAAATTCATTTTTATATATTGAGATATGAGTCCTTGGTTAGATATAAGGTTGCAAGTATTTTCACCAAGTTTACCTTATCTTTTCATCTCTTCTTTTTCCTTACAGAAAATAAAAAGTTTTTAAGTTGATGAAGTGCAATTATTGATTTTTTTCTTTTATAGATCATTTCTTTGGTGTATTGTCTAGGAACTCTTCATCAAGCACCAGAGCTAGGAAATTTTCTAGTACTTTTACTAGTTCAATGTTACTTGAATCTATGATGTATTTTGAGGTACATTTATTTATTTATATTGTCTATGGATCTCTCATTCTTCTACCATCATTTGTTGAAAGGACTTTTTTGTTCCATTAAATTGCTTATGTATCTTTATCAAAAATTAACTGACTATACTTATGTGGGACTATTTCTAGGTTCTCTGGTCTGTTCTATTGATCTATGGGTCTATTCATCTGTCCGTATAATGGCCTTGGTTATTGTGGATGTACAGTAAGTCAAGATCAAGCAGGATAATCTTCCTAATTTATACCTTTTTTTCCCAAAAATTGTTTTGATGCTGTAGTTCCCTTACCTTTCCATGTGAACTTTAGAATCATCTTGTCTATATCTACAAAAGAACTTGATGGAATTTTGATAAGAAGTTCATTAAAACTGTATATAAAGTGAGAATTTTTTCACACTCTTTTGAGTCTTTCAATGCATTTATAGTGTTTCAATTTATTTAGATCTTATTTCATTACAATTTTATCATTTTCAAAATGCAAGTCCTGTGTGCATGTTTTGTTGAATTTACACAAAACTACTCATATTTTTTATTACTGTACTCCCTTGGTTGCCTGGGAAGGGAACTGCAATATTAGTATGGCCAAGATTGCTCAGCTCCACTTGGTGAAAGGTTTCCACCTGGCTGTCCAGGTGAGGCCTCCTTCAGACTCTGGCCATTGAAGTCTTGCGATCAGGTGTGGGATCTGCTGCTCCCTGGCACTGGAGCGCCTCCTGGTCAGGTGCAGGCTCTCTCAGAGCATCCACCAGGCACTGAAGGTGGGAAGCATCTCTGGGAAGCAGCCTTCTGGAACGTTTGGTGAGTGAATAATCTACCTTCTATGCTGATAATGCCTCAGTTTGCTCCTTTTCCGCCCCCCTTGCACCTAGCAACAATGGTATTTTGATTTCAGGTTCCAAGCATTCATTTTTGAGATGTAGAAGTTCAACAGGTTTTTCTATGTTAATCTTGTTTACTGTGACTTTGCTGAATCAATTTATTCTGGAAGCTTGTGTATAGGTTCTTTTTTTTTCAGAATTTGCTACACAGACTACATATCATCAAGAAGGATTTATTTCAACTTCTCTAATGTGTGTCCATTTGATTCCCGTTTCTTGCCTTACTGTATGGATGAGAACGTGGAGAACATCTTGAAGAGCAGTGATGACTGTGGCACCCTTGCCTTGTTCCTGACTTGTGGTGGAAAAATTCCTTTCACAAATAGGGTGATTATTTGTCTTATGCTTTTTTGTAGATAGTAGTAGTTTGGTTTTTTTTTTGACTTGTGGAGGTCTCTCCATATTCCTATTTTTCTGTGTTTTTTTTTTAATCACAAATAGTTGTTGATTGTCTCTAAATGTTTTGTCTGCCTCTACTGATAATATTCTTTTTTTATCTGTTGATATAATGGATTACATTAATTAATTTTCCTTTTTTTAAGATTTTACTTATTTATTCATGAGAGACACAGGGGGAGAGAGAGAGAGAGAGGCAGAGACACAGGTGGAGGGAGAAGCAGGCTTCATGCAGGGAGCCTGATGTGGGACTCGATCCCCGGTCTCCAGGATCAGGCTCTGGGCTGAAGGCAGCACTAAACTGCTGAGCCACCCAGGCTGCCCTAATTTTCCAATTTTGAGCTAGCTTTGTATTACTAGAATAAACACCACTTGGTCATAATATGTATTTTTTAAATTCATTGCTGAATTAAATTTACTATATTTTAAGAATTTTTAGATCCAGAATCATGAGGGATATGGTCTGTTTTCTCTGGTTTTGATAAACGATATGGACTTCATAAAATCAGTAGGAAAATGTGCCCTCTAACTTCTGGAAGAGATTGTGCAGAATTAATGTTAATTTTTCTTTCAGTATCTGATGGACTTTGTGAGTGAAATCATCTGGGCCTGGAGATTGCTATTTTAAGCATCTTTAAATTAAAATTTCGAGACACCTGAGTGGCTCAGGTGGTGATCCCAGGCTCCTGGGATTACATTGCACATCAGGCTCCCCGCAGGGAACCTGCTTCTCTCCCTATCTCTTTGCCTTTCTATGTGTGTCTCTCAGGAATAAATAAATAAAATCTCTTAAAAAATTAATTAATTAAAATTTCAACTTCCTAAATAGTATGGTGCTATTCAAATGCTCTATTCCAAATTTGGTACATTGTGGCAGTTTGTACTTTTCCAGGAATTGGTCCATAATATCTGAGTTGTCAAATGTGAGTAGTTGCTTGTAATATTACCTTTTGTGCTTTGGTCATGTTGGTGTAGGGTCTGTAGTGTACCCTTTGTTTTATTGATTTACTTTATTGCCCTTTTCAGTCCCACTGCTTTTTGTTCTTACTGTTATTATTTCCTTCTTTCTGATTGCTTTGTAGGCTTAATTTGTTCTTTTTCTAGTTCATTAAGTGGCTTGAATTTTTTGAGATTCTCCTCTTTTCTAATGCAAACATTTGATGTTCTATGTTGCCCTCTGGGAATTACTTTAGCTGCCTCCAACAGTTATTGATATATTTTCTTTTTTATTCAGTTCCATGTGTTTTTGAAAAAATTTTCTTTAGACTTCATCCTTGATCCCTGGTTTATGTAGGAGAGTGTTGTTTAGTTTTCAAGCGATTGGAGATTTTACCTGTTATCTTTGTATTATTGATTTCTAGTTTGATTCTTTTGTGAACAAAGAACACACTCTATATGATTTTAATTGTTTAAAAATTTGGCCCAGCATATCTCGGTATTTGTTTATTGTAAAGAATAGACTGTTGGTTTGAGCATTCTGTGATTGTGATTAGATCCTATTTGTTGCTGGTATTATTGACTTGTTCTATATCCTTGCTGATTACCTATCTGTCTAAATTTTCTATCAATTGTTGAGATAAGAGTTTTTAAGTCTCTAAATATAACTGGAATTGTTTATTTCTCCTTTCATTTATGTCATATTTTGCTTCATATATTTTTCAATACTGTCATCTGGTGCATACACATTTAGGGCTGCTATGTATGGATTAGTCCTTTTACCTTTATGAGATATCCCACTCTGTTCCAATATCTTTGTCTGGAAATCTACTTTATTTGATAAAAACTTACCCATTCTTTATTTAGTTGTTTGTATGATATAGTTTTTTTTTTCCACCCTGTATTTTTAGCCAACTCCTATCATTGTATTTGAAGAGAACTTTTTGTAGACCTCATATTGTTGGATCCTTTTAAAAATCAGGGTTGCCAAAATCTTTTACATGATTTATTTTTGTGTAATTTTTCACAGGTTAAGGCTTAAATCTGCCTCTTTATTTTCTCTTTGTTCTTTCTGGGGGTAGGGTTTTTGTTTATATTTTACTACATACATGCTGGTTAGTGGAACATTTGTTAAGAATCCATTTTGATTTTTTTCATTTTGATCCATAGGAATTTATGTATGTCTCTCTCGTTTTCTCTACATGTTTTTTTTCATGGTTTCTCTTGATATTATACTTTATATTAAAAACATATCACATTTTAATGGAGTCAGCATTTTAAAAGTTCAGTTAAGTATTGAACCTTACCTTCCTTTTGTCCTTTTGTCTACCTCCGCCTATAATTGTCTTAAATATTTTCATTGAAATATGCTAGAGACTATTGTAATCTTCAATCATCAAGCATTTCAGAAAACTCAAAAGGAAGAGAAATTTTGTAATTTCCCATGTTTTGCTCTTTTCCTTACTCTTGTTTTTTATTGCTCTAAGTTTCCTACTTTTTCCTTTCTGTTCAGAGGATTTCTTTTAGGCATTCTTTTAGGATATATCTACTAGAGAACATTTCTCTTAGGTTTCCTTCACCTGAGAATGTCTTATATTTACCCTTTTTTGTTTGTCTACATGACGATTTTTACCAACCTCTCTCTTTCTCCAATCCCCTGAGAATGTCTTATATTTACCCTTTTTTGCTTGTCTACATGACGGTTTTTACCAACCTCTCCCTCTCTCCAATCCCCAGCCCCTGATAACCAACATTCTGTTTCCATGAGTTTGACTTTGTAGATTCCATGTATTAATGATATACAGTATTTGTCCAACTTATTTCACTTGATTGACATAATGCCCTCAAGATCCATCCATGCTGTTGTGAATGATACGATTTCCTTCTTTCTCGTGGCCAAATAACGTTCCAATATGTATATACACATACCACATTTTCTTCATTTGTCTGTTGATGGATTCTTACGTTTTTTTCTATATCTTGGCTATTGTAAATAATGCTTCAGTTTACATGGGGATTCTAGTATCTCTTTGGGATCCTGATTTCATTTCCATTGACTCTATACCCAGAATGGGACTGCTACCTCACACCATGGCTCTATTTGTTAATCTTTTGAGGATCCTCCATTCTGTTTTCCCCCCTTTACTTCTGAAGTATATATTCAGTTGATAGAGAATTCCTGTTTGACAGTTTCTTTTCTCAGAACTTTTTTCCCCCTCAGCACTTTATTTCTGAAATATATTGCCACTTGATACAGAATTCTTGTTTGACAGGTTTTTTTTTTCTTTTTCTTTTCTTTCTGGCTTCAGTGGATTCTCATGAGAAACCCTCTGTTATTCAAATATTTTATTCAAATTCCTTTCCCCCTCTAGGTAGAAAGGTTCTTTTTTTTCTTTTTCCTTTCCTCTTTTTACTTTTTTGACTGCTTTCAAGAGTTTTTCCTGATCTTTACTTTTTAAAAGTGTGCCTGATGTAAAATGGCTTGCACTTATTTTGTATAATCCTGTTCAGGGTTCTCTCAACTGTTGAATTTGAGCTTTATGTCATTTGCCAAATATGGGAAATATTTAGCCATTATTTCTTCAAATTATTTTTCAGGCCCAATATCTGTCTTCTACACTCCGAGACTCCAATAACATGAACGTTAGATCTTTTGTTATATTCCCACATGTCCCTGAATCTCTCTTCATCTCTCTCTTTTTTTCCCTTCAGTCCATTTTCTTTCATATTCAGATTGGGTATTTTTTTTTGGTACCATCTTAAGGTCACTGTTTCTTTTGTCTTCTCCATTGTGCTGCTGAACATACTCACCTAATTTTTAGAATTTTGACATCTGAGGTTAAACAAAACAAAGACTCCTCACAGCTGGGCAAGTGGCTGGATAGGCTGCTGTACTGCTTTACTAGTTCATGTTTCCTACTAGGCCTCTGTTGCTAGTGCATTTGTGAGAGGAGGAGATCACCATATTACTGTTAGCAGTGGTGGAAATCCTGATTTTTCCCTAGGACTCCTTTGAAACTATCCCTCTGGGGAGAGGAGGGATGCATCACTGGCATGTGGGAAGAAAAGTATAGGCTTTCCCATGTGATCACTATGATATCACATTAGGGGCTACTGCCACTCATTTTGGATGAAAATCTTAGTTGTATACTCTGACAACACCCTGATGGACATTCTGATTAATATGAACATCTAGACTTTCCACTCAAGAAGAATGCTGGTGGTGGGGATGCAATTTTTTCTTTGATGCTTGCCTTAAGTAGAGTGGTTATTGGTGAAAATGTTCTTTCTTGCTAAACTGAACTTCTGGTTGTTTTACTAGAAAGAACAGCTTTCTTTTTCTTTTCTTTTTCTTTTTCTTTTTCTTTTTCTTTTTCTTTTCTTTTTCTTTTTCTTTTTCTTTTCTTCTTTTCTCTTCTGTACCCATTGACATTTCTAGGTGAGTGCCTTCACCAGTACTCATCCATTCAGTCTGAGATATATGAGGCAAAAAACAAAACAAAACAAAACAAAAAACAGAGAAATCACCCCCTGTTTGAGTCCTCAGGACCTGATCCATGCTTTTCTCTCTACCTTTGTTCTTTGACTTTTAAGGAACAAACAAAATACACACACACACACACACACACACACAAACCCAAGTCATTTCTATTAGATAATGGGCAAAGAGCATAAAGAGATATTACTGAAGAACATATACAGATGGAAAGTAAGCACTTGGAAGGATGTTCAAGCTTGCTATTATGGAATTGTAGATCACACATCTATTACATCAACAGAATGAAACATCCATAAAATGGTATGATCACTTTGAAAAATAGTCTGTCAATTTCTTTTATAAAATAAGTAAACAAACACTTATTCTATGACACAACAATCAGACTCCTGGACACTTATTTTTGAGAAATTAAAGCACATTAAAATCTTTCTGTGAATGTTCACAGCTGCTCTATTTATAATAGCTAAACCCTGGAAGCATTCAAAACGTTCCTGGAGAGAGGAATGATTAAACAGTCTCTGCTGCAACTACCCTGTGGAATACTACTCCATGATAAAAGGGATGAACTATTGATATATGCAGCAACTTAGATGGATCTCAAGGGTGTTATTCTGCGTGAAGGAGCCATTTCAAAAGGTCACATACTGTTTGATTCCATTTATATAACATTCTCTAAACGATAAATTTATAGAGATAGAGAACATATTATTAGCAATCAGAATTTAAGAATGTTTATTTTGTTTCCTAGGGCTCCTGTAACAAAGTATAGGTTTTCCTGCTATCCATATGAAACTGTTTGTATACCCAAATGATGGAAAGTGAAGAAGCAATTACCAATAATACATACAGGGATCTTTTTGAACATTTCCAAACCCCTGCAGAAAACCTCTCTCAGGTTTTTCTAATACCTTAGGACACATGTTACTAATGTATGCACAAATCAGTCAAGATAAAGCACAAATGCTCACAAACACAGTTCACAGCTGTGGTAGCTTGATGCTGAGTGTAGTGACCAGGGAAAGAGGTTGGAGACACTCTTGCTGCTCAGGTGTATGGGGCTTCTATAAGTGCTCCATGCAAAACAAATACTGAATGCCATTCCCCTCTCCCTCCCTTTTTTTGTTTGTAAAACAGAAAACTCTCTTTGGATTTCTTTCAGTTAGCAAACATAGGTACTAATGTAGATCCTTTAGAAAAGTATACAGAGAGGAGTTGAGTAGGGGGGTGAGTGAAATAGGTGAAGGGGATTATGAGTACACTTACCATGATGAACCCTGAGTATTGTATAGAATTGTTGAATCATTATATTGTATACCTAAAACTAATAAACACTGTATATTAACTATACTGGAATTGAAAAATAAATAAAATACAGAGTCATAAAATGAACTTTCAAAAAGCAGGGGATATCTGTACTACAAAGTAGGCAGCTTAAAACAACAGAAATGTATCCACACAGTTTGGGAGGCCAAGTGTCATCCCCATTCCCTCTGGAGTCACTGAGGAAGAAATGTTTCCATGCCTCTCCTAGGTTCTGGTGGCTGTTGACAATCCTTGGTGTTCTTGGCTTGCCATTGTGTAATTCTAATCTCAGTTTGGCTTCAGATGACTTTTTTCCCTGTGTTTCTGTGTATCCTCTCCTCTTTTCATAAGGGCACAAATCATTGGATTTAGGTTCCATCCTAAATATAGCGTTTTTTATTCTAAAAATCATTAACAAATTCTTTCCCTAAAAACCCTGTATCAATAAAATGACACATTCTTTAGGTTCTGAGAGGAAATGAATTTTTGAGATATGTAATTCAACCCATTATAGAAGGCGAGGGGGAATGGAGTCCAGGTGCCTATAAAAGGGAAGAATGTGGAAGATCTTTGTGGTGACAAAATAGAGCTATATCTTGATGGTATTAAGGGTAACATGAGGAGATCCCTGGGTGGCTCACCTGTTTAGCACCTGCCTTCTGGCCCAGGGCATGATCTTGGAGTCCCAGGATCGAGTCCCACATCGGGCTTCCTGCATGGAAGACTTCCTCTGCCTCTGCCTGTGTCTCTGCCTCTCTCTCTCTCTGTCTCTCATGAATAAATAAATAAAAGATCTTTCAAGAAAAGGGTTACATGAGCCTACACATATGATAAATTTTTAAACATTCATTGTGTGATTACTTCATTTTCTGGTTTTAATATTCTGTTATAACTGTGGAAGAAATAACCTTGGGGAAAAAATGGTAAAGGGTGCATAGGACCTATATGTACTCTCTTTGTAACTTCTTGTTATTTCAAAATAAAAGTTACAAAAGAAGGCCTCGTAGTTTTCTTATGGATGACAACCTTCCTGTAATTATGTATGAATATTCTTTGCTTTCTTCTGTGTTTAATATAAGGAGGAGATGATCTCTGTCTCTTGAGGTAAGGAAAAAGCACATTGATAATTGCTAGAGTGTATCATGAGTTATGTGTTCAATACTATAATAGATTGCTTGTATTGTCAGAGAGTTTATACATTTGCTCAGAGTGCTGTAGGGATTGAGATCCAATAATTGCCGTACTGGCTGTTCCTGAATTGAATATAAGGCCTAGAGTGTCATTGTGTATATAATGAAGCTAAATTAAAACCCAAATTAACTGTAAAGTATCATAATGCATCTTATGTAGTCAAAACTCTTTTCTACCCTCACAGTGATTTATTTAAATTTAATGGGTTTAGTTGAAAAGAGGATGATAGAACAATTACAGATTTTTAAAAGCACAGAAGTTTCTCCCTAAAGGTAAAAGGAGAACATATGCAATCTCTGTATTTGCATAAGCCTTTCACAAAATAGATGAAATAGAATGTTGTCTGGGGAAAATTATTAGCACTGGAAATGTATTTTAAAAAAAAAGAAAGAAAGAAAGAAAAGAAGGAAAACCTTCAGTAGGTATGTCATTTAAAGTTATTTAAATGTTATTACTGAAAGAATTATTTGAAAGCCATTTTTCTTACTAAAGTTTTTTGAATTTCTAAAATACACAGAAGGACTCTGTGGCTTAAAACCACAGCATATAGCTATATTTAAGTAACTGATTGCCAGGTGTCTGTTCTGTTAAAATGAGATTCCTCCTCTGTCCACCTCAAATTTAACACAAAATATGTTACCAAGGGGAATTTAGAACTGATTAGGATTGACAGTTCTTTTCACAGGAAACTTCCAAGGGTAGAATCAAAATGTCATATGGGAAATAAAGCTTTAACAAAACAGAACTGCAAGGAGGGGGAAAGAGTCACAACTGAGGTTATGGATCATTTGTGAGAATGATGATGCCTTTTTCTAATTTGATTTGACTTTCAAATTTTGTATTTACAGACAGAAATGAGCCATGAATTATTATTTTGAACTATCATTCTTAATCTCCATGATAACAGGCTTACAAAGAATGTTTTTAATTATATTTTTCCCACTTAATATCATGGTATAAATACTAATATCAAGAATAGTATGCTACAGTTATCTAGTGTTTTCAATCTCAAAACATCAAAAGGTATTTTCCAGATTAGGTGCCTCACCTTTGTGATAGAAATCACTAGAAATTTAAAAGCGGTTGCAGTACGTGGCAAACTGAGATGGAGTGTATAATTTATTTTTCGAAATCAAATTGAGTTAAAATGGCCAAGATAAAATAATTAAATAAGGAAAAGCATTAAATATATTTTGTGGATAAATATTGAACCATAGATTAAAACCATGGCATTAGATAAGCCATTTCAAATTTCTAGAATGTTATTTAGGGTCCAAATGTTTTAGCATGCTTATTATACCAGTTTATTGACTGTTATTCAGCTCCGATCGCTATAATCAAATACCATATACTGGTTTGTGGCTTAGGCAACAGACATTTGTTTCTTACAGTTCTGTAAGAACAGGATGCTAACAAATTCAGTCCTTTGTAAGGACACTTTTTGTAGCTTGTAGGGAGCCACATTCTTGCTGTGTGCAAGAATAACCTTTATTCGGTGCTTGCTTATAGAGAGAGATCTCTGCTTTCCTTTTCTCAAGAGGGCACTAATCCTTGCATGACGTTCCCGTTCTCATGACCTAATCTAAACCTAATCCCATCTCCAAATACCATCACATTGGGGCTTAGGTCTTCAACATATATTTTTTGGGGAAACATAAACGTTTAGTCTGTAATATTGCCTACTACACAGTCTAATGTAACAGTGAAAGGCGAATTAGGAACTGCTTTTGAATGCAGTATTTTCCTTTTTTAATTACGTTGTAATGCAATAAACTAGCAGGGCAAGTTCTTCTTCTTCTTCTTTCTTTTTTTTTTTAAATGTGCATGCTAACTTAAATTCCAGGCTGCTCTGAGCCCTAGAACTAATGACAGAACCCAGAATATATTAAAACCAAATTCTTTCCATTGTGTCATCTTGGTCCCCTTGTTAGTTACCTCTACTTTATCCATAACCCCCAGCCCAACATGTTGCCCGTCTCAAGCCTTTGACTTTCCATGTCAAGATAAGTCTCTTAATTCATTGTGTTCTGCTTTACATTTATTTTATAGTAAAATTATTTAAGTGTTGGTCTCCATCACTAGTCAGCTCCTTAAAACTGAAAACTGAATTATTCATATCCATTCTTCCAACTGTCTAGTGTAATGTCTGGTGCATCTGACAGCCTTTTGTTCCAGACTGCCTCCTCAAAGATATTTTTATAGCAAACAGCTTTGGAAAATAAAGATAGTGTCTTCTTCCAGAGCAAGGGCATATTTTTTGTACTGTCCGGGATAATAAAGATAATGTCTACCTCCCAGGCAAAGGACAGATTTGCTTGCAGTCCATTATAAAAGATTTAACTCCCCTAAATGCAGGGTTCCTCAGCAATGATTCAAAGACACTGCATACTCAGTATCTACCTGGACGACTTCGTGTCTTCCCAATGCAATTTAGGTTGAAAAAAATTGATGCAAATTTGTAGTTTATGGAGTTCTCTGTGCCCATGTGTAATAAAGTCTTTTGACTCTGTTCTAGGAATCCCAAGTCACATCAGCATTCATAAAACTATGGCAGGTTAACTTATCAGCATTCAAGTAGAGTAAAATCTTAGACCCTTCACATTTATTGATGTTAGGTACTCAGTAGATATATATTAAATGTGTTTTATTGAATTATGGATGGCAAAAAGAAAAAAAAAGGCCTACTCAGTCATGAAGTCCACATTTCCTTTCACTCACATAACAGATGGGGAATCTGATGTTCAGAAAAGTTAAATGACTCCTCTGACAGGATGACTAAAACATTTGTGTGATTATTTAATTCATGGGTAATTCTTTTTTTTATTTTTTATTATTTTTTTAATTTATTTATGATAGTCACAGAGAGAGAGAGAGAGGCAGAGACACAGGCAGAGGGAGAAGCAGGCTCCATGCACCGGAAGCCCGATGTGGGATTTGATCCCAGGTCTCCAGGATCGCGCCCTGGGCCAAAGGCAGGCGCCAAACCACTGCGCCACCCAGGGATCCCAATGGGTAATTCTTAAATTTAGTCATTTTTGTCCTATTCAAAATACTTAATGAATTTTGTGATCATGTAGAAAATAACTATAATGCATTTGCCATGTTGATGTCAGTTCTGATCTTTATTACTTGCATTTACAATCACATTGGCACTGTGACATACACTTTTAATTGTTCAGGATAATGAGAGATGAAAAAAGATTCAATATACACATGATGAATTCATGATAAGGCCAAGAATTTTAGTAGTTTAATGAGAAAAAAAGGTGAAATAATTTTTCAAATGGTTTATGATAGGATAAGCATATACATTTTGGTGATCTGTATTAACTAATATATTAAATTAATGTTATTGATTTGAACTTTATTAATTTTTAAATTATGGTTATATTCAGTTGGTATTTTTTTTGTTTTCTTAAACTTGTCTGAGGTATGGACATGAGATATCTATATTTTTAAATGTAGGTAATATTATATTCCAATAATCTAAATTAATAGGAAACATTCGTAAGAAAGTTGTCTCAAGAAATCTGTATATGAACATTACCTTACATTTCAGAAACTCTGCTCCAAGCCAGAAAGCTGAAGCCATAACCAAGATTTTTTAAATCAAAGACTTTCCAATATCTTTCCATTGTGTCACTTTGGTTCCTTTATTATTTACTATTTCTAGAATAATAGAAAATTAATAGAAGGATAATAGAAAAAAATCCCCATTGTCTATTAAACATTGATGTAGTGAAACTTAATTTCAGAATCTAAAGCTATATAGTTCTAAAAACTAGTATATGGTCTGGTGATAGTGATTCAGATGTTTGAAGTTCTACCGACAAAAGGATGGGGCAATAAGAAGTCACTGCTTTATTATTATTGATTCTGTATTGCAATGTTCTTGAATACACATTCAACATATAAATAAATTTTATACAATCCCTTTATTTTCCCAAAAGATCATAATCACATAATTAATATTCTCCCCTCTTCTCAAACATTCAAATTATTTAAAGGTGAAAGTGGTAGTTTTGGATATAATCCCACCTTCTAGTAATATTAGTACACACTTTCTTTGATTTATTTATTAAAATTATTGTTTATCACATAGAGCATTTGTTACTCCATTCTCCTCCTTTGTGATACCAGTTTTTATCCCCAGACTTCTTCCTGCCTCACTGTTGTACTCTTCTTTTTATTCTTACTATAACTATGAAATGGCAGAATGAATTAAAACATCCTTAGGACTGAGTCTTAATTTACATAAAAATGGATACATGTGTATTTTCAAGTTCTGGTATTTTAAATTGATTTTACATTTTGGGACTTAATCCACAACTTCAGCTAATATGACTTCCCCCACAACAGTGATGACTCTTCTCAATGGCAGAGCCAGGAAGAATTGACTTTTTTAGGTCAAAAGTTATAGTTTAAGATTTATTTTCTTTAAAAAGGACATTTCATCACTAGTGATTGAAATGCTGTTACCTTTTAAATAGTATACACCTTAACAACAGAACCCTGTCGAGGAAGCCTATGTTGGCTTAAGGTTGTGTGGAAAATTTCCAACACTTTTTTTTTAAGATTTTATTTATTTATTCATGAGACACACACACACACACACACAGAAGCAGAGACACAGGAAGGGGGAGAAGCAGGCTCCATGCAAGGAGCCTAACATGGGACTTGATCCCAGGTTTCCAGGATCAGGCCCTGGGCTGAAGGCAGCACTAAACCACTGAGCCACCTGGGCTGCCGTCCAACACTTCTTTTATTGAACTCAAGCTGGTTTCTTAAGCCAGATTCTTTGTATTGAAAAGAATCAGAAGTCATTTAAGAGGAAACAAAAAGCTCAACTATATCTTTGTTTGAAAAATAATATAATAATAATAGTTATTATTATATAATAATAATAAATTAGCAGCCATGGATTCTAATATTGAGGATTCAGAATCTATCGATTGGTTAGTGATTGTAGAAACCCCTACAACTTAATGTCAACAAAAATTATAGAAATAATATTTAACTATCTTTAAGTCCTGAGAGGTGGCTGGCTGAGGAAAGGTCTGAATGGCCTTGTGATTCATTTTCTTATTCATTTTTAGAGTTTAGAGAACTTGCTTAGCAGATCTGTTTAGTTCAAGAGAATAGAGATGCTGGCAGCTGTGCTCTAGAGGCTGACCCATTCTCAACAGGCCACTTCCTTGACAGGAAAACTTTCTTTGTCACAATTCACATAGGTTTCCCTCTTCCTCCTTGTTCCTATAAATATGTAAAGCAATATAGAGACAGTGTTCTTTTCCACTGGGGCATTGGCCATGATGTAAGTGGATTATTTTTTGCCTAGCATAAGGAGATAATTGGATTTCCTAGATATATACTATACACTTCTCTACTGTTTAATAAAACTCACACATGTATCTGACACACACACTACCACCACCAACTAAAACGATGACAAATAATAATTGATGTCAGAATAGGAAAAAGCTATAAATGTAATCTTAATGTATATGAATAAAATTATATATTGTTGAGATGTTCATGGAGAAATCATGAGGTTTAATCCTTTAACCTAATCAGACTTCCAGATTGTATTAATCAGTGGGAATATTTCTTTTTCCTTGGAGTTCTTTTTGTGGAGTATGTGTAGGTTGCTCATGCTAAATAAGTTTCAAATTAATTTTTGGAGCACGGTCTACAATGTCAGGTGTCTATTCAATGTCAAAAAATTCTAATTTTTTTAGGTAAAAAGTATTAATCCTTAATTATTGAAATAGCTCTCTTTGTGTAATTGATGCCCTGTTATGCATTTTAAAGTCCTCAGATATTGTGTCTGGATCTATCCTTATGCTCTAAGGAAGGATCTGATAGTTCTAAGTTTCTGCATGCTTTGCCTGTGCCTCATGAGTTTCTATATCCTCATTTTTAGTCAACTTTGATACCAGAAATGATATCTGATTCTTGTGAGTATTGTTTGACAGTCTGACCCTTTGCATTATTTCAGTTACATTTTGAAAGAAGCTATCTTTCAAAGAAGAATTGTTCTTTGTTCAGAGAAATGATTAATGTTGGTATTCTAGCTACTAAGGCAGCCTAAGGGGAAGACTTCCTAAGGGGAAGTGTGTTTAATATAGAGGGATTGCAGTTGCTAGGTATGATCCTGGTGTCTTAAAAATCTTCCAACTTGCCAAAAGAATGTATGTACAGTTTATTGAATCTTTACTGAATACATGGTATAGGCCAAATCTTTTGCCCACATAATGCCACTTGTTCATAATAACAAACATGAGAGTTTACTATCTCCTTTTGACATTTAAGAAAACCGAAGCTCAGAGAGGCAAGCAAAATTTTATTGGAGAATATGTTGTTTGTTGTCAATGAATCTGTGATCCTCCTATTCACTGAAATTTAATATTATGTGTCAACCCAACTGAGTCATGGTATGCTCAGGTATTTGGTAAGGTGTTATTTTGGGATGTGTCTATGAGGGTATTTCTGTATTAGATTAGCATTTGAGTCAGCAGACTGAGTAGAGCATGTTGCCCTCCCTGATGTCGCTAGGCACCATCCAATCTGAATAGAACAAAAAGGTGGAATAAGGGAGAATTTGCTCTCTGAATGATAGTTTAAACTGGGAAATTTGTCTTGTGTCCTTGAACTGGACCTATACGTGTTCTTAGTCCTTAGGTACTCAGATTGAAATTACACCACTGGACTTCTTGGGTTTCTAGCCTGCAGTTTGCAGGTTGTGGAACTTCTCAGCATCTATAATCATATGAACTCTTTATAAATCTCTTAGATACCATTATAAATCTATGTCAGTATATATCCTTTTGGTTTTGTTTCTCTGGAGATTTTGACAGAGTGCTTCTGGAGAGCAGAATTCTAATGATGGGTTTTATAAATTGTTTTTTGGGCTTTCTGGAATTTTTTTTTAAATCTGATTAGATTTAAAGACCTTAATGGCTGTCTCTAATGATAGGATACTTCTGGTAGTCTGTAGCATGAACTGGTAATAGAGACACATAAAATGTCTCTATTGGATACTTCCAATCGACCATCTATAAGCAAGGAGTTGATTAACTGTGTGTATGTTACCTTCAAACATTTGTGGAAAACTACTGAACATAAGATCAGGTTGTTACTCCTAATATCCATAGACAAGGCGGGGAAAGCAAAGGATGAGCACAGGAATTTGAATTTCTAGCTCAAGTACCACATAAATTATCTAAACACTTCTACTGTTTCCTGAGGAGACCCTTATCTCCTATATTCAAGGCTCTGATTGCTAAAAATCTAATGCAGAATTTCATTCAGCACCGGCTAACATACAGCACATGTTGAACTCACAGTCTCGGGTGTCTACTGGTAAATTGATGGCATAGATTAGGAAAGAATGGGATCCGGTAAGCAGTGATAGGGTTGTAGAGAAAGGCCTTGATGAAGTTACAGATGTTGAACCTCTAACTTCTGATGAATTTTCTTTGCCAGTAGAAGAGGCTTCCTAATCACCAGTGATGACAGCCTTTTCATCCCTGTCATCTGAGCCTGGGGTCGTTAACATTACATTTTCTGAAGGAATTGTAATGGCTTTCCCTGAAGCAGTTGCCAAGCAAGACTCCCACCACCCTTTTTTCCTTCTAGACCTATTACTAGATTCAAGTCCTAGCAGGCCCTCAAGGGTAAGGTACAAAGTATGACCTGTGAGAAGGTTCATTGAAGTCTGAAACAACTACTTATGTTTTCTAATTTATACAGACAGAAATTAAGGGAACATATATGGGAATGGACACTAAAGGTGGGAGACAATGGTAAGAGAACCTAAAGTTGGCTCAGGCCAAATTTATTGATATGGGCTCAGTAAGCAGGGATTCTGCATTTATATTATAAACTGGGGGGTTAGGAAGGGCTTTGAGGTTTGTTTGGTTAATTGGCTGAAACATGGGCCAGTAGGTGGCCCACAATGAGTAAACTGGAAATGTGATCTGTTTTGGCTTAATGTAAAGGAAGGGATTAAAAAACTTAGTGTTACTGGATATTAGAGTAGATTTGTCATTTAAGACCTACTCATCCATACTGAGAGTGTCCAGAAAACATACCTTTTACTAATATCGGAGAAATAAATTTATGAGGTGATTCCTGGCATCCTTGAACAGCTCTGTGATTGTTTTTCTCTGTGAGCCAGAACTCACAGTTGGAACTGCAGCCACTGACTTAGGAAACCTAAATGTAAATGGAAATAATTGGATCCCAGAATGATGGGGGTCAAAAGGGGGCACTTAATTGCCCAGGGGAAGTGTAGTTAGCATAATGGAGAACAGAGTCAAAGCCACATTCAGAATAGTCTGGCTCATGCAGTTCAGTTCTGTTGTGTTGCTAGTTGATGGTAGTGTTCCTAGAGGTAAAATAGAGAAGAAATCTGCCAAATTCTTGCTTGATCTGTATAAGCAGAAAAAGTTTAGAATAAGTGAACAAAAGTCTAACCTGAATCATAAAAGTGGAGAGTCATGCCCCCTTAATCAATTCCCAGGCTTGATCCAGGTTGCAGACCCAGAATCCTTTGAATAAAGGGGAGACTGGGTTTTCTTGAGGATGGACCTTTGTAAACTATCAAACATTTATTTTGTTAGTCCTTCTCCTAGTCCCCTTTGGAAACTACTGGAAACTTGATCTAAACTGACTAATTCTAGGTTACATCCATGAAATAACTGTGGCCCATAGTCAGAGGAGGAGCTTGTGCAAGTCAAGTGACCAATGGAGTTTTAGCTCACATTCCTCTCCCATTGGACATGTTACTCATCTTGTAGTTATTTCTCCGGTCCCAGAATGCATACTTGGAACAGATATACTTTGCAGGTGGTAAAATCTATGTACTTGGTTCCCTGATCTGTGCAGCAAGGAACTCTTATGGTGGGAGAGACTAAGAGGAAGCCACTTAACTGTCTCTACTTAGAATAATAGAAAATCAAAAATGTAATACTACATTTGTGGAGGGATTACACAGATTAGTGCCACTATTAAGTACTCAAAGGATGCTTGGTGGTGATTCCCGTTACATCCCATTCAATTTGGCCTGTACAGAAGACCGAAAGGTCTTGAAGAATAACAGTAGATTATCATGAGTTTTATCAGGTGATGTTTCCAGTTGCAACCACTATACCAAATGTGATTTCATTGTTGATGAAATAAATACATACCCTGGTAACTGGTATGCAACTATTGATTTTTGCTCCTTTTCCTTTACCTTTGCAAATAGTGCTTCACTTCTGACACTAAGTGTATGGAGATTTTGCCTCACAGAAAGCATTTCTCTGTGACACCAGATAGGTGTCTTATAATTTATCTCCATTCCAACAGTATCTGGAAAAAGCATCAGATCCCCACTTCAGATACCAGTGGCAGCTAGTATGTCTCCGGGTGACCCACAACTGATATGTCTACACATCTGAGGCTCCTCAAGATCAATTAATTTGCTAGAGCTCCTTACAGAATTTGGGGAAACATTTACATTTTCTAGTTTAGTAAATAATATGATAAAGCATAGAGATGAGCTTCCAATGAAGAGATACAGTGTAGTGAGGTGTGAGAGTGTCCCAAGCACAGGAGCTTCTGTCCCCATGGAGTTTGGATGTGTCACTTTCCTGCTGTGGATGTGTTTACCAACATGAAAGCTCTCCAAACCCAAGTACTTTTGGGATTTCATGGAGGTTTCATAATGTAGGCATGATCGACCACTAACTCCATTTTCAGACCTTCCCCTTCTGAAGGGAATGGAGAGCAGGGCTGAAAATTCCAAGCTTCTAATTATGGTTTGGTCTTTCTAATGATTAGCCCTCATCCGGGAGCCATTCTGGAGCCCACCCAGTGCTGCTTCACTAGCACAAAAGACACTCCTGTTACCTAGGATATTACAAAGGTTTCAGGAGCCCTTTGTCAGAACTGGGGTCAAAATCCAAATGTTAGAACAAAAGATGCTTCTAGTGCTATTATCACTTAGGGAATTACAAGAGTTTTAGGAGCTCTGTGCCTGGATCTGGGGGCAGTGACCAATATATATATTTTTTCTATTATTTTACACTTCTTGAGATATCTGCCTGGATTAAACTGGTCCTATTAGCCTTTGAGGATGCATAACATTTATTGCTATGGACTTGGGGGGGGATGCCTTCTTTTCTAGTCATTAATGTCCCACCCTTGACAGCTGCTCTGCCACATTATTGGTGCATGAGTTTCTTGGACTTTCAACTCTTCTCCTCCATGGAGGGCATTTCTCTTTGACATATCTTCTTTATTTCTTGGGGCAATATTCCTTGATCAACATTAAATAGTTGGTGGGGGAAATACAGAAATCAAGTTTACTGATTAAAAGCAAAGCAAATACACTGGGAGGTATTTAGAAATATTACCTTTACATGTAAAAAAATAGTTTCATAGAATGTGGACTTGATTTCTAACATAAATTTTAGCCTTAGAAGTTACTATTATTGTAATTTCCTATTCCATCTCTTTTGCATAATTATGTCTAGCTTGGATAAAGTAGCAATTTATAGTTATTGTTCACACAATTCCAATCAATACCAAAATCCTACACGGAAAGAGAGGAAACATTTTTTTTTTGAAGGATAAAATGCAATCATGACACAGCATTACTAGGAAACCAATAAAAAATTCCCACTGTAAATTATATTGAAACTTTTTATTTATAACTACTACAAGCAGGATGGTCATAAATTTTGTGGAACTGGAAAGCTATAAATGATTCATCTGGCCAAGAATGTCAAATGCTTTAACACTTCTTTCTAAAATTAAAAAAAAAAAAACTGACAACATAGAGTTTCAAATGGTTTCTTTTCAAATTCTGCTAAAAATGAAATATTTGAATTTTAGCTATTATTTTTTCCTTTGTCTAATAAAGGAGTTTAATTTCAATCATTAATTTCAGGTTCCCCCTTCAAAGGGTGAGGCAAATACTGTTGAATGTAGGGAAGAATCACTAACAGTCTGAAGAAACCATGAGAAATACGTGTTTTCTTCTCTCTTGAAAAGCAAAATCTCAGTAGCTTTTGTAGCTGTTACTTTAAAACAATGTAGTCTGGGAAAACAGGGAACTGCATCATTAGCCATGCATAAGGAGTAGTGTGCTAGTTATTGTAGGAAAGGTAAGCCTCAAAAACAACAGAAAAATTGGTGTATTATCAAGCAATTCTTAGGAAACTGAAACATATTTTGGAATTAATTACCTGAGGGAAAAAAAGCCCCTGGAAGTTGATTTAATTGGTCTTGGGTATGATCTAGGCATAGGATATACAAAGGCCTTACAGGTTAATCTACTCTGCATCCAAGGTTATGAGCACCACTGAAGCCATGTGTAATTTTGATTATTTCAATTTCAGTGGAAACATTTTAGATGAAAGATAAGTAGTTATAACTGTAAATAGAACATACCTCATTTTCATATGTGATTTGGTTTCAACTTGGATCTAATATATGATTAAAAATTAAGCCCAAAATCAACGTATAGTGTCATGCCTGTTTAAATAAAAATGTATTTAATATAATTTCACAGATTCCCAAAATTTTCAAATACTAATTTATACATAAAAATAAATGTGATCCTATTTGAGATTATTGTTTCCTAAGTGTTGAATATTGATGGTTATTAATTCATAATTCTTCAGGTTGAAAGATGTTTCTAGACACAGTAGATAAAAGAGAACATGGGGCATGTGGGTGGCTCAGTAGGTTAAGTAGCTGCCTTCAGCCCGGTCATGATCCCAGGGTCCTGAGACCCTGGGACAATCTCTCTTTCTCTCTGCCTGCTGCTCTGCCTGCTTGTGCTTTCTCTTTCTCTCTCTCATTCTCTGTCAAATAAATAAATAAATAAAATCTTAAAAAAAAAAGAAAGAAAAAAGAATATAAAACAAAAGAAAAAAAAAACAAGGTTAAATTGGTATTGCTAAGAATGTTCAGAGGAGGAATTCTTTGTAGTTTTGTTTAAGGGAGTGAAGCTTAAGCCTTCTGTCAGAGACTGGTAAAATGCAATGCATTTTAATTTTGAATTTATTAAAATAAATTGGTATATTTTCTTAGAGTTTTCTCTCTGTGCATAGACTATTTTACATGATTGCCGTTATACTCCACATACAATTTGCAGCCTGATAATATATATTATACGGTGCCATTAACAATGGCACTCTCCAGAGAAATACAGCAACTTTTTGAATTAATTGAACAGTTTGGGTCATAATTGTATATGTAATCGATTTAGTTATAATTTACTTTTGGTTGGACTTCTTGTAGATAATTTTAAATATAAAATGATTTTAAGGATGTTTTGAAAAGTTCTTTCTCTATTGCTTTTCATGTGTTTGCTATCATTTTCTATATCTTTGGAGCAGAAGTAAGAGGTCAACAGAAAAGAAATAAAGAGAAGTTATGGAAATTATAAATATCTTTAGTCATTAATGATCCATGAGCCATACCAAGTGACTTGGGTATTCATATTATGAATGTGTTTTCCATGAAGATGACCTTTCCACCACCTCTCCTCTGGTAGAAATGAAATAGATAAATGTATGAGTAAATGAGTATATATTTTGATTTTTGTATCTTGTCTTAAAATGTGAGTAACATTATATAGAGATAATTTGTTGATGCAAGTGACACAATTTTTTAAAATAGGTTGTGAAGGAAAAGGAACCCTTAAAAAAAAAAAAAAAGGAACCCTTATGTACTGTTGGTGGGAATGCAAACCAGTGCAGGCCACTGTGGAAAACAGTATGGAGGTTCCACAAGAATTAAAAATAGAACTACTCTACAATCCAGTAATCACACTACTGGGTATTTACTCAAAGAATACAAAAACACCAGTATGAAGGGATATATGTAGCCCTGTATTTATTGCAGCATTATTTACAGTAGATAAACTACAGAAGCAGCCTGTATCCTTTGATAGATGAATGGATAAAGAAAATGCACACACACACACACACACACAGCAATATTATTCATCATAAAGAGAATGAAATCTTGCCATTTGCAATACCATGGATGCAGCTAGAGATTATAATGCTCAGCAAAATAAGCCAGTCAGAGAGAGACAAAAAACATATGATTTTACTCATATGTGGAATTTAAGAAACAAAACAAATGAACAAAGAAAAATAAGGAAGACAAACCAAAAATAGACTCTTAACTATAGAGAGCAAATAGGTAGTTACCAGAGGGGGAGGTTGGTGGGGACCTATAAACAAATAGGATGTAACAATAAACGTACTGCCACAATGACTTCACTCTTCATTCTTTGGACATATAAAAGATGTATTTTCTTAATATTGCAAAGCACAATGATTAAGTAATTAAATTATTAACACTACATAATAATCAAAATTGCAAACATAATTTAAGAATTTGTTACTCTCACCTCCTTCAGTTCAAAAGTGTTTGAATTAAGAAGTCTTCATTTTGGAAAAAAAATTGACATTTGGTTTTTCATTTCATATTCTTCTTGTCTTGGGGATCTTAGCATTATTTTGCATGAACAATGTTTTAAAAATAAACCTAGTAGACTTCTGTTGTGCACAGATAATTAAAGGATATTGACTGAGTCTCAGATATCCATCTTTCAACCTACCTATGTTCATCTCTCTATCAGTTTATCTATTTATATGTCTGTCTATATGTTTGTTTATTTATTCATTTATCTAAGAGGGAAGGGTGGGGGGAGATAGAGACAATCTTAAGCAGGCTCCACCTCCAGTGTGTAGCCTGAGGAGAGGCTCTATCTCACAAGCCTGAGATCCTGACCTGAACCAAAATCAAGAGATACTTAACCAACTGAGCCACCCAGGTGCCCTGAGACTTGGAATATTTTTTAAAACAATATTTGTTCCTGCTTAAAGTTTTCATTAGTATTGTATTACTTTTTCTTTATTTTGCTACTGCCGATCTAGATTTCAGCATACTTCATCCATTTTCCTTTTTTCCTTTATTTTTCCAGGGCTATCTTCATTCTCCTTTAATAGTGTTTTGAGCGTTAACAATTTGTTAAGAAATTACTGGGTGTATTTTCAGGACAGTACTGGGCTTCACATTCCTACCTCCTCAGTCTACGACTAGCTTGTAGAATTTGTTTGGTAGATATGCAAATACATTCTTTTCAGGGGGAGAAACAACCCTACAGATTACATTGTGTGACCTGGTTGGATGTTAACTAGTTTTTTATCTTAGTAATTTTATCCAACACTATCTATACATACCTAGTTTAAAGCTATTATAATATCTTACGGGTTCTTTATTAATGAGTTAATGAAATGAAGTATTTGATATTTTAATGCTTGTTTGGATGAGAGTCATGATTTTTCACAATGAATATTGTGCTTTAAAACTGAAAACTTAAAAAAATTAGCTAATGTTCATTTATGAGGCCTTAGAGGATAAAATTCCCTCAGGCGTTTGTTTGCTTCTCCTAATCAAATCATCTGTTTCCATTTCATGGCCACTGAATTAAATATTTCAATGACAACTCTGTTTTATTAACTCGAAAAACCCAATGCAAAATATTGAGCAGCTCATCCTTGTACATGTTGAAAATTTTTCGTGCATTTACTTGGAGGTACTAAAATCTCTTCCTTATTCATACATTCATTCTCAATTAAATAACTGCCTTTATTTTATATTGACAATTGGTTATTCATCCTAATTAACAAGAATTATGGTAGTAGATTTCAGTTCAGGACATGATCTCGGGATCATGAGATTGAGTTTCACATTGAGGTTTGCTCTGGACGTGGAGCCTGCTTAAGATTCTCTCTCCAAAAAAAAAAAAAAAAAAGATTCTCTCTCCCTCTTGCATTGCTCCTACCCCCCAGTTCTCTCTCTCCGTCTCTCATTCCCTCTTTCTAAAAGAAAAAAAAATCAAAATCTCTTTCTTTTAGTTGAAAATTGCTTTATGTGTAAACGTTCCTGTATTTATTATAGCTCATTGAAATAAACTGTGCTTGTGACTCTTATATAGGAGTTTATTTAATTAAGGGCACTTGAAATAAAATTTTTCTCATGCATAAAATAATTTTCCTTCAGAAATGAGGAAATGCATATTTAAAAATTCAGATTTTTTTTAGCTAACAAATTAAAATCCCTTAAGTCATTTTGAAAGCTCTAATCCCTAGTTATATTTGGCTTGTTATTCTCAGAATTCTGTATCTGTGGTTGATCTTCAGTTAAAAGTACTTACTTACATGTATATCACAGGGAACTAATAAACTCACCAATAATTGTAAATGAAGTGCATAAAGAAAGATATGAAGTGGGAGCTATCAAAATACGATTTGTGTAAAAACCCAAGGAATGATGTTTTTATTAAATTCTTGTGACATGTCTCATAGTGTCAATCATAATTTACACGACAAAATTCTAGAATTGAAAAGATCCTTGGAAATTTTCTGGTTGGGCATTTTAAATAGTGAACCATTTAGAAGAAGTTATCTTTACATGTCTTCTTGAATACATCCAGTCTTTGGAAATTTGCTACTATATGAGATGTCTTTGAAATAATTTTCTCAAATTGAAATGAAATCTCCTATTTCTACCATATCTACTCATAGATTTTATTTATTCTCTAAGCCAAAGTAAATAATTTGTCTTCAATATGACTTTCAAATTTTGAGTTTGGTTATCATATTATCATGACTTGCCTTAATGTTTTGTTTTTTTATGCAAAACATACCCAACATTTTCAATTGTTTTCATATGAGTTGGTTCTCAATGTCTACTCCTGTTTGTTCCCATAGCTTTGATCTGGCTCAAGTCCATCTATAGCTTTCTTAAAATGTATAGTTTAAATCGGATAAGATTATTTCAGTCAGAGATTCCCAGTTAATTTGATAACATACATATTTAAAATATTGGCAATAGTCTTTCCATTGTTGGTGGATGGAGTAATTGATTGTAGTCTACATTTCAACTCAGAAGAACTAGAAAAGCTAGATGAATTTCTTAAATAGAAAACTGAGAAGGCAGCAGGATTACAGTGACTGAAGTTTGAGACATGAGGTGTTCTCAGATGCGTTTACCCTGTGGACGAATTAGTTAATTCTGGGCATGGGACGATCTCTGAAAATTTGGACTTCACAAGGAAAAGGACTGGACAAAGAATCCATTTGAACTTTTAAACATTATGAGGGGCTGACATGACAAAATCAGAAACTTGAAGGCCTTAGATACACAGCCAGGTTCTTCCTTGAGCCATTTATTGAATTCTGTAGCTGAAAGGGCATAAAGGGTGAATACTTGAGCAAAAACAATTCTGAAAAGCAGATTAGAAATTCCGGAAGTTTCTTGTTCCTGAGGAAAAAGAGATATTCCAAGATTGTCTCTGAAAGCTCTGGAGACAATGTTTTAAAAACAAGGATGAATCAGGAGTAGTCTGATATTACCAAAAGGATAACCTGCCTCAGTGCCGCACTGGATAATGTTATCAGTGTTCCCACTTCCCTATCAGAGGAATGGAGAAACCATTTTTGGCACAAGATATAATGTATTCTGGATATTTTTTTGTATTTTCACAAATTCACAATGTCTGACATTTAATCAAAATTAATAAATGTTTAAAAAGACAAGAAAGGCCAAATGACTTCTAACCAGGAGGGGAAAAAAAAAACAGAAGCAAACTAAGACAATATAAGGATATTAGCATTAGTAGACAAACGTTATAAATTAACTATAATACCCTCAAAAAAGGAGAAAATGGCAAAAAAGTGAAAATAATTTCTTTTTTTTTTTAAAGATTTTATTTATTTATTCATTGAGAGTCACAGAAAGAGAGAGAGCCCGAGATACAGGCAGGCTCCATGCAGGGAACCCGATGTCCCGGGACTCCAGGATCATGCCCTGAACTAAAGGCAAACCACTCAACCACTGAGCCACCCAGGCGTCCCAAGGAAAATATTTTCAAAAAATTGGAATCTGTATATAAAGAATTATATGGGTATTTTAAACTTGAAAATCACCATATTTAAATTTAAAAACTTTTTGGATGGGAAAGCAAATCGAATACAATAAAAGACAGATAAATAAACAGGAAGACTGTCAATAGAAAATTTCCTGATACTAACAAATAAAAAAAGATGGAAGGAATACAAAAGAATTCAAGAGACCTGTTCAGGTCAAAATTTGTAGCATTTGTGTAAGTGAAATTCCAGTTGGAGAGAGAGGAAAAAAAAAAGGAAGCAATGTTTAAATAGATAATAGATAGGAAGTATTTAAAAGAGATGAAAGATATCAGCTCACAGATTCAATAAGCTTATTGAAATCAAAGAATAAATACAAAGAAAACTAAACTATGTTATAGTAAAACTTCTGAAAATCCAAAACAAAATGATAAAACAATCAGAAAAGATATCAACTTTGGGACTAATAACCAACTTTATCAACTATAACAGTGGGATAATTTTTCTAAAGCAATGAAAAAAAAAAACTGCCAACTAAGAACAATTATACCGGTAAAATTATTATTCAAAATGATATTGAAATAGAAACGTGTTGACAAAAAACAAAACAAAACACAGGATTAAGCCAATAATGTTGCCTTAAGTGAAATAACAAAGGCAGTTTTTCAAACAGAAGAAAATTTATTCTTAGTGGAGAAAGTGATGAACTGCAGGATGTAAGGCAGAGGAGTATTAGAAAAGTAAACAAATTGATAGTGTAAATGAATATTGGCTGTACAAAACACTGCTAATAATGTTTTATGAAATATAAAGTAGATGCATAATCAAAAGTTTAACTATTAATGAAAAGAGTAGGAAGCTTAAATGGTATTATATATTCTAATGTAAATATTCTAATAGAATTATATATTCTAATGTAAATATTCTAAAGAAAATATAACTTAAACTACTAAAAACAAGAAAAAGAAATAAGAGCGAGGTGCTTATAATTGGTTGGGAATTTGGCATGTGTTTATGTGCCTGTGTGATTTATAGATTGAAGTGTATTACAGTGGAACATTATTCTGGAAAAATATATTTATGGAAATCTTTTTATTTTTTTCTGTGGTGATTTATTTTTTCCAGAGAAAAATCCTCCAAACTTCTTAGAGAAGGAGGATGACAAGATGGAAAATAGAAAGTAAATATTTGCCTCCCGACATTATAAGAACAAGTTAGTAATAGGAGTGGAGACTCCCCCAATTCAATATGCAACACTTTTAATTTTACTCTTCTTAACCCTGAACCTCTCATAAAAATTTATCTGCCTGGTGTTCCTAAGTTGAAGTTCTTCTAGTTCAAACTCTCCAGATAAAAGCCTCTATTCTTGTAGAAGATGAGGTGTGGTGCAGTTGTCTGGTCATTTGAGAGTGAGAATAGTGACCTAGGTCTTCCAAGATTTTTTCACAGACTTTTAAACTGCCTTATTATTTTTTAGCTTCATGGCTTATCCTCATCCTCTAAGATACTCAATGCCTCAGTTTTCATCTTTAGGTAATTTAGTTTGACATAATTGTGTTATCCCATGTGTTTCCCCAACATAAACAAATTTAGTTTCTCTTCAGTTATTTTGTGTCTTTAAAAATATGTATTTTTCAAGGGCACCTGAGTGGCTCAGTTGGTTGTGTCCAACTCTTAGTTTTAGCTCAGGTCATGATCTCAGGGTTGTGGGATAGAGTCGTGCATGGGGCTACACACTCAGCACTGAGTCTACTTGAGATTCTTTCTCTTCCTCTCCCTCTGTCCCTCCTCCCACTCACACACACACACACACGAGCGCACACTTTCTCTCTCATAAACAAAAATAAATCTTAAAAAATAAAAGAAAAATGAAAAATATGTTTTTTACAAAAGGTGTGTATAAGTATATACATGTACAAATACATATATGTTTATATAAACTATATAATGTTACTAGATCAATTCCTATATATACATATATTTAATACCTATATATTAATGTATAATGTATATGACATATAAATATGTGCATTTATTAACTTGTAGGTATTAAATATGTTATACTTTATGCATATGTATTATCAACAGGAGGCATATTATTTATATACACATTGGTACGTATTTTGTGTAGCTTAGTGCCAGGAGAAGAGATGTAGATGCTGTATTAAGGGACCACAAGGAGATTTAAAGAAAGAAGTCTGGAGGAATAGAGTAGAATAAGAGAACACATTAAAGGAAGACTATGTGGAGAATAAAAGAAACCAAGAAATTCATGTGTTGCAAATGACATTGGTTCACTGAGATGCTCCAGATCATCTGATTTTGAAATGAAACCATATCCTATTCTGAGAGATTTGCTCGTATATAAATAAATCTTCAGAGATCATGATGTTTTGTCACCAACTTTGGATCTTAAAGCAGTGGCAGCCACTTATATATCCATGACCACAGATCAGACACTTCCCAGATATTTCTGCCATTTATCTTGTCTGCAAACACACCAATGTGTGTTACATGATGCTTGTGAAAAATACGTGTTATGGTAAGGTATCTTATATCACTTTCTGGTGTAGACAGTAAATAAGAGGGTATGATAAATTTATTAATATTTATTTTAAAATTGGCTAAACTACAAATGACAATGTGAGATTACAATGTTAATGAAAAAATAACAGAAAGCGTAAAATATAATCATAAAATATAAGGCAGAGCAAGCTTTATGTTTTGTACAGCTTATAATTTAATTTTATTCAAATCTTTCAGCTGAATATTACAACAAAATATTTCCATAATTAGTAGATCCTGTATGCTGTTCAAATGTATTTAATAATAGATACAATATGTGCAAAGCAGTTATTCATATTACTCATACAATTCTCAGACACTAAAGAAGCAAAGGTATAATTTTTTATGGAATAATTTGCATTTTTTTACTTAAGCTTGTTTTCTGTCATAATATTCTGATTTTCAGGCAGTTTTTAGATAAAATACACATGAAAGATTCAAAACCAATTTAACCAGAAAGTATATTTCTTGCCTACTATGTGCCTAGGACTATGGCCTTTATATTGACTTTTAATTTCTTTGAAAGAGCATTACAGCAGCTTCCCTTAACATCTATTTAAAGATCAATAAAATGTAAGAGCATTAAATAATTTAAAAAGAAATCATCCCATGTTTGTTAACTCTGAGATGAAAATGATTATATATGTGTTTTTATCTGGATATAAATGCTTTTCTCTCCGTGATTTCATTATTAGTATGAAATGCTATTTTATCCACATTATAGTGAGAGTCTTTATAAATGTCTCTGTATTTATAAAGAAATACTGGATTGTACTCCAGAGCTGTACATCACAACCTATACAAAATCTCAAAAAAGGCTCTGTTGGAAGGATGTAATTTCAACTTTATAAACATTATGGGAATTAAAAATAAGTAGGAGGCATATTTTTTTTAATTGCAAAAAAAAATTAGTAGGCAAATGCTTTTGGATTAAATAAAATTCAAGTAAAGAAATCATTAGAGAATTTTCCACTCAGCTTTCATTTTTTCACTTGTATTTTTTTAAGTACACACCTTCTTATTTTTATTTATCATTTTTCCAAAGATCAAAAAGTAATAGAAAGTATAAATTCCTAAAGAAACAGGCATTCTTGTGTACTGCTGATGGATATGTGTGTGTGTATAATATGTATATATGTGTATATATATGTATACATATGTGTGTGTATATCTACATATATACAATTTGACATCTTAATTAAAATTAAATGTGTACAGTCTTTTATCCAGCAATTTAATCTCTAAGAGTTTATCTTATAGATGCTGTTGGTCATATACATATAAGATTTTTTTTGAATCTCCTTTAAAAGACTAATCAAATTAATTAAGATACACCCATGCAATTTTTATACTATTCAAAAGAATGAAATTTTTTCTTTTTTTATGATTTATTTATCCTTGGAGATTAGAGAGCACAAGCAAGGGGGGAGAGGCATAGGAAGAAGAGAACCTTTCCAGCAGACTCCCTGCTGAGTGAGGAGCCTGACTCAGGGCTTGACCTTAGGACCCCAAGATCATGACCTGAGCTAAAGCCAAAAATCAGCTGCTCAACCCACTGATCTACCCAGGGGCCTTAATATGTTCTCTTTTTATTGAAGTACAGTTAATACACAATGTTATAGCATAGTGATTAGAGAAGTCTATAGGTTGTAAAAGACAAGGGACTAGAATTCATGAGATATGGATTCTAAACCTGAAATTTCAGCTACTGATCACTAAAAGGGCATTACTATGAGCAAAGATTTTTATTGCAATTTTAGATTTAGGAAGTCATTTTCCTCATGGTAATGTGAAAGAATTTACAATGACTTAAATGTTCTCTACTACCTATTTTAGGTGTATTCCAACTATTTCATGTCCTTGTTACCAATATGCTAATTATTTAAATTATTATTTTATAGTTAATATATATATATATTCATTCGGTTATTAAAGTACATTTAAGGGCAAATTGATAACTGACAAAATTTAAATGTGAAGACCTGTTGTTAATGAATAGGTTAGAGTTTCACATGAATATATTTGTGTCACAAATTCTTTATCCTTTATTATTTGAATAGTCAGATTCATTTGAATAATCTTAACTATAGAACTCCCTCACATGAGCCCTGATCCATCCTGATTTTTAATAAAACTGCCTTTGAGAGAATTACTTCATCTTATTTCCACAAACTGCTAAATACGTCAAGACTGATGACTTACCTTAGATCTAAACTGGTGACCTTGAGCTAAAAGGTTTAACATCCCATTATAAACCAACCCCCTGAGAGCTTTTTCTTCCTGTTTGTGTTTTGTTGTTTAAGCAATTATGGACATGCCTGAGTACTGTTATTTAAAGATACATTAGTGCTCTTAAGCATACACCACTAAATAACTCTAGTTGTTCTCTTGTTTTCAGAAGAATGTATATTAAATATTTACTATCAGAATAAAGAAAAACTACTTGCCCTATTATGGTAATTCTTCTAAAATAAATTTTATTATATAAAGGTACTAACCTATTTGTCAGCATTCACAAGTAGGTCTTTATCTCCAGATTAAAAATGCAAATGTTCCAATTGCAGCAATATGGAATATATTTCATTCAGAGAATAATATTTTGTCATTTTTTAGCTAAGCTGGCAAGGAACATTCTGCATATGTTTTTTTTCCTAAGAGTAAAATTAGAGTATATAGAATTTTCTTCTTGAAAGATCCATCCATTTGTTAGTCCATTATCCATCTTTCCATCATCTGTCCGTCTATCCATCCATGCAAGAAGTATTTGCTGAAATCTCCCATGTCCCAGATACAATTCTAGGTGCAAGAACAAAACAAAACCTCTACTCATGTAAGAACAGTACATTTCCTATAAATTTCATACTTGACTGATTGTAGACAGAGTGTCCACTATATAGAATGCTGTTTGACACACAGGAATATTGGACATTCTAGATTTATTTGACTTTTTATTTCTGTCTCCTCTCTTCTCTCTCCATATACCAAATCACACCTTTTTATCCTCTTCCTTCTGTTTGTATTACCTAACCTACCTCCTATTACACTCATTTATTTTACTAGTCATATCCTCTACCATTTTTTTTAACTTGGAATAATTATATTTCTCTTGCCAGGCAAAATTTTTCTTATCTCAAATATTTTTCATTGTGATTTTATTCCATTTTGTTCAAAGTGTAAGTACTCTCATTGAAGTGCATTTATTTTAATACACTCATATAAAAGTGTGATTAATACTTTTACAAAAATTCTCTTTTTATAAATTATTTGTTTTGCCTTCACTATAATGTAATTGCTCTATTTCCCTAGGTGTCTATTTTTCAGTTGCTGATTCTTTTTATTTGTTGATTGTAATTTGTTTGAATTGCCTGGTTCTATTTATGTGTCGTTACATGTACTTTCTGATATTGGTAACAAGTACAGTCTCTCCAGAGCAAATATTTTTTGTTCAAATTTGATTTTCCCTGGTAAGTCATGGTCACCCTCATTCCTTACACAGGGGCCAGAGAAATATTGTTGAGCACCTTCTCGAGGTCAGTAGAAGTTTGCTCTTCTTGTTAGGTGGGTTGAGGAAGAATGACTTTAAAGAGCCTACTCTTCAGCTCAACTGGAAGCTTCAGGATTTGATAGACAAGCAAAACTTTCATTCATCTTCCTCTGATAACAGGAAGGTGGTTCCTCTGATAATTTTGACATTTATGGTGACTATCACTCCAAGCACATTAATTGGAGTAAAAGGCAATAAGCCTCCTTAGTATAAGGAAGTAGATACAGAGATTTCAGGCAACAAAGCATATTCCTTCATAACTTTCTCATAAACACCTCTTAAATTTCTCGGTGGGGCTAATATTTCCCTTTCCCATTAGCTACACTTAGGAAAAGTGGGGTAAGAGAAAAATTTATATGCTTAATCACCTCCTCTGTCTTTCTTACTGTTTCAGGTGTGTTTAAAGCACCTTCAATGAATAAAAAAGATGTGACATATATATCTCACATCTTCTTTATATACATATATATATATGATGGAATAGTACTCAGCCATCGAAAAGAATGAAATCTTGCCATTTGCCACACATGGATGGAATTAAAGAGTATTATGCTAAGTGAAATAAGTCAGTCAGAGAAAGACAAATATCATATGATTTCCCTTATATTTAAGAAGCAAAACATGAAAATGGAAGAAAGGAAGGAAAAATAAAATGAAAACAGAGAAGGAAGCAAACCATAAGAGACTCTAAAACTATGAAACAAACTGAGGCTTGCTAGAGGGAGGTATAGGTAGGGGGGTGGAGTAAATGGATAATGGGCATTATAAGGCAGGCACTTGAAGAAATGAGCACTGGGTGTTATATGCGACTAAGAATCACTAAATTCTACCTTTATTGAATTTAAATTAAAAAAATAAAGCACTTTCTAATGCATGCTTTACTATTTCTTCATCCAAACTTAAAGCTAAGCCAGAAATATTTAAGTAGATTTTTGAAATTGTGAGGCTCTTAACAGCATGAGTTACAGTTTTCAAGCTATATCTTACCTATGTTAGTAAAAACTTGTACTGACAAATACTCAGAATGATCTTTTTGAAGCCAATGCCACTCTTAACAAAGCCAGAAATGGCCACTATTATAAAGGTAAGATTATTTTATATGTCTTCCTGGTTCTTTAATGATATGACAAAGCATGTCTTTTGCCAACCAGAACTTTTGGCAGGCCGTGATTAGGCTTGCCATAGAGAAGTTTTTCAGTCCTAAAACTATGACATGGACAATTCTCTATTAATGTCTTGTGAATCTTTCTGAAGAGCATAGGTCATTACACTGCAGCATACATGGAAGCTACCATGACAAGGTATGTAAATATTACTTGGAACCAGAAGCAAAAAACTAATCCTGAATGAGAATAATGATATAGAAACCTGACAAAGGAGCTACTCATACTTCCTGTATCATGTGCGATGGATTACCTCTGACTGTGGCTGTAGAATGTCCTTTATTACAAATTTTAGTTTCCCTCGCTGTGCAATGTGTTACAAAGTGGTAGGTTGATGATCTAGATGATTCTCGTATAAAGCTGTGGGAATATGTGTTAAAAGTAATTAAAGTGGGGATCCCTGGGTGGCGCAGCGGTTTGGCGCCTGCCTTTGGCCCGGGGCGCGATCCTGGAGACCCGGGATCGAATCCCACATCGGGCTCCCGGTGCATGGAGCCTGCTTCTCCCTCTGCCTGTGTCTCTGCCTCTCTCTCTCTCTGTGACTATCATAAATAAATAAAAATTAAAAAAAATAAAATATATTCTAAAAAAAAAAGTAATTAAAGTACACCCAAGCTTTGAGAGACGTTTTATCTTGCCTACAATTTATAGTGAATTCTTGAAAACTTTTGCTGTCTCAAACTGCTTAACATAATAGTAAGTATAAAATAGTATGCATTTCTTGTGGGTACAGGAACAGGTACCTAGAATAATTTGTGAATTTGTATTAATGTTTTGCATAGTTAATACTAAGTGATAAGCTTTTAACATACTATAATAGTGACACCTTAAATCTGTAATAACTTTATTATTTTTACATAATTTTCACTCTAACAAAATTAACTACCTAGTAATCCTCATAAATGTACCATTATCAATCTTTAAAGAGTCAGAATGTGGCAGAGATTCACTATTTATATGCCTCTCCAATAGTTTTTATTTGTAGGTATGTTTCATGGAGAATGCCAGAAAGAGTAATTCTTATTACCATCTGTGTAATTGTGTTTCTGATCTTGCTTCCTGTATCACAGAGATCTTAGGAAGATACAGGAAGCAAGATTAAAATGTAATTTATGAAATTGAAAACAAAAAGAAAAAATAAAAGGAAGAAAGCTGTGGTAACCACATTGCTATTCCCCTTTGAGAGGTGGTTTTGGGGCCTGTGTCTCTGATAATAGGTTTTAATATTTGTTTGTGATGCTTTGTAATCAGGGTAATTGTCAAGAGAGAAGAAATGATCTCAAGCATAGTTCTCTTTAGGTTTTACGAGCACTGTCTCGATACCAATGACTCTTTCACCACTTGCTTTATATTGTATTAGTGAAGAGTCTCCTGGCTGCTGTCACCTTGTGAAATGGATGCACAATCTGTTTGCTTTGCCACATAAGCCATCCTTGAAACTTGGTCAGAGTTCATTATGCTACTTGTACCTCATTTAGGCCGAGGCGTGGAGGAACATAAAACCAAAAACTTTAGCTTAGGGCAAAGATGGAATGGATTTCAGTTGTGTAGGGAATTAGAAATTGCTTTAGGATAGATGGATTTTATAGCTAGGAAATAAATGTCCTCGAAGAAAAACTAGCCAATAGAGGGAAAGAATATAAAGTACAAAGACTGTGCTGGGACAAGGGACAAGCACACAGGAGAATGAAAATGACAAAGAGGTGTGTATGAAAATCCGTTAAGAAGAGCTGATATGGAATAATCTGAAACTGTGCATACTAAAAGAGCAAATGAAGCCCTAGCCAACTGAAGAAAAATAATGCTCATATTATCTGGCCACATGTGCAAAAAGGAAATAAATTTGAGAAAATAGAGATTATTGGACATGTATACAAAACAACAAAAAGTCATAAAATATTTAAGACTTGGAATTCCATGTACTTCATTGCAAGTGTGAGATTGTGACAGTAACAGAAACTTGACAGAAACTGTACAGATAACTGTACTATAAATATTAACAAAATATAAGCTGCTTTGGAAATAGAGGATTAGCGAGAAGATAGAACTCAAAGAAACACACACTCTTCTGTTGGCTCTTCCTTTCATATAAGAAAGTATATTACACATAAGTTTTTTTTTTTTTACACATAAGTTTTGTACTCAACTGATTGCCTTACTGAATAAAAACAACTTAAATCAGTTAAATATTAGTCCAGGTTAGACGGTAAAAGGAATCAATACCCAAAGCGTATTTTTAATAGTGGTGAATTTTTGGGGCTTCCTATATGCATACTGTAACTTTTTCTCCCTCTGATTTACAGGTTTTTTCCTCCCTCCCTTCCTCCTTCCCTCCCTTGCTTCTTTCCTTCTTTTCCTTATTTCTCATTTTCCTGTGACCAGTTTGGCCTGTGTGATTTCATAATCACTGCCACTTTTTAGTAGCACTCAGTTGTTTTTTGTCTGTCATCTGTCTGCATATCTGTTCATCAACGTATTGTTTTTCTAACTCAAATTCTACTCATCATTTTTTTCTAATTCTGTATACTCACACCATGTGTATACAGACATAGATATTTATTATTTCGAAAGTCTGTTTATTCTAGGGAAAACTGAGAGTCTTTTAAGCTTTTTCTGTGAAGAGTTTAAGGACACAATTTGAGAAGATTCTGGGTTCCTTGAAGTTAGCTTGTGAATGAGATCTTCCTTTAATTTACCACTTTCTCTGTAGTATCTGTCCAAAAATGGATAAACTTTTGTTTAGAGGACTGGCAAGTAGGTAGATGGGTTTTCTAGTCATGCTGTACTTTCTAATTTTTGGATATTAGAACTTTAAAAACCACCCAAAGAAACCTGTATGGAATATTTTCTTCAAGTAAGAAAGTGAAAAACTATATATATTTAGTCTTACATAGTAAAATCTTGTTTTACAGATTCTAAGTTACCATTTGTAGTTCTTTCTTTCTTTCTTTTTTTTTTTTTTTTAAAGAGAGACAGAGAGGGAGGGAGGAGCAAAGCAAGAAGGAGAGAGAAACTTAAATAGGCTCCACACCCAGCATAGAACCCAATGCAGGGCTTGATCTCATGACCCTGAGATCATG
This sequence comes from Nyctereutes procyonoides, assembly GCF_905146905.1. Taxonomy (NCBI): domain Eukaryota; kingdom Metazoa; phylum Chordata; class Mammalia; order Carnivora; family Canidae; genus Nyctereutes; species Nyctereutes procyonoides. The sequence continues at coordinate 10,892,528 of NW_026575148.1, read as the reverse complement.
ACGTGAGCAAAAAATCAAGAGCTGGATGCTTAACCTACTGATCCACCCAGGTACGCCACCATTTTTAGTTTTCCAAATGAGGCAAGTAACTCCATTTCTCTGAGCCTCTGATTTCTTCGTATGTAAAATAGAACATATAATAAAAACTGACTTGAAGTGTTCTTTTTTTTTTTTTAAAGATTTTATTCATTTGAGAGACAGAGAGAGAAAGAACACAAGTGGTGAGGGAGAAGCAGAGGGAAAAATAAAAGCAGTCTAATTTGGGGCTCCATTCCAGAACCCAAAGATCATTACCTGAGTTGAAGGCAGATGCTTAACCACTGGAGCCACCCAGGTGCCCGTGGAGGGTTCTTTCTAATAAAACAATAAATGTAAGCGTTTAGTAAAGTGCAAGATGTGTAAAAAGTACTCAATGAAAATTACCTATTATTATTGTTATTATTATAACCTAATGATCTACCTCTATATAATTGTATACATGTATAATGTATAAAAAAGACATAATAAATTGTGAAGTGATTCATACTAAAATTCCAGAACTTTTCATCTAGCATAGGAGTGAGGGACAAATCGAGATGGTTTGCAGACACTGGAGGAAGCCTGGCAGAAGGGTATTTGGAATCAATATAGTTGTAGCAGAATGAGGAAGGTGTTATTATCTGAAGTACAAGGTGGATAGTCCCACAGAGGTTGAATTTAATTAACATGCTGTGATTAAAGAAGAATTAATATGTAGGGTGGTTTGGTTTTGTAACTTACTTGATTGCCTTGATAAGTATTGCGTACAGTGATGATATTCTGACAATCTTGAATTTTTATTTGGGCCCAGTTGGAACACCTTATAGTATATTTGATAATGTACTTTTCCCTGAAAGACAGATCCAACATCCTCCAAGTGTTGCAGCAGTGAGATTTTTCTTTTCTTTAATAATTTTCAGTCTGGCAGTATATCCAAAAACACATTAATTATCTTTGCACTATTGCCTGTCTCCAAAATTTCTTAAAAAAGTCTCATTTAAGATTTTGGCTTTTCATCACTTTTTCCCTTTTTATTGAATTGAAACTCTCCCAAGACACGTCCTGGGGTTTTATTGAAATTCACTATATCATGAAAGGTGATCTTTGTCAGAAGTGAGAATCAAGAATGTGACATTGAGTATATTGGCAAATTCTTGGATATTTATAATTGCATCAGAGATGATAGGTGCTGTTGAGGAAAGATGTAACTAACATTTCAGCGACCACTGTGGAAATTCCTGTTTCTTTTGCGATGTGAAAACACTTTCTTGTGTCTTCAGAGTGCTGTCGATAGCATGTACCCCTTCTCTAAACATTCCGAATTTTAAAGCTTTAGAAGTTTGTTTCTTTTTGGTTTGCATTCTTGTGTTGCATTGGTTGCAAAAGCCCTGAAATTGAAAACAAATTGAGAAATAACGACTGTATCGTGCATCTTTGTTATAAAGCAGTACTTTCTTTGAGCCAATGCACTTTTTAAAACAAGTTTGAAGCAACTCTTTACAGAGATGTCATAGACTGTTTTTCTCAAAATGTGCATAACTGTAATATACTGAATAGATTACTAATGTTTAAATAGAGTACTTAAAATATTTGTTAACCGTTTGTATTTTCTCTTTAAAGTAAAAGTGCTTTGTACAATGTGTGATGACCAGCTGCCACAGTTTGCCTAAAACAGAGATTTCTTGGATCAGGCTTCTAGGGTTCAAACCGTAGTCCTCAGAAAAACTGGATGGTTGGCTACTCTAAATGTATCACACAGCAAAAGAAAAAGTATACACAAAAGAGATGAACAACTCCTATACTTTCTGCACCTGCCATATAAGTACATTTTAAATTCAATCAATAGTAAATTAGTTTAGATTCTTAGATAGGATTAAGTATATTCTTTCTTTATGAATATATTTCTGTATAGAGCAACTACTATTGGAGTATCTGTGGTCATTTTTAAATAAAATATATATGTGCCAGGAAATCACCATTTAGCATTAATGATAATGTTCATGAAGTTCTGCTATTTTAATTAAGGTGAGATCATAATTGAATTTTGAGTCAGATTAAAAGGGAAAACAGATAAATGTGATATGAAGCTGAGCAGATGGTGGTCACAGATACTAAAGGAAGAGAGAAGTAATAAGGACAAATGTACAGTTAAAATCTACTTGTCTCTGTTTATTTCTAAACTCCCATTTCATTTCCAGAGTCCATTAAAATTTAAGGTAGCAATTTAGGAAAAACCAAGACAATCAGATGCTAATCTAGGATAATTTGTTTCAGCTGGAGTATTGATTGAACCATACGATATTTGTAGTCGAATACTTTACATTATTTATGAGCGTTTGCTAATAAGCCTTGTATGCATTGCTTCAACTGTATTAATAAAAACAACACTGACAACAGTAAACAGATGCTTAGGAAGTCCTCTGAAAGGCATTTGGGAAACTTTTTTATGTCCAAAAAATTTAAATTTCCCCTTGACATCAATTAAATATCCAGATATTCTTCCATTTCTTTGCTTTTCCATAATAGCAGAACTTCATATATGTATGCTTTCAGCTCTCCCATCACACATAGCATATTCCTGCATATACACTTATTTATGTTTCTAGCAGTGATTTTTACAGTGTGCTCAAATACATAATGAAATGCCCATTAACATCTTAGCTTTTTCAAAAAAAATGATTTTTAATTTATTTATTCATGAGAGACACAGAGACAGAGGCAGAAACATAGGCAGAGGGAGAAGCAGGCTCCCTGAGGGGAGCCGGATGAGGGACTTGATCCCAGGACCCCAGGATCACTCCCTAAGCTGAAGGCATTAGGTTTTTTACTTTGTTGTCAAGCAGGTGTCTCAAGCATCATAATAAAGCAATGTATTTCTGTTCCCTCCTTCCTCAGTCAGGTAGCATGAACCATCAACCACCTATTAGCTGAACTCAGAATCCAAGAGACATAGTTGATCCCTCTTGCCCTCTTCCTAGAATGTTATACGGTACTTAGTCTGAGTTCAACAAATATTTGTTTTATCTCTTAATATTTAATTGTGTTAGAAAACCATAAAATTAAATAAAAATCTTAAAAAAAAAAAAAAAAAAAAAAAACAAAGGGCAGCCCCAGTGGTGCAGCGGTTTACCGCCGCCTGCATCCCAGGGCATGATCCTGGAGACCCTGGATCAAGTCCCACGTCAGGCTCCCTGCATGGAGCCTGCTTCTCCCTCTGCCTGTGTCTCTGCCTCTCTCTCTTTCTCTGCATCTCTATGAATAAATAAATAAAAATCTTAAAAAAAAAAAAGAAAAAGAAAACCATAAAATTGAAGTTGGAAACTAATCTGTATCAAGCAGCTTCTCTGGGTGCTTATATCTTTGACTCACATGTTTCTTTAATGACAAGAAACATTTAATTATCATTACACTTTATGAAGCACCTTTGCAAAATATATTTGCTCACTTGCTCATAACCATCTCAGGAAGATACTGAAGACTGCTTGAAAGCAAAAACCATGCCTTCTTCATTCCTTTATTCTCAGCTTGGGACATTGTAGATTGTTTTTTTTTTTTTAATTTTATTTATATATTTATTTTAGAGAGGAGTATGTTTGCAAGTAGTGGGAGGGGCAGTAGAGGAGGGAAGGGAAGGAAGGAAGGAAGGAAGGAAGGAAGGAAGGAAGGAAGGAAGGAGAAGGAGAAAGAAAAGGAAGAAAGAAAGAAAGAAAGAAAGAAAGAAAGAAAGAAAGAAAGAAAGAAAGAAAGAAAGAAAGAAGAAATCTTGAGCAGTCTCCACTTTGGACAAGGAGCCCAACACTGGGCTTGATCTTAACAACCCAACCTTGAGATCATGACCAGAGCTGAAACCAAGAAAAAGTCAGATGCTTAACCAACTGAGCCCCCAGTTGCCCCAGGGCATAGTGAATATTTAATGTAAGTTTTTCAATAAACAGAATGACTTAAAAGAATCTCCCCACTGAGTAAAGAGTAGAGCCAATACACACATTTCTCATCCTATGAGTTGTATGTATTTTTGAAACATTAACAATATTCACGCACAAAAAAATGGAAGTTGTGTCTAAGATAAATAGTTAATATTGAAAAAAAGTTCATGAATTCCCCTTCTGTTCTGTTTTGTTTTTAATTGAACAGTCGTCAGTTTTCTTGTGGCTTATTGTCCCAGTTGACTATATCCTATTCAGTGTGATGAAACAACACTGAACCTGGGTACTTGTCCTAGATAAGACCATAGAGGTCAGTAATTAGTGTCCCCAGGCCCTTGACCTATCTTGTCTTGTTTCTTCATAGGCCTGAGAAGTTTGGGCTCAAAGATCTTAAAGGTGCAGGGGCCAGAATTTCAGTTTAATTTCTGTGGCAGTTGATATTATCTTTTTATTGTTTGAAATTAAAAGCTGTACCCTCATTATATGTTCCCTATTATTTTCACTCAAGCCATTGATCTGAGCCTGTGCTGTAGAATGTAATAAATCCTTTCAAATATTTCCTTGCTAATGAAAATAATTCAATTCCTAACTAATTTATTTTTTACATTATTTGTGATTACAGACAAGTATAATGCCCATATATAAAAAACAAATATAACAGATAAGCCATTCAAGGTCAACTAACATGTAATTTCCATAGGACTACCTTCCCTGCAACCTTGTTAAAGTCACCAGTCCCTGTGTCATCCTGTCATTCTCTCACACATTATGCAGTTTCACTTTCTTCGTAATATTATCTCAAGTAAATCTACGTCAGTGATTAAAATGCTTATTTTCTGCCATTCCTCCACTCCAGCCCTTACTAGAATGTCAGCTCTCTGTCACAGGGATCTCATCTAGAATGCACACCAATATAACCCCAGAATCTATAAAAGTGCTTGTCATCTAATAGATGTTTAATGGATATTTGAAACAAAGAACAAATGTACATTCTGAATATTGATGAAGGTTGTGAAGAAAATTGAAAAGAAAACAATATACATAGAACAAGTAAATTTTTTGTTGGATAAGTTTGAACAACTTTCCTACATAAGTAAAATGAAACCAAGCCAAAATGAAACAATAAACAATATACTTTCAGAATGTGAGACCAATCAGAATGTGGCTTTCAGTTCTGATGTTATATTCTTACGTCTCATCATTCAACTTTTATTTTTCCAGGTAAAGTTGAGAATATTTTTATATCACAGTGGTTTTTCTCTGAAATGCTTTATACTCCAAATTATACAGCCCTTAATTGGCCAATCAACATAATGACATTTTTTAAAATAATTTACTCCCTCATTAAGGTAATTACAACTGATGGAATCTCTCTCACCATAAATAATAGGAAAAATTATGCCAAGGTTTGAATGTACCCTCACAAAGTTCATGTGTTGAAAACATGACCCCCCAAAAGTTGGGTCCTTGGGAGGTGATTAGGTGGCTCTTCCCTCAAGGATGTGATTATTGCCCTTATAAAAGAGGCCAAAGAAATCTCCATTTCCCTCTCTGCCATCTGAGGACATAAAAAGTGTGAAATCTGAAAAAGGGCCCTCACTGGACCATGCTGGTGCTCTGATATCGAACTTTCAGCCTCCAGAATTGTGAGAAATAAACCCACACTTATATGGTCAATTAATCTGTGACAAAGCAGGCAAAGGTATATGATAAGGGAAAGACAGTCTTTTCAATAAATAATGGGAAAACTGGATAGCAACATGCAAAAGAATGAAACTTGACCACTCTCTTTCACCATACACAATAATAAGCTCAAAATAAATTAAGGACCTAAATGTGAGACCTGAAACCATCAAAATGCTAGAAAAGAATGCAGGCAGTAATTTCTCTGACATTGGCTGTAGCAGCATCTTTCTAGATACGTCTCTTAAAGCAAGGGAAATCGAAGCCAAAATACACTATTGGGGCTTCAACAAAATAAAAAACTTATGGAGTGAAGAAAAACATTCATAAAACAAAAAGGCAACCTGCTGAACAGGAGATGTTTGCTAATGATATATGTGTTAATAGGTTAGTATCCAAAATATATAAAATACACAAAAGAACAAACAATCCTATTTAAAAAAATGGGTAGAGAACCTGAAGAAATATTTTCCAAGGATAACATACTGTGGGCCAACAAACACATGACAAGGGATCTTTTTCTAACATCAGGCTGGTGCCCAGTGTATTTTCAGAATGAATGACTTTTTTTTTTAATGTGAGATAAGAAGGAAACAGAGTGGAAGGGATGGAAGGAGAAAGAGTAATAAAAAACATGCTCATGAAAACCAAAGACTTTTTTTTTTTTAACCAAAGACTATTCTTAAAAATTTTATGTCCAGTCCTGCAGTGATCTACTGTGGTTCTTTTAGGGTGACATTGGCTATCTCTACCTCTTGTTTCTTTAATCTTCTGGGTTTTTTTTTCAGCTAAATTCTTATAGACGTGGGAGCAGAATGTATAAATATCACACATGCAAAAGCTTTTGCTTTGCATATTTATTTAAATTAAAAATAAACTATTAGGAGTCATTAATTTTAAAAGCATAATTGAAATATTTTGTGACAGTACTAATTCATTCTGTCAGTGGTTTGACTATTAGTCTTCCTCCATACTAATCTCATGAAGTTTTATTAAAAAATCATAACCGATAGCAATTATTTATTTGCATATTTAAATTATTCCAAAAAATGTTATGTGTTTGTTTAGTGAAGATTATATTTTTCTATTGTTTTGACTACAGTGCACTTCCCTGCAGAATTTCACTGTAATAATTTGCAAAGGGCATGCCAGATACCCTTTTCAATCACCATCAACCAATTAAAAGAAACCTTCAACTTAGATCCTTTTACTCATTTGATTAAATTCTTCAGTTTTCTTTTGGTTGTAAAATATCACTCCTTTCTTACTAGTTGAGTGCCTCTGACTAACACTTTCCCTTCCTTCAAAGGCAGTTTTGTTAAAAGGCAGACAGTGTCTCTACTTTTTCACCTTATCTTTCCTCATTAGTCATAACTTTTATATCCCCAGTAATAACAATTTTTCACAATTTCAATTTAAATATTTTGTAATTTGTCATGAAGTCCAGTGGAACTTTGTGTCTTTCATTTGTTCTTTATTGCTGACCATTACTGTGGAACTTGTTTTGAAATCACATTTTTTTCCTTTTATCCGTGTCATTTCCTCAAGACTCCTTGAGTCTTAAACAGCAGTGTCTGCTTCCAAGACCTCTTCTCTCAGCTTTCTTTTAATTTCTTTTTATTTTATGCCACCTTTTTGAAATGCCATATACATCCTCCTACTAAATATTGAACTAATGAACAAACTAGACTCATTACTATTTACCCCAGACTAATTTACATGGTAAGCTGCCCTGAATTTTTCTTAGAGCATCCAAGTTGTTATACAGCGCTTACTTCAGATTTCTTCTCCCATCCAATCTGCAAATTAAGGTTTCTTTTATTTTTTTCCCCTAAGAACCTAAAGTATATTACCTTACAAATACTCATTATATTTCACTTGGAAGCTATAATCTCCTAACTGTTCCCTCTGCCTACACAATTTAATCCTTCTTTTCGACTCTCTAAAAAGCAATTCTTATTTCACTACTTTGTTAAAAATCCTAAAAATGCTCCCTCTAATTTTAAACATAAAAATAATAAATTTTTCACTACAAGGGAGTTGCATACAACACATTTTCCCTCAGCAGCCTCAGGAGGGGCCAACCCTGAAAACACGTTGATCTTGAACTTCTGGTGTCTGAGATAACTTATTTTGCTTAAGCCATTCAGTTTGTGTACTCTAAAGCAGATATAGCAAACTAATACAATAATCAATAGCTCTCATATACAAAACTAATAAGAAGTTAGAGGTCATTATACTGAAACGATCTCCATTAACAATGGCAATGAAGATGAATAAACTTAAGAAGAAATGTTCAAACATTTATGGGGAATTTCTAAAATACTCCTGAAAGATATAAAAATAGACTGAGAAAATGGAAAGACATTACTGGTTCATAGGGTAAGTCAACAGTGTAAGATTCTCTCTATATTACCGTCTAAATTAAATATAATCCTCAAAAATGTACCTAATTTTTTATGGGGTTGAACAAGTTGATATTAAATTCCATATAAGAGAACAAGCATGAAAGAGCAGGAAGCACTAAGAAAAACAAGAAAGAACTAGATCTATAAGATATTAAAACATGCTACAAAGTCTCTACAATTGAAAATTAAGTAGTGATATAAAGAAAGGAAATAAGTTATTAGATTTAAGTAAAAAGCCTACAAATACAGTAAAATATATGGAGATTTTGGATATCATATAGGTGAAATCTCATATCATTAGAGCAAAAAACATATTGTTCAATGAATTATTTGTGATCCATATCTCATACCACACTATGGATAAACTGCAAATGGATTACAGACCTAAAGTAAAAAAATCAAACCATGCAGGTCCAACAATCATGGGTAGTTTCTTATGTCTTAACATTAGTGTAGGTAATGGATTTTGAGCTCTTACTCAATATTCAAGGACAATAAAAGATTGATATATTTTACTACTTTAAATAAATTGCACTGTAAATAATGCCAAAAACAAAATTAAAAACTGAAAAATGGAGGAAAATAGAATATTAACTGGAAGTCTCATACCTCTACTATATAATAAAATCTTAAAAACTCATAGGCATGGGGACAAAAATCCAAAAAAAGGAAAATGGGAAAAAAAAGACATGAAGCAGGAGATTCATATATAGACATAAAAAGATGCAGAAGTGTTCCTTAAAAGGAAAAATCTCAACTGTCTCACCTATCAGGTTGGTAAAAATTCAAAACTGTGACATTTATGAGATTGTAGGGAAACAAGAATACTCATAGATTGCTGGTAGGAATGTGATTTGATACAGCTCCTCTGGAGGGATACTTAGTATTACTAAACAAAGCATATATATTACTTAATAAATTAGGTATTACTAAACAAAATATATATATATTACTTAATATTATATATTAATATTTTATTTTGTACTTATAGGAACTACATATGCAGCTTACATAAATCCTGCTTGCATAATAATTATTGTTAGAGCCATGCTCATGTTTCCCATATCCTCCTACCCTCCATGTATAAATAATTAAAATCAACAAGGTTGAGGAAAAGGATTGATCCAGAATTGAACACAAACAGTAACAAAGGAACTTAATTGTACTACAAGTGAATGACAAAATATAGTGAAGAGGTTTGGGAAGAATTAACCTATATAATTTTGGAAAACAGTACTTTGTATACTTTAATGTTTAAGATTATACAAAATATAACCAGATAATTTACTCTTGTTAATGCATTTGTTTTTTACAGGGGAATGTGTGATTCTGAAACACCTTCATGTGTGTACATGTTTGTTTATGTATATTATTGCAATAAGTAAGTATATTGTGCTTAATGATAACCGAGTTTTACAATATCAGAGGAGAATTACAAATAAGGAAACGAGGAAGGGTAAAATGATGCCTGTGGTGATTGATTGTGATTAGAGCTATCAGTTACACACACATACACACACACAGAAATGGATAGATAGGAGTATATAAAGTATATATATTGGTATGAAGGACTTAGTATCTAGCACCAGTGAGCAGACATACTGTCTAAACCTTGGTTTCTGGGCATCTAGGCTCAGTGGTTGAGCGTCTGCCTTTGGATCAGGTCATGATCCTCTGGACCTGGGATTGAGTCCCACATCGGGCTCCCTGCAGGGAGCCTGCTTCTCCCTTTGCCTGTGTCTCTGCCTCTCCCTCTGTGTCTCTCACAAATAAATAAATAAGATCTAAAAAAATAAACCTTGGTCTCTAAATACTATTTGCCAATTAAAGAAACAATTTTAGGCTACTTGGAAAAAATGTTCATTTCAGAGTGAAATTAGGGAAAGTGAAAGATGAGCCTAGAACAGCTGATGATGCTAATTAATGAAATGGTCAAAAATATGTAATCATTAAAGAAAAGACACAAGCACCAACATGAAGCAGCAGCCAAACCTGAGACAATTTGAGCAACAAAATAAATAATAATGTTAATTTATGGATAATTTATGAAAAATTATGGATATGTAAATTCTGGATAAGCTGTGGGCTAATTTGAATATTCACACTCTTTCTTTTAGAAATGAATAATTAAAAATTAAATAAATGGAGAAGAGCAGGTCTTTCTTTAAACAGAATGTGGAAGGGATAGGGGAAAAGAACAAGCATCATTAGGCAAGCACCTAAAGAGAAATCAATATTGCAGCCAAGATTTATCAGTAATGCTAAAATTAGTGTGAGAAAGTATGAAAAGAAAGATTGTTTAAATCTTATTATATTCAAGGACACTGAAAAATTTGTTGAGGAAAGAATCAACAAGGTTTACATTTAAGTAGACTTCATTGTTAACATGATCATGGTGAAATATTTTCAATGATATAATACCACACTAGTTTAATTAGGGATGTATTTGAAATTCTTTAAGTAGAAAAATGGAAACTCTCTGCTATCGACCTAAAGATAGAAACCTTTGTGTGCATGGGGTTAGACGAGAAAGATCAGTCACTCTCAGATGTCAGAGGGTGAAAAAATATAAATATTGGATGTCTGACCATAGATTTTCTTAGGTTAACGTGTTTTTGATACATTTGTGAGGTGATAAATGTAAGGAAATTGTGAAATCAATTGTTTATCCTCTGCTTTACTCTCCTTTGTTGGACAGTCTTTGTGTATTTTGTTTTAGTTTTCCATGCAATTTATTTTTGTATGACAATATCTTTCTCTTACCTTAGCTATTTAAACATTTAATTAAAAAAATCAATGCCTATAGGTAATTGTCCTCCTTTTCATCAAAACTATCTGAAAGATAAATGCATTGTAATAAAATTTAAGCATATCTGAGAGTTAAAACACATAGTAAACATTTCTTTAGAATACCAACAAATAACTGTATATGCAAGAAAGAAAGGAAAACTGAAAATGTAGCTAATATTAATGAACTTATTATCTCCAGAGAAGTAAAATGAAAATGATTATAGGGAATTTGTTAAAATGGATATATTTTGTCTTTATAAAAAATATATACAATGAGTTAAGCCCAAAATAAACTCTGTTTTAATCTAGGACAGAGGAAATCTAGAGCAGTATGTCAGAAGACTTGAAGGAGTATGCCATATATAAGAGACCATGGATATTAAAATATGTAACCCAGTTTCCAGAAGGGAAGTCCAATGCCTAGACATCCTACTGAGTGTGTAAAAAGAAAAAAAAAACAAAACAAAACTGTGGAATGAAAATAAATTGCAAGTCCCACTAGAAGAGAATAAAAATGAGAAGAAATGTAAACTAAGCACATAAATAAAATGTTGAAGAATTAAGTCTAAAACAAAATACCAAATAAATACATTAAGTTACAAAATAACACCGATGACATTTTTCCTTAATATAGAATATTCATATTTCACATAGATTATTACATGCAATATATGCATTCAGTCAACCTTCTACAACAAAAATAAGCTAAAACACAGATTTGATGTTACTACTTCCCTAGTGGAAAACTTGTAGCAGCGTCATCTTGTCCTGAACAGGCATGGTCAAAAGGTTTCAACTCTTGGGTTTAATCCATTGTTTGCTTAGAGACCATGTGGCTCATTGTGAACGTGTGCTCAGATCAGTGACAAGATAGTTACAGTTGTTTGGTTTGTTTGAGAAGGCAGTGCTAGTCTGAATACAAATGTGTGTGTCATCTTCCTTCAGGTGTGGATTTTTAGCACCTTCCCAAGGGACCCCGGGGCCTACCATGTTGTGATGTGGGCCTGTGTGGCCTCCCAGCTTCATCTCCAGGATGCCCTGTCCTGAACTCTATCACCTGCAGCACTCCCCCCCCCCCACCCTGCTTCTCAGCTTGGCTTCTGATCTTCACTCAGCATGACATAACCTTGTCCCAAATATCCTACCTCATCTTTCTTTCACTTAAACCTTGCCCTCCTAGTAGATGTTTTTATTCGGCTAATTTAACTTATCTTTTGATCACAACTTAGATGTCCTATGACCTGCTATTTATTCAATAGAGTGCCTCCTGTGGGCTAAATAACATGCTGGACTCTAGTAATAAAGCTGTTAAGACTTTTTTCTGTCCTCATGCACCTTCCAATCTAGAAATAGTAAACTTATGCATGTAATTATATATTTAAATACTCGGAATAGGTTTTATTGATGAGAAAGGTCATTTAAAATAGTAACTTAAAGGTCATTTAAAAGGTAATTTAAAATAATCCTGAAATTTTCCAAGTATGCTAAGAGTCAATAGTCCCTCTTCAATGCTGACATATTTCTCTGTTTTCTCACTAGAATATAATCTTTTGAGGGGCAGGTACAATGTACTGAGCCCAAGGCTTCATCCCTAGCAGATGTTTGATCAGTGCCTGTTTAACTTAAATATGTACAATGATCATCTTTAAAACAACAGTAAACAATGTCCTTGCTATCTTGTTAATATATACACCTCAGGAAAAAAAATCTTTGTAGATGACCCATTCATTTTCATAAATCTTAGTGATTTTTACTGTTCACTGAGACCTTGACAGAAAGGAATTGCCACTTCTCTCCTATGCTATTTTCTCCCTAAAATGAAACTTTCTGACTATCAAAGGCCAGCTTACAAAATTCTCAGGATATGAACACCTGGAGCATTTTTGAAACAAAAAAGCATGTCAGGACAGAGCAATATCTGGAAAGGCTTTTTTAAAGGTTTATTTAAATGTGATTTGGTTTATTGCCTGAGGCATTAGAAACAGATATCTGAAAAACATTGATGAACTCTGAGCATTTATTGAGTTTTCCTCACTAATCCATTAGTTAGAAGATACCACAAAACCAGCTCCACTTAAATTATGAAGTCTGTTCAGGGTTGCCACTAGCTATCATCTGTTTACACAGAAAATAAACATCATTACATACATTTCTAAAAAGAAAAAAATCAGCCCTAACCTTTACTATGACCAAGTTTACAAAGCCATGCAGGCAATTCAACAAAAGAACGGAATGAAATCAATTTAAGTTATTAACATGGTTCAGAATATGATCAAATATTTGCCTGATATTTTATTGATTCTTGCTTAAGTCTCTATATTTGAAAGAGGTCATAGACCAAGAGGTAGATGTTGTCCCTCAGATACAATATTAGGCAAAAACTACACATACAGTCATTGGCACATTTTCCAATTTTATATATTTCTGTGGTGTTTCCATTTCAGTGTAAATTGAATTCTTAGGGCACACCAAAATTTGGTACTGCAAACAATACAGATACTAAGAGTGCTGGAAAACGTAAGCTATCCAGTATAGCTATAATTTCAGAAATTTTAAGTGCATTGGCTATTAGGTGAAAATATTGTATGATAAGTATATTCCAGTTATAGGTAGCAGGTCATGCATTTAGAAACTATATTGAAATTTATTGCAGTAATTTAATTTAAAAGGACAAACAAACAGGATATATCTGAACAATATACCAGGAGAATACCTGTTCACATTATGATAAGTTTTGTAGTTGGTTAAGATATTGATTTTTTACTCTGACATATGTTGGAATATTTAAAATGATTAATATAACTTTCATAATAATTTGAAACAAATCTTAAGGTACTAATGCATTAGAAAAAGCTAATTTTAGATTAATTTTTTAATAATACTTCCAGAAAGATCTCTTAAAATAATACATACATATATGGAAAATATTTACATATCTTTTCTGGCCCTACCTTGAGTTTCCATGTTGTAAATTTCATGTAATCTTTATATATGTCATGCAATAAATCTGAGCCTTACATTTTTGTTCTCTCCTTTGTTTCATGAATTTTTTCTTTAATCTTCTGTGAAAAATATTATTTGGTCATTTTTTTCACCCATGTTCTACTTGGCAGGCCCATTAAAATTGAACTTCACTTTCATTGCTTCAATAAATAAAATTTTAATTCATAAAAATTAAAAAGCTAAATAATCAAATATCAATTGAGTGCTTGTTATGTACTAGTCAATTATATAATTTGGGGAAACAGTTGGGGAACCATGGAGACGTAAGGTGATATCCTATCCATGCAGGACATCATTTAGGCATACACACTGCATTCTTTATTGTACATATGCAGCTCACATCAGAGTCTTTCTCTCAGTGCCCCTCAACAAGGATTGTACATCAGAACTGCCTTTAGAGCTTTTTAAAAGCATGAATTCTTGAGGATCTAGGTCAGAGTTACTTAATGATAGCCTCTGAGGATGAATTCCAATCATACTTTCATTAAAAAATACTAATTATTTTGTGGAACTGTTCTCATATATATTACCTGTATAGTTAAGTTTTAATTGTGGAATGTAATACAACATTTATTTTTTTTTTGGAACTAAAGTACGTGGCGTTACATTGCTGTAGAATTGCTTCATGTATGTTACAGGAGAGACTAGTTGGTGCCTTGCAAGAGAGAAAATGGTTTATGCCACTGAAATCTCTAATGGAAGTTTTAGCTCTATTTTCTCTTAATAATGCTTCTTGACTTACTGACACACTCTTCTTAATAATGAATTATATTCACCCTCCCATTCCCCTATCTAGTTTCTCTCCCACTTGACACTTACAAGTAAAGATTAGAGCTCTAGAGAGCAAGAACGTACTACTAAGGTAATTAGTGCAATTCTAGGCAGAATCAGGGGGAAGAGAGCCATACCTATTGATCATCACTCAGGATGTCTGTATTGTAGATACCCAGAGTATTTGGAGGTCCTGCGCTGAGAAAACAAAACTATGATTCCATCACTGTGATTTAAGTATAATTGATAAGAATCTATTTTTTTAAAGATTTTATTTATTTAATCACGAGAGACACAGAGAGGCAGAGACATAGAGGGAGGAGCAGGCTTCCTGCGGGGAGCCCCATGTGGGACTCGATCCCAGGACCCTGGGATCACAAGCTGAGCTGAAGGCAGACGCACAAACAAAAAGCTGTTTTTGATGCAGTTGAGTACAGAAGAAATATATCCAAGCTCCAAAGTGTTTTTAAGATTGTGAAGAGTTCTCTTTCCATGAATGATCAGGAAGGCATGTCTGCCCCAGAGGGGTTTGCAGATCCTCATTCCTTTCATTCCTTTATGTCTATTATTACAAAATCACTTTCAATAATAAACAACATAAATATTAAGTTCAACTATTTAATAGTATATCACAGACCAGGGCTTGTGCTAAGTGCTCTTCATGCACTCTCACATCTGTTCTGACAATATGAGGTAGGTACTGTTACAGTTTTTGTATTACGAGTGTTTACTCACATGTAATATTGACATGAATTGATGAGTGTAATTGCTGTAAAACATAGATTCCCTGAACTCATGCAACAAATATTTATTGAGACCTTAGTAAGTAATATATGGAAATAATAATTATAAGGACAAGGAAACATGAAATACCTTTATCTCAGCAGTCAGACACTGTAACAGCCACAAAACTGTGCTCACAAAAGAAAGGCAGATGGTAATAAATGTTGGTAGATTTGCCTCATTTCCTTTGCTTCAGTCATTTCAGAAAACAATGAGAAGAACTCCGAATTGGCATAATAGCATAAAATGAATCAATTTAAAATTTTACAGATCAAATGATAGGATATGCAAATATTTATTAAAGTAATCTGGGTCGGGTGGTTGGAGGATTTGTGTGGGCATTTAGGTAAAACAGTATTGGCCACAACTCATTAATAATCGAAGCTTGATGCTTGGTATATTTATATATTTTTATAATATATTAAGAATTAGAAAAAAGATCAATAAGCAATTTAAAACGCTGATGAGTTCACAAGCAACCAAATAGTTGTTTCATTTAATATTATAGTTCAGCAAGTGCATGAATTTCTCTTCCTCAACCAAAATGCAATTAACATCCATGAAATTATACAATTTTCTATTTGCCTTTGCCCACCTATAATAATTGTGGCTAACGGCCATCTAAATTATTCATTTTATATGGTGAACAAGTGATTGTTCTTAAAACAGATCCTGTGCTCTTTTAAATTGCTTTTCTTCATTCTCCAGTTGGCCCAGACCATTACTGAGTTAAATGTTTCTTAATGAAGAATACTGCCTCACTGAACTTTGCTTTGTCTGCGAATCACAGGAATAATTTGAAATTCCAAAAGTCCAGAACTGCATCTCAAAATAAGATGGCAAATGCTAAAATTCTGTATCTCCATACTATGGTCTTTTTCTGAAATGTATTTTTTTTTCTTTTTCCTTTAGAAACAATATACTGTCAGAGGAGTTTAAGATTTTGAAAAGTCTTAAATCTCTAAACCTGGATACAAATAGTCTGTGTGCTGATTATTCTAGGAAGTTGCTTTTATCAATGAAGACCTAAACAGAGCCTGTAATAAAATGAGTAGGAACATGCTGCAGGAGGGGAGAGGGTCAAAAGTGAGGCATTGACTAGTGTTTCTGCTTTGAACCTGCTTTCCCTACTGGTGCTTCCTGCGGAGAAGAGAAGCTGCTGATCAAATTGCCTCAGTCCAAGGCATTGATAGAGTTACACTTTTTAAAAGGTGAGCTCAAACTGTGCTGGAGCCATTGTGCTTTTTCCATTCCTCTTTATTTTCCACTTCCTTTGTGTGCCATCCACTTCCATGTGGTGTGGTCAATGCTGAAGTTGGCTGTACATATCTAATGATGTCACTTGCCCTTTCGCTTTGATTCTTATTAGGAGGCAGATAGAGAAGATAAAGCCAGTAGTTAAGAAATAGGGGAAGTAAAGGTTTCCTTTACACTGTGAGGTATAGCACAGCCTTTACCAGACCCTATGTCATAGTGTGGGTTTGGCTTGTATGCTAATAATTTGGAATTTTCCTTTGGATACCATTTCTTTCATATATTCTCTCCGTGGGATGTGTGTGTTCATGCTTGTTCAAGTAAGGGCCATGAGAGGCATCTAGTGAAATCTTCCTGGTGGGTAGAGTGGGTTAAAATTACATAAAGCTACTACCAGAAAAACATAATTCTCCACTCTGTACGTGCACACTTAGCAGCAGCATTATTTGAACAGTGTATATATATTTTTTTGTTTAATGGGCTAAAGACTTGGTTTATTTTATGAAATTCTTTTGGTGAGCAAATAAGTAATCTTAAATTTGTGGGCCTGACTCAGTGGCTTTGTAAACAAGTGGTGCAAACATACTGAATTGGAACTTGAAAGTCACAAAATCCAGAAACATTTACCTTTATTTTACCCATGTTTGCTTGCACTTCTGGTTGACACAGCACATCTCTAAGATATGGAAATCCCTTATCCTGCTTTACTTCCTTCAGGTGCTAGGAATTGATTTTGCAGTCAGCAGGAGCATCAAGCCCAGCTGTGTCCTTTTTCGTTTTTGCCTTTCCTCTGACTTTACCTTCTAGTTAGTCAGAAAGCAATCACAAAACCCCAACAGTGTTGAAATTGTAGTATTCTAAATGTCTCAGCTAGGCATCCCCGAACTTCCCAAACCTCCTGACTTTTCTTGTGATCAAGGACCCATGTAAGCCAAATCAAGTGCCTTCATACAGAGACACTCATTTAGCTAAATTATTATGTGTTGTAATAAAAAAGTAATCATTTTAATGTAAAACTTTTCACTATGGTGATAAAATAAATATTCATGCAATATTTAAATATGAAATAGCAAAATTAAACACAGACACATTTTATTATAACTGATGAATGTAATAAATTAGCATTCTGTGAGTATGCGATTTTTAAATTAGAGTTTTTTTTTCCCCCCTCTACTTTGGCTATACAGGAAACAAATTTAAACTTTCTTTCAAGTAATAAGTATGAAAACATAATCAAATGTAAAGTTTGGCTTCTATACTTATATCTCTTTTATCCACATTTGTTCCCACTTTTTGTAAACCAGAGCAAATGCCCAGGAAAATGGACCTGAAATAAACTTTATTAACTCATATGGATAATAGTACTGAAAAGTCTACGGTGGCCAAATAGATTGAGCTGTTTAGGGTATCTCGTAGATTTGTATGGGGCGGGATATATTTTAGGAATGGAGATACAAGAAGTTCCATAAATCAGATTTCATGCCTCTCAGAGATACTGAGGCCATGGATAAGTAAAATATTCTGATGGAAAGTATTAAACACAGGGCCAAGGGAGCCACAGTTGGTAATTTCATCGCCTCCAAATATAATATCAAGTAAGGCTTCATCTCTAAACCTACTATGCTTGCTGGGTAGGAATTCATGCTATCTATTTACATATCTTTTGATTTAAAAAATTAAAAAAACAGAAGTCTGAGCTTGATAATTGTGATATACCCAACTTCGTAAATGTTGGCATTTTTTTTTGTCAGACCTTTACATAGGCCAAACCTACCCAGGCAAAATTAAGCTTATCTTTCTGAGGAATTCCATCTGGAAATGATATGTAGACACTGGTGTGTTTTTATAAATTATTTATTTATTAATTTTCCACTTAAAAATCCTTTAAAGCTCTTCTACAGTCCATCAATTAAATACTGACTTCTCAGCAGGCCACTTCCTTTCTTCCACAATATAGATCCAAGTTCACTTACCTTCTTATATATATATTTTTTCCCCATGCTGGTTATTACCTTTCTTCATACTATTTCCATATATTCCACACATCCATTTTTGTTTCACTGCTCATCTTGAACACTGAGAAAGTTTTCTCTCTCTCTCTCTCTCTCTCTCTCTCTCTCTCACCCCATAATTGGATTTGTACTTTACTTTTCCTGAAGCACCCAGGGACATTTAGCTTCTCCATTGATGCTTAAGGCAGTTCCTTCTGTGATTATACAGTTGCTTGGATATTTCATAAACAAAAGTAGTCAAACCAAGGGGAACCTTTTAGCCTCAGAACATGCCTAACTTTGTTTAGAATATCAGGGTGTTTTCAGTGTTAGGTTTAATGGGGAGTAAGAGGACCAATGTGTACTGAGTACATATACAAGACTGGGCACTTGGTTTTATTACTGGGACAACTTCAAGTTGCTTTTGATCCTGCCAATGCTCCATCACGTTAATTAAAATAACTGGCATATTTTCACTGTAAGAACTGATGTATTTGCCGGGAACTTGGAGTCAGAGAAAGGATACTTGATATATGCACCCCGTATCCATTCATTTACATACCACCATGCCCAGGGAATAGCTGAGAAACCTGTTGCAATTGTGCACTTACAGTGTTAAAACGAAAACTGTTGGCTGTAATTTGAAAAAAAAAAAAAAAACTAAACTAAAATGGGTTCTTCTTGGTTATTTTTCTAACAGTACTGAAAATATCTTATACCTATTTTGCTTATGCAAGGGGTACTATCTCAGAGAATTATCAATTATTCTATGCCATAAATGATGCTAGCTCCAACTGTTTCCATTCCATCAAACCATTTGCTTCTGTCTAACATGCTTCCGTTTACTCCATGCATAGAGTCCAGAATTATTTTTATAAAATACATATTGATCATGCTACTTCTCTGCTCAAATCCCCCTCATGGTTTTTAGAATCGATTATGTACGACTTTTAGAATCGATTCCATATTCTTACTGAGGTATTAAAGAATCCCTGTAAGTTGTTTCTAATCTCTCTCTGTTATTATCTTCTAAAATACTACTCTATTGGACAAATTCTTCACCTTATGAAAACTATTTGAAACTGCATCAATCAGAATATAAAACAAGAGATAGAAAGCTCTGTAGGTACTTTAACAAGAAAGAAATTCAATACAGGAAATTAAGTGACTAAAAAACTGGTGGAAATGCTGAAGACGAAAACTGGATTCTCACTCAGGGTCCAAGAACAATTCCCACAGCAATGAAGAATTGATTCACTAGGGTGGCCACTTCCTCTGAAGCCAACACAGGAGCTAATGTCAATCAGAAAGCCCCTACCAGAGCTGACACCTCACTATCAGAATACTTTGGAAAATAGGCTTAGAACAGAGCTGTATAAAAACTACCACCAAAATTGGACTGAAATTGGTCTCCAATTCATTTCCTCCTTTCAGTTATCATTTTTATCATTGTTTTGGGGAAAATCAACTTCCACCTTTGGGAGAGAACAAGAGTCTCCGGTGGTTGTCCTTCTAGACACCTTTATGTTTCATTTTAAAGTGAGTTTCTTTTCTGATACATCAGCATTTGAGTGACGTCCTCAGATGTTTATCATACAATCTATTTTGGAGGAGAGAAAGTGTTCTTTTGTAGAGTAAATAATTTAAAAACCAGAGAAAGATAATTTAAGAGAGTGGAAGACAGAAACAATTCAAAGATCTGAAAATCTTAATTTATGTTGGTAGATTTTATTTCAGTTTCCTAATGATTGAGCATTATAAGAAAGATTATTTTGTGGCCTGGCCACTTTATACATGCTATCTATTAATCTTTCAACCACTTTTCATCTACCATCTTGGTAGGTATCCTTAATTTAACAGAAGAAGAAAATTAATCTCAGGGGAATAGATTTTTCCCATGCTTAAAAAGAAAATGTTAACATTAAAAGGTAATTAGGATTGCTAACAATCCTCTTTCTTATGTAAAATAACAGTCATTTTTTACATTCAAAATTTATGCCAGTAGAAAACATTAAAAACATTATTTTGTTATTGACTTTGCATTGTTTAAAACTGGAAGGAAGGTAAACAGAAATAAACATCTTTCAGTTAAACTCAATAAAAAGGTAAATTATTGTGAAAGAACAATTTACATTACTTAAATGGTGTAGAGAGGATTATTTGGCAACAACTCAAGCTACTCACAGGGGTAAAGCAATAGTATTTCATGGTGTGGACAATTATTGGTACAATGTGTACTTTTTTCTCTTTAATAATGGCATGTTCCCTTTTGTCACAACTGCACAAGACAGAATAATTAAAGTACATTAGCTACACTGTGGAAGGGACATTTGGTTTTAATTAACATTGGACCATAAGAAAGGCAATTTGCTTTATATTACCATTCATTCTTTGATGCACACATACACACATATACACAGAATCTATGCACTGAAAGGCAACTATGTGAAATGCTACGAAGCTTCTCAATCTGGAGTTACACTAAAGCCTAACTAAAATGTAGAAAATGTTTTATGTATTAGAAATCCTTTCTTCTCTTTGATATTTTAGACAGTTGTGTGGCATCCTAATGTAACATGACTTAAAGCAAGAAGTCAATTTTGTAGTGATTATTCCAGAAGCGGAATAGACAATCAACAAAGCCACCTGCCATTCATATGGCAGGAACAGAAAGCTAGAACTCACTAGAGAGTAAAATTGCAATGCATATTCATTTTAAGTTAGAACTTTAAGAAATGAGACTGACACCTCTGATTTGTCTAATTCAATTCAGTGAGAAAGTTTAACTTGTAGTTGGGTAGAGTGTCAATGAAACCTATTTCCTATAGGTTCGGAATGCAGGAATGCATATAGATTCCCTGCATGATAAACTAATGTAACCCTTCCCCCACCAGAAGGATATTGACTGTGTATCAGTTAGCTTTTGCTGCATAACAAACCACTTCAAACATGAAAGATTTAAAATAATGAACAGTTATTTAATTCATGAATTCTGTGATTTGGCAGTGGGTTGGCCTTATTTGGGTAATTCTTGTTTCAGGGTCTCAGTTTTATGTCTGAGCTCAACAGTATGGTCAGCTTGGAAGTGTTAATGTGGAATGACTGCAGCTGGAAGAATGTCTCCTCTCCCCATGGTCTCTCATGCTTCAGTAGGCCAGCTGAAACTTGGTTACATGACAACTGGGCAGGATTCCAAGAGAGTAGAAGTGACTCTGGATTCATGAGCTCTGGAGAATTGGCATGATGTCACTTATACTACATTATATTGGCCAACCAAGTCCTTCAGCCAGCCCATATTCAAGACCTGGAAAGCAAAATTCCACTTTTAAATGGAAAGAGATTCTAAGCTACATTGAAAGGATGTGAACATAAGGAGGACTGAAAGGTTGTGGCCAGTTTTTCAATCTTCTGTACCACATAGGGAAATATATTTTATTGGTGACAGAGTTCTCTTGATAATGAATTGCATGATAATGAAACCTACAAACAAAAGTAGGCTTCACAGGAGGGATGGAGATATATCTATCTATCGATCGATCGATTGATAGATATAGTTCTTTCAGTCTTCCCATAATTTTTTTAATGTCACCTCTGGTTCAGCATAAATAATCTTCTGTGACTCCTAAGTGAGATTCATTCCAAGTACCTCAGACTGCTCTCCAGCAGTTCTACACTTACACCAGTTTAACTTATTTTAACATCCAAATCTTCAACATTTCTAAATATGTCCTTTCTGGCCCCCAAAAATTGATACCCAGAGAATCTCTTAAAAAACTCAGATTAGGGATCCCTGGGTGGCGCAGCGGTTTGGCGCCTGCCTTTGGCCCAGGGCGCGATCCTGGAGACCCGGGATCGAATCCCACGTCGGGCTCCCGGTGCATGGAGCCTGCTTCTCCCTCTGCCTATGTCTCTGCCTCTCTCTCTCTCTGTGTGTGTGACAATCATAAATAAAAATTTAAAAAAAACTCAGATTATTTTGTTTTCATGTAGTTTCTTACATATGTATCACTATTCTCAAATTTACTTCACACTTTTAGGTGTGTTCTATACAGCCTAGGTCTTCCTTGCATAAGACTCATTGCCTTGAAAATGTGTTTTTACACATAATTTTTACCTTCATTTGAGTTCATTTAAAAATTGTATCTCATATGTTTTAAGTATTTGTTGATAGGAATGCTTTTGTTATCTATTTCCATTATACCTTGTAGGCAAAGATAATTTTGTCTCCTTTGTAGCATTTACTCAATCTACACTTCTAGGTATTAATTATTATTAGTGCTAAATTATCATCTGTCATCTCTATTATATACGCATATACATATGCAGATATATATGCATACACAGATATATCTATGCATGTGTGTATAAATGAGTATTTATAGATGGATGCATAAATAGATAAGTGATAAAATAGTTATTGACACTTAAATTACTCATTTGAATGTCAGATGTAATAGCAACATATTAAAATTTCAATATATACATGGACACAGATAAGACATTTTCTTTTTTTCACACTTTGATATGTTCCTGATTAACAATAATCATCTACAAGTATGTGCATAATAGTGCCCATAGAGATATTTTAAACATTATTTTTTTTAATAATAAATTTATTTTTTATTGGTGTTCAATTTACCAATATACAGAATAACACCCAGTGCTCATCCCGTCAAGTGCCCCCCTCAGTGCCCGTCACCCATTCACCCCCACCTCCCCTCCTCCCCTTCCACCACCCCTAGTTCATTTCCCAGAGTTAGGAGTCTTTATGTTCTGTCTCCCTTTCTGATATTTCCCACACATTTCTTCTCCCTTCCCTTATATTCCCTTTCACTATTATTTATATTCCCCAAATGAATGAGAACATACAATGTTTGTCCTTCTCCAATTGACTTACTTCAATTAAACATTATTTTTAACTCTTAATTGTAGAAAATGATGTGATGATTACCAGAGGGGAGGGCTGTGGGGAATGGGTGAAATAGGTGATGAGGTTTAAGGAATGTGCTTGTTGAGATGAGCACTGCATGATGTATGGAAGTGTTGAATCACTATATTGTATACATGAAACTAATATAACACTGTATGTTAACTAACTGGAATTAAAATAAAAACTTAAGTAAAAGGTTATTTTTGAGAAGAATGAAAATAAACTGTACAGTCTGAATAAGGAATTAATAAAGCACAAAGAAATATGAAATGAAAGAAGACTCATGAACATCAATGTGCTGCTTTAAGTTTTTTGTTTTTATTTAATCTTCAGTACCTAAATGAAAATGAGAATTAAAGTCATATCCTCTTAGGTTTTTCTAGAAAAATGTCTTTGGATAATTCTGAATCTATATAACAATAGTATATAAGTATTATAATAGTCATGGTTTTATTACACTTGAAGGCAATAGGAGCCAAAATTCTAAGTTCCTTCAGATGTCAGAGATATTCACTTAAGATTGGAGCGGTACCCCATTTTTATTTTGATGACTTGTAGTTGGATGTCTCTCATCACACTTGAGCTGTAACCTTTGCTACCTTGAGAGATACTGATAGACTCATTAGGAGCTGAAACTCTTGTGTCACGTGATCCTGGGGTTACATCTCTGTTCTGCTATTGAAATGTTTTTAGTAATAAGTTACTTAAAAGCCCCTTAGTGCCCAATTTTCTCATCTGTGAAATATGAGTAAGAATCACACCTGTCTTTCGGGTTATCATTAAATGAAAAAATATACGCATTATAAAACTGGTGAGGCGCTCATATTCAGTTCAAGATGATGATACAAATATCAGATGAAGTCCCTTAACTTTCCTAATGACCAGTATGTTTGTTATTCTTAGATTTTCTTTGCTTATTAAAAATGGGAATTAAAAATAAATACTTCATGGTATTATACATATACATGAATAAAATAATATGCAGACATGCACTTAGAATGATTTCTAGTAAATGGACATTCAATAAAAGTTAGCTTTCTTTTCAAAAAATCTTGAGACCAAATTGTAGTGATAGACTGTGTTAGCAGGATGCGTGTTGATGACTCTGAAAATCCAAATGACTGTGAAAAGTCTGTGGCATGAGCTGTAAATATCTGTTGTGACACAAGGATCATGAGAGTCACAACATGGGCGCGATCCTGGAGACCCGGGATCGAATCCCACATCAGGCTCCCGGTGCATGGAGCCTGCTTCTCCCTCTGCCTGTGTCTCTGACTCTCTCTCCTCCAGTGTGAGTATCATAAATAAATAAAAATTTTAAAAAATTAAAAAAAAATAAAAATAAAAAATGAAATCAAAGTCTACAAAGCTTAACGTGCCTAAAGGCATTCAATTAGGTGTTCCAGTTTGGTCTAATTAGGTCTTCTGATTCCAAACTCATGATTTTTTTTCCTCACTACATTACTCTTTCTTTCTCTCTCTCTCTCTCTCTCACACACACACACACACACACACACACACACACCCCGCAACTAAAACTTTTTTGAAACAAGAGACTTAAAAACAAAACTTTTGGTTTAAATTAACTTCTTCTGACTACTGCTCTCTACCTCCTATCATTGATCTGCTTTCACCTATCAGCATATGACAAAATAAATAATCGGAATGGTTTTAAAATAAACATATTTCAAGGAGGCCTTAGGCACTTATAAATTAAAACGTCCATCATGATATTTACAAACTCAAATAAATTGGAAACTACTATCACCTCCAAATTATAGCCCATTTGCAAAGCAAAGAATCTATGAGATTTTATGGGGCATTTCTACATACTCAAGTCATTATTTTAAATTACATTTTTTAAAACTTTATTTATTCATGAGAGACACACACAGAGAGAGGCAGAGACACAGGCAGGGGGAGAAGCAGGCTCCACACAGGGAGCCCCACGTGGGAACATGAAGGCCGGCTAAACCGCTGAGCCACCCAGGCTGCCCTCCCCCGCTTTTTTTCAATTACTCTTTAACAATAAGCCCGGTAAGCACTCGAGTCCAAGCCTTATCTGAAAGATCATTGTTCTTATTTTTACTAATTTTGCTTTAATTTTTTAAAAATTGATATTGGATTTTGCAGGAAATGTAATGCATATAAAAACATGTTTGTTGAAACCTCCAGCTCTTTTAGCCAGACCAAACAGTCTTCCATGATCCAGTCTAACTCATGCACAGAGCAAAGATGCTCTGACCCTTCAACAGTGAATTCTCACATTACCATGTCCCCTTCTGCTTTTCCTCCTTCTCTCCAACAACTTTTGGGTTCCAACCAGAACCAAAGGGTTATAACCACCTATAACCAGTCCTCAGGAGGCTCCCTAGGCTCCATATTGCTATCACAGTCTGATTACAGCAGCAGTAAATCCCTTGCACTGTGGACTCCAATTATTGTCAACACTAAGGTGGCCAACTTATAAATGTTAAACCATCCCAAACTGCAAATTGCACATCAAACTGCATATCAGGGAGTCCCAACCATGAAATACAAGGATCCAAAAAGAAGCTTAATGTCAAGCACTGGAAAGAGAGCTGAGAGGTGAGGACAGCCTTCATGGTAATGGAAATCAATGGCTAACATCTGAGGAGAAGATGGGTTGCAGATTGCTAGGATAGCAAAATGTACAGGCTGTGTTTCGAGCTCAAAATTACAGAAAGGTACAAGATTTAACAATGCACAGTTCTGAACATGCCCCACTGTACGTTCCGACATCACAAGTATGAAGTAGACCATTTACAAAGGGAGATGTGAATGGTCACACCGCATCCCATTCAAGTGCCAGAGAACATGTTGATTGAACTGGAAGACAGATTCTGCAGTATAAACTTCATAGTGAGCGGACAACCAGCCCTTTATATGTCATGCTGTGTAAGTAGAAGCCCAGTTAATTAGACAACTTTCACAAAGTGATGATATCTGACAAATTTTCACTCATTCATCTTTGAAGTGGAGACAGCTTCAGATGCAGTGTTTTTGCATGTGTTGCCATGAGCAAAACAAAAGAAGCTACGTGCACTGTGCTGCTGAGCATCCTTGTAAAAAGAGAAGAGTGCCAGTGTTTACCTTTAGACAACAAAACAAAAACTTTGAGGGAGACTTGGTGAAACTAGAATACCAGATCTCAGTAGTACCTCCACCAAAGCTTTTCTAGAAGAGAAATAATGAAATGGTGCAATTCAACACTGATTAAAGAAACTTATAGCATGATAACTATAGACTAATTCTTTTACTGATAAAAGATGTCAACAAGAAAGGTTCTGGTGTTTGTAGTTAATAAAACTAAGTTAATGAGTCACCACATGTAACAGATTAGATGTTACATCTAATCCAAACCAAACTCTTCCAATTCCTAAACTGTTAAACTGTTATGTGTTCACCAATTTTCAGTAAATATTTAGCGTTCAACAGGAAAAATTTAGATACAAACCTTTAACCCAGATGGAGACTTTTAGCATCTGGAAGGTCAGTCTGGACTATGTGAAAATGAAAAGCTTGAATAACTATCAATATTGAAAACACAACAGCCATACTATTAATAATATATTTGATTAAATTTTTGAAATAAATCCATATCTCTATTAACAGAATATGGCTTTATTAGGTAATATAACTGATAATATATATGTAGTTTATACTTATATGTTATTCACATGCATATAATATATATGTATACATATAGATGTATATTATTTATCCCTTAACTCTTAAATATTCTAGCTGCTTATACAGTATGTGAAGCCTACAGCAAATCTGAGTTTATAATAGAGAAGACTATCTAAAATGTGGAATTTTAAGCTTTAAGTCATATACATTTGACAATTGCAGGTTATGAGTTAATACAAACTTTTTAAACACATTTAATGCTTGCAATAAGGTTTATTGGTACTGCTTTCTAAATACTGCTTAACCTGTTTTCTCTTATACTTACTAAAATGGTAGAAATTATCAGTGTTCCATAGGTTTATGTCAAAAGAATAAAATTTTGAATATTTAAAACACATTTTTTCTCATGCCAAAATAGGTATTATTTAAGTGATTTTTTAAAGGAAAAGCAAACAGAAGGTAATTATGATTAATTTTTCTTTCCTCTCAATCTTTTGACTCCTTTCAAATTCCTAATTTTCCTACTACTTTATTTTCCATTAGATTTATTTTTTAACAAGATTTTTTTTTTTTTTAAGAGAGCTGTATTAATTGTGGTAACCTTCAAGTCAGAAAATTAAGAGTGAAGCCTAGGAATAGAAAAGGTGTAATTACACAGTCATCAAGGCATCATCTGAGTCTTAGATTTGCTGATTTTTTTAGAGTATTCATATTAAGATTCTAGCTTTTTCCTTTTTGCAAAGGATGATATATACTTGATTTGTTGAAATCAATGTATATGCTTTTATTTAATTTCTAATTACTAATTCAAAATGATGCATAACAAACATACCTACTTAGATTTCAGGTGCCAGAAGAGAAGGTGAATAACATTTTAATATTTAACAGATCAGGCATTATAATGATTTATGTTTATTATCTTATTTGATTCTATCCAAAAAACCTTGCTGGGGCACCTGGGTGGCTCAGTGGTTGAGTGTCTGCCTTTGGCTCAGGTTGTGATCTAGGCATCTTTTTTGTTGTTGTTGTTGTTGAGTTTCTCCTCCATTTTATAACATAAACTGGGGCTTAAAAATACATAGCTCTTCTTAAGTCTTATGGTACTCTCAAAAATATCTAAGAAAATGGGAGTATCTAATGCAGATGACAATAGGATTTCACCTCAATACAATATTTGCACCATTTTATTTTCAAGTGCACCATAGTTGTAAAAATTGTGAATAAAAGCTCTTAATAAATCAATTTACTAATAAGTTATTACTATTAAAGTTCTGAATAAATCAATTTACTAATAAGTTATTACTATTAAAGTGAAAATACATTCACCATTCTCAGAAATCCTATTTCCTTATTTTAACTAAACATGTTTGTTGTATATACATTTCAAATGTATTGGTGGTTAGCTCAATTTTTCTCAAGTCTTTCAAAGGATGTGGTAAAATAAAAGCTTAACCAATGTTACTGTATTTTTTGCTCACTATAGCTATTACTTCCTTATGTAGTTGGTCTCTAAGAGCATTATCTGAGAAAAAGAAATCCAGTACATGTGGTTAAAAATCATGTGATAATTGGCTTTTATGTCACGTTAGGGAAAATATTAAGCAAGTATGTTAATTTATTATTTTTGATTCCTTTCAAAACCTTTCTTTTACTCTCCTTTCTTCTTTTTGTCTTTGAGATGGATAAACAGATGTAAGGATAGTTCTGGAATGGTAATTGTAGTCACTAATTTCTGTTTAACTTACTATGCGGATGGCAATACCTAAAAAGTCTTTCGGTAATAAAACTGACAAAGTAATAGTTGAAGTTGATTCCAGTCACACAACACTGTGAAGAATTTTGTTCTGTTGCTTTCTGTGTATTAATACTTGAATGCATTAATGATGGGATTTGATTTCAGGGATGTCAATTTGGGATGTAGGGCATACAATGGTGGAATATTGAAAAGGTGAAAAGGAAGCCAGAGAGTTCATATGCCCATCTGATATCATTCAGTGTTATATGGTTTTCAATATGAAAGTTGACTTACTCGATTAACCAAGTTCACAACCCCTGAATCATCTGCTAGCCTTCTGCTATAATCTTCTCCATGGGGTTGTCATTTTTAGGACTGTGGTAATATTATATGCTTTTACAGAAATATCTTCAAATTATAATTATGACAAACTAGTTGTGGGACATAGGAGACTATGCAATTTAATGGATCAGTGAACACTGAACATATAATCTATTTTTTGAAATTACCATCTTGAAGTTTCTTTTAAAAAGTATATAAAACCATGTCTACATACATCTGTTAGAAAAATGAATGGCTTCTGCCAATTACATTCTGGAAAACCTTGACCCTTTAAATTTTTTTTTACACTCTTTGATCCTATATGACCTTACTTTATGTGAGCTTTCCACATTCCAGTGAGAACAAACTGTTTTTATCACAATAGAATATTATAGATACTTCTATTTGTACTTCTATCGCTATGCTGTCATTATTTGTGTATGTTTTTTCATCACTTGTTTCAGGCTTAACTTGTTAAGGGCACAGGTATCATGTCATTATTCTTTTTTCATGTATTTCTTTCCTTTACGAGCTGAACAGTACCCGAAGCAATGAACATTCTTCAAAGAAATTTCCCAAAGTGTTTTTGAACCATAATAATAGCTCAACTAGTATTTGAACTACCGTGCCTTAGAGAAGCATGGTATGAATTAGTGAGCCATTGCTACAATGGCTACGAGCATTTAATAGGAGACAGCTTTTCTCTAAGGGTGCACTTTCTCCTAGCCTATCTCTCTAGATACCAACTCACCTACTCTTGTTTTCCTTGGAGCTTTGAGTCCCTTTATTTTTGCCAGACAATTTTTTGCATTTATGATGTTTATTTTCTTCTTTTTTGTTAACATTAACCCATTTACTGGTGGGGGGCAGCAATGTGTCTAGATCAGCTTCCTGACCTCCCAACTCTTCTTACAACTAGAGGTGGCCCATGATGCATCATTGCTAATAGGATGTAAGCTGGAGTTGTTAGAGGTCAAGAAATCATTTTAAAGAAGATAAAATCAGCTGGTTTGGGTTTGCAGTTCTTGTAGTTAAGGATACTTGAGTAGCAAGATGGAAGTTTGTATTATAAAGCTGCCATATCCCTCCTGGACTGATCTCAATACTTCCAACTGGATTAAAACATGTTTCTACTTCATAAAAGTAAACCTGAAAAAATGTTGTAGTCAATAGTGCATTTAATAGAATGAGAAATAGCAAAATATATTTTATGGTTTTCAAAAAAATCATAGTTCTAAATGATTTCAGCTTGATTTGCTAAAGATAGTGTTAATTAGAGAGAAATGTTTCATTATATATTTATATTTGACAATAAAGTGATTATCTCTTATATTCTTGAGAACACTACTCATAATATTCAATAATAGCACTTGAAAGTAGCATAGGATGTGTATCAGAAAATACTTAAAATGAATATATAGATATTTAATTTCTTGAAATAATCCAGCATTTAGAACTAACTTCAAAAGGATAAAAGTTACTTTATTTGTTTAACAAAAAAGACCAATAAAACACTAATCACTATGATAAAATTAAATTGTGCGACATGTTACTTAACAATGGAGAAGCCATTCCAACAGCAGTAGGAGACTGAAACTATTATAACACACAGAGGAAATTGTGGACAACTAAGGGAAAAACCCATGCCGGTATCATATTATACACCATCTGAAACAAGGATGATGAGGTGAATCTCTAAAACTTCCAAGAGATACTGTGCTATCATAAAAGGTCTCCTGTGATGAGAGTTTCACAGCCTCTGTCTGAAGCCTAGCCAACACTTAAAAATAATAGGAGTCTATTAGTCTGTCTGTTCCAGCAGAATATTCTTCATATTATTTGAACCCATTGTCCTATAGGAAATATGAACAACCAGTCTTTGTTCTAAGAATAAACCATTTTGAAAATCATAGACAATTATATGGTGTCTTGATTATATCTTTTCAAAATTATATAAATCTGAATTAATTTTCTATAAAAAGACTTTTAAATGAGTCTACTTATTGCCAGTGTTCACTCCAAACAACTTTTTAAACATGAGACTATGAAAGGACTATAAAACTTTAACAGAATATTATAATTCTAGGTTTAAAAATAACATGAAGTGTCATTTAAAATTGACCATTATGCTCTCACTAAGAAATCATCAATAAGTAGTCTCTAGCTTGTGCGTGGATTGTTTAATAGAGGATTATGTACTGTTCTCATTCTAAATGAATCAAATAAACTTTTCGCCACTTGGTTCCTAGATCCTGCTTTTACTCTCTTCTGCACATGACAACCCACCACCACCTGTGTAGGGTTGTCATGCTTCCTCTGAAGATTTCTTTCTGTTCTCCAGGCTAATTTCAAACAACTACCTCAACTATCTCTAAAATGAAGAGTACTTTGATTTTTTTAAATAAAAAGTGACCTTTTTTGAACAATATATGTAGTCAAAATTTTTAAAAATTCCCCTCCATCCCTAAGACTAGAAAGTGTTTATGCTTATGGTTGATTGATTGAACACAAATGTGATGCTTCCCATGAATCATTTTTTTTTGAGAATTCTTAATCCTTACTCCTGCCAGCATATAGAAAGCTTTCAGTAAACATGGCCAAGCAGGGAAATGAATGGGCAAAGGAATTAAAAAATAAATTAGTTTAGTATGACCACCTCCAGATAAAACAAAGTTGGCTTTCCTTCATATTTGCAACCCTCTTAAAACAGAGGACCATTTTAAATTATCCATTACAGAATTCTCAAGGATAATGGGAATCTCAAAATTTGTATTTTGGAGAACACAATTTGTTTTAATCAGGATTGTCTTCATTTCCAGTCTTCCTTTTTTTGCTCTCATTCTCTGTTGTCCTCTGATGTTCATTGCCATCAGTTCAGGCTTCTTATCTCTTCATCATATTGTGAAAATACAATTTGCTCAAATCAAAGTATTTTTTAAAATGTTTCATTTATTTATTAGAGAGAGAGAGAGAGAGAATGCATAAGTGGGGGAAGGGGCAAGGGGAGGGGGAGAGGCAGACTCCTTGATGACCAGGCAGCCTGGACCAGAGTGGCCCCTGGGGCTTGAAGTGGGGCTGGGTTCAACCTGGGCTTGAAGTGAAGCTTGATCCTAGGACCCTGAGACCGTGACCTGAACCAAAAGCAGACACATAACTGACTGAGCCTCCCAGGCGCCCTAACTCAAGCCAAAGTATTTAAATCCATGTGTCTTTTTTTTTCTGAAGAGTATCTGTTCCTCTTTAACATACAAGCTCCACCAAATGCCACTTGTTATCTCCTTTGCAGCTATTCTTTGGACAGAATGCTCAGAAATGAAAGAGAGCTAAGGAGTCCATATATTTTCTCTGTCATTTTCTTCTGTTATAGCATTGATCCCAACCTGCAGGTGGATGAATTCTTTATGTTTCTGCTTTTTAGATGGGTAGCTCATGGAACATTTCAGGTTAACACTTAATTTTCTCTCTTTTTTTCAAGATTTATTTATTTAGAGCAGGGGGAGGGGCTGACGGAAAGGGAGAGAAATCCCAAGCAGATTCTGTGCTGAGTGCAATGTCATTTGTGAGGTTCTATTTCAGGACCCTGAAATCCTGACCTGAGTCAAAATCAAGAGTCTGATGCTTAATGAACCTGAGCCACCCAGGCACCCCCACAGTTAGTTTTCTTGTATGCTAATTAAAATAGTCTAACTTGCATCTGAGACTCACCGTATCTTTCTGTGTCTGTTCAAATTGCCCAACATTGATGTAATGCTATCACAGGTTTTTCATCAATAGCAGAAATATAGCACATAGTCCTTCCAGCTTAGTCCTTTATTGTGATTTTCTCTTCCTCTCTCCTCTTATTTCAACTCCAATGATCTTCAACTTATCTCCAAACTACTGTTTTTGAGGTGTCAACATGTCTTATCATAAGTCAATTTTATTTAGCATATTACTTTCCCTTTCCTTTATTTTTTGTCTTCAATCTCTTCTGACCTTTCTGATTTTCATTTGGAATATTTCTTATTAAGTATATATCTTCAGGTTTGCATATATATATATATATATATATATATATATACACACATACATACACACATATTCAGTGACTGATCAGATGGATTTATTTATTTTATTAATTTAATAATCTTGATTGAACACCAACTATGTGAAAATATTTCACAAAATCAGAGATGCAAAACTGAAATAGAAAAAAATTCCTGATTTCAGTGGTCTATTAAAGAAGATATAAAATTTGACCAAGTGTAATATGTATGCTGCTCTCTTTTAAGAGATTCTTTTCTTTCAATTTTAAAGCTTACTCTTATTTTTCTGACCTGGCTCAGTTTTAGTACAAACTCCTAAAATCATTCTTTTCCCAGGCTGAGTTTGATGATCAGTCTCTGTGGTTTGATAGCATAATATAGCTAAGCTACTTATCATGAAATATCATAATATTTGGCTTGCTTATCTATCACCCTTAAGGACAGTGAGCTCCTGGAGTGTATATATACATATATATACATATACGTGTGTGTGTGCGTGCATGTGTATAGAGTACAGAGTAGATAATACATTGCTTTTGAGTACTTGAATGACTATATTCTATATTAAAGATTTGAAAATTTGCAATATACAACAATGGGAAGATGGATGGATTATCTTCCTTTGCACAATGTTTTTTTATTTACCATTTAGTACAATGAGTTATTCATTTAGCTGATGATTATACTTGTATTCATCCATATAAAATCTAAAAAATATTCTCTACATTTGTGGAGTAGAAATTTGTAGATTATTTATATTCTACTTCTGGAGTGTAACATGCTTTAGTTGAATCAATCCTGAAATATTTTGTTATTCAACCAAATTATGATTCAACTTTGGTTCCTATGTTTATAATTATATGAGCCTTTTTTGAAACTGCTTCTATTGATTAGGTGGGTCTCATGACTATCAGTTAAAGATGAATGGAAATCTCATACTAACATCATCATATTAATTTCCATTTTAAAAGAATTTTCTAGCAATTCTCATAATAAACCCTTCAGATAAACACCAGGGTTTATCTTACTTGTTCTGAAGTGTATAAATGACCTCCCCTCCTCCATTTTATATCCCACTTATAGCATCATTAAGTTGCTGGCTCAAATTTAACATGTCACTCTTCATTTTTATTAATGGCTCTTGTGAAATGTGCTTTTGTAATTTACTGTCAGTGAGGGTCCCTGAGATACTGGAGGGGAGGCTCCAAAGAAGCAAGTGTCTACACGGTCTGCTGTGTGTAGAGCTCCAGAATGAAAAGCTGCTGGATAAACAACTTACCTTCTTGTGAATATAAAATTTAAGAAATACATTTTAATTCTTAAGACTTAATTTTATCCACTTACTGTAAGTAATGAAGTAAAATGATTCTGATTGATCCTAAAGCTGAATTGTGCCCTCAAATTAAAAAAAAAAACACAACAACAACACTATATTTACAAATCAGTGGGATTTTTTTTTTATCTAACCTCTTCAAATATCTAGGTCAAATATCTGAATGTTGTTGTTTGTGAAATAAAGCATTTGGATATCCTGAAGCCGTGAATGAATTCACCTAGTTTCTGCCTTGCTACATTTGAAAATCAATAGTTAAGTGGAGACTGTGGGGGAAGATGGCACTGCCATCTCCAGCCCCTGAAGAAAGTCAATAGTATTTTAAGAGAGAAACTGCAAGCCTTAAATTACACATTAGATGAAGAAGAGCTAATGCAAATAGATTGTTTACATGTCTGACTTCTTCCCCAGCTCTGAGCACAGTGTTCTCTCCAGCAGGTACGGGAGATCAAGTTTGAGGATAATTAAACATTTTCTGCTGCCAGACGACATGATCAATTGAAGGGATAAAGTGCCACAGAGTATGTTCCTCACTTGAGATTTTCCCAGATGTAAGAGACACAATAAATTGGGGTAGAATTTTCTACACTGTCTTTTAATTAAAAATAAACATTGGTATCATTATCCCTCGTGCACTACTGCCTGGAATATAACAGTAATATTGATAATACCACTACTAAAAAAAATAATTTAATTATACTGTAGAGCCCTTATGTGTTTCATCGCCTTTATGGCAGAATCACATGAAGGCATATTTTTGGCTTATGACATTTTGCTTGATAAACTTGCAAGTGCAGCCATTTTTATTCACATCCTAAATTTTAGCAATCATATCTATTATATGTTTTAATTTTTAGAATAATAATGATAACTTTCTCCATTTTTTTCTTCTAATATGGGATGTATTTTAAGACATTGAAGCAGCTTGGGGAAAAAGACTATCTTAATGGAGTTAAAATAATGGTTTTTATCAACAAGCACTCATAAACACTTTCCATCTCATCTTCTGTAAGTACTAACAAGCCGTTGTTGAACATTCCTGATTCTTTTTCCTAAATATTATTTCACTTCTGCTAATTTCCCTTAAATCCTGAGCTGACATAGCAAAGATACATGCATGTACATATAAAGACAAAATCCTTTAGGATAAAAAAGGTAATGTTTTAATTAAACTTTATGAAAAATCATATCTCATTTCTATTTGCTAAAGGAATATATTCACATTTTCAAGTATATCACATGTCAAGTATTGGCAAGTGATGAATCCAGTATATTATTTATTTTGAAAATATTTTAAAATGTCCATCATAAAAAACCCCAAAACAAAAATAAAGAAGTAAAATCTGTCAAATTAACAAGTTAAAAATTTTTTCTCACACCTATTTTTGATTGAATGGTATACAGCTGCCAGTATTTGATAACTTTTGACTTACAAAAATGGCACATTTACTTCATTGAAAGTAAATACAAACATTTATATTTAAGGAGAATAATAAATTTGGTATTTCCCATTATAATAAAACCCTCAAAATTATGACTTAAAAGTGATTTCTTTTACCATTTTTTATAAAGTGTAATGTATACTTCATGCATTGCAATGGGAAATATATTGCATACCCTCCTTTGCCCTGAAAGTTTCCAACTTTTGAATGGAAAGTTCTTCCATCTAAAGAAAACTGTCAGTTACCATTTTCAGAGAATTTGCAGATTGGTACAGAAGAATTTCATCAGTGGAGTCAGGGAAGACTGGTTAGGGTGCTGCTGTTGTGCATTCTTTGTCCTCCATAGTCTTGACCTGTATGAATCTCATTATCTCTATTATTTGTTTAAAGGACACCAGAGCCTTCCTCTGGGATTAAAATGTATAACAAATATACAATGCCCAGTCCCAAGGCCAAGACAGTGTGGACACTCCCTCCCACTGACTAATTTGTATGTACTTAATGGGACCTCAATGTAGGCCACACCTTCTATCTTACTTTGGGTAAACTAGAAATGCTCTGGATTTGGCTTTCATTGACTGCATTCTTTACAATAAAATGCAGCTATCATTTTCTCATGTGGCATTTGTTTTCTAATTTCTTCTTTATTAAGAGTGATGGATATAGGGGATCCCTGGGTGGCTCAGCAGTTTAGCTCCTGCCTTCGGCCCGGGTCGTGATCCTGGAGACCCAGGATTGAGTCCCACATCGGGCTCCCTGCATGGAGCCTGCTTCTCCCTCTGCCTGTGTCTCTGCCTCTCTCTCTCTCTCTCTCTCTCTCTCTCTCTCATGAATAAATAAATAAAAATCTTTAAAAAAAAAAAGTGATGGATATAGGACAAAGAAAGACCAAAGTGGCAGTGCTACAAATGACAGAAGGAGCATTACATTGCAAATGCAGACCTGGAGATGAATGGGGGTGAATCCTGCAAGTTTCAGACCTCTGAGAGGGAGATCTGGAATCCTTTTGTGCTGAGGTTTTGGGGGAATCTGTCTTTCTCTACCTATAGTCATAAATTGTGAAGACTATTTTAGTTTTTTGAAGATTTATTTATTTTTTAGAGGGGGAGGGAAGGACGAGGGGGGTGGCGGGAGAAAGAGAATTTGGAACAGAATCCCATCTGAGCATGGAGCCAGACATGGGGACTTGATCCCATGACCCTGAGATAATGACCTAGCCCATATCAAGAGTCGGATGCTTAACCAACTGAGCCACCCAGGTTCCCCATGAAGAGTATTTTAAATGACAATTTTTCTGTCATCTTATTACTCCTACAACAACTAATAACAGATAATATGAAATGATTACTATCTGCTAATTCTATATTAAGATATTATCTAATCTCTGGGATGATAATAAACATCTACATTACAAGAGTGCATGGGCAGAGACAGCTGAGAAGAGTAGCAATTCTAATCAATAGATAATACCATGTGGCTTCTCCCCTTTTCGTAACCCCCACATTTGGTAAGGACCACAGTAACCCACTTTTATACACAAAGAAACTGAAGATCTGAGATCATAGTCTTTGCCTATGGTCAGTGCTAGACAGCAATGGAGGCAGGATTTAAAGTCAAGTCTTCAAGACTCTAAAGCTCACATCCCTTTGTGACTGAGCAGGATAGTGTACAGTACAGAGGAGAGCTTAATATGTTAAGAGTTATTGTTTAATGCTGAGAACAAAGGCTGCATTCCTCACAGAGGAGTCAGAAAGAATATCCCTTTTGGGGAGACTGAAGTCTCTATCAGGGCTGAAGGCAAGCACGGAGAGCTTTAGATTCCTTGCCTGAAAGGTTACGGCTCAGGGAAAAAGTTTAAAAATATAAAATTGGGGCAATGGCTACCTAAATCTCCATGTAATTTGTTTGTAGTAATCACTTTTAAATTAAATTTAATTTTTAAGCTTTAATATAATAATCAGATCTTTTGGTAGAGTGTGTATTATTTAGAAACAAAATAAAATCAGGGCCCCAGAGTGGCTCAGTTGGTTAAATGCATCCAACTCTTTTTCTTTTAAGATTTTATTTATTTATTTGAGAGACATAGAGTGAGTGAGAGAGAGAGAGAGCATGAGAGGGTCAGAAGGAGAAGCAGACTCCCTGCTGAGCTAGGAGCCCTCTGTGGGGCTTGATCTTGGGACAACAGGATCATGACCTGAGCCAAAAGGCAGACGCTCAGTTGACTGAGTCACTCAGGTGCCCAATAAACACATCTGACTTTTGATTTCAGCTCAGGTCAGGATCTCAGGATCAAGCCCCACATCTGGATTTCCACTTGTTTTCAAATCCTGACCCCTGTAATGTCAAACTTTTAGAACTTAATAGCCCTGTGCCTTCTGGATGTCATGAACCTTTATAGATAACTAAAACTCATAAGAGTTTTGGCTCTTCCCTAAACATAGTTTTTTTTTTTTTTTTTCCTTCTGGCCTCCTTATATCAACTGTTTTTGTTACTGCTTTGTTTCCCCACATCTCTCAAACCCTTGGGTAAGAGACCTCTTAATTCTTCATGATGCCTCAAAGCCATACTCTATCTCTCCTCTCTTGAAAACATACCAAAGCCATCCAACTTTGAATCACATGTCATTAGCTATAAATTTACCGTGCACTTCAGGATCACTTACCCTTCTTTCGAGCTAGATCACTGTTGCTCTCTTCAACACTAGTTCTGTTGTGAGTCTTGATGATTTTAAAGCCCTGGTACGTATGTATCTGATTCTTTCTCTGGTTTCTCCCTTCCTGAAATGTTTTCAATTTCCATGTTACTTTAGCCATCCATTCCCACAGGGCAGGTTTTCTAGTCTTGATGTAAAATTCAATCATCTGGTATCACTTAAGAAGTACAGAAGCTCAGGACTCACACTGGAGTTTTGGGATCTGCTTTAATTTGTTACAGTTTACAAAAGAATCAAGAATCACTATATTCACATTATCATGATCAATTATTGCTACTCTAGTAAGTTCACATTCAAGAATCCTATTCTCCAACCTCTTTATTCTAGCCTAGTTCCTCTACTGCTCTGATTTAAGCAATCTTTTGACTTCCATCAAGATCTACCTTTCATTAATACTGTCAATTTTTATTGTCCTTCACAAATCTGATGTCTTCACTGCATTCCATACCAACTAAAACTCCATGGTTCATGATTTAAAACAATTTTTTTCAGTCTAACATCAATGTCCTTACCTTTGTTTCATCTCATATCAATATCTGCAAAATCTCAACTCTAGTTACCTTCTCTTCCCTCTACTTTGTGAATGAAACTGCCCAACAGAACGTGGCTGGTGAAAATCACAGTTGTCTCATTTAAAATTCATGATCACTAATCTAAGTACCCTAAGACCAGAAATCTCTTTTGTTTGCTGTTATATCATAAGAGCCTAGAGGAGCACTTAGAATCTAGAAGGAACACAATAAATATTTGTTATATAAATGCCTAAGTGTCAAATTGTCCTTTAGCAAACTTAATAGCCCTGTGCCTTCTGGATGTCATGAACTTTTATAGATAATTAAAACTCATAAGAGTTTTGGCTCTTCCCTAAACATAAACATTGGTTTTTGTTTGTTTGTTTGTTTTCCTGGCCTCCTTATGTCAACTGTTTTTGTTACTGCTTTGTTTCCCCACATCCCTCAAACCCTTGGGTAAGAGAAATGGAATGGAAACCTGGTGTTTCCATTATCTTCCCCTAGCCTTATCATTTTTCCTCAAAACACTGATTGTTTCCACCCTAACTTTCAGCTAATAACTTTGCTTATTATTTCACTAAGAAAAATAGGACAACTATCAGAGAACATAAGTCTCACTATTTCTACCCACCTAAATGCAATGATGGTTAAAAAAGAATGTGCTGGAAACTATAGGAAAACCTGATGGCATTAACAACATAGAACTTTTAAAATGGGGGGGGGAATATTTTAAATAATGAATAAAAACAAAATGAAAACTTGGGAAATACATTTGCAATATATATAAAAATATTACATAAACTTCTACAAAAGCCTTGTAAGATCATTGTGCACAGTTGAAATAATAAACAAAATGTAGTTGAAAAATGCATGTTAAAAAGAATTCAAGATGATCAAGTTATTTAATGTCATTAATAATCAATGTAAGTTTAAGTATTTCTCTCCATCATACTGATAATGACTAAAAATGAAGAAAATGCTGTTTTTACAGCCAATCATTCTGTGAACATGCCCAGACTAGACAATATTTAACATGCTCAAAGCATGAAAACAGGTCAGAATTTCTGAAATATACTAAAGAAAGGAGACAAGTCTTTTAGGCCGTTGTAGGTTATGGGATAGAGTGTAGATTTATTTAGAAGTGAAATGGGAATTTCTTTGAAGTAGAAACAGGCAAGTGACAGACTTTAAGTCTTTTAAAGGTCACTATAGTTGTGATGAGGGGACCCTGTGAGGACAGCAGACGCACAGTGACTCAGTGGTATCAACGTTGTTGTAAATGAAAGATCGTGATGTTCTGGACCAGCATGGTGGCTGCAAATATAAAAGAGAATAATTAAGAACCATTTAGGAAGCCAAATTTTCACAAATTGCTCTTGGTGTATTGTAAAGCATGATTGATAAAGAGAACAAGCAATTTGTTCAAGAGAATATTTTAGAAATGACAGAGCTGTGATTTGTACTTGGCTCTGCCTGATTCAGTGCCCTATGTACTTTCACAGAGGTAGATATATTGGGTGTGAAAGAAACATGAACATCAGTGCCCTTCAGTTACTCAGGTCCCTTCAAATGCACTCAGGTGGCCCTAGCAGTGTGTTCTCATGGCAATGCTTCTACAAAAATATTTAAACTATGGTTCAGTCCACTCTTATTCTGCTCGGACTCATCTCTCCCAATTCTCCTAATGTTGGGTGTGACCAAGATGGCCTCAAACTTCTCCTGAGCTTGACTAAACAGACAGGCTTCTTCCTGGCTCGAGGCACTGAACTCTTTCCCTATGGGTATGCTTCATAACATCTGTAATTGTAAATTTTTTCTCTTCCTTTTTTTTTTTAACTAAATCTCTTTAAAAGCCTCTTGCCAGTTTTAAAACCCAGGAATATTTTTTCTCAAGGGCATGGGGTCCAGTTCTTTATAAAATGGGATCATCAAGGAAGATCGCACACCTATCCCCTGATCTTTGTAGAATTGGAGCCCAATTTTATAGGTAGGAGCCTAATTTTGATGGGCATCTTACTGTAAGTTGTAAAACTACCTCTTGTCATGAAGATATGAAAAAAAATCACTTTGTCTTTGAATATGACCAGTTACCAAGCACAGATGGTGTATGAGTCTTCCCATCTCAACTCTTAAAAGCTCCTCCACCTTTTGTTTCAATAGCACTGAATTCAAATTGCATTTTATTCTCTCTCATTTATTGCAATAGCCTTGAATAAAGTCTTCCTATCCTGTTTAGCTTTTCCTGGTGCAATTTTTGTTTTGACAGATTCCTTTGAGTAACTATAGTCTTTTGGGAACCCAATTAAAGAAACATTAAATTGGGGATACAAGCTAGGTTTGGCGTGTATGTATGAGAGAGAAGCAGAAACAGAGATAGACAGAGAGGAGGGAGAGATCGCAAGTACTTCTGTGGTTACTTCAGTCATTGCTAAGTTTTCATAAGCTTTCATAAGACAGCACTAAAATTAAATCTTAAACTGTCTGATATAAATGCTAATGACCTTAATGATATATAATATCATCCGCCTCACGTCTTATTTTAGGGCATTCTGGTCAATCCCTAGTCACTTCTAAAATTTAGCATTCTGACCCATCTCCTTATCTGGCTCTACCTATATTTTCCACTCTTGCCCACTTACGTCCCATCCATGCCCTCTACTCCACCTCACTCTTTGCCTCTGCTTGACTGTGCTTTTATTATATTCTTGTTTCTGCCTAAAATGACTCACTCAATTACAAGTTTACAGATTCATTTGAATTTCTAGCTGGATAACATAAAATATTAAAAATTATAACTATAAAACAAACCAAAAATTTAAAAACAAGGATTTAACCAACAAGTAGTGGTTACTTCAAAAGATATTTAAGACTAGGCATTGTTTAAAAAACCAAAAGCAAAAAAAAAATGTCCTGAAATCTTAGTTTATACATGAGAGAAGCTCAACAGAGATTTTGACAAAATTCGAACAAACTTAGAATTTATATGATATTTCCAATAATGAGTTTGAAACCAATATAAGCTTTTCTAAATAATAATTTTAAAAAGTCTCATCACCTATGTTAGAAGAAGAAAGACTGGAATTTATTTTTTCTTTCTACATTGACAATGATCTTACAAGATTGTTTTCATTTGACGAGATGATCAGTAATAATAAATCAAAATGTAAAAAAGAAATATTATGGAAGTAATAAGACAGTAATTTGGTAAAAATATAGTTTTCTGGATTTTTGTAATCTAGCAATGTTTGTAATTTTCTGCAGTGTGCTATTTGTTGTGATTTATATAGTCATTTTGAGATTTAATTTAAGAGTTGTAATTATGCTTTCATTTTCTTGCAGAGGACACATCAAACTTTCTAAGTTTCAAAACCTAGATATGCTTCTGATTTTTCTTCTAAAATTGTCGGTCTTAGTATGTCAGGCAGCACTTCATAAATATGTTTCATTAGAGAAACAGGCAGCTTATAAAAAAATGGAGGGGGTTTCTGATATTTCAGTAGGACATAATGTTAACATTTTAATCTGATGAAGCTGTTCAGAGAGCAGAGATGTTTTTAGGATCAATGAAAATGGTTCTGAAGAATAACACATCATGGCAGGATTGCAAGAGGATGTTAAGTACTGAGGACCATATAGCACAGCAACCTGAGGCTGGTGTATAAAATGAGTCATGAAAGCTGGTCTCCACATCTAGGATGAAGGATTAAGAGTCCATAATAGGGACAGCCTGGGAAGATGGGGGAAAAAAACCCACATGTATATTAAATTATTTATTACTTGGGTCTGTATAATGGTTGAGTGCTGGCATTGGATACGATAATATTGCATATAACGATCCCTTTGTAAATTGTGAGAAAACAAGCCCGATTTCAATGTGGATAAATGAGGACTTCCCAGAAGTTCATGTAAAAACAAACAAACAAACAAGAAAGCAGTCTGTGATGGTCAAAGCAGGGAAAGCAGGGTGTGTAGTAGGACAAACTTGCAAACAGAAGCATCATATTCAGAAACCATATCAATATTTAAATTTCAATCTTTTCTCAACTTAAATATTTCCCTGTAGCCCATTTTACTTCCATTCTGGGACAGTGCTAGGTATAATAACAAGGGGCTCAAAAGGAATATCATTCTGGACATTTATTGACCATCATTCTGTTGGATCATGAGGAAAACCAACACAACTTTTATAATATAGTAATAATAATCACAGCAAGAGAAAGAAGACTGGGGAGAAAATTAAATGATTCTGAGAAAGCTCATTATAATTATATTTAAAGAAGATTAAACTTCCACAAGTTAAATTGTTTATAGAATAGAATTTATTGTTTTCACTGTCCCTGGTACCATGGTGGCAAATAGTTATCCTCAATTTTTACCATATATTAAATTTAAAAGCAAGTACCATTCATATCATGCTTCATTTCATGTACAAATCATCTCCATATCTATTAAATGGTTATTTAGGTATTTATGCTTTGGTAATTTAGATATTTTATATTAATTTTAAAGAGAAACATCAGGTTTTTGTTTTTTGTTTTTAAAGAAATATTTATTTTAGTGAGAGAGAACAAGTGAGTGAGGGGAGGGGCAGAGGGAGAGAGAATCTGAAGCAGACTCCCTGCTGAGCTAGACATGGGGCTAGATCTCACAACCCTGAGATCATGACCTGAGCCAAAATCAAGAGGTGGCCACTTAATCT
Source organism: Nyctereutes procyonoides (assembly GCF_905146905.1). Lineage (NCBI taxonomy): Eukaryota > Metazoa > Chordata > Mammalia > Carnivora > Canidae > Nyctereutes > Nyctereutes procyonoides. The sequence continues at coordinate 10,848,536 of NW_026575148.1, read as the reverse complement.
ACTGAGCCACTCAGGTGCCCCAAAGAAACTTAATCTTCTAATAAATAGCACTAAGAATTTTAAATAGTATTTTAATGTATGGGTTTATACTGATTTATTTATTTATATATGGATGGATGTGTTTATTTTCCTTATTACCACATATTCTTATACTCAGTTTTTATTAATTGAACAAAGTCTTATTTTATCTGAAGATGATGAATTTTTCTCAAACTGTCCCAGAATGGAAGTCAAATGGGCTACAGGGAAATACTTAAGTTGGGAAAAGATTGAAATTTAAAGATTGATATGGTTTCTGAACATGATGCTTCAGTTTGCAAGTTTGTCCTACTACATACACTGCTTTCACTGCTTTGACCATCTCAAACTATTATATGGAGATAAGTTTCTCAAACTCATAAATTTTTCTCAAACTCATTGCATTCTTTGGAGCATCTTAGCCAATCTTATATTGTATAGTGAATATAAAATTTGCATTATTATTTAATTATGTAAATTACTTTTGGAATATAAATTAATATGTCCATATGCAAGGTTGGAGATTAATATCTATCTCTATCTGTATTCTGTAATAAAATGGCTGCAAGCCACTGTACCAAATTCTTAAAGGTAGCAGCAAGAGATTTATATGTGAGAAGTGGTCAGGATTCTAGAAAAATCAAGCAGCCCTCTCAGTCTATTTTTTCACTTTTAATAAAGGTATGGGTAAGAAACTTATCCGTTAAATTGTGCTCTCCACTCAGAGGAATGTCCCAAACACCTCATACCTTAGAATACCTTTATTTGGATATAGAATCATTGAAGGTATAATTAGTTGAGATGCAGTCATACTGGAGTAGAGTAGATCCCTCATCCAACACCTTGATTTTGGACTTCTAGCTTCCAGAACCGTGTAACAATACATTTCTGTTGTTTTAAGCCACCCAGCTTGTGGTATTTTGTTACAGTATACCTAAAACAAAAACAAAACAAAAAAACTAATAGAGATTATGGTATCAACAAGAGTAGTGCTGCTGTAAGAAATACATAAAAATGCGGAAGTGGTTTGTAATTGGGCCACAGGCAGAGGCTAGAATAATTTTTAGTTATGTGATAGAAAGAAGCCTACATTACCTTGAAGAGACTGTTAATTAATAAGTTGTTACTATTTCATATATCTTGCATAGGAGCATACAATACATCTCACCCATACCTGATTTAGATGATATTTAGATAAAACTTTATTGCTGATGTCGGTTTGGGTTAGGACTTGTTAGGGAATGTTGGGATTGGGTGAATATATTTTGCACGTGGAGAAGATATGAATTTTGGAAGGCCAAAGGGCAGTCTCTTGAATTGTGTGCCTCCCCCCAAAAAAGATTGGAGAAGTCCAAACCCAGAATACCTCAGAATATGCCCTTATTTTGAAATAAGACACTTGCAGATATAATTAGTTAAGATTAGATCATACGGGAGTAGGATGGGGCCCTAATCCAATATGGCTAGTGTCCTTGTAAGATGATGGGCTGTGTAAGGAGAGTCACATAGGGAGAACATTATATAACAAAGGTTGGAGTTAAGTAGCTACAAACTGAGGAATGTCAAAAATTGCCACCCACCAGAAGCAAGGAAGGATTCCTTCATAGGTGTTAGAGGAACATGGCCCCTCCAATACCTTGATTTAGACTTCTAGCTTTCAGAATTGTGAAGCAATGCATTTCTCTGTTAAGCTACCCAATTTGTTGTACTTTGTTACAGCAGCCCTTGGAAACTAATACAACATCTATGCTCTTCTGTTACATATATTTTAAAAAAACCTCAAAAAAATTAGCACAAGAAAAATGATACATGCCAATGAACAGTAGGAACTGATAGATGTAGACTGTAGAAACCAGAAGAGCAAGTGTCCTGTCTAAAGGATGAAACCCTTATTAATCTTCTCACACACGGAGATTTGGGTGTTGACTTTAATTTGTCGAGAAAAATTTAAAAATTGAAATTTTAAAAATATTTCTTTAATTATAAGTTATCTGTTTAAAAAACCACCCAGGAGTTTAAGCAAAATAAGACTCAGAGAGTATCTAGGTCAGAGACCATTGATTGGCAACCTATAAAACTGGTGTTTAAGGAGTAGATTATTAAAGTAATTATAGAATATGCCTGTGGTTATTCAATTATGATAATTTTTTCCAACCATTTAAGTGTACCAAATAAGACTTCTGCCATTTTCATCTTCAACCAGTGCGACCCAAAGAAATAGAAAGAAATAATTTTGCTGCACCTTGCCTTTAAGTTGTGCTACCTGTCTTCATGATTTCAGACTAACGTAATTCTTATGCCTTTGGTTGTTAAAATGCTTTTATCATCATAATTTTACTAGCCTGCTCAGCTGATGGTAGCAAGATATATGAAATAGTAACTACTTATTAATTAGCAAAGAGACCTCTGGATGATAAATTCAGCACTTAATTGTTCTTCTTTAAAAAAAAAGGCTCATGATATTTTTTTTTTCTGAGCAATGATGCCTAAATCAGGGCTTACTTACACTATTAGACACACTATCTAGTTTTCAGTAATTTTGGCATTGTTTCTTTTCCTAACTGTACTCTTATAGTTCATTTAATTTTCCAAATTATCTCTGAATCACAACTCTAGAAATAAATATTAAAAGCCCCTTAAAAAAAAAAAGCCCCTCACTGGTCATAACAGTATGATTGTATAATGGCTTCCTATGAACACGACCTGGTCTCTAATGAACCCTCATTCACAATCATCATGGCAGGTGATTTCCAATTAGAAATTACTTGATACATCTTTGTAGAGGGAAAACTTTTTTTTTTTCTCTAACAAGAAAAAAAATACATAATGTTTGGCGATGTGATTTTCAGCAATGGGGTAAGGTTTATAAAGAGCAAATTTGTAGCTCTTCAAGCAATTAACATTCAAACTGACTGTAGAAATGAAAGCTTAAATATTCAATTTTCTTATTTTGATTGTTAAGGGAAAACCCTTTTACAGCAGCAGCATTCCATTTGTTTTGGTTTCAAATCCATTATTCTAATAAATCAGCTTTTATTCATGTGAATATTGATTTGGATTTGTTTTTTTAAAAAGAGAAAATGCACTTAATCGAGAAAACCAAAGAATTTACAACCCCTAGAAAAGGAGAGAAAATAAATGAAGAGAATATAAAACCTAGTTCTAGTGCAAAAGCCATTTATACTGTAGTTGAAAAATACTTTGTAAATGAAAACATACTATTTATAACACCTGTAAAAAGAGAACAACATTTGTAGAAACTGTTGGCCATGCCTTAATACTTGCTGGGGAAGGAAAGTTTATGGATTTTTCTCAGAGAGGGCTAGCTCTTCTCTGGCTGTCCTGTTATAAACTTTTGCTAATTAATAGGCTGTCAACAATGCCTCTAAAATTTCCATGACCATGGTTCCCAGGAGTATCACCCAATATAATTCCTCTATTTCAAAGACCCATATCCACATTGTAAAAAAGGCCGTGTTTACCCGCCTACATGCTGGTCTCTGATTATCAGCACTTCTAGAATTATTTTTGGAATATAATAAACAACTACTCTTTTGATTTTGATGCAAAAGCATATCCATGGAAATAATATCTTTCAAAAATTCATGTTTATGTATACTGTGGATTCATGTGGATTTATTGCTTATGATAAAGCATGAATGTTTTTACACGCACAATAAAAATAATTTTTGTCAGAATTCAATATATCTACCTTCCATATTGAGTTTTCCCAACCCACCTCAAAGTAGAGCTATCCTCTAGAGAATAGCTGCAAACCTAAAATGAAGTGTCTCCAGGGACTGACTACTAGCATCCACTAGTGCCGATCACAGGGGAATTCTAGGGGGTCATTTTGGGCTGCCTAGCTTCTCAATCTAACAGATCCTATGGGTCAGACTTTTGACAGTATCTCTGAGTGAGGCCCAATTCTGCATGTGTGCTTAGGTTTGCATGTCATTATATAAACATTAAATAGATCACAATATAGATAATGCTATTTGATAGACTTCAAAAGAGAAATGCAGAAAGTAAGGAAAGGAGGAAGGAAGAATGGAAGGAGATAGCCCAGACCATTTTGACCTCTTTGAGGTCCAGACCCTTTTATTAATCCTTCTTTGGATATTTTGTTTGAAATCAATGTTTGGTTTTTATCTCTTTGGTTTCATACCCACGGACCCTGCTTTCCCAACCACTTTGGATTGGTGTGTATGTCTCTAGATGGTCTACCTGAGTTCTTGGAGGAGTTATTTCCGAAGATATTGCCTCTCAGGAATGCCATCTGGTTTGTTAACTCAAAGCAGCTTCTCATGAACATATGTCAGGCTCTTCTCTTGTATTCTAAATTGGCTTCCAAGAAATTGCACATGTCCAGGAGAATTTTCATCCTCATACCGGGATGGAGAGCTGACATTCCTTAAGTAATAATAAGGATAAAAGTGTAAATAAAATTTCAGTTTTGAGAACTATCATTCTATCTGAAAACAATAAAGCAGGAAAAATAATTGAAATTTCATCAATTCTTGAATAAGGAAGAAAATTAAAAGTGATTTATGCTGTGAAAGCATGGAAAAATTTTGTTCCATCAAGTTAGAGCTTTTCTTCAAGGGTTTAAGATATAAATGTGGGGAAACAAACAGTGGAGCCATGGTATGTATGTAACCCTCATCATGTTGCATTACTGATCTGTTTCAAAGTGTCAGTTATTCAAGAAGCTGTGGAAATACCTGATTGGGTAAGTTCACAAGGCAAATATGTGTAGAGGTTACAAGATAAATAACTAAGGTCAATTAACATCTGTCTGTAAGTTAATTAGTAACTCTTCTACTTTCATCGCATTTTATAAATAGGGGCTATAATGAAAGTAGTGAACAACCTGTGATATGATAAGGCCATTTAAAAAAACAATTATTAAGCAATAGGATATAACTCAAAATGTGAACATAATGGTATAATTATATCCTAGGACATTTTCAAGGCTTGATATGCACTAAAATGCTTCTGGATCCTAGGAGGGTTATTAATATGTTTTACACTATAACCTTATCCCCCAAAGTTGCCTCATTTCAAAGATAAGGAATGCAGTTATTAGAAGTAAATATTATACCCAGAGATAAAGAAGATAGGAATTATGGAGGACTGCACAAGAATTTTGGAAGAACTTTAGTGTAGGATTGTTTAGTATGGATTTAATTGATTTGGTGTTAGAGGGTACATCTTCCCATTACATTGAACTGTGACTCACATCCATAACAAAGTAAAAATCCTGCAGAAATCATGTAATTAACAGCTTAGAATTCTACCTTTAAGAACTTACTCTCCCTCACCTCCCACCATAATGTCATACTACCATATACAGTTGTCTCAGGTTTTAGGCACCTTAATGTCATACAACCATATACAGTTGTCTCAGGTTTTAGGGTCTGCTAGCCAAAAATTTGTAAATCTCCTCCAGTTTCCTTATTACAAATCATTCCATTTTATTTAGGGCATTGCTCATGCCTCCAGGCTTAAAGGACTCTTGGGGGAGGGATAGAACACCATATGAAACATGTTTTTATAAAACAGAAGTCCTTGAAGTTTTGTAAGCAATTTTCCTACCTGTTTGTGCAGACTCACCTTTTATTATTACTAAGGAATATAATTCACAAAGAAATAAAATAAAGTGATTAAGTTCCTTTAGTACATTTTATGCGTGTCCATCCACAAAGCATGTCTCCATTTCTACTGCCCTATGTAATTCTGTAAACATTAAATAATAACTGTGATTAAAGAATGTATCCTCAAATGGATTGTACCCAGGGATTTTGTGAACCAAGAATAAAAGAAGTCACATAGTTGCTTTGTTAGAGAAAGGATAAATTGTTAACAAACTAATTTCTAAGGCTGCTTCAAATATGTACATTTTGAATAGATATCTTGCATAACTAAAATATTACACCCTTTGAAAAATTCATTTCCCCTACCCTTAATCTCTGGCAACTATCATTCTATTCTGTGCTTTTATGAGTTTGACTACTTTAGATGCCTCATCTAAGTGGGTTCATGCAGAATTTGTCCTGTTAGTTGGCTTATTTCACATAGCATAATGTTCTTCAGGCTTATCCATGTTGTCATGTAAGGCAAGATCTCCTCTTTTTTTAAGACTGAATGATACCTTATTGAATGTATATATGACATTTTCTTTATCCATTCATCCGCAATGGACGTTTAAGTTGTTTCCACAACTTGATTATTGTGAATAATGCTGCAGTATACATGAGAGTGCAGTTATCTCTTGGCATCTGTAGTTAATAATACTGTATTGTACCTTTAAAATTTTTGTCACGAGGATAGGTCTCAAGTCAAGTGTTCTCAGCACAAAGCAAACAGGCAAACAAACAAACAAACAAACAAACAAAAAAAACAAGCACAAAGTGGCAAGAGGAAATTTTTGGTGGTGATGGGTAAGTCTATTACCGTGATTATGGTCATGGATTTGGTGTGTATGTACATGTTCGCACCTAACAAATTGTATACACTTAAAATGCATGTTTTGTGTAAATGTAGACCCCAATAAAGCTGATAAAATAGATACATTTAACACAACATGTAACTATTGCTTGTATAATGGGAAACTCTAAAATTGTTTTGAAGTTTTTCAGCACCTCATCCTTTACCTGGTCCTTGGGAACAAACTGATGGTTACTACAATGGAGGTGGGTGAGGGGATGGTTAAATAGGTGATTGGGATTAAGGAGAGCACTAGTGACTAGCACCAGGTGTTGTATGGAAATGTTGAATCACTATTTGCACACCTGAAAGTAACATCACACTGTATGTTAACTAACTAGAATTTAAATAAAGACCTCTGAAGAAAAACTTGGTAAGAAGAAAATAAAGGAAAAAAGAAAGAAGAAATAAAAACTTAAATAAAAGTTTTATTAGGTTTCAGAAGTGACAGATAGATAGGAGATAAAGGAATCCATTTAGGAGAGAGTGGATTAGGAATAGATCTAATTGTAAACACAAGATCCATGATGAAGTCATGGATAAATTGGACTTCATTAAAATTCAGAACTTTCGTTGTATGAAAGACACCTTCAAGAGAATGAGAAGTCGTCGACTAGAAGAAGATATTGCAAAAAACACATCTGACAAAAGACTATTATTCCAAGTATAAAAAAATCTCTTAAAACTCAACAATAAGAAAATGAACAACCCACTTAAAAAAGTAAAGACTCCTCACCAAAGAATATACATGGGTAGTATATAAATGTATGAGAAGATGTTCAATATTACATGTTATTAGATAAAGGTAAATTAAAACAATGAGATACCACTACATTCCTATTAGAATGGCAAAATTGCAAGATACTGACTACACTAAATACTAGCGAAGGTGTAGAGCAACAGAAACTCTTTCACTGTCGTTTGGGAATGCAAAATGGTACAACCACTTTGGAAGATAGTTTGGCAATTTCATACAAAACTAAACATATTATAAAGATCCAACAATCTTGCTCCTGGGCATTTATCCAAAACCCAGGTAAATCACTATTTTGTACACTTGAAACTAATACAACTCTGTATGTTAACTATACTGGAATTAAATTGATTTGAATTAATTAAAAAAAAAACCCTGTTGAAAAGTTATGTCACCTGGAAAATCTGCAGACAGATGTTTATTTCAACTTTATTCATAATTGCCAAACCTTGGAAACAACCGAGATGTCCTTCAGTAGGTAAATGAACAAACTAGTACATCCAGACTATGAAACACTATTCACCAGAAGGAAATGAGCTATCAACCCATGGAAAATGATGGAAGAACTGTTAAGTACACATGACTATTATTCAGAAAAAAAAAATCAGTTCATAGGTAAAGAAAAGACACAGAGGAGCCTTAAATACATGTTTCAAAGTTAATTAAGCCAGTCTGAAAAGGCTGCATGCTTTATGATTCCAACTATATGACATTCTGGAAAAGATTAAATTTGTAGAGTCAGTTAAACAATCAGTGGTCACCAGAGATTGTGAGAAGGGAGTGGTGGATATCCAGAGGGTTTTTAAGGCAGGGAAATATTCTGTATGTTACCATAACAATGGATGCATGTCATGGCATGTTCATCCAGACATAGAATGTACAACACCAACAGGGAACTGTAGTGTAGACTATAGGTTTTGGGTGATTCTGTTTTTTTTTGCGAAGGGAGGTCATAGATCCTAACAATTGTACCACTCTGGTGGAGATGTTCCTCGTGGAGTGGACTATGCGTGTATGGTGTCAGATGTATGGGGAATCTTTATGCCCTTTCCCCAATTTCATTGTGAACCTAAAACTGCTCTTAAAAAAATCTCAAAATAATTCCTGCTTCCAAAGAGTTTATATGAGTTGGGTTGGGGGAGGGGAGGAGAAAGTGAATACATGCAACAAGGAGATAATTTTTGTACTATTTTAAATCAAGGGAAACACCTGGGAGGAGATAACACCTGAGCTCAGACACGAAGACCAAGGAAAATCCAGCCCTGAAACCATTTAGAGAATATTACTGCAGGCAGAGAAATTAGGAGTTGCAAAGGTCCTAGTGGGAATGAGTAGATATAAGGATTCATGAGCAAAAAGCTAAAGACATCTGGTTTTTAAGTACAGTCCTTTATCTGAAAAATGAAACTTCTGCAGCTTATGCTGTTTTTGATAACAGTTTCCAAGTAGTAACATAATAGATATTACTTTAAGAGTAAACTATTGTGGAAGCAATTCAATTTATTGGTTCACTTCCTTTGGTGATATTGGCAAGCTCCGTTATTGTAATTGCTAAGGGAAGATTAAGAGAGGAATATTATCTGACTCACTGGAGATCAAATTAAGTTATATGGCAAATTGGTGCAAAAAGAGAAGATAAGTGGTTGTTTTGTTTGTTTTAGCTTATTTAATTCTATCAAAATATGTTTTAGATGAAACGTAGGAGTTAATGAATGAAGTTTTACAGACCCGAATATTCTATAATCGAGTTGGGCTATATTCAGAATTTTCTGAGGCGGATTTTTGGGTTCACTGCTTTCTGAAATGAGCTACAGAGCTGTCTTGAATCTCAGGCAAGATACTTGCAGCCAGCACACTTGAGAAATAGATAGATGACAGCAGGTATTTACTACCTGAGTAGTTAAATAGATATTTGTAGACCAATTTTCTTTTCACTGTGCTTCACCAACAGTAATTTATAAGGTGTAGCCATTGATTAATTCAAATTGCACATGTCAGGTTGAGCAAAATATTATTTCATCAGCTTCTTACACTGACATCTAAAATGTAGAACTGTCTCTTAAAGAAGCTCAAGTGGATTGTGAGGATATTTTAAGGTATTTTAAATAGGAAAGAACTTCTTTAAAATCAGAATCTTCTTTTAAAGAAGTTCTAACATTTTTTTTTGCAATTTTAAACAGGCTTTTAAAATATATTAACAAATTATATTAAATGTGTAGTCTGATTATACCCATTTATCTTTGTAATGTATTAATTGGCAGCCTATTATACATATATAACTCATATCCATCTATTTAAATTACAGACATTTTAGAGATACATTTTAAATGTGATTATTTTTAAATCATATTTCTATATATTTTTAAATCTGAGAAGTTGGAAAGGCTGCTACTGACCATGTATTAATTATTCTACTAGAGATTATTTAGTATTGAATTCTGAATGGGTACCAAAATAATATATTCCTAGAATAAAAACTGAATTGTTTTTGTATTTTTGATTACTATGTATAACTAGAACACAAATTCTGCAATGTGTATAAGATCCATAATTTTTTACCATAATTATTATAGGCCATGTAATTTTGATAATCTTTGTTATTTTCATTTTATGGTAATTAAAGTTTTCCTAATATTTGCAATTATAAAGTAATATGAGTAATAAAGATTAACACGTAGGGACTTAAATACATCATTTCAATATATGAGAATGATAATTAAAATGTCACATAGTTGTATAATAAGTTTGATGAATTTCATAAGGTCAACAATTTTATTTGTTTTTTAAGGTCAACTATTTTAATTACTGTTTCTTATTTTTAGTAGTCAGTGGTTGAGAAATTGTTTTCTGTTTAGTAATTCATGTGCAAGAATAGTTTGTAAAATAGGAAAACACATGGATAAGGATGTTGAGAAAATATTGATATGCCTAAGCGATTTGTTAAAATAAAGTAAATTATCCTATTACAAATCATTTCACTACAAACACGAAGGATAGTTCAGTAAATAAATTGCAAGGAACTAATTAACTTGTCACAATTTCTGATTTTTATTCAGATTAAATCTCAGCACTGCCAATGCAAGTTGTGAAAGTTTTGGGTCCTTTGTATAGAAGATACGCTAGTGGACATTGCCTCTGCTCATTGATTTTCCATTAGTCCCAGTTTAGAGGTCATAGATGGTGTGCCAGACTCAGAGCCACTAGCTGTGGCTACACTTCTTGTGGCAGTTTACTAGATCATTTTGGGATTAACTCATCAACAATAATTTACTTTGTTCAACCCTGTAAATACAGGGCCCAAAAAGCATGTTAATAAGCATTTATTCCTGAATTTAGGCATGATTTTTCAAGGCCTTGATTATAGAAATAATCTGATTGATTTGCCCTTCTTGATAATCTACTAATATTGTAAGGAACTAGATAATTGTATTTAGTAAAATAACAGTTATTTTTATAAGGAATAGGTGATAATTTGTATACAGAGAACTAATTAACTATTTCACTCTCTTCATGAAGGCCTTTAATTCAATTAAATTAATATTTTTATAGCCACATTCTGAGAAGCTAACTAAATTTTGTGCAATTCATCCAACATAACACAGAACAAACTTTATCTTACAACAAATGGCTATTGACCTTTGACATAAAAATTACTACTCTGAGAAGAGTAAATGTGACAGAAAATAGACATATGAGACTTTATTGCTCAGAAGCATTTTTCCAAGTATTATACTCTTAAATCACAGATGTGATAGCAAATTTTATCACATTGTTAGAAATCATTAATTTCCTCTTTATACTTTCAAAGTATAAATAAAATTGAAACTCACTCAAATTTTATTTTAATGATACTAATATATTTTTAGAAATTGTTTCACAAAATGGCTAAAGATAAGCAAAGTTGAGGAAAAAAAACAAAATTCAAGAAATGAATTTTTTCATGCAAAGACATAGATCATTCCTGCTTACTTCTTTAGATAATAATATTTTTTTTTAAAGAAGCTTACTATATTTTTTTCCCTAGGTCTTCCAAAACAAATTACCACAAATTGGGTGGTGTAAAGCAATAGAAATTATTCTCTCACTGTCCCAGGGGCTGTCTGAAATCAAGGTGTCATTAGGGCCAGTGCTCCCTCTGAAGGTTCTAGGGAAGAATCTTTCTTTGCTTCATCCTAGCTTCGGGATGTTGTAGGCTATCATTGATGTTCCTTGTATTGTAGGACCATCGCTCCAAATTCTGCTTCTGGCTTCACAGAGCTGTCCATCTTGTACATTTTCTGTCATTTTGACATCAGCCATCAGGACCCATCCTAATCCAGTATGACTTCATCTCACTTTTATTGGATCAACAAGGACTCTATTTCCAAATGACATCACATTCATAGGTACCAGAGTTGAGGACTTCAACTCTTTTTTGGAGACACAAACCCCCAACAAATACCACGAACTTAACTTTCACATTAATGTTTAACATAAACAATGCTTAACATACCCTAAAGTGTAACATATATAAAGCAAAGTAATTGAGTTTTTGGAAATCTTAGCATTCATGATAAGATAGGATAATATTCCTCCTGTGAGAGGGTTTCAACTGGTAGTCTAGCATTACACTTTCTGCAAAGTCATCCTGGGTTAGTCAACATTTATGTTTCAGCAAAAGAAAAACATATGGCCCAAGGAAACTACTACTTTTTCTCATCCTATTTATTTATTTTCTGCTTATGGCTACAACTTCAGTACCATTAAGTGTCATTCCTTGTCTTATTTGAAAAAAAAAAAAAAAGATACTGAGTACTTGATGTTTGGAGAGTTCTACATTCACCAACACTTGTGTATGTAAATGAATCACTCGTTGCTCTCCAAATTTTCTAATTTAATCTCCCAAGGTAACTGTGCTCCAAATTCTAGGGTTCTTTTAAAAAGTTTATCAATTTTTCAGTCCTCATCAGAAAAGTTTTCACAACCTCTAGTGTCCAAGTGCTAGAGAGTATACACTGCCAATTCCTTCTCAGAGTGTATCTTCTTCTTCCTAATTGGAATGTGTTAGAATTGTACTACAGAGACTATTCCAGCCATGCACATCCTACCTAACAGAAAGAATCCCTTTTTACCACTTTTGGAAGAAAACCTCTTAATAGATAACATTTTTTTTCTTCCTTTCATGATATCTTTGTAATTTTCTAAAGTGGGAAATTCTCTTGAAAACACACGTCAGTTGTTTTCTGTTGCAAAAAAGAAATGATTGCAGCAGGATACATTTTAAGTATAATTAGCAAATTTTCTGTAGTATTTATAATAATAATAATTCTGTATGTATTCCATTTTATCCACAAAGCTAAAGCATTATATAATAAACACTATCTAAACTGACAATTTTAAGTACAGTATTTAAATAGAGCTTAGATGAGATTATTTATGCTTAGGAAATACTACATGTGCTTATAAGCAACTAGGAATATGACAATTTATATTTATCAGTAAATATCACTTAATTCGAGGAACAGAATATGTTTATTGCCCCAGAATTTTTCACTTTCCAGGCAATTTTGTTTCAACCTTACTTCCCAAGATCTACCTTCTTTGTGATTTTTAGTATTATTGATTAGATTTGTCTGTTTTTGCCTTTCATTTAAATGGATTATTAAGTATACCTTCCTTATCTATTTGACTGTTTTCTCCTTAATATGTTTTTGAGATTCTTAATGTAATGTTCTTTGAGTTTACTGTTGTATCAATAATTCATTTCTCATTATTGACCAGTATTCTTTGATTATATCATAATTTTTTTAACCATTCTCTTACTGTTTCTTTTGTTTTCATTTTTTTTGTTATGAATAATGATAACATGAGTATTCTTATATCTTTATAAACATGTATTTCTACTGAGTAAATACACCCAGATGAAAAGTTGGTAGGTAATAGAGTAGACCATTTTTAAAGTTTTTATTTAAATTCCAGTTAGGGGATCCCTGGGTGGCGCAGCGGTTTGGCGCCTGCCTTTGGCCCAGGGCGTGATCCTGGAGACCCAGGATCGAATCCCACATCGGGCTCCCGGTGCATGGAGCCTGCTTCTCCCTCTGCCTATGTCTCTGCCTCTCTCTCTCTCTCTCTCTCTCTCTCTCTGTGACTATCATAAATAAATAAATAAATGTTTAAAAAATAAAAAAATTAAAAAAATTTTAAAAAAATTCCAGTTAGTTAATATACAGTGTAATATTAGTTTCAGGTGTACAATTTAGTGATTCAACACTTCCATACAATGCCTGGTGCTCATCATGAGTGCCGTCTTAATCCCCATTACCTATTTAACCCATCCCTCCATTTTCCATTGGTTTGTTCCCTAGAGTTAAGTCTGTTTCTTGATTTGTGTCTCTCTCTTTTCTTTCCTTCTATGCTCATTTGTTTTGTTTCTTAAATTCCACATATGAGTGAAATGATATGATATCTGACTTTCTCTGACTGATTTCACTTAGCATAATACTCTCTAGCTCCATCCACATCATTATAAATGGTAAACTATCATTTATTTTTATGCTGAGTAATACTCCATTGCATATATATACCACTCTTTATCCATTCATCAATCAATGAACACCTGGGCCGTTTCCATAGTATGGCTATTATAGATGATTCTTCTGTAAACATCTGGGTTCATGTATCCTTTGAATTAGTATTTTTGTATCCTTTAGGTAAATACCTAGGAGTACAATTGCTAGATTGTAGGGTAGTTCAGTTTTCAATTTTTTTGAGGAACTTCCATACTATTTTCCAGAGTGACTGCACCAGTTTGCATTTTCAGAAGCATCCCCCTTACTCCACATCTTTGTCAACACCTGTTGTTTTTTGTGTTGTTGATTTTAGCCATTGTCACAGGTGTGAGATGTTATCTCATTGTGGTTTTGATTTGTAGTTTCCTGATGATGAGTGATTTTGAGCATCTTTTTGTGTATCTGTTGGCCATCTGGATGTCTTTGGAAGAATGTCTATTCATGTCTTCTGCCTATTTTTTAATTTGATTTTCATTTTTGGGGGACGTTGAGTTTTAGAAGGTCTCTATAGATTTTGTAAACTAACCCTCTATTGGATATGTCATTCGCAAATATCTCCTCCCATTCAAGAGGTTGCCTTTTGGTTTTGTTGATTGTTTCCTTCATTGTGCAGAAGCTTTTCACGTTGATGACGTCCAGCGGTTTATTTTTGTTTGTTTCCTTTGCCTTAAGAGACATACCTAGTAAGAACTTGCACAGCCGATGTTAAAGAGGTTACTGCCTGTGTTCTCCTCTAGAATTTTAGTGGTTTTATGTCTCCACTTAGGTCTTAAATCCATTTTGAATTTATTTTTGTGTGTGGTGTAAGAAAGTGGTCCAGTTTCATTTTTTGGCATGTTGCTGTCCAGTTTTCTCAACACCATTTGTTGAAGAGACTGTCTCTTTCCTATTGAATGTTCTTTCCTGCTTTGTCAAAGATTAATTGACCATGCAGTTTTGGGTTTATTTCTGGTTTTTCTATTCTGTCACGTTGCTCTGTGCATCTATTTTTTGTGCCAGTATCATACTGTTTTGATCACTACAGCTTTATAATATAACGTGAAGTCTGTAATTGTGATGCTTCCAACTTCTCCTCCCTCCCTCCCCCCAAGTTGCCTTGGCTACTTGGGATCTTTTGCGGTTCCATGCTTTTTTGAGGATTGTTTGTTCTAGCTCTGTGAAAACTTCTGGTGGTATTTTTATAGGGATTACATTTAAAGTGTAGTTGCTTTGGGTTGTCTGGACATTTTGACAATGTTTGATCTTCTGATCCCTGAGCATGAAATTTCTTTCCCTTTCTTTTTTGTCATCTTCAGTTTCTTTCACTAGTGTTTTATAGTTTTGAGAGTACAGGTCTTTTACACCCTTGGTTAGGCTTATATTGATTGCTAGATATCTTACTGTTTCTGGTGCTGCTGTAAATGGAAATGATTCCTTAATTTCTCTTTCTGCCACTTTATTATTGGTGTACAGAAATGCAGCAGATTTCTGTACATATGATTTTATATCCTAAGACTTTACTGAACTTGTGTATCAGTTATAGCAGTAATCTTTTTCCCCTTTGGGTTTTACAACTAATCACATTTCTCTGAATATTCAACTCTTCACATAGTAAACTAATCCCAGCATAGTGTCACTCTAGCATTGTTAAGCCACTTATATATTCATTCACATTTGCAGTATATGACTAAATATGATAAAGCTTTGATTTTGTCCTTTCTGTATAATCTATTATTTTTTATAGCAGATAACAAAAAGAGGAAAATATCTAGCAAAGTATTCTTTGGGCTTATTTTAAATGAAATCTACAGTATGAAAATATGCATTTTCTAGGTGAGTATGAGAAATTGAAAGATAACAAAGGCCAGAGCCTTAGAAGAAGAAAGTACAGAAGTGATTTCTTGGAAACTGCTTGAAGACAGTAGAAAAATAGAGTTTGCAGTTTCTGACTTCCTGGTAACATCAGAAAACCAAGCTCAAAGACGCTCTCCCAAGCCTAATTTGAACAAGAGACTGGTTGTGGGTTTTGGTTTTTAGCACACGATAGCATCTCCTTCCCCTAACGACTTCATCATTCAGAGTCTAAGTTCTCTCTTAGAGCAGGTTTCTCTGCTTTAGTGGAATGTATCTTAGCTCTCTCTCTCTGTTTCAATCTTTATTTTTCCATTGTTGGTGAATCATTACAATACTGATAGGTATATAATGCAGGAAATTAAACTTTCATCTATTAAAAAAACAAATTTGTAAGAAATTCTCATATAAACAGCCTTATACATGACTGGTTCTAAAGTTTGGAATGTTATAGCAAAAGGTGACTATAATAATTTCATTTTGCCCATTACTCTCATCTTTTACTATCTGCTATTTCTTCTGAACCTGAAGTATTTTAGCTTTTATTTCATAGAGAATAATTAATATGGACAAGGAAAGAATTAGTATTATTTATAAGGGAGTTTTAAGCTATTAGAAATTGTATAAAAAATGAAGGAGCCAAATACATTTTGAAAGGAAGCAAAATATTGATATAATATGGACTTTTTTAAAAGCATAAATTACTTTTGTTTTATAACCAATATTCTTTTTTACCTTAACCTGAAGGATTACAGCATGTATAGATTTACATGGCTAGTTAAAATATTAATAGGAACTGAGTAAGATAATCTTCTATGATTATGTCAAACATTCAGATGACTATTAAACATTTTAATCACTTATTCATATATTTTAAAGCAGAAACAATTATGTTTCACATCAACATATTCAGTTGACTGATGATATGTCTTACTTCTCAGATATTTAAAGATGGTTGGTCTATACTAATGGACTAACAAAGTACTTTCTTTTAAAGATTCTTTCACTAAAAATGGAAAATAAATCTGTACAAATATATTTTGAAGGGTTATGAAAGCCTACAGGGTTGCTGATTAAAATCAGAAATTAAAATGGATAAAACATCCATTTTTTAGTAAAATGGATGTTTATAATGAATTTAAAACCATTTAGAAAACATTTAAAAATTAACTTGTTAAAAGTATTAAAATGTTCTCTATTAGGAAAATTAATATATTTAAAGAGAAATCAGTAATTTAGTATGCTTCTTATCAGAACAAATCACATACTATAAAATAGTATTTTGTTAATGTAGGTTATTAAAGTGATCTGGAGGGAACCAAGTGAAATTTGGCAAAAATCCAAGATTAAACATAATATCCACAGATCTCTAATTTTACTCAGATGTTACAGCAGTTGTCTTTAATTTGATACTTTTATCAAGGACAGTCAAATACAAAGTCATCTTTATTTTTTATGGGCATAGTTGAAGAATTAAATCTTATTTAATAAAGAGAGTTGGAAAATGATTGGATGACTGCTGCTCCACAAGAATGCAAAAGCAAAAATAACTTTATTTTCTTTTGATATGTTCATATTAAATTATCCAAAATCCTTTGGAAAATGTTAAATTAGAAAGTGATTTTAGTGACTAAACTTAGCAAAATATGAATTCCATCAGCACTGGAGAATGTACCTTACTCAAAAAACAAACAAACAAGCCCTCCATAACAGGAGATAACGGAATTTCTAACATAGAAGTTGCAGTCATTATGTGTTTTGCCATGACAGATGTTCCTACCAACCAACCATTCATGATTCTTAAATGGGAAATGATGTTAGTGTGACAAGACTTTTGCATAATAGGAGATCTAACTATTTCCTTGACAATAAAGGGAAAACCTCAACTCTGCACATAGACAAGAGCCCTCTTAGTTAGAATGGGACCATTAAAATAGAAAATTTTGAGGTCTATTTTTTACAAAATTAAAGATAGGTGTTTGATATATCTAGTTCCAGCTAGGATGTGAGATGGTGCTCCTCATACAACAAGGAAACAGTGGATAAATAAACAAATAAATACTTTGCTTTAAAGCCATAAGAGTGTACTGAATGTAACAATGTCTAAAGAACCCAGTTCCAAGGAGAGTCTTTCATAAATGAGAGAGGGGGCTATAAGGTAAGCAAGAATAAAGGAGGAGGAATGCCATAGGAGAGAATTCTCTGGGAGGAGAAGCAAGCAAATTTTTAATGAAAGCTTGGGCTGGTATGGCTGTTTGGAATCTGGAAGAGCCCAAGCATAAACAAATCTCTTGAGCAGACAGTTATAACCCATAAGAATTTGCGAAGTAAGCATCTGTGGAATAGCGTAGAAAACCGAGCCATTGCAGAGTTATCAGAAGTTAGGTTCAAGGATCCTGATGGAATTCAATTCAGAATTGAATTGAAATTAAATAAAGCTTCAGTCTAATCCAGCTCAATTTGTGATTAGCTTTGTCTTAACCCTCTGCATGAGGAAGGATAAGCTTAAATGGGAAAACCAAAACAGAGTAAGACACACATATTAAACAGCTCAATTTTTATTACACATTTATAAAAAAGTTGAGCATATCAAAAATTAAAATGTATGTAAAGACAAAAGAAAATGTGAACCTGTGATGAAAATAAAATAGTAACCAACAGAGGGATTCTCAGCCTCAGTTTAGGATATATAAAGCGGGAAATAGTACTGCTCTTATCTGTCTATCGTGGGGGAAAAGAAGGAAAATGTCATAATTCCCAGTCATTAAAGATGCCTACTTACTTGGAGAAGAGTCAGATGACTAGAACACCCCCTTTGAAAGCCAAGAACGAAAAAAAAAAAAAGAAAAAAAAAAAAAAGAAAGCCAAGAACGCAGTGCCTCCCCACACCTGAGATGAACCACAATAGAGTATGTCCTGCCTCTTAGCCCACTGCAGCCAGGCTGGCAAGAACTGAGTAACAACCCCAATAATTTCTCTGGGGTTGGGGTAAGAGCATGGAGAGAGACCTCTCTGAAGCACAAGTATAAAGGGAAGTCTTGTTGATCGGAGACGGACATGGAGAATTCTCCCAGAGGACCAGCCCATGTTCCAAGCTCAAGGTGATGTAAGAAAAATATGAAACCTGTGGTGCAGTGAGGGTGAATGTAACAGCAGAACCAAAACATAGCTCAATTTCTGACTACATTGACTAAACTCACCAAACCAAAGGAAATTCTAGAACTTTGAAAAAGACAATATCTGAGTTGAAGAATTCATCAGGCACACTTAACAGCACACAGGACACAGCATTTTTCTGTGTCCTGGCCATTGGATGGAAGGACAGGTCAGAAACTGAAGCATAGAAAGAAGGAGAATGATAACCATAACTAAACAGATGTAGCAACAAGAGGGAAAATACCATATGATGAACACACATGCAGGTAGAGTTCCAGAAGAAGAAAGAGACCAAGAAGGGAGGAATATGTGAAGTAATATTGGAGAAATTGTT
Organism: Nyctereutes procyonoides; assembly: GCF_905146905.1. Taxonomy (NCBI): domain Eukaryota; kingdom Metazoa; phylum Chordata; class Mammalia; order Carnivora; family Canidae; genus Nyctereutes; species Nyctereutes procyonoides. The sequence continues at coordinate 10,829,407 of NW_026575148.1, read as the reverse complement.
CCAAATATAATGAACCGACAAAAAAATATAACATATAATAAAATTCAGAGTACCTCAGGCAGGTTAAAAAAATACATACTAGGCCCATCATATTCATGCAGCTTAAATGCCTTAAAAAGAAGAGAAAAGAAAAGGAAAAGAAAAGAAAAGAAAGAAAAGAATTCTGTAAAGCTAACAGAGTAAAAGGCAAATTATATTCAGGAAACTAACAATATCTACTTCTTATAAACAGAGGATGACAAAATAAAAGATGACTTATTTTGGTGATGCAGTAATATCAACCTATAGGTCCAGTTTATTCCAAAGCCTTACCAACAATTAATATGATCATGTTCTAAATTTCTAACAAAGTGGTGGGTATGAAATGATATCTTAAGATTTTTTTTATGTGTGACTTTTCTGGTTGTCAGGCTGAGCATATTCTTTCACTTAGTCACTTATATTTTCTCTTCTTTGCAGCAAGTTTTTAAGACAATTACTTTTTTCTATTAAATCCTTTATGTATTTTTGTACTACCTTTAGTGTTTGTGGCCATCCTTATTTTGAAGACTACAAATCCACTGAGAGTATTACAAGGGCCTTCCTCATTTTCATCTTGCCATTCCACTGGCTTGATTGTGTGCTTCAAAGAATAGATGTTTTCAGAGTTTTACATTTTTGTCTTCCTCATATAAGTTGGGTAATGCTGGAAAGGATTTTTGTGTGTGTATGTGTTTGGCTTCCAATTTTTCCTAAATGTCTGTGAGTTATTCATTAAATATTCAAAACTTTGTCCATCAAACCACAATGCTAGTTGTGCCAGAAAGTTTCCATTAAGTTCTATTGATCCTTAACCTATTCTTATTCTAACATTGTACTTTCTAAATTATGATAGTTCATATTAATTTTACACAAATTGCCTTGTTTTCACATATTGTTCTCCCTGATGCCTTGATTATTCCTTAATCTTATTTCTCCATAACATTTTATTTTTATTTATTTTTATTTTTTTTCTCCATAACATTTTAGATTATGTTATTGAAGTTTTAGTTACGTGCGCGCGCGCGCACACACACACACACACACACACACACACACACACACAGACCTACACCAGTACTCGCTAATATTTTATTTGTTTTCATTGAATCTGTAGGTTTGGATAGAGATGACGACTTTAGGTATTGGAACTTCATGAATGTTTATTTTTTGGTGTTCTTTATTATATGAAAATTTTTTGAGTTGGACTGGATTCTGATAATGTGTAAGTTTATGCCAAAACATCTCTGAAAGTATTTGTTTTGAAGGAAGAAATGAGAAAAATACAATGAAATCATCAGATCCCTTCTCAGTGATTTTGAAAACTAAGGACCATGGAGAAGGATCTAGAGCCACAGCTGCACTCAACAACCAGCAGTGATGCTTTGTGCCCTTGCACAAATGTAGGATAGAACAGCTCCCCATCGTGGCCAATCCTCTGCTTGCTGAGACTTTCTACCAGGAACAAAGTCCAAGGCCTTCCCACAGAGCTGCTGCTGCAGCAGTACTATTCATAGACTGAGATGAGAGAGCAAGGGCTGGGCTTCCAAGAAGATCTTAATAACCTCCTTTCTGAGTCTCAGGACAGCACTGACCTCACGATTTTGACTTGAGGTTTTAGTAGACATTTTTTTTTTTTACTAGCTTTTTTGGATCCATGACCCTATTTTATGAAATTCTTTAAAAAGTTTTATGGTTTCCCATAAGGATGAACCATAGCCTTTGTTAGATTTCTTTTTTAGTTTTCAGTTTTGAGATTTTTGTAAATGGCAACATTTTAACACTTATATTAGCATCAAAATGTGAAATAGAAATAAATCTGACAAAATATATGTAAAGCCCAAATACTAAAAACTATATATGCCACTAGGAGAAATTAATGAATAAAATAATGTCTAAATAAATGGAAATACATACTTTGGTTCATGGGTCAGAAAACTCATTAAGATGTTGATTCTCCATAAATTGTTTTGTGAGTCTTATTTCGGTTAAAGGAATTATAGCCAGAGTTTATAAATAATTCTCAAAAGTCAATAAGGAAATAATTTAATTTAAAAAAGTAAAGAAATTGAGCAGTCACTTCACTATTACAGATAGCAAGTAAACACATGCGGAGATGTTCACCATCATTAGTCATTGTGGTCATGTAAGTTAATTCCACAATGAGATACTACCACGTATATATTAGAGCAGGTAAAATTTGAAGACTGACTGACCATACCCAGCACTGCCAAGGATGTGGAAGGTCTTATGTCTTGTAATAATTACATGATGGTGAAAATACTTTCAACTACTCCTTTTTAAATGTTCTTACCATGGTACAATTTTCATCCAAAATAATTCCACTCATTTTTAGAACAGTGATTTTTATTTCATGGTATAGACTAATTATATGTGTATTATTTTTTCCCCTTAAGTAGATGCCTGGCACCATTTATTGACTGTTACTTTGCATCACAAACTAGGTCAGCAATTTCAAATAACTGTTTTGAATGGAACACTGAACAGACAGGTGTGCAGTGCAACTATTTTGTGGTTTGTCCTCATTTCATGGAAAGTATTTTCACAATTATATTCCATTTTTTAAAGATTTCATTTATTTACATTAGAGAGAGAGAACAGGGGGAGGGGGAGAGGAGGAGAGAGAATGAGAGAGAGAGTGAGAGAATTTCCAGGAGGCTCCAAGCTGAACACAGAGCCAGATGTAGGGCTCCATCCCATGACTCTGAGATCATGACCTGAGCTTAAAACAAGAGTCAGACACTAAACCCACTGAGCCACTCAGGCACCCCTGTATTCCATTTTAAATGCCTGAGTATATAGAATCACCTTGATGAAAATGTATAATATATTGAGAATACTGACAATGTCTTAGAAGCATTATTTCACTTCTGAATCATTTACTGAATGACTGGAAGTACAAATTCAACAAATTTATCACTGAGTCATTATAATGCCAATCAAATCAACTACTATATCAGTGGTTATATTTTCCTAGTTTTTTCATGAAGCAGCCAATTAATTTTTTTAAAAAATAATTTATCATTGACTATATATCCTTTATGAATTATTCTTCTTCTAGCAACTCCTAAAAAATATAGTTTTGGAGTTATTTTACTTTTAAAATAGACTCTAGAAATTTCCATCATTTTCCTGATGTTTGTCACCTTTATGTCTCAATATTTGCTAGGAGAGTAATGCACTTTAGTTTATTCCCATATTGTTTCTGTATATCATTTTATCCCTTTTTGTATAGTTTGAATGGAAAATATTTGCTCAATGATATGTGGTTACTAGGTTATAAATGACAAAGGGTTTTCAGATATGTAGTTTTTAAGTATAAAGTTTTCAAATATTGTTAAATTTAGGGAAATTTGTAAAATATTTGCATAGGAATTGTATTTCTTCAAGTATTACTGAAATAAATGAAATAATTTCAGTACAACTGAAATAAATGTCAGACATCTGGCTTCATATTCAAGTTGCTAACCACTAGGACATATCTCAAAGCAGGATATATTATTAGGATAAAATGATTTATTAATGATAGTGGGTTGAAATAATTATTTCAAATTGTCACTACTTTGATTTAAAATACTTTTGCTGACTTTTGTCATATATGATTTGATTATCATTATTTTGACATCTTAATGTGACTTGTGGTATACTCTTGATAGGATTAAGATAAGAAAAATATCGGGTCTGCCATTTTTTATTCTCCAAAATATTTAGTATTAGTAATATTTTAACATATTTTAAAGACATATTTTAAAACTATTTTCTATTTTGAGTATTAGTTTAATTGAATAATATAAAATAATTATATATAAAATATAAAGTTAAAATATATTGTATAAAATATAATAAATAGAAATCATATTTATTATTACAATAATATTTATATATTACATAAAATATAATTATAATTCCATCTATATGTCTAATATATACCTATACTGTATATATTTCTAAATTCAAATATATATAATCCATTTATGTAGATATACATATGTACACATATTTTTAACTTCAATTATTTTGGAACACGTACACTATAATATATTGCAACTGTATAACCCTGAAGATAAATATTAGCACCATTTTCATATTATGGAACTAACACTCTTCCATCATGGTACCATATCAAGTAATTATTCCTTTGTTTAATATCTTTTTTTAGGACTCACTTTATGCTAAATACAACAAAAGTAGTGAGTTTTGGCAATGTCTCTTCCCTGATGAAGATTACATTTTGGAAGGAGTACATAGACAATGAACAAATAAGAATATCATATCATATATCATATAGTATATCAGATAGTGATAGGCAATAGGAAGTAAAAGAAAGCAAATAATGAACATAGAATGAAATATGAGCCAGGTATATTTAAATAAGTTAGGTCAGGGAGATGACATTTTAGCAGACATTTGAATAAAATGTGAATTGGTGCCATACCAATGTCTGAGAGAAGAGTAGAAGAAAGAGCAAGCTCGAAACTCTAAAACAGGCATTTGTTTGGTGCAAAGAATTGTAGAATTGTAAGGAATGCAGTCTTGACTGAAATGACAAGAATGAGGGAAATAAAAGTAAGAACCCAGGGGGTGTCTTTGGGTACAAGTTCATATGGTGAGGTAGCTATTATAAGCTTGTCATATATTTTCCTATGTGCTACAGAAAATTTTTGGAAAAGTTCATTGGAAAAGTGATAAGACTGACATATCCAAGAAGTCATTCAAAGTCTGTGAAGATGGAGATTATAGCTAGGAAAACTGAGTGGGAACAAGGAGGTAATTTGGTTATATCAGTATAAAGGGTATTGACTAGAACTTGTGACTGAAAAGCAAGAGAATCTACTGATGCTTTGATATGAGACAAAGATCATTCAAGGATGCCACAAAGTTTTTTGGTTAGGCATCTGGATAAGTGGAGATGTCATGTAGGGAATCACAGATTTGGAGGTAGAAATGTGTATTTTAGCTCTGTCCACGTACTCTTTGGATACTTATGAGGCATTTAGTTGGAGGCGTCTAGCAGGTACTTGGATATATGGTTCAAGATTTCAGGAGAGCGATCAGAACTGAATAAAAATAAAAAGTTACCAAGGTATGGCTGGTATTTAGACTTAGAGGAATGTATGAGATCACTTAGGAGAAAATGTAAAGAGAGAAGTTACTGAGAACAGAGAAAAAAGGCACAGCAACAATTAGAAACTGGAAAGGAGAGGCTCTAGTACAGGAGACAAAAGGAGCAAAGGTGTGATGGAAAACTAAGGCAATAAGGGGCCTGGAGAGAAAGTGCAGAAAGGTGTAGTAATTACCACTGAGAATTTGAATATTCTGAAGAATGAGAATTGACCTGTGGAATCTGGCACTGTCATAGTTGTCAGTGATTTTGTCAAGAGTTGTTTCAGAGTTGGAGAGATAAAAGCTTGGAGTATTTCTTAGCTAAGAATAGAATTTAAAAGCTACAGTTTCTTCCTACATGACAAGGGATCATTTTGTGCCTTCCTCAAAAATACACTCTCTTGAACTCACTAGGATGTTTCCTTCATGTAAACACCATCTGTATCTAATGGCATCACTACGATCGCTCTATTTCTTAGAAAATTGCCTGTTACACAGATGTTTGTTGAATGAAGTTCTGAAGAACATCAATGGAAGTTTCTTAATTTCCTTTATTAATTGAGAAATTAGAACGTAGGAAAGTTGGTAAGATCAAATTAAGTTGAAGTTTGAACTATTTTATTTTTAACTCAATACCTCATTATATAGGAAATTATACAATTCTCATGCCCATTTCTTGATTATCTTCTGAGACCTAAGAGTGATTTGTCTTTCTTCTGAGTTAATAATAAGAATGTAAGTAATATATATAGCTTCTCATGCCGCTGTGCTAATAGAGATACGAAAAAGCTTGAATTTAGAGCTCTGATTTCATGACAAATTTGCAATTTTCAAAATGAGATGTCAAAAGAGTGCATTTGTTTTTATAGAAAGTAAGAAGTGATTAACTAGACTTCAGTCAGTGCTCTCATGTCAGTTTTACAGGCACATGTGACGTCCATTATATTACTGCTTGGATTGTTTTTAATTTTTTTCTTTAATTAAAGTGTAATTGACACATAACCTCTTGGACTCTTATGACTGCTGTGAAACCATACAGAAAAGACATTCAGACCTAAAAATAAAAATCCCTTTAACTTCTACAAATTTTTCTGAAGAGCATCTGCTTTGATTCTATCCCCCTCTAATTTTACTTTGTTTCTACCTTGGTCATCTCTGTTGCCTAGAGATTTTCCTGACATCATGAATATATTTGACAGATTTTGGACTGTTTGCATAAAGAATTCAAGTTTTCTGCCATTAATATTGGTCAACCATTTTTTTTTTTAAATTCAAGCTGAGAGAGAAAAGCTTATTGTGTTATTTAAAATATTTTTACGAGGCAGGCAGGGTGGTTCAGCAGTTTAGCGCCACCTTCAGCCCAGGGCCTGATCCTGGAGACCCGGGATCGAGTCCCACGTTGGGCTCCTTGCATGGAGCCTGCTTCTCCCTCTGCCTGTGTCTCTCTGCCAATCTCTGTGTGTGTCTCATAAATAAATAAACACAATCTTTAATATATATATATATATATATATATATATATATATCTTTACATTCATGTCTAGGTGGTGTATTTTGATATCTACATTAAATTTTCTTTTCTATGATCTGCACATTGAAAATAGATGGATAATAGAATAGCAACAAGAAACAACTTTAGTGTTCTTTCCCACTGACATTTAAAATTCATTTAGTAGAGAAAGCTTTTATTGTGAAGGTGCATGAAAATTATAAAAATTATGAGTGTTTTTCATGACTAGTTTTCTTTTTTTGTTGAGATATAATTGACATGTAGGATATTAGGTTCAGTTGTACAACCTAGCAATTCAGTATTTGCGGATATTATGAAAGATCACATTAAGTCTAATATCAATCACCACACATACTTACAGTTCTTTTCTTGTAATGAGAACTTTTAAGACTTATATCCATAATGACTTTCAAATACACAATACAGTTATTAGCTACAATCGCCGTTCTGTACTGAATCATGACTTTTATGATTATTGTCAAGTGAGAGAAACAAGTTGCAATTATTGCAATTAAGTAATTAACATCCTTAGTATTATTAAGTAATCATAACCACAATGTTGATTTAGAGCTACATCTTCCTCTTCCCAATGACTCATATTTATGTAGAACTTATTTTCTGCTAAAATAGGATACAATAAAGACTGGACAGTTACCCCTTCCACTGGTATGCTTATCATGAATTTTGACCCCCGCTAGGGTTCAGAGTATGGGTATAAAATAGGGAAAAGGAGAGACTTATTACTTTATAGTAATTTTAAATTACCTCAAGGGAAGGGTTTAAACCTAATTCTCATGTAGGACATTTTATGGGTTTGTAGAGACTCCATACTGTTTCCTTCCACCTGCAACTTTCATTTCACAGACAATAAAGACTATTAAACTCTAGCTGCTGTTCCATACTCAGCTCCTTAGGAGTTTCCTCATTCTTTTCTGTCCTGTAAAGATCTTTGAGGATTGAGTATAAATAAAATCTGTCTTGTATGACTCATCTCAGTCTATGGCAAATACATTAGCCATGCTTTTGATAATGCTCCTGCCGAAAATATTTTTTCTCTTTTCTCTTTTCTTCTTTCTCTCTTTCCCTCCTTTCCTCCTTCCTTCTCTTCCTCCTTCTCTAACTTCCTCTCTTTCTTTCTGTCTGCCCCTTTCCATACTACCACATGCCAACAGTGATAGAATCTAGTCTTAGATTCTTCAGGTATATGTATCAAGTATAAGTCCTAAGGGTCTCATTGAATGTGGAAGACAAGCATTACTATTTTTGAGGTGTGTCACTGTTGCCTTCTTATTAAGTTTAAAGTGAGGTGTACAGTCATCTCTCTTCTTGTGAATATTGAAACTCAAGATTTAAACTCTTCTTACAAATACATTTTCCAATAATTTTCTCCCACAAAATCTCTTCTTATACTTTGTATATGCTTAAGGTTAATGAGAGAATTCAAGAATCATCTAAATAGTTCTAATTTGGATATATTAAAAAAAACTGAACATTTTTTTCAAAAATTCAAAAAAATTTAAATAGGATATATTAAAAATAAATAGTTCTGATTTATTTTCTTTATTAATCTGCATATTAGCTCACCTCCATCTCACTTTGGTATATTATATATAACCTATCTCCAGCACCAAATGAAATTATCAGTTTAACATGAGGTCATACTATCATGATCATTCCTATGTTTATGATGTTCTAATCCAATCATTTGAATTTATAGAAAATCACTGTGCTGTGCTTGCTTGCATAGTCACACAACTCATGCTTGTGCAATTCATGGTATCTTTCTTACGTGTCTTGTATTACATTTTATTTTTTTGTATTACATTTTAAAGTAAAACATCTTTAATTTTATTTTTATAAATTTCAATCATTTAAACATCTTGCTGTACTTATGGACATTTTAGGTCATTAAGCCACTAGGAATTACTGATACTAGGGATATCAGCAAAGAACATAAATGTGATAGTCCAAGAAATAATTATAATTTTACTTCATTATTTCCAATATTATTAATCATAAATATGACACATTATGCATTGAAGTGCTAAGCAGGAGAGCATGACTCTTTTCCAGGAAGGTTTTCTCCATGATGCTATCAATGCTAGACCACTTTGAAAATATAAGACTTAATGTGTTGCAATGGAAAAAGATAGTTCTGTGATGCTTTCATTATTTTGTAAACATTGCTTAAGGTGTACAAATCTGAATAGAATCTCTAAAGTGAAAGGAACAAAAGTCCAAGGGGAATATTAAGTATTTTCCATTTTTATGTGAATATTATTCATTCTTGAAAAATTGTCATTTCTGGGAGCCTGTCTATTTGATAATAAACTCATCTTACTTGAGATAAGAACAAGTTTGGGCATTGCCCTTGGATAAGGTTAATCAGCCTGTTTGTCATTGTTACTGCTTTGTTTTTTTTGGGTTTTGTTTTCATCTTTCAAACAAAATAGTTTCTATTTTCCTAAAAATATTTTATGGGTGAAGACATCTCTAGCAAACTATAGCTATACTTTGCTGGAAAAGAATTCCCTAGATTACAAAATACATTATTTCCTTTTTGGCATGGAAATAATGGAGATCTTCTCCCAATTAGGAGGTATGGACACTCCAAATAGAAGGATTTTTTGCAGAAGACAGTATTTATCAGTCTAGTTTGTTTAATACAAAAATTTGACTAAAATATTGATGCAATTAGGACATTTTGACATCCTGACCATTTGTACATATTAAAAATAAACAATATAAGCAATCAATTTGTTGGTGGGAGGGGTTCTTTAAAGCAATTGCAAATTTATTAAGCAATGACATATGGCATATATGAATATTTAACGATTGGTGAAAGTAAATTGGGGTATTCTTTAATGAATATGAAAGTTACACTCACTTTAGATGATAAAGAAGAAAAATGAAGTAGTATCTGAATTTGGAATGGTGTCTAAAATGATGCTTTTAACAAGATTAGAAAATTACTGAATTATGAAACACATATGGCAATAGTCACTAATCTTAAAGTTCCATCAATCTTTGACCAAGTGAGTCACTAAAGAAATGTAAATTCTTGCTTTTATTTTTTTTAATTTTTTTTATTATGATAGTCACAGAGAGAGAGAGAGCAGAGACACAGGCAGAGGGAGAAGCAGGCTCCATGCACCGGGAGCCCGACGTGGGATTCGATCCAGGTCTCCAGGATCGCGCCCTGGGCCAAAGGCAGGCGCTAAACCGCTGCGCCACCCAGGGATCCCAATTCTTTGCTTTTAAAAGGATCATTTAACTTATATATGCTTTAGCAACCTGAGGCACTTTTCAGAAATTTAAATATAAAAGACAATTATTTGTAAGTGATTAGATTCTTACAGAATCTAGCATTCTTACAGAATACGAATCATATTAAAAATGATATTGTTGTGAAATATAAAACTTATTTTTTGCTAATTTCAACTTTGTTCTAAAAGAAAAATTATAAATGATGAACTTTTCTCCCTGGTAATAGCTTCAATTTATCAATTACCATTTTTCCCTACTGTTAGTTGCCAAATACATTTTAATCAGTAGTTAATGAGTCAATAGTTTAGCTGTTCTACATATTGAAAATATAAAAAAGTAAGTAAGTAGTTTTCATTAATGAGGGGAAACCACTTAACCACCGAGTTCTAAATAAAAGTTACCGTTAGGTCAATGGACATAATGTATTTGGTGCTATAGATGTCAAGTCCGGGAAATGCAAACACTTCTTTGGGTACTCTTTCTTTCTAGAAGACTTTACACCCTTTCTAATTTTATATAATTGCTAACTTCCTTTCTCTTATATCAAATATTCTGATATTTATAATAGATTTATAATGAATAGCAAGTATTGATACCTTATTATTTTAAAGGAAATATGAGATTCATGCAAGGAAATTCATGAAAAATATACCTTTTTTTTCAAAGAAATTTAAGACAGTAGTCTGATATTCAGAGTTATCAATTTCAGCAATTTCACATGCAGCTGTAGTCAAGGAGATGAATCACTTTATTACTGCGCAAGATAACTTATTCCTTTTTCAAATTTGTCGGGAATTTCAGAGTAGAGCTCTAAAATCCAGCCTCGCATATAATGATCCTATACACATTGCTAGCACTTAGTCTCAAGACTCCTTCAAGTTCTTGTAAATTGTCCTTCAGGTAAAAAATGAATCCTGATTCTTCATGCATGTAGGCATTATAATTATCTTCTTCATATGTTTTAGTTTTATAAATACTTTCAGTTGTTCCCAATAGTCACATATCTCTAGATGCCCAGTTAAATTGCTAAAGGGATTTACATACAGAAGCCCTTGGTATAACTAGGCTCTAAAACTTACTCTGATTTATATTTCAGTCTGGAATAAATTATTTCCTTTTTAATACACAGGCAGCTTCAAGGTATAAAAGCATTGAAAGAAGAGTGAAGGGGGACATTTTCTCTGTATTGCCCTTTCTTGTGGCAGACAAGACTTAATTCTTATTGTCTGTTTGTTTGGTCTGAAATATTAAGTGGCAGCTGAATTTAATTTAATTTTATATTAACTTTTCAAGTGCATTTTAAACTTCTCTTAATATGTATAAAGTAGAAAACAATCAATATACAAAAAAGATAAGTTAATTATCTAGAATCTTCACAGGAATAGCCTGCTTCAAAGGTATATTATGGTATAATTCATGGAAGTCTAATTTATAGAATGTTCTGGGGAGAAGTTTGAAGGGTTGCAAGCTCCTTCTATCAAGATCAACCTTGATGAACCTAAGTAAATGAGAGAAAATCATACAAGAGATAATTAGCAAAAATATTAGAAACCTTTGGAGAAGTGCAAATTCTTACAAACGTGTGTGTGTGTGTGTGTGTGTGTGTGTGATGGGAGAGAGTGTTAATGACTGCCACCTTGGGTGAAACACATTTGGGAGCAGCAGTGAGAGTATTCAGTAAAAGGTATCCTTGGATATTGGTTCTGCCTATTTCCCTACACCATAATTATATTTTAAAAATAATTTCCTGTCTTTTCAAAGAAAATGGAAATAGTTATGGGCCTTCCATAAAGCTATTCTGGCCTTCCATATGGAGTATCTATTCAGACCTTCCAAATAGCTATTCAAGCCTTCATATACCAAAATATAATCAAAATTAGTTTTACAGCATAGCTCTACCAAGAGCTGTCAGGCAGGGTAAACCCTGCTGGGATGAACAGTTTTGAAAACATTTGAACACTGATCGGACTGATTTGAGTTCTTCTTCTACAGGTATATTATCCTTCCTTCACCTTCAGAGATACAAGTTTACAACCTAAGGTGACTGTTTCCTTCCACTTCTTCCTAATTTTAAGAATTTAATAATGAATACTTTAACAGGGAAATAGTCTATTAGAGTAAAAATAAAGGACTGTGATCCTCCCTTGTTCTGGATCATTATCCTAAAACTGTTTGTCTCCCCTCTACAACTGGAAGGATAAGATTGTGCATAGCTTTATTCTTTCTTCGGAATATTCTATATGTTAGAGTATCTGATGTGGTAGTGTGCTAGAGTCAGTTTGTACCTACCATAGCCAACTGTGAACCTCTCTTTCTAATTATGAATTCAGTGATGACGCTTTGGTTGCTGGATATCGGCCATGGTGGGAGTATTTGACAGCACAAATAGACAGACACCCCAAATCACACTTTTTGTGTGTGTTTTTAGAGATTGCTGGCTTATCAGAATTCTGCATTTGATAATGAACTTAAAGGTAAATGCAAAAATTAACTGAGGAATGCTGATATAATAAAATAGAAACAGTAATCTGCACTCATACCAATAAAATAAAATTAACGCATTAATTTTTAATGAATACAACAAAGTAATAAGGAAAGTGCAAACAACAAGTTGTGTATAAAAGACAAGCCTTCAGAGATAAAGAACAGATAGACTTAAAAATATAAGATATGTGCTTATAGGAGGCAGAGAGACAATAGATTAATATTTTAAAATATGGAAGGAAACCATAAAAACAAACAATTTGAAATATTTGAACCTGGAATTTTGTATCTAGTCAAACTATTATTAAAATTCCAGAGCAGAAAAAAAAAAACTTCCAGAGCAGTATAAGAATATACTCAGACAAGACTTTAGAATGCTTGTCAGAGAAATACATTTTGAAAATACTCTTAGAGGAGATATTCATTAAGAAAAATCCAAGAAAAGCGTAGCAGAAATTAAGAAAGTAAAGATAATCATATATGTTATGTATACTTAGTAGAAGTATTTATTGCATTTTGTTGATGAAAATAGATCTAATAAAAAAGAAGAAAAAAATTCCCTAAGAACTCAAGATTTCTACAAGAAAAGAGAGAAAAAGGAGGTACAGTGATTAGAAAGGTAGAGATCATTTTTAAAATTATTTTTAAGTCTTAAAATCAACTATGTGAAAAAAACCCATAAAATTAATAGAAAAACCTACTTGAAATCATTATTTAATTCAAGAATATTGACAAATACATCATCAACTTAAAATGGCATTTTCATATGTCGGCCAAACCTAAAACATAAGTCTTTGATAGTTTACAATAGGAACAGAAGATTTAAAATATAATTGAAGTCTGTATGTTAACAACACACAAAACTTCCACAGAGAGCAGTTATATATGAATAAATAATACATGTAATCCCTACTATGCTCTGGATAATTGGAGAGATATAGTCTTAAAAGGAATTACAAGTAGACTAAAAATCAACTAGGATATTAGAAGACTTGAATAATACTATCGACTAACTATTGCCTCTGGTAGGACATTCTTTCCAAAAATAACAGAACACACATTCTTTTCAGGTGCACATGGGATGCCTTACCAAGAAAAGCTACATTCTGGAAATCAAAGAAGATTCAGTAAATTAAAAACAATGCAAGTCACATAAAGTATGGTCCTGTGGTCACAATAGGACATTAGAAACCAATAATAGTAAGAACCCAAAAGGGATATTAGAATGCATACTAATCCAAATAAAAATGGAAACACAACTTAGCAGAATCTTGGGATGCTGCTAAGATAGTACTTAGGAGAAAATTTTTATAGCACCGTATGCCTATATTTCAAGACAGCACAATTTGAAATTACCTCAATTTTCCATCTTAAGAATTTGGAGAAAGAAAAAGGAGCCTGGGTGGTGCAGTTGGTTAATCAGCTCACCCCGTTTTCCTGCTCAGGTCATGATCTCAGGGGCTGTGATTGAACCTTGAGTGGGGCTCCGCACCCAGCATGCAGTCTGCTTGAGCATCTCTTTCTCTCCCTCCCCTCCCCCACTGTTCATGCTCTCTCTCATTTTTTTCCCTCTAAAATAAATGAATAAATCTTTTAAAAAATTGGAAAAGAAATATAAATGAAATCCAAATTAAGGAAAACAATTAAGATCAAAGTTTGGAAATCACTGAAATAGAAATCAGGAACAATAGAGAAACCAAATGAAAGTAAAAAGTCAGTTATTTGAAAAGATCACTAAAATTGATAAACTTCAAGCCAGATATGCTATTCCTCCAAATAATGGCAATACACTTCATAACATAGTTGAAATGAACATATTCTTTAAAAGAAATATACTACCAAGACTCACTCTAGAAGACACAAATAGGGATCCCTGGGTGGCGCAGCGGTTTTGCACCTGCCTTTGGCCCAGGGCGCGATCCTGGAGATCCGGGATCGAATCCTACGTCGGGCTCCCGGTGCATGGAGCCTGCTTCTCCCTCTGCCTCTCTCTCTCTTTCTCTCTCTCTCTCTCTCTCTCTCTCTCTCTCTGTGTGAGTATCATAAAAAAAAAGACAAAAATAGCTAAGTAACCTATATTACAAAGGAGTTGAAATTATAGTTAAAAGCCCTCCCCCCCCCAAAAAAAATAAATAAAAGCCCTTTCCCCGAGAAAACTCAGGATCATGTCTTCAGTTAAGCATTCTACCAGTATTTATGGACAAAACCATAATAAAACCCTACTCCAAAGTGTTAAAGAAAAGAACACTAAAACTTAGTATCCTTTATAAACATAGATGTAAATATTATTTTTAGAAAATAATAAAATCCTATGGTTTATACACAGGACAATACATTATGATTTATTAGCCTTTATCCCAGAAACGGAAGGTTGGTTAACATCAAAAGATCAAGTAATATAATTCACCATATTTGCAAACTTAAAAACAATAATAATAATATCATATAAATCACAAATACAGAAAAAGCATTGATAAAATCCAACATCCATTCCTTATAAAGTCTTAGTAAACTAGAAAGTGAAGAGAATTTCTTCAAACTGGTACAAGGCATCTGAAAACTTTCTAAGATCAGGAACAATGAAAGAATGCCAGCACTCATCTCTTCTATGCACCATAGCAGCGAAGTGTCTAGCCATTGTAATAAGTGGAAGAAACAAACAAGCAAACAGCCAGATAGGAAAGGGAAAAATTGGAAAAGCAAAATGAAGAAAAATGTAAGTGAAATGGATATTTCTACTACCTTGATTGTGGTGATCATTTTACATGTCAAAACCTATTAAGATATACAATTGTATATTGTTTCTTTTATGTCAATTACATGCCAATAAAACTGCTAAGAAAATATTGAGAAATCAATTAATGTCAGTTACACTGACAAAAATTTAGAAAGCTAGGTAATATGAACTTCTGTTTCAGAACTAGGGACACAGAAACTCTCACACACTGTTTTTTTTAAATATTTTATTTATTTATTCATGAGAGATACATAGAGGCAGAGACATAGGGAGAGGGAGAAGCAGGCTCCCTGTGAGGAGCCTAATGTGGGACTTGATCCCGGGATCCCAGGATTACGCCCTGAGCCAAAGGCAGACGCTCAACCACTGAGCCACCCAGGTGCCCCCTGCCCACACTGCTTTATATGCTGAAGCAAAATCTGGTAGTTTTTCCATTAAATAAAATGCACAAATAAATCGTTTATACACCTAAAAATAAAAAATAATAAA
This sequence comes from Nyctereutes procyonoides, assembly GCF_905146905.1. NCBI lineage: Eukaryota > Metazoa > Chordata > Mammalia > Carnivora > Canidae > Nyctereutes > Nyctereutes procyonoides. The sequence continues at coordinate 10,813,778 of NW_026575148.1, read as the reverse complement.
ATAAAATAATAAAATGCACATACTGTCTGTAACTCAGCAACTCTTCTGCTAGACATATATGCCAAATAAATTGTCACATATAGAAGGGTATAAAAATCATAGGAGGGTATGAACAAAAATGTATCTAATGCACACAGTTGAATACCACTTGGCAGCTGGAAGCAGCCCACTGAATGAATATATTAACATACACGGGACTGAAACAAACAAAGAACACCCAAAACAACAGACTGGATGGACTTAGAAATACAGTATGGAATGAAACAAACAAACCGAAAGGATATTGCAAATTATTATGCAGAACCATTCTTGTTGACAAAAATTTTATTAAACTAAAAGAAGGACGTGTAGTTTAGCCCAACACATACTATCAGAAGTATGTACATCAAGCCCATTACCGTGATTGCCTTACTGTGGTGGTTAGAAGTCAGAGGAGAGTAAAATGGAGAGCAAAGTGCCTAAATAAATAAATAAATGAAATTGAAAAGACAATAATTACATAGGTCTTAAACAAATTAATGATTATAATATTCCGTGAACTCTAAGATTAACTTAATTCTTTAATGTGTACGTTGCAAAATAATGATTAAAACAAAATAAAATATTGACTGCTCTCACATATTCAGCAACTGCTGAGGTATTACAGACCTGGTCATAGCTGGTAAAAATTAACTATCTATGGATCGGACTTATTTCACTGATTCTGTTTGATGCCATTTTCTAGTTGTTTGGAAATTCCAGATTTGGCAGGCAGGGCAGGGCAGGTGAGTTCACAGCTCGGTGTAGTAAGTAGAGGAGTATCGAGTAGTCCTTTAGGGGACTTACTATAATAGCTCATTTGGCTCTCTGTTAGGGAAATATGCTGGGAACCAGACATGGTATTGTAAATATACCATTAATGAGATTAATATTCCATGCTGAACTTCTCAAAATATTCCTATGCCCAATGCAATACACATTTCTTTTTTTTCTTTTCAAATTTTTATTTAAATTCTAGTTAGTTATCATACAGTGTAATATTAGTTTCAGGAGTAGAGTTCAGTGATTCATCACTTACCAACAACCACCCAGTCCTTATCATAATAAATGCCCTCATAATACCCATCACCCATCTAGTCCATACCTCACCCATCACCCTCCGTGAACCCTCAATGTGTTCTTTATATTTAGGAGTCTCTTATGGTTTGTTTCCCTCTCTCTTTTTTTCTCCCCCTCATTTGTTCATCTTTTTTTTGTTTCTAAATTCCACATATAAATGAAGTCATATGGTATTTGTCTCTCTATAACATATATATATATATATTTTTTTTTAGAGAGAGAGACAGGGATAAAATTTCCATTTATCCATTCATCAGTCAATGGGCATTTGGGCTCTTTTTATAGGTCAGTTATTGTTGATAATGTTACTTTAACAATGCTGCATGTACCCTTTCAGATCTGTATGTTTGTAGCCTTTGGATAAATACCTACAACTGCAATTGCCAGATAATAGGGTAGCTCTATTTTTAACTTTTTGAGGAACCTCCAAATGGCTATCCAGAGTAGCTGCATCAGTTTGCATGCCCACCAACAATGCAAGAGGGTTCCGCTTTATCGTCATCCCCGCCAACATCTGTTGTTTCCTGTGTTGTTAATTTTAGCCATACTAACTGGTGTGAGGTGATATCTCATTGTGGTTTTGGTTCGTATCTCCCTGATGATGAAAATGTGTGCATCTTATCATATGTCCGTTAGCTGCCTGGATGTCTTTGGAAAAATGTTTATTCATGTATTCTACCTATTTCTTAACTGGATTATTATTATTATTATTATTATTATTATTATTATTATTTTTGGAGGGGTGTTGAGTTTGGTAAGTTCTCTACAGATTTTGGCTACTAGCCCCATATCAGATATGCCATTTGCAAATATCTTCTCCCATTCCATAGGCTGTGTTTTAGTTTTGTTGACTGTTTCTTTCCCCATGCAGAAGCTTTTTATCTTGAAGAAGTCCCAATGGTTCATTTTTGCTTTTGTTTCTCTTGCCTCTGGTGATGTGTCTAGAGAGAAGTTGCTCCAGCTGAGGTCAAAAAGGTTACTGCCTGCTTCATCCTCCAGGATTTTGATGTTTTCTTGTCTCACATTTAGGTCTTTCATACATTTTGAATTTATTTTTGTGTATGGTCTAGTGGTCTAGTTTCATTCTTCTGCATATGGTTCAGTTTTTGCAATACAGTTTTTGAAGAGATTGTCTTTTTTCCATCCTTGCTTTGTCAAGGTTGACTGTATAGTTGTGGGTTCATTTCTAGGTTTTCTGCTCTGTTCCACTGATCTGTGTATCTGTTTTTGTGTCAGTACCAAACTTTCTTGTAATAGAGCTTGGAGTACAAAATTGTGGTGTCTCCAGGATTGCTTTTCTTTTTCAAGATTGCTTTGGCTATTTGAGGTATTTTGTAGTTCCATACTAAATTTTAGGATTGTTTTCTTCTAGCTCTGTGAAAAATGCTAGTCGTATTTTCATCAGGATTGCATTAAATGTGTAGATTGCTTAGTACAGACATTTTAACAGTGTTTGTTCTTCCATTTCATGAGCACAAGATGTTCCTCCATTTTTTGGTGTTCTCTTCATTTTCTTTCAGAAGCACTAAGAAATTGAATCCAATAGTATATTAAAATAATTATTCATAATAATCAAGGGGGAGTTATTCCTAGGCTGCAAGAGTGGTTCAATATTCACAAATCGATCAGTGTACTATGCCACACTAATAAAAGAAAGATGAGAACTGTATGATCTTCTCAATAGATGCAGAATAAGCATTTGATGACAAAGTTTAGCATCTATTCTTGATAAAAACCCTCAACAAAGTAGGGATAGAAGGAATATACCTCAACACTCAACATCAAAAAGGCCATATATGAAAGACCCACAACTAATATCATCCTCGATGAGGAAAAACCTAGAGTTTTTTCCCTATAGTCAAGAACAAGACAATGATGTCCAGTCTCACTAGTACTACTTAGCATACTACTGGAAGTCTTAGCCTCAGCAATCAAATAACAAAAAGAAATAAAAGGTATTCAAATCAGCAAGGGAGAAGTCAAATTTTCACTATTTGCAGACAACATGATACTCTATTTAGAAAACCTGAAAGTCATCAGGTTTGGACTGCCCCTGCCCTGCCAGCAGTCCAAAAAATTGCTCAAACTAATACATGAGTTCATTAAAGTTTCAGGATATAAAATCAATATCCAAAAATCTGTTGCATTTCTCTACAATAATGAAGCAGCAAGAAAAATCAAGGAATTATCCCATTTTCAATTGCACCAAAAACCATAAGATACCTAGAAATAAAGCTAACCAAAAGGTAAGACCTGTACTCTGAAAACTATCATACACATTTCTTTTATTAAAAATCCAGATGCAAGGGAGGAAACATTGGTGTAAATAAATGCTTCAAATAGTAATTGTCCCTAGAAGAAAGAGGTACAAATCAAGAAAGTTGGGGAATCCAGAATGGATGGTCTTTCTGTAATTTCCCTGCTGTTGACTTCCAAGGCAATGGGAAGATTAGAGCTAGGTAAGACTTCTAACTCAGCTGAGGTGTGCCAAGCTCACAGAAAGGTCTGAAGAAACAGAAAGGGTGTAAGAGGTTTTTTGTCTTTTTTCTATTGGCTTGTTGACCTTGAGCTATATGAAAACTCTGACAATTGGGTCTAGATTTTTGTGTTATTGTGTAACCGCTACCTTTGAATATTCTCAGTTGAATCCCAGGGGCCATAACTGAGCTATACAGGAGCAATGATGGTCAGCAGCCTGGTTATTCACAATGTCTGCAAATGTTCTTCTTTTACCTCCTTTGCTACCTCCATAGCCTCCTTGGTAAAGAGGATAATCAGTCCAGCCTCTTCACAAAAGGCTCTCTCCTTTAAGAATTTTGGAAAAAGTAAAATATTGTATATTGTCTTGGATAAGACATCTACAAAAACAAAGTATGTGGAATAGATGCCAAAGGCTTTAGAAATAGTAGAAGAATGGTAGTGGAAGAGGATGATAGTAGAATTAAGGGGGGGATAAAGCTGTCTTTCCTTAGTTTCCCTGAAAAACTAGCTAAAATATAAGGTGAAATATGTGGAAAATTATTAAAAGGGATAGAATACAGAGTGTTGGGAATGTCTCACTCAAGTTTTGTGGGTGTGGTTTTTTTTTGTTGTTGTTGTTTATTTGTTCATGAGAGACAGAGAGAGAGAAAGAGAAAGGCAGAGACACAGGCAGTGGGAGAAGCAGGCTCCCCGTAGGAGCCTGATGTGGGACTCCATCCCGGATCCCGGGACCACACCCTGACCCAAAGGCAAATGCTCAACCTCTGAGCCACCCGCTCAATACTTGAGCCATCCCCCACTCAAGTATTTAAATAGTGAGTAAATATGCTATTAACTGCATGCACAAAATCTCTTTCCTTGCAAGCAACAGTATCCTAAAGATTTCAAAGGGTCTAATAGTTGAGAGAGCTGATTTGTTTAAAGTTATCATTCAGAAAGGTCAGAGAATACAGTACTTAGTTGTGAACAAGCCTTAGTAACACAAAATTCCTTTTGGAAAAATTAAGGAAATTCCCCCATAAATATTTTCTTAAAACATATAATGGGCATGGTAAATAAAGTAGGGTATCTGATTAAAAAAGTGATAAATCTAAACACTTTAATTTATATCATTTCCAGGTTGCTTATTGCAATATAATAAAATGGTCTTGAAAAATTGAATCCTATTGTTATACATATTAGGTTGCTCTAAGTCACTTACTTTTGTTTTGTTGTATTTGTTTTACAACCATCCCATCTTTCTTGATTAGACATGCTGAGGGAAAAGCAGGGACACAATGTGGGACTCGACCCTACAACCCTGGGATCAAGCCCTGGGCCAAAGGCAGATACTCACCCACTGAGCCACCCAGGTGCCCGAGTCTTTTCTTTTTAAGACTCAGGCTACTTTTCCAGGCTCAATAGCTTTTATTCAAACTTGCACCCCTCTCTGGAGTTTAGGTTTGCTGACTGCTTCTTCTTCCCTGAAAAACTGCTTCCTCTCCCCTTTGTCTATTTGCACTGTTGTCTCTTCCCAAAACATCATTCTTTGTCTTATTTTATATTCCCACATTCAGTTAATGCCACACCCTCTCTATGATGCCTTTTTGAAGTAAACCCTGACTTTTCTGACTTCATCAAGTGTCTTCTCATCCCTGCTCCCAGGACTCCCCTGTGTATATATCAAAAGACACTTTCGTGTTGTTGCGTAACTTTACCTTACTAATCCGTTGCATTTATTAGAACTTGATGCTCTGATAGGAGTGAATTCCTTCTTCGCATCTGTATTAAAGGCCTCGGCACATAGGTGTTCTAGAACTTTCGCAGGCCCCGAATGACTAATGAACATATCCGGAAGTATCTTAAACCACCCTTCCTTTTTCAGTTGAAATTAATCATGGTTAGTAGAAACAATACAATATTGATGTATGTGGGCTTACGTTTGTCTGGGTTGGTTGTATTGAATATGCTGTTGCATGTTCACATTTATATTACATGTATATAACTTAAAACAATAAATCATGCTTATTTCAACTTTTCATATATTTAAATACTTACACATAAATATTACTCTCGTACAGTCCTAAATTCATAAAGGACAAATAAAGGACAGACTACAATTTCTCTGGTTTATCTTATTTTTTTAGTTCTTTCTTCTATCCATCTTATCTTTAAATTAACTTGTAGGGTCTAAATCAATATCTTTCCAGGGCTTTTGTGACTTTATCTTGATTTGGTGTTTCTGAACTAATGATGAAAATGCAGTTTATGTTAAGATTTAGCTCTTCAATTCGAACCTACTGAAGGACAAACATATTTCTTCAGACTACCGCTTGCTTTTCATTTTAAAATAATCATTTTCTGTTTTAATCACAGCAATATTGTTGCTGTTGTTATTATCACTCAGAACTTCAATTATTATTTAAGTCATTCTTTCTAGTTTTACTGCTGCTCTTTCCAGATTCTCCTTGCAGGAAATTTAGATATTCAAAAGAAATCATTCTCCAATGATTATATATATACATATATACATATGTATATATATATATATATATATATATATATACACATACATGTATATATATATGTTAATCAGCATGATTTTCTGTGGTGACTGGCATCAGACTCACTGAGAATAGTGAAATCCCTTCTCTGCAAAGTCACACATTCCTTATAAAATAATATGCAATTATCTATAAAATGTGATTACATTCTTTATAAAAGAATATCATTCTGCCTTCAGGAAAATATTAATTATTATAATAATTTAATAGTATTGTAATAATATTATATGATCATTATAATGAGTTTTTTCATTAGAAGAATAGATATTTTGAATTTGAGAAGATTTTGTGTTCCATTTAACTACTTTTTAGACTCAATATTCATCTCTTTTCAGCTGTTCTTCATACGTGAGTTAATCTAGATCCTATCTATCTGGGTCGAACTCTCTGTTCACAGTCATTCTCACCTAGGTTAACACTGAAGGCAGCATGCAGAACGGAACACCAATGTTCCAGCAATTTGATTGTGCAGACTTGCAATGGGACAGCCATAATTTAGGTTTATGCTAATGCAGCATAAAATCACTTTAGTTTTCAAGCAAATTGTGTTGGAATATAGGATTCGTCTTCCCATCAGAACCTGTAGAAATGAAATAGTTCATTTTCAAACGCTGATATTTTCTATCAGTATTCTTCACCCTTCTCTGGCTCCTGTGTTCCATCATTTCTTTGTTAAGTCTCTTCCATGCTTCTTCCACAATATTTATACTTTTTTCTTTGTAAGTATTTGGAATTGTCTTTAATGCATGTTGTCTTTATGATGTGTGCTTTTAGGGTTTTGTTGTTGTTGTTTTTCCTCAGTTTTTACTGAAGTTTGTGAAAGAGCTCACCTGATCATTATGTTTATCCCCAGATACACAAACAAATACATGCTTGATGCATTTAAATCAAGGACTATTTTATTAATTTTTTTGGTACTTAGATCAATTCCAGGCATATAATAGATGATCAATTCATTTTTTTATAATCGTTCATGTTAAAATAAAATTAAAAAGATTGAAATATCACTTTACCAACTGCAAGCCAAACATTAAAAATTAAAAATTGGATGAAACATAAATACCCCAAATTTTCAGAATTGAAAGAGCAAAAAAAATTGTAATACCCAACCTAATTAAACAAAAATATATAAATCACTTTAAATACCAGTTTTTAGATGATGTTATTAGAGTACATAATGAAAAAATTCAAATCCTATATTACATTTGAAAAGAAAGATAAAAATGTGTTTTGAGGTAGATTAGAGCTACAAATACAGCAATTCAGATGAATAGTTTCAAATATCATTAACTCATACCTTTGGGGTTCTTTTCAAAGCCATAGCTCCAAAAAATAAACAGTTTACAATCTTAGAAGTTCTTGGACACCTTGAATGCTTTAGGAAAAAAAAAAAAAAAAAAAACACCTTATACTAAATAAATGTTTTATTTGTCAAAATTTTAAGAAGTACTAATTAACTGAAGTAAATACACCAATATTAAAGAGCCATGGTAATTTGTTGAGGAACTGATGAACATTTCCTAACGTTTTGCTGTAGGTCTATTTTAAACTTTATTTATTTAATTAGGAAATGCTTTTTAAAAATCCTCAATAGCAACTTATTTCCAAGTATATGAAAAAACAGGGCTTTAAAAATAAATAATAAAAAATTTTAACATTAGTACAATGATAGTTATGTATCAGTTAACTTTAAGATACAGCAGTACAATAACTGGCATTAATGAAAAATAAAAGGAATATCGGGGTGCGTGGGTGGCTCAGTGGTTGAGCATCTGCTTTCAGCTCAGGTCTTATCCCTGGGTACTGGGATCGAGTCCTGAATCAGGCTCCCTGCCTATGTCTCTACTTAATGTATTAGATCTCTGTGTCTCTCATTAATGAATGAATAAAATATATAAAATCTTTAAAAAATAGTAAAGTGAATATCTTGCCATTTGCAACAATATGGGTAAGGCTAGAGGATATTATGCTAAGTGAAATAAGTCATATCAAGAAAAAACATTAAATATTTTTCTTATGATTTCACTTCTATATGGATTCCAGAAAAACAAAATAAAACATGAATACAAAAACAAACAGAAAGCAGAAACAGACTCTATAAATACAAACATGGTTGCTGGAGTGGGAGAGGAGGAGATGAGCAAAATAAATGGAGAGTGGGAGATACAGGCTTCCAGTTATGAAGTGGATAAATTGTGAAAAGATCTATCAAAAGGAATATAGTTATTGGTATTGTAATAGCACCGGATGGTGATAGATGGTAACCACACTCGTGGTGAGCAGGGCATTACGTATGGACTTGTCAAATCATTCTGTCTACACCTGAAACTAATATAACACTGTATGTCAACTATACTTCCATAAGTTTTTGGGTTTTTTAAAAAAAGTACTCAGTGGCTATGTGAGATAGTATGATACACTTACCTGAATGATGAAAATAAAGATTACCACTGTCAAGTAGAGTGATTAAAAAACCAATGTTATACTTAGGCAATGAGATTATATACATTAATGAGAACGAATGAACAAAGTTTTTCCACAGTCAATGAGTGACATAGATGAATCTCACAAATACAAATTTAACTGAAATCAGTCAGACAGATAAAGGATGCAAAACTGGTAAGTGTAAACAACGGTGATAGAAGTGATGATATTTGAGTCCTTTAGGGAAGAGCTATGACTGGAAGGCACAAGAAGAGGCGTCTGGGTGCATCCATTATCTATTTATTCCCAGGTTCGTGGGTCCAAGCTTGTGCACTCACTTTAAGAAAATCTATTGAGCTGATTTGTGTATTTTTCTGCATGTGTGTTATACTCTAGAATTTTACTCTTTAAAGAAGGGACATGTTACATAGAATAAGAAGCTATTTTCAAATTTTGTAGGTTGGAAAAGCAGCCACACCTGAATCCTTGTTTAGGATGTTTAGAGAGGGATAGGTTCTGTTACTAAATAATTCCTAGAAAAGTGTCACATTTGCTACAAAGGGAAAAGACAGGGCATAAGGTGAAAACTCACATGATGTAAATGTTGGATTCATGATTTTTGTGACTATATTTTAAATGCACGTTTAGCAATATATACCTCATTTCTAGATATATGTGGAAGGTGAATGCATTCAATTCAGAATACTTGAGAACAATAGCATATATTGAAGTTGGAGTGACATCCTCTTGGATTGGAAACATATTTGCTCATTGTCCTGGCTCATGAACCAAAAGCATCAGAAAAGAGAACAAAGCACTGCAATGTCTTTATAATTACACTATTTTTTAAAAAAATATAATAAACTTCGAGTTTTTATTAAAAATATAATAAACTGAGTTTTTATTTATGACAAAGTCAGGGATTTGATAAATTAATGCCCTCTGGTTTTATCCTAAGTAAAATATCTGATTTAGGAAGTTATTTTAATCCAGATTATATTTTCATTTACATTGATCTAAAAGTCAGACACAAGTTAATGGGAAATAAGTAATTAGTTAATTAAGCCTAGCACAAAAATGGAAGTGAGTCTTTGTTGACAAAATAGAGAAGGGGGAAAGAAAGAACATTGAATTAAAAGAAAGGATTTCGTCCAAGGCATATGCTAATACTTGTTTTTGAGTTTTGTTTGCTTCTGCTTTCTTTGCTAACATACAGGCTCAGGATATAACTTAGAGTGGGCCAGAGGGTGGAGTTTTTTCTTATTTCACTCACTCTGAAGCTGATTCAGATCATGAAATTCCTGGAGAATGTGAAAGGACAAGAATACAAAATACAAGCCAGTGGAGAGGAACTGAAGATACCCAGGGGTTTCAGTAATTTAAGCAAAGTAAAAGGCATTCCTAACCCCAGATCTGGGACAGAATTCCAACTTCCTCATATCCTTTACTGGCTTTTATTCTGCTGTATGGTAAGTGCTAGCCAACATCTATTTCTACAATCTTCTAACCAGAGAATTTTCAGAAATTTTAAGAATTTCTTTATTTCAGACATCACCTACATTCTGGGTAGAGGGAAACAGAATGGACCATAGGCCACCAAAGGCAGCACTGAATACTTCCGGTTAGCTGTGGATCTCACAGAAATGAAAACATTTGGGGTTTTGGTGTGAGGTTCTAATACGTCTTACATAATCATGAATGTACAGAAAACAATGGTCAGTTTTAAGTAAATGATAGTAGGCAGCAATTTCATGCTGATGCTAGGCAATTGACTTTTTCAAATAAATTTGAATCCAATTAATTCTGTTTTTTTTTTTTTTTTTGTAGTACGACTTTGGTGCAACTGTCCACAGCTCATGAAAGGCAATAAGTTAATTATATACTGACCGTTAACAAAAATTTGTGTGACAGAAAATGCTAGCAGTTGTTAAACACACACACACACACACACACACACACACAAACTGGCAAATACAGAGAACATATATTATATACAGTTGTTTCTAAATTGGCAAAACAGAATTACCTGTGTAATAAAATAATGTTCTTCAGGGGCCTGACAGTACATTTCTTCTGTCCTGCTGTGCTCCCAGATTCTAGAAACATGCTCTCTACCCATCTGAGACATTTGGCCTTTAAAGTACATTCTCCTCTGTCCATGACCTCTAAACTCAGTCACGATGAGAGGCAAAATAAATTTTTGGGGAACACAATGTAATTCATAACCAACTGCATTTGTTCCTGATCTAGAAATCCAGCTGTGGTATTTGGCACTCAACAGAAGCAACAGCACAGCAGTGTGACAGAGACTTCGAACTCCACAGCTAAATGGCCAGATTCCAAACCCCCAGCTCCTCTGTCACCAGCTATGTCACCCTGGGCAAATCACTCAACCCGTCCACCCCTCAGTTTTCTCATTGTAAAATAGGGGTGCTAATGATAATACTACCTCATAGGGTTATATGAAAATGAAATGGATTCTTAGTTGTAAAGTGCTTAGACTCACATCTGGCCCAGTTAAGAGTATCATATTCATAAGTTTAAGACATTAAACATGACTCTAAATCCCCACTTTCTTCATTTCAATACATCCCAGGCCAAAGTCACTGCCCTGGTGACTGCCTACTTTCTTGAGAGCTGCAATTATTATCCTTTAAATCCAAATGGAGAGGCCAGGCTCCACTGTGGTGCTCATGACATGCACAATTGCTCACTAAATGTTTCTTGGGTCTCTATTACACTCTGTCATCATGTTCTTCCTGTCTTTTAGGAATTCTATTACCCCTTTCTGAATCTCCCATATGTTTTCTGATTTGCATGGTTGACTGATCTATTATATATTTTATGCTGCCAAGTAAATCTATCGATCTATCTATAGTCATTTTTTGAGCACTCTCTCCAAGACAACTACTGTGCTAAGTGCTTTTCTCTCTTATTTAATCCTCCAATAGGGTTTAGAGGGTAGGACCTATCATTATCCCTATTTTGCAACTGAGAAAAGTAAGACTCACAGGAGTTAAGAAATGTGGCAAAAGTTATAGACCACAGGCTAGGCATAGCCCACATATGAACACATTTGGAGACTACATGATGTCAAGTGTTCCCTGGAAGAGGCAAAGGGGTAAATCTGAAACAGAGACTGGTACCTTCATGGTCTCTGTGATTCTCCTTATAGAAAAGCTGTCCTCTCCTGCTTTATGTGTTAATTTCTCCTTCTCCTCCTTATTTCACCATGGGTAGCTCAGCAATCTTGGGTTGGAGAAAACTAAACCACTGCCTCTCATGTTGTGATCATCAAACTTAACTTTTCTATTCCTGTAACTATGTTGATGGACGTTAGCAGATATACATGGTTAAATAATTGATTCAGCCTCCATTAATGTAACATATTATTGAACACCAGGAATTGTTTAAAAGAGAAATGAATAAAACAAAAACAATAAAAAGTCCAATATCTTTATAATAAAATAGACTATATATTGATATAGATATAGATACATATTATACATACTATAATTTCAGCTAAATGCATTATATTCTTTTAAAAACTCTCTTACATAGTAATTGACAGTTTTATATACTTTTTAAGCATTGTTGCCATGATGATAGTACACTATTGTACGTATTTACAGTACACTTTGAAGCTTCAAAACATTGCTCATGATGCAGTGGCTCTATTTTATATCTAGACGCAAGAGATAATCTTATCAGAATCACTATATAGAGATGGTCAGATGTCATCATAATCTTAATCCACAGAGAAATTTCTTAGTTACTTCAAGTATGAAAATGTATTAAATAGGAACAGAAGAAGAAAAAGTAATGAACTAGTTGCAGATCTCAATTATGCTGATGTCTTACCTGGTGGCACAAAAGTCACCTAGCCAAAATAATTAATGTGCTATATATAGCTGTTTATAAATTAGAAGAATTTACCATTCCATTTCTGGGGCAAAATGGCAGGAGCAGCTTGAATAATTCCAAGGAAATATTAGAAAAAAATTTATTGTCATAAGTATATTCAAGATCCTTGAATTGTCCTTTATATATAGATTTTTGTTGTATCCTAGACCTATTAAGTCAAAATATTGATCCAACTCTCAGCTAAAGATGTAGGCTAACACTCAAGATTAGCAATTCGCTTTGTTTTCTTAATACTCATAACATAAATTCCTAAAAATGTATAACCAGACCTACAACTTAACCATAACTGTCTTTCTAGCATAAAGAATATTTTCTTAAAAACATTTATTTTTATTTGACCCATTAAATGTTTTTAATTATTGTTGTTTAAATAATGGTTCTGTATGGATATAGATATGTCAAGTTCATCTTAGCTCATGTGACAAAGAGAAGTAATATTTATAGATGTAGGCTACAACACATTATTCAGAAAACAGAAATAATCTGTATGTCAGGGTGAAGAGGAGGCAATGTAATCCAAATGCACAAAAAGAAAGAGAATGAAAAGAAAATAGATGAAGTATCAATATATTATCAAAGATACAGGAAAAGAGAATAAAAAAGAATTCTTAACCTTCTTAAATCTGAAAATAAGTTAAAAATATGTTACAAATTCAATGTTCTGCATTCATGCTCAGAAAGGAAATTACATTAAGTTAAATATATCCAGGTAAAACAGCCCAAGAGCAGAGGAGGAATTTGTCCAATTTGTCACATCAACTCAGAATTTATAGCCTTAAATCAAAGTGAATTGACATTACTTAATAATAATGATTAATATAAAGCTATTAATACCAAAACATCAATACTGATGCTATTAATATCAAAATATTAATCCCCATAACCTGAATTTTGGATAAACATAGAAATTCACTCTACTCTGCATATTTCAAGTAATCATTGAGATACTCCTACTTATCTCAGCCCTGTTCCTTTAAAAAAAAAATATTTATTTATTTATTTGTTTGTTTGTTTATTTATTTATTTATTTATTATTAAGAGAGAGAGAGAGAACATAAGGGAGAAAGGAAGAGGAAGAGGAAGAGAGAGGATCTCAAACAGACTCCCCACTGATCGATGAAGAGCTTGATCTCAGGACCTTGATACTTTAACCTAGCCCAAATCAAGAATCAGATGCTTAACTGACTGAGCCACCTAGGAGGCCCTAGATCTGTTACGTCTAATCAAGAAAGATGGGATGGTTGTAAAACAAATACAACAAAACAAAGGTAAGTGACTTAGAGCAACCTAATATGTATAACAATAGGATTCAATTTTTCAAGACCATTTTATTATATTGCAATAAACAACCTGGAAATGATATAAATTAAAGTGTTTAGATTTATCACTTTTTTAATCAGATACCCTACTTTATTTACCATGTCCCATTATATGTTTTAAGAAAATATTTATGGGGGAATTTCCTTAATTTTTCCAAAAGGAATTTTGTGTTACTAAGGCTTGTTCACAACTAAGTACTGTATTCTCTGACCTTTCTGAATGATAACTTTAAACAAATCAGCTCTCTCAACTATTAGACCCTTTGAAATCTTTAGGATACTGTTGCTTGCAAGGAAAGAGATTTTGTGCATGCAGTTAATAGCATATTTACTCACTATTTAAATACTTGAGTGGGGGATGGCTCAAGTATTGAGCGGGTGGCTCAGAGGTTGAGCATTTGCCTTTGGGTCAGGGTGTGATCCCGGGGTCCGGGGTCGATGGGTGTTGGCCACAGCCAATACCTAAATGTACAGGCAGCTCAGAAACTCACTCATTTTAGCCAGTGCAGGACATCCTGGCCGGTCATTTCAGCCTCAGGAACCACCTTCTGGTCTGTTGAAATGGTTTGGACTAAAGCACAGCTGGATGTCTCCCCTGCCCATCCTTATTTCTCTTTCCCTTTCTGATAGTATTGATGCCATTGTCATCTCTCATAAACATCTGGAACAGCAAACTGGCCCAAGGTCTGCTTCTCAAAGAATCCGATTCACAATACTCTCATAAGTCAGCCCTTAAATATTTCAGCACTATTGTTACTTACGTAAGAAATGCATCCAGCGTTATAACCTCTATTGACTCTGCCTCATTTCTCCAGGAGGCCAGAGAGACTTCCTTGCTGAGATCCCCTTCCTATGGCACACCCCTCAAGCACACACCCTGCACACCTTAGAAAGAGCTTCAATGCAAAATAGATTGTCTCTCGCCTCATTCCCTTGGTGGCCAGCCAACAACTACAGATCTTAATCTTCTTAAAATTGCATGCCAATTCTCCTTCCCCCCCCCTTTTTAAATGATTTTATTTATTTATTATTGGGAGACACCGAGAGAGAGGCAGTGACATTTCAGTTGTTGTCACGGCAGATGTACAGGAGAATAATACCTGAGGCTCATTGCAAACTTTACAGTTTGAGGGAAGGATTCTGGGAAGATTCAGTACCAGAGACTTGCAGAAAGAATGACAGTGTATTGATGGGAAATTGTGTCTGGCTAGAGAACTCAGTTGCAGCCCTATGGAATCGGACTGAATATTTTTAAGTTAAAGAGTTATAGTATTGGGGGATCCCTGGGTGGCTCAGTGGTTTAGCACCTGCCTTTGGCCCAGGGCATGACCCTGGAGACCCGGGATCGAGTCCCATGTCAGGTTCCCTGCATGGAGCCTGCTCTTCCCTCTGCCTGTGTCTCTGCCTCTCTCTCTCTCTCTCTCTGTGTGTGTGTGTGTGTCTCATGAATAAAATAAATTAAAAATCCTAAAAAAAGAGTTATAGTATTTATAATGCCTTTGCCACGAGCCACATCTCTGCATATGCCAGTAAGTTTAATTTGGTCAAGCAAATCTCAGTTGTCACCCAATATAAAGAAATCTGTTTAGTAATGCAGTAAGGTCAAGGAAAGCGACAAAAACTGAAAAGCATCTCTTTTATTGGAAAAGACATAGCTAAGTACATGTCCTATTTAGGAAAGAATCAACATCTTCCTTAATAAAAAAAAATAAAATAAAAAAAATAACAGGTTATGGGCACCTGGTGTCTGACTCTTGGTTTTGCTGGATTGTGATCTCCGGTTTGTGAGATGCAGCCCTGAGACGGCTCTGCCCTCGACAGGGAGTCTGCTTCTTCCCCTCCCCACCTCCCCACTTTAGTTTTCTCAATCTCGCTCTCTCTCTCTCAAATGAATAAATCTTAAAAAAAAAACTAACAGGTTACTTTCCATAAATGGTTACACATTATAGGAAGTCTTTCAAATGCATCTTAATCTAAAAATAGAAAATATTAAATGTCCTTTAGTAAGGAATTAAGAAAAATGAAATTATTCAATAAAAGTTTTTTGGGTTTTTTTGCATGTGTTATTTTGTTTTTCCTAAAAATAGCTGTAGTTCATTGGGGAATTTTATGCTATAGCTATTTATAAAACCATTTTCAGGAGTTCCATGCAAAAAGTGACCATTTTTTAGTGCTGTATCATGACATTTCAGGAGATTTGGCATGATACCTTATAATAACTTCATTTTCTTCACAGAAAAAGAAATGAGGCTACTGCACAGTAAGAATTTGCAGTAAATCTTACAAGAACTCAGTAGCTTGGCATTTATTGCCCATCGCTTCCTTTTGATTTAGCAGGTCTGCCCTTCAATATTTCTTTTCTCCAAATACTTGCCCAACTCTGTTTTTAGAACAATTTATACTGGTGGCACATTTTACAGCCTTTGGTAGTTTGTGGCATATGTTATTGTGTCAGAATGATCCCACTCTAGTATACTTAGAGAAACTTCTGGACATCATTGGTAAAACTCAATTATTTTAAGGGTCTATCTCTCCAAGAAAGAAGGGCATTGTACCATCCAGTGCCATTCCACGAGGAGAGTTTTTCTTTAAATGTTGCAATATATTTCACTTTTGGTTTGAAGGGAAATATCTGGAAGTGGTATTGTTGAAATTTTTGTTGTTTTTGACTTGTTGGAGAGTATGAATGTTAAAGTAGGAGGGTGTGCATTATAAACATAAAATGTCTTACAGTTTTTTTTAAGAAAGTATCTTTTTAAGATTTTATTTATTTATTCATGAGAGACACACACAGAGAAAGGCAGAGACACAGGCAGAGGGAGAAGCAGGCTCCCTGCAAGGGAGCCCGATGTGGGACTCGATCCCGGGACCCCAGGATCACGCCCTGAGCCAAAGGCAGACGCTAAACCAATGAGCCAGGTGTCCCTGTCTTACAGTTTTTACCATAGGTTTGACTTGAAACATTCATAATAGTGTTAAGACCACTACACATTGAACTCAGACTTATTTTCGAGAGTTACTATTTTCTCTGATGGGGGATGTTGATGGAAAAGGCTATGCATGTGCGTGGGCAGGGGATATATATGCCTCCCCATCAGGTTTGTTATGAACCTAAAACAGCAATCAAAAATTTATCTTAATAAAATGAACAAATGGACCGATTCCTGTTTCTATAGAGTTTACATGGGAAAAAAAGGTAAATAAATACAACAAAGAGATATTTTAGCCACTGAGAAGTGTTATGAAGATTGTACTAGTTTAAATCAAAGAAAACATGTGTGAGGAGATGACATCTGACCTAAGACGTGAAGCAAGGACAATCCACCCCTGACACAGTTTAGAGAGTATCACTAAAGCAGGGAAATGAGGAATTGCAAAGTTCTAGTGGGCATGAGTAGAAGTAATGATCCTTTTGCATAATGGATATCCAGGGATTATCAAGAACAGCATTACAGGGGAGGAAATATTTAAACAAGGGCTTTAAGGAGTTCACCTAGAGAGGAAGGGAGATGGCCACTCTGTGTCAGAACTGGAGCAAACTCATGTGGGTACCTGAAGTGTTCTGGGGCAGGAGGCAGACAACAAAGCTCAATATTGTCATGTGTAAGGGGCTATGCATTGAAAACCTATGAAATCTGTAAATTTTGCAGAAAGGAAACTGGGGCTATGCATTGAAAACCTACAAAATCTGTGACTAAGCCAGTGAATGATTTGAAGGGACCGATATGAACAGGAAAGCACTTTTGCAATGTTAGTCTGGCGGCAACAGTGGTTAATGTTTGGGTGTATGGAAGGCAGGATGGAAAAGAAGCATAACAGAAGGATATTGAATTAGTCTGTGGAAAGATGATGAGTGTCCTTTTCTGGAGCACTGACAATAGAAATGAAAAGGAGAGAAGACTTTTAAAGATTTTCCTAACCCTTAAAGGAAGAATTAACTGGGCATGAGAGTTGGGTCTGATTTTAGAAGATAGCACAGACCAGGCCATTAGATCACAACAAAGTAAAACAAGCGAGAAAACCAAGGGTGGTCAAGGTTGAGATACCCTATCGAGTAGTCTAAGGGCAGAAAAGAAGGTGGTGCTTTGTCAATTAGGAGGTTAGTGTTAATCTCTAAGGCAGAAAACATAATTGTTTGCTACAAGAGGACTGGGGTGATGTGGAGAGGAAAATATGAAAGGATATTATTGATTGGTAATTGTTGCACAAAAATTGCAGAACATGTGGGGGAAATGCATAGAAAAAACATAGAGGCCACTCACTGTGAACCAGAGAGCAGGTGCTTCAGCTGCTTTCATAATAGTAGTACAGCTCTTTGTGGTGGGACAGAGCAAATGATTATAAAATATAAAAAAAAATCTTGAAAGTTATGTAAAATCTAGATCTGTGGCATTAACTGTGCGTGTTAATGTTCAATAAATTTAAAGTAGCTTTCTTTGAGATGGAGTTAAAGATGTATGCCACTCTGTGAGGAGAGACTGTCTGAAATCTACTGCATTCTCATAATAGTGATATTAAACTTAATAATATAAATAAGCTTGAACTTTATTGTTTAGGTTGAATTTTAACATTTAGTTTCATTTATTTATGTATTTTCTCAGTAAAAAATAAAAAATGGAAAATGAGTGGAAATAAGATAAAGATTATATTTCCTTAGAATGAAATAAAATCAATACTGTGTTATAATATTTCTTTTCAATCTTCTCTCTATATATAATTTTTAAAATAGTTGTCTTTCTTATATACACCCCATAGTCATTATATGACTGATGCTGAACACAGGAGCGTGTATATGTACGTACCTAACAAACTTCCAAAACTGGAAGGCTCCCCTTGCCGTGGGGTTGGAAGGTTGATCAAACAACAAAAATTGAATTTGGAGTCATCTTTCTTTCCCCGCCCCAGCATGCACCGTCTTATGGTTTGCTTCCCAAGATAGGAACTGGAGATGGAGATGTGTGGACAGTGAGTTTATTGAGAACCAACAACACGTGTAAGGGAGAGATCAAAGCAAGACTGGGGAAAAAACAGACACTCGGTTTTGATGGAACTGAAACAAAGACTTCAGCTGATTTGGGGAGATGTCAAACAGGGACAGTCCTGCAGTTTTGGGACAGTGGAGGCAAGGCAGCTGCCCCTTTGGAGTCCTGTAATACCTGTCATGGGACATAGGCCGCCCCAGGGGGAAGGATGTCAAAGCAATTCCTTCTGGCCTAGGGCAGTTCCTACAGCAGCCCCAAACCCTTGGCAATTAGCAGGCAGCAGTCCTGCCAGAAAAAAAGGACCTAGGTCCCAAAAGGAAGGCATCCAGGTACATTATACCATTTACTCCCCTTTCTCTGCCTTTCAGAACCTGGTTGCCACGATGACAGAAATCTTGGTCTTTTTGAAGGTTTGATAATGTATCTTGAACACTTAGAAAAATTGTGTATCACATAGCAGACATCGAGTGTTTGTTAAACAGGTTTTTCCTGTAGACTTGAAGCATACAAAGATGTTTACATGTAGGCTTCCTTCACTGGCGGAAGAAATTTCTAGAGATCACTTAGAAAATTCAGTGATAATTTAAAATCAGGAATCTCAATTTCATGTCACAGTTTCCACATCAACTCCCCACCTCGTTGAATCCTCTTCTCCCATTCTTCGACTGACCATCCGTGTGTCCGATGCTTAAAATCCCTGACATGGACATTTGTCTACATCCCCTGAATCTAAAATTATTACCCTGATTTTTAGAAGTTATTTTGTGTTCTATTTTTCCTCTGCCTTTTTCTTGTTTCATTCATTTCTTTTTATAAGTGTTGAGTATCCTGGTGGTTTTTGTTTTTAAAGCTTTGTAAAGTATTTAAAATAAAGTTGTTATAGCATTTCATTTGTGGTGTGTGTGAGGATTTTTCAGAATATATTATCTATCTGTGACTTCTGGCTATTTGTAATCAGGCCTGTTGGGCATCTAACAACTGTTTTGCTCTTCTTAAATTGGCTAGAATATGAAAATATCACTGTTCTGTGCAGATTATACTAACTCATTCTTTTCCAAATTTATTAAAGTCATTTTTTAAAGTTTTATGTAAGTAGTGACATGCACATTACCTCTTTTACTGTTTCCTAATGGCCCATTTATTTATTTTTATCCGATAGCACAAAATCAGTAGATTGAATCCTCATTTTCATGAACAGATTGATCTTTGCTTCCTGGTGGGAACAACTTTGAGTAAAAAGCTATCAGATTGTAAAAGTGATCCAATCAAATTCTGTCAACTAGTTTTCAGAATGCCATTGGAAACAAACACAAACACCACCTTCTTGCGTCACTGTCCTTTTTGCCACTACCACCCCCTGCCTACCACCACCACACACACTTTCCACTCCTGCCTACCCTTACAACCACAACACTAGTGGTTCCTCCTCCCTGACTCAGGCCAAATATCTTCTCTGTGCAGTATCTGTAGACCAATGAAATTTGTATCTCATTGTATGATGATGCTATGCCCATTATATTTTTTATTTGATTTATCTCCTTCACTAGAATAAGAGCCCCTAAAAAGAAGCAAATAGGTCTAATTAATGCTTGTAAAGAAAACACATACCCCGCCAAAAAAACCCACAAACACACCTAGTATAGTTGCTTTACCTAGTAGATATTCCTGTTGAATATTGAACAACTGATCAATCCTTCATTTTTGGGGGGATGCTTTCAATGTGTGTGTCTATATATATATGTGTGTGTGTGTGCATGTGCTGTTTAATATATATTTATATTTATAGATTGGAATATATATAATATATATTTTATATATATTATATATATATATTAAACAGCAGACAATTTGAGTTTGTTGGGTTTTTTTGTTTGTTTGTTTGCTTTTGTTTTATTTTTGCTTGCCAATGAATGTCACCACAATGTGGATGACAGAAGCAGACTTTGGAGTGATACAGCTACAAACTAAGAAATGCCAAGAATGAATGGCAACCACAGAAAGCTCCAAAGAGGCGAAGAGTGAGAGTCTCACAGTGAACATAGATCTGCTGACATGTCAAGTTGGACTTCTGGCCTGTAGAACTGTGAGAGAATAAATGTCTGGTGTTTGAGGTGAACAGTTGGTTACAGTAACCCTAGGGGCCTATATTTCATCTCTACAGCCAAACAAAACCAGATAAATGTATCATACAAATACTGTGTTCTGGAGAGTAAATATATCATAATACACTTATTTACAGAAAGATTTCTTGGGCCTAACAAGTCTTGGTAACAGTGCATATTATATCTCTCTTCCATAGATTATGACGGTTAATTTTCTCTCGTAACTTGACTGGACCATGGGTGTGCAGATTACTCGGCCAAACATTACTCTGGGAGTTTCTGCAAGGGTGTTTTTGGTGTAGGGTAATTGCGATGAACATTTTACTCAGTAATGTAAAGCAGATTGCCCCTCATGATGTGAGTGGGCCTCATCCAATAAGCCGAAAGCCTGAGTAGAACAAAAAATATGAGCCTTTCCCCAAGTTAAGAGGGAATCTGCAGCTGGCTGCCTTTAGATTTCATCTGTACCCTTGGCTCTCCTGGGTCTCGAGCCTGCCAGACTGCACTGAACATGTGAGTCTGCTAATCTCCACAACCGTGTGAGCCAATCCCTTACAACAAATGAGTCTCTCTCTCTCTCTCTGTTGCTCTCTCTGTATATTTATAATATATATACAGTGTATGCATGTGTGTATCACAAAAAAAAAACCCTCATGTTATGTCTTTCTGCAGAACTCTAATACAGATTTAAAGTTATTTTCATGTATTGACTCTTAACAGTTCTATGGAAAATTTACTCATATGACTTTGTCCCACCTTTTTTGAAATTTGATCACTAAAATATTATTCACTGAATTCCTGTAACATCACATAAATCCAGTGTGCTATGACTTTTACTTGGGACATAATATACATAGAATCAAAACCTATAATAGTATAGCTATAAGAACTTTTTGAAGCAGTGTTGTATAACCAGTAACTTCTTATATCATTTTTTTTAAGATTTTACTATTTACTTGAGAAAAAGACAGAGAGCATGCCGGAGAGAGAGAGAGAGAGAGAGAGAGAGAGAGAGAGAAACACAAGCACAAGCTCAGGGGAAGGGCAGAGGGAAAAAGAAAGGCAAGCTCCCCACATCTGAGATGAAAGCAGATGCCTAATCAACTAAGCCATCCGGCAGCTCCTCCTGGTATCATCCATGATGCTTATACCTTCTTCATTGCTACTCAAAAGCCACAACTGCCTGACTGTAATGTTATGGCTCTTCGAGTGAAGGATTTCTATGGGTCCTGACCAATCCATGCTGCATTGATCTATCCTTTCTGACTGATTAGTTATTCTCAGACATTAAGAATTATGACCTCCAAAGAACAATCAGACCAAGCCAAAAGGTCTAACTTAATGGAGGTGATAGGTAAACACACCCATTCTCGTTATTGTAACATAGTTAACAGTCAGAAACTAAGTAATTATACACAAAGTTGTTATATGAATGCAAATGACATGAAAAATACTATGTTACTACTTATACAAATGGTCATGCTAAGTAGTAGTATGTACAGAATGATTGGATTTTAGTGGTTCCACAAAAACATATTTAGTTGATGGAAATGAGGGTTTTATAGATTTAATCAAATCGGATAGGTTCTCTATGCTGTCTTTTGAAGCATAAACCGATTCATAATTATTCTATTGTTAACTGGGATTTTATTTTAATTGATTCACTGCTTTTGTTAGATTATTCTATATTTAATGAAGATTGACTTGTACTACATTTTTATGAATAGACTTAGTAAAGAACCATAAAAACATGTTTGCACAGTATTATAGGATTAACTATTATGCTTCCTTGAGAAAAATGTTTTTTTTTTAAAGGAGAAGATATACTGTTTTTTGAAGTATAATTGACATACAATATCCTACTAGTTTCAGGTATACATCATGGTGATTTGATGTTTTCATAAATTATGAAATGTTTCTCACATTAAGTCTAAATACCATCTGTCTCCATACAACGTTACTACTATAATATTATTAACTATATCCCCTATTCTGTACATTATGTTCCCATTATTTATTTTATAATGGTAAGTTTGTACCTCTTAATTCTCTTTGCCTATCCATTTTCCTGTCCCTCCAACCTCTCCCCACTCTAGTTAACAACAATTTTTTTCTTCTATATGAGTGTGATTCTGTTTTGTTTTGTTTGTTCATCTGTTATCATTTGGTTTCTGCCTTTCTCTGACTTATTTCACTTAGAATAATACCGTCTAGGCCCATCTATGTTGTCACAAATAGCAAGATTTCATTCTTTTTTTGTGGCTAAGTGATATTCTATTGTATAGATACCACGGAGATGATGTTATTTTTTATAATTAGCTTTGATTATTCATTGTAAGTGTATTCCTCTTTCTTAGGGAAGATTTCTGGTTTGATTTATTTTTGTTTTGGGATATATGTCTTTCTACTATCACTTTAACCTTTGTAATTCAAGAGCTTAAGGAGAAGAATAGCTCTTCTGACCTAGGAACACCAAGAATGGAGTAGTTTGGCATTATACACTCAACCAAGACACCAACAGGTCATCTCAATGGTTTTAATTGTCCAAAAAGCTACATGTGTAAATCACGAGAAGGAAGTTAAGTTTATGTACTTAACAGAATAAGATTAAAGAGCACATCAGAGGAAGATGGGAAGCTGTCTAGCTGAGACAAGCCATTAAGAAAAATTAGAGGGAGAAACTTAAAGGTATGAACAAATCATATAATTAAAGTCTGGTTCTGCGTACTGTTCTCTCTGATTCTGATATTAAGATTTGAATTGGACAATTAGTTTTGATTTTGTTGATTCTTACCAGTGTGTTTCTAAAATGTCCAAAAGGATTGACTTGTTTTCTACATTATTTTCAATGACTAGAAATTGATTAATTTGGTATTAGGGACTTTTTTGTGATCTTTATTGTTGCAAAAATAAAGTTAATAATTTTGTGAATCTGTACTTTCTAAATCCAAGTCACTGCATATTGAAGAATTAAATGACTAGACGCTTAAACTCTTAAATGCCAGAAGGGAAATACTCAGTGAGTTATAAATTGCCTGCTATTGCTGTTACTTCAAGGTAATATTCAATATAGGAGCCAAAAACTTTTAATGTATGATGACAAAAAAACTTTGTGTTTACTAAGTAATTGCAAAGAAACTATATATATAAAATATATTATATATATTATACAACTATATGGTGCAAATATATTTAGGTAATAATTTTAAAAAATAGTGCTTTAGTATCTTTTCAAAGTTTATTATTGTAAGTGAGAATATAGCAGAAAGTTCCTTTTTCCATTGAATGTTAAGTATCTAAGGGAAAAAGTCTAGCCAGAGGAAAATTCCTTTTCAATTATAATGGTTAAATAGAAGTATCTGGATATATTGTACTTCTTAGAAAAAAAAAAAGACATGAAAGCTTAGGTAACTGAAGGGATGTTTATAAGAATTTTCATTTGAGAGACCAGTTATTTGCTTGACAATAGTCATGTATTGTTTGAAGGATTTTAATTATAAGACAATACAATACATAAGAATCAACACAGCAGAAGAAAGCAAAATTAGTCTATTATCATCCTATTCTTTGAGTAGTCACGTACTGTTTTTCTAAATTCCGTCAGTTTATCTTCCATTTAGAGACAATTTAAGTCTTTCACAGAATCCAAATGTAATTCTGAGTTTTAAAAAATTCTATTTTAATAGAGAATAACTGACGTTTCCCATAGGGGAAGTGGGGAGATGGGTGAAATGGGTGAAATAGATGAAGGAGATTAAAAAGTACACTTACCATGAATGAGCACTGAATAATAAACAGAATTGTTGAATCAGTATACCATACACCTTGAACCAATAATAAGCAGCAAATATGTGCACAAAGTTTTATGTATCCTAACTATAAAAAAAGAAAATTCAATAAAAAAATTCTATTTTAAATGGAGTCTTTGGTTATCTTCTATCTCTGACAAAGAAATCAACAATCTACTTTGTGTCTGCATACATTGGCCTCTTCTGGACATTTTCTATAAATGAAATCATGCTATATATGGTCTTTCTGACTGGCTTCTTCCACTCAGCATAACGTTTACAGGGTTGATCCATATTGTAGTATATATACATATTCATTCCTGTGTATTAACAAATACTATTCCATTATATGGATATACCACACTTTATCTACTGATGAACAGATGATGTTCATATCAGATGTTTTTATGTTTTGGATGTTCTGAATAAAGTTACCATGAGCATTCATTTACAGGGTTTTATGTGAACATATATTTTCATTTTTCTTGGATATGTACTATATATGTATTACTGAGTCATATGATTTGTCCTTTTTCAGGAATTGCCAAGGGTTTTCCAGAGTGGTTGCACCTTTGTACATTCCCTCTGGCAGTATATGAAGATTCCAATTTCTCTAATCCTTGTCAACATTTTTATTGTCTGCCTTATAGCCCTTAGGGTTATGGCCTTTTTTAGATTTGAATCATCCTAGTGGGGTAAAATGCTATCCCACTGTAATTTTGATTTACATTTCTTTATCTGGTTGATAGAATTCCCTTCGTTCTCAGGATTTGGGTAACATATTAATGATTACAGTAATATAAATGGTTGAATTCACCAAACAGAAGAAAGAGATCGGCAGAGTAGATAATAAAACACAACCCAAGTGTGTGCTGTTTAGAATAAACTCACTTCAGTTTCAGTGAGATAGGCAACCTGAAAGTAAAAGATAAAAGAGGTATAAATGCAAACCTTAATTTAAAAAAAAAGCAGGAGTTTCTCTATTAATATCTGGTTAATTAGGTTCCCAGCAAATAAAATTACTAGAGACAGAAAGATACATTAAATATGTATTTTTAAAAGGATCAATCAAGAAGGGAAGTGTAATGATCTCAAATGTATACATACCAAACAACTGTATCGAAATATGTGAAACAAAAACTGGTACCAGAAAGGAAAAACAGAGTAACAGTAATTTTAGTTGGGGACTTTAACACCTGCCTTTCAGCAAATGATAGAACTAGTAGTCTGAAATCAGCAAGGATACAGATACAAGGGGACCAACATAGTCAACTAGTAGAATCTAATTGTCACATACAGAACATTCCAACTAACAACAGCAAAATAACACTTTTCTAAAACTAGATTTTAACCAAAATAGTTCATTTTGGATCATAAAACATAATTTAACAAATTTAAAATAATTAAAAGTATATAGTGTGTTATCTGACCATTAAGGAATCAAATAGACAACAGGAAAATCTGTAATCACATTGAATGATTTTAAAATTGTAACTAGAAAATGAGCAAATGACAACAATAAACATTTTCCTGATGAAGTTATACAGAAGGAATATAAGTACCTGAAAAAAACACTCAACATTATTAGACAATAAAGAATTAAGAATTAAAACAACAATGAGCTATTACTATGCACCTATAAAAATCACTAAAATAAAAAAGAATATAAATACCAATGGTGGGAAGGATGTGGAAAAACTGAATCACTTACATTGCTGTTGAGAATGTAAAATGGCACGGCCACTTAAAAAAATCCTTTGGCAGTTTCCCATAAAACCAAAGCTGTAATTACAATACAAATTAGCAATTACTTAGCATTATTCCAGAGAGATAAAAACTTATGCTGACACAAATATTTGTATAAGAGTCCTCAGATCCACCAAAAATGGAATAGTTCATATATCTTTTAATGGTTAAATAGTAAAAGAATAATAGTTCATACAGAATACTGTTTAGCAATAACCAAGAACAAACTTAATATACACAATGACTTGGATGCATCTTCAGGAAATTACACTGAGTGAAAGCCAATCTTGAAAAGTTATATAATGTATGATTCTATTTATGTAACATTTTTTTAAAAAAATATTTATTTTTATTTTTTATTTATTCATGAGAGACAGAGACACAGGCAGAGGGAGAAGCAGGCTCCATGAAGGGAGCCTGACGTGGGACTCGATCCTGGGACTCGATCCTGGGACTCCAGGATTACTCCCTGGGCCAAAGGCAGACATCAAACTGCTGAGCCACCTAGGGATCCCCAAAAGAATTTTAGAAATAGAGAATGTAGTACTGGTTAGGAAGGTATAGGTATAAAAGGGCAACCTGGAGATCCTTGTGGTAAAGGGACTGTTTAGGATCTTGACTGTGTGGTTAATACAGGAACCTACACAGGTGATGAAATTGTACAAAACTAAGTGTGCACATGTGTGCACATACACACACACACACACGAGGACAACTATAACTGCAGTTCTGAATAAGTTTGGTGGATTGTGTCCCTGTCAGTATCCTATTGTGATATTGTACTAGTTTTTCAAAATATTACCAATGGGGGAAACTAGGTAAAGGATACAGAAGATTTCTATGTATTTTTCTTAAGATTGCACATGAATTTCAAATTAACTCAAGGAAAATGTCAATAAAACATGTATGATGAGATACTTAATGTTCCAACGTTATTTTAGGTAGTATAAAGTTAGAGTCACAGAGATCTACCTACCATATGAATCTAAATATACTATTCATCTTTTCACAACTTAATCAGACTCTAGGAAGACGTCTCATATTTTTCTCATGATGTTAAGAAGTTCTCATATCTGTCTGCTTCTCTAGCTTTATTGCTGTCATTCCATGTTTCATATTTATGATGTTCTGGGCATTTACATTCCTCACACTAGGACTCTTTTGGATACATGGACTTTTCTTGAATGCCTTTCCACCAACTTTTCATCTGCCAAACTCCTTTTTAACCATTTCGATTGATTTTAAACTGAAAAAACTATCAGTTTATCTTCAACTCTGGCTTGGGTTCCCCTTATTCCCTATCTCCTTGTCTAATACCCTTTCCATATCTGTCATTGCACTTACTTCATTGTGCTCGGAGTGATCTATTTCAGGAATCTATTTTTGTCTTCTTACTCTACCTCATGGGAACAGAGGTTAGAAATCTCCAGAACTAAATATAAAAAAATATTTAGGGATCCCTGGGTGGCGCAGCGGTTTGGCGCCTGCCTTTGGCCCAGGGCGAGATCCTGGAGACCCAGAATCGAGTCCCACGTCGGGCTCCCGGTGCATGGAGCCTGCTTCTCCATCTGCCTGTGTCTCTGCCTCTCTCTCTCTCTCTCTCTCTCTCTCTCTCTCTACTCTCTCATAAATAAATAAAAATTTTAAAAAATATATTCAATAAATATTAAGAAAATGGGAATTTTATATTAAATTTTAAAACACCTCATTTACAATTAAAGTGTTGTGAGACATGCAAATTTTGTGTTGCAACTGTGCATACAACTATTTCTGCATTGTTTCTATTCTTAAGGCAACTTAAATGAAGATTCATATTGTACATCTCTTTCCCTTATGGGTTTGATGGGATGGCCTGATAATTACATTCACATTAACAGCTTTCAGTAGCTAATAATTGCTAGGGTTGTGTTCCTCTCATGAAAGTATATCCAAACATCCCTAAGGAAGAAGAGCCTTTGAAAATGAGATATTCTAAAATTAACATTAAGTTTACTTTTATAGATCCATCAACTCTTTGTGCTAATCTCTCATACATGTATGGCAATTATATTCAGTGTGTTCATGTATATCTATAGTTACCACAGTATTTTTAAGTGTATATAAGAAAGTGTGATATAATAAAAAAATCACCTGAATTGGAGTCAGTAAATTTTTGTTCAAATCCAGAAGCAGATTAATAACTGTGTGACATTGAGAAAATCAATACTTTGAACCCACTGTTTCATTAGAAAATATATGGCATACGTCTATGTATTCTTTGAGGATGTAACAACTTGAGGATATGAAAACTTGTGCTACTTGATAGAAAAATAGTAAATATAAGAATTTCTATGGATTTCACATTTGGGGTTTTGTAACATACAGTGTTATCTATGTACGATTTTGTATAAATTAACTGATATGTTGTATATATGTGTATACTGAAATATTGCAGCTCTGTAGTGCACTCGAAATAAATGGTTAACCCCTGTAAAGCATAAAAGTAATTAGAAAGTATACATGATATAACTTTTATTTTACCAAGTATTATACATTTATTTGAGGAGATAATATTTCATACTAAAATATGTTTAATAAAATATAATAAATACAACTCTTTAATCTCATAGAGTATCCAGAGTGTTTTAATTTATTTTGTTATATGTACACTTTGTATTTTTTGACAGTCCCTTTTTACAAATTAGTCATTCTGCTATTGCTCTGTTGTTAGCGGCCTTCAAATTAAGGATTATTCTGTCTTCTTAAGAATTTTGCTTTTTATCATTATATATGTCCCTCTTTACATAATGCCCCTGATAACTTTTTTTTTATTGTGTGGGAAGGTGTTTCTAGAAGAGACTAGCATTTAAATCAGCAGACTCAGTAAAGAAGATTGTTTTCCCCAATATCAATAAGCGTCATCCAATCTATTGAGGACCTGAGTAGAACAAAAAGGTGGAGGAATGGTGAATTTGCTCTCTGCTTGAGCTAGACATCCATCCTCTCCTGTCCTTGGACATCAACTCCTGGTTCTTTGTCCTTCATTCTCAGAATGAGACTTACATCATCAGTCCCCCAGAACTTAGACCAGTAAAATTGGACTGGAATTAGACCACTGGTTTTCCTGGCCCTCTGGCTTACAGATAGTAGATCATAGACCTTCTCAGTCTCCATAATCACATGAACCAATCTCTCATAGTAAATTTCTTTCTATGGCTGTCTATCTATCTATCTATCTACCTACCTACCTACCTACCTACCTATGCTCTTGGTTCTGTTTTTCTGGAGGACCTTAAATAATGCTGTGGTTGACAGGGACTGGTGAGTGGGGGAAATGAAATAATGCCAATAGGTACAAGGTTTCCTTTTGGAGTGATGAAAATGGTCTGGCATAGTAATTGTGCACAATTGTATAAATATACTAAAATTCATTGAATTGTATAGCTTAGAATTGTGAATATTATACTTTGTAAACTGTATCTCAATAAATTAGATAGAATTGAACACCAATAAAAAATAAATTTATTTAAAAAATAAATTAGATAGATGATAGATAGATAGATAGATAATTAGAATATTATTTGGCAAACTGATAGCTCCAGAGGGAAGGTGGGTGGGGGAATGGGTTAAATAGATGATAGGAATTAAGGAGTTCGCTGGTGTTAAGCACTGGGTGTTGTATGAAAGTGCTAAATCTCTACATTGTATCCTTGAAACTAATACTACACTGTGCGTTAACTGGAATTCAAATGAAAACCTTTAAAAAAAAGACTCCCCCCCCAAAAAAAAATAGTATTTGGCTCCAGATACAAATTTTGCATCAGAGTAGTAAGGCTATAGGACACTCACTTGCATGGGCCCATCTAAAGCCTTACCAGGAGATGCTGGTAACATATAGTCATGAAGTGTTTTTTTAATATGGCAAAAGTGAGATATTTTAACCACAGTGGGTTAAGACCAGTGTTTCTTTCCATGCCAACTCCACCGCACCTCCTCAACTCCTTTCCCTCGTGTTGGTTGGCATTGGCACAGCTGTGGGGATTTGAAAACTACAGTTAAGAAGAAGTTTAACTGATCAATCTAATTGCTTAATCTAGAGACTGCCATTGTTCTGAAATCCAGAAAAGAATGTTATGGTAAGTTTTAGGTAAGATACTTCAGCCTTTTGGTGTTTGAAATAGGAATACTCCTGTTGCAAACTGCCTGATTTACCCTGTGTCATGACCCAAAGTACAGGGCCAGAGATTGATTGCAAAATAGACCTGTCCTATAAC
Source organism: Nyctereutes procyonoides (assembly GCF_905146905.1). Taxonomy (NCBI): domain Eukaryota; kingdom Metazoa; phylum Chordata; class Mammalia; order Carnivora; family Canidae; genus Nyctereutes; species Nyctereutes procyonoides. The sequence goes on along the minus strand of NW_026575148.1, from coordinate 10,783,118 downwards.
AGTTGATGCTAAGAAGGAAGTGGTTAATAGGGAAAAAACAAGATGTACAGGGCCAGAAGTTTGTCTGTGGAAAATTCTTAAAAATCTTATACCTCATATGTGAAAGGAAGTTGATAGAGGCTTTCCCTTAAGGATTTATATCATGTAACTATAATGATTTTGTTATAAGAAAATTTTCTAAACTGTCAGTAATATAAAAAAATAATAACAAATTTGAATCAATTGCCCTAGAAGAAAAACAGAATTATCCTATTTTCTCTGCAGAAAGTGATAGTACATTGTTCAGTGAAAGGGGCCCTCAAAATTGCAGCCAAAATACATGCAAAGTATTATGGTCCCTTTTTATAAATTAGTCATTCTGCTGACGCTCTCTTGTTAGGTACACAGATATTAAGGATTGTTCCATCTACTGGAGAATTTTCCCCTTTATCAGTAAGTATACCTCTCTTTCTGTAACGCCCCTGATAACTTCCCTTATTTTGAATTCTGCTTTGTTTGAAATTAATATAGCTACTCTCACTTTTTAAATTTAAATTTATTTATTTATTTATTTATTTGTTTATTTAAATTTAAATTCAATTAGCCAACACAGAGTACATGATTAGTTTCAGATTTGGGGTTCAGATGTAGTTTTCAGTATTCATCAGTTGCATATAATATCTCTTTCTTTTGATTAGTGTTATCACAATATATTTTCCTCTATCCACTTAATATATATTTGTTTTTATACTTAAAGTAGATCTCTTGTAGACAACATATAGTCGGATCTATTGTTTGATCCACTCACAATTCCTGTCCTAATTGGTACCTTTGGACCATTGTCATTAAGAGTTACTATTTACATAGTTGGCTTAATATCTACCATTACTGTTTCCTATTTCTTGTCCTTGTTCTTTATTCTATTTTGCCTTCCACTCTTTTTCTGCCTTTTGTGGTTTCAGTTGACCATTTTATATTGTTCCTTTTTTTCTTCTTTCTTATACTTTAAATACTCTTTTTACTAATAGCCCTATGGTCTGTATACACATTTCCAAATGATTCAATTCCACTTTCAAGTAAAACTATACTGCTTTCATGGGTAGTGTAAATTAAATACCTTATACTGACAAAACCATCCTAATTCCTCCTTTTTCTTTATATCATTACTGTCGTACATTTCACTCATACATAAGCATGAAAAGGTTTACATATCAAACATTGATATGTTGACATATCAAATGTTGTAACAGTATTGCTATTTTCATGTTCAACAAACTGTTACCTGTTTATTGGGTTGGTTCCAGTTTATTGATGGTGTTGTTCTCAGCTAGGAATGCTTGACGCACTTGCCTGGACCCATATTACTCATAGGGAGCTGAACACACATGTTCCCCATGGGCACCAATATGGTGGATGAATCTGGTCTTCTGGCTCCTATTATGGTCAGAGAGAATGCACTTCAGCAAAAAGATCAGGGAACTTTGAGGAACAAGAATTATACTCACAGGTTATGAAGGGTGCATGGCATGCTCAAGTGAAGGCATGAAGAAGGCACACAGTGAGACTGTGGGACAAAGGCAGACAGAAGAGAGAGAGAGGAGGACCCTAGACTTTGCCTTTATTAGGGTCTCATGGTGGATTATCTGGGGTTTTGCGGCATTACTTATAATTGGTCAATTTATAGCAGAACAGTGGGAATTTCCCTTCCTCCATGTGGAAGGCTATGACTCAAAAGGTTTGAGTATTTGCCTTTCTCCACCTAGAAGGCTAGAAGCAGCTGGTTGGGATATTTCCCCTCCCCCATGTGAACTAAACTCTGACAAACCCCGAGAGTTTAGGCTTTGGTTAAGTACTTTCTCCTGAGAGCAGGCCTTATTAAGAAGAACAGAATGTTCTGGTGTCTATCAAAATGGTTCTCTTCCCCCCCTGCCTGAAACATAAGGGAATTTTTACTCAGTAAGCACCGTCAGAATCTGGTAGGACTCTAGGAGTGAGACTTACAAAAGTGTGGGGGCTTCTAGGGTGACTGGGTCGCCCTGTAGAGTTTATCTCACAGACTCCTCCACATTGAACCTCCAGCAACTCGTCAATTTTACTTCAGGTTTCCTTACCTAGGCACTGGTTCCCATGCAGATTTCTCCCCTGGTAAGTTCTGATTTTTTTTTTAAATTTGCTTATTAGTCTCATTTTGGAGGTATTATGACTACATTTCTCTTATGAATTTAAGAGTTGTTGATTTTTTTAGTTTGTTCAACTTTTATTTGGTGTGAGGACAGTGGCCACTTCCAAGTTTCTTAAATGCTGGACTAGAAACCCTTTCTCTTTTTCAGTAGTTCACATGCTTTGTTGTTATCTGGTAATATTTAGCAGTACTAGAACCTTCGATGTACAATCTGTAAATTTCTTAGATTTATTGTACTGTGTGAAATTGAGTATTAATAGATTGTGGATTTGAAAGAAATATTAAAGTTTGATCCAAACTAGTATCCCTGGGATCCCTGGGTGGCGCAGCAGTTTAGCCTTTGGCCCAGGGCGTGATCCTGGAGACCCGGGATCGAATCCCACATCGGGCTCCCGGTGCATGAAGCCTGCTTCTCCCTCTGCCTATGTCTCTGCCTCTCTCTCTCAATGTGTGACTATCATAAATAAATAAAATCCCCCATGTCTTTAAAAAAAAAAAAACTAGTATCCCTGAAGAAATTGTCTACAGTGAAGCTTTTTCCCCAGATCCCTGTGACTGAAGATTGGTGAATTATCATTTCCTTAGGTACTGAAGTTATGGTAATGATTAACAGATACCTAAGCTAGTCCCCAGAACTTGGAGGATACAAACGTTAATAAAGTAAAAAAAAAAAAAAATGCTTTATCGGCAAAATGATCTCCAATTTATTTTGTATGTAAACATGAGCAGGATAGTCAATGAGTCTAAAATTTGGTTTCTCCACTTTCAAAATGGAGTTATCTAAATCACGCTATCTTTTTTTTGAAGGTTAAAGTATTTATAATTTAAAAAGCACCTTGTATTTAATATATATTGTATTTCCCTTTCTGTCTTACATTAATATAGTGTTTCCCCAGATTTCCTAATGATCAAAAGTACAAACAAAAGTTTGTTAAAATTTAGATTTCTGGCTTCTACCCAATGTACTAAATCAGAATCCTCAGTAAATCTGCACTGAGACCCAGCATACATGTGTTCTTTATAAAAGTCATTGACGAAATGTGCTCTATTAAAGTTTCAGCTGAGCACAATCTAGCTTGTCCAATACAAAGATGTAGAATATGTTAGCAATTGGGGAAACTCCCTGGAAGCCAGATATGGTGAAAGATTTGAGATTCCATTGGCTTTTCTATATATTGGTTGTCATAAGAGTTTTTATGTAGCTTAAGTTTCCTTGATGGGGTTTTGTTTAAAGAAAACTCAGGTAAAAGTTCAGGCCATCTGGATATTTTCTGGAATAAAATATGGGAAATGATTATACTGAAGTGTCTTCTGTGTGTATAGAAGTATTGTTTATCTACATCTTATTCCATATGAATCAATGACTGATAGTTATTCAAATAATAGTCAGATATTTTGAAATATAGACAATGGTTTATTTTAAAAATATTCACACAACTCTTCTGTTATTTCACCTGAAGGAGTTCCTATCTCACACATACGCAAACACACTCGTACTTTCAAAAACCCCAGCTCTGATGCTTGCTAATTATTTAACCTCTTAAAATATAAAGTGTAATATGTCAGATATGGAAATCATAATAATTGTATTAAAAATTATTTTGAGGGGTGTCTGGGTGCCTCAGTCGAATAAGCGTCCGACTCTTGCTTTCTGCTCAGCTCATGATCTCAGGTTGTGACTCTCAATCCATAGCTGTCTCCCTCTCTATCACCTGTGCACTCTCTCCCTTTCTAAAACAAAAGATAAAAAATAAGATAAATATTTTGAGCACTAGATCAACTTATATTCTTATGTATCTGGTTTATCACAGATAAGGTTTCTTCTGCCCCTAGATTTCAAACTAGCCCAAATGCTTGAGGATAGTTTTGCACGGAATTTTCCTGCAGTTCAATGAAGGGTAACTTCAAGTCCATAGCTATAAACCTTTTGTGCAGGTCTTTTGTACATAGAGGATATCTTTTTCAGAATGTTTAAGGTCCTCTGCTAATCAGATTTGAAAGACATATCAAGTTCTGTTATATTTACATAGAAGCTGTTAACTCTCTCCACAAATTTGTTCATCTTGTGTCTGCAAGATAATTCAGAATAGGAGTTTAAAATAACAAAATAGAATTCACAACTAAACATATAAAGATAATAGGTAAAATGGGTAAATCTGAAAATTCTGTTTTTTAAAAAAAATCATAACTATATGGTTCATTGAAAATAAACTTTTATTTTTTTATTTTTTATTTATTCATGAGAGATACAGAAATAGAGAAAATTATAGGGAAATAGAATAAAAATGGAATAGAAATAGAGAAAATTATAATAGAGAGAGAGAGAGAGAGAGAGAGAGAGAGAGAGGGAGGAAGGGACAGAAACATAGGCAGAGGGAGAAGCAGGCTCCATGCGGGGAACCCAACATGGGACTCGATCCTGGGTCTCCAGGATCACACCCTGGACTGAAGATGGTGCTAAACCACTGACCCACCCAGGTTGCCTGAAAGTCAGTAAACTTAAAGCTAGTAAGCATATTCAAAGGCAGGAAAAAATGTCCTAAACAATTGAAATAGCAGAGACTATTTTATATGTGTTGCTAAAGGGAAAACTGAACCAGTGTTCTCATTACAAATTTATAAATAATATAAATACATGTAAAGGTCTAGATAGTACATAAATGTGAAGGATATAAAGAATATACAAAAAACACAAAAGTCTATGTACAGCTAATTGCTAATTATTAAATACCATGAAGAGTTTAATATAAATTTTAATTTTATTATATATGCATGTATATGTATATCTATGTGTATGTGTATATATATATATCTCTAAACTTAATACAATATAAAATGCGGTATTAGGATAAAAATTCACACTGGTCTGTGATTATACTGCTTTAACCTGTTCATCATTATTTCCTGGCCAAAACTCATAATGTATAGAGTCGCTAAATCACCTTTAATAGTTACATATCATTTCATTTACTAGAAGTAACACACTTTAATTTTCTAAAACAAATGCCTGTATTTGTATATAGAGGTTGATTTCAAACTTGCTGTTTCAGGAACAGTGAAGCAATGATGATGCCTGTGGTGCACATTTTGCACACTTGTATCGCTTCCAAAACACATTCCTAATAGTCAGCCAAATAGTTATTTGTATTTGTTTAAATAGATACTGCAGATAATTTTTAAAAAATGAGTAACCTTAAGGTAGTCACAATTCAAAATGATGAAGTATATGTAGAATTATGTGTTTGAGTGTGCAGTTGTATTATAAAGAGAAATGTGGGAAAGATCATCACCCATATGTGGATTATCCACTCTGGGTGACAGGGCTTCAGGGGATCTTTTCTTGCAGGACATATTTATTAAATTAAACAAGTATTTTGTATTTATAAAATCACACATAAAAGCACACATAATTTGCAGAATTAGATAAAGGAAAACTGAAATACAAATCAGTGGAATACATGTATGCAAAAATGAAAAAAAAGCTTCATTCTAAAACTGATACACTAAAAGATGCCCAAAATTTTCAATACAATAGACTTTTGTATATTTTCAATAGTTGAATACATATTTATTTTAAAATACCTATCACCAGGCTTCCCCCTCCCCATTTTTAATTTACATTTGTGCCAAAATAGTATGAGTAAATTTTTCTCTTACTTGGATGTTGTTAGCCCACCTAGACTCTCCTTTTTTGTGAGGTGAATTTTTTTGTCTCTCAGAATAGCCCAAACGTAACCCTGGGGATTAAAAGAATAAACTATGGTATTTGGCCCAGTAGATGAGTATTTGGTCTCAAATGCACCAAATAGGTTTATACAAATGTGATGATATAGGTGAATCTTGGCAGTATGAAACAAATAAAAAAGCTATTACATGAAACATCCTGCCCTTTTCATAAAGTTAAAAGCAATAACACATTTATACTAATGGAATGCATTTTAACTTAAGTAAGAGCTAGCTGAATACAGGATTTTTTATTTTTTTTAATTTTTTCAAAGATTTTATTTATTTATTCATGAGAGACAGAGGCAGAGACACAGGCAGAGGGAGAAGCAGGCTCCATGCAGGGAGCCCAACGTGGGACTTGATCCCGAGTCTCCAGGATCAGGCTCTGGGCTGAAGGCAGATGCTAAACCACTGAGTTACCTGGGCTGCCCAAATACAGGATTTTTAAAAAAGATTGTGTTTATTTGGCAGAGAGAGGGAACACACATACAAGGCAGGCAGGGGGAGAAACAGGCTCCCCTCTGAGCAGGGAGCCCAGTGTGGGGCTCTGTCCCAGGACTCTGGGATCATGACCTGAGACAAAAGCAGATTCTTAATTGACTGGGCCACCCAGGTGCCCCTGAATACAGGATTTCTGAACAGCTTTCCTTTTGTCCAGAGAAGGCCAGCGTATGGGATGGGATGGTGGCACGAGGGCCCGAATGGCCAGATGGTGGATAGGAGTTATTTTCAGATGTGGCTTTGATTTTTGTATTCAAATTTTCATTGTCACCTATAGTAAATAACTAAAAGTGTGCCATTTATGGACAAGTTATAAATAGATGACAAGAGCCAAGGATTGTGATTAATGTCCAAAAGAGAACAATCCTATTTTATGATTTTTAATTTGTGTTTCAAGGATTGCTATTGAGTTTCATAACTTTTCAAATGCTATGTGACCCCTTTCATTCTCTTTTGTCTTTTGTTTCTCTGTTGTCCTTTATTAGTGTTTCTTTTCTGGTTTTATTAATTCAACTTTTTAAATGAAGGGTCATTTCCTATTGTTTAAGCACAGACTTAAAAATTGTTTTTAAAGATTTATTTATTCATGAGAGAGAGAGAGACAGACAGAGGCAGAGACACAGGCAGAGGGAGAAGCAGGCTCCACTCAGGGACCCCGATGGGGGACTCGATCCTGGGACTCCAGGATCACACCCTAGGCCGAAGGCAGGTGCTTAAACTGCTGAGCCACCTAGGCTGCCCTAAAAAAAATTTTTTTTTGCTCATTTTGGCAACACTAGTAAGATGGACACTGCATTATAATTTTAAAATCATTGATGTGAACATGGTTGCTTCTCTACTAAGGTTACATAGCTACGCTGTGCTTTTAGAGGTGAAACAGTTTTAAAGTTACTTTAAATATTTTTGTTAAATTAAAAAATATTTAGACACTTGTTCCAATCTGTCTCTGACTTTTGAATGTGGGGTAGACGTTTTGCCTCATCTATAAAACTATCCCTGCATCTTCAAAAGTCTTGGAAAATGTTGGAATATTTTATATCTCTGTCTAGCCATAAGATATCAGTAGAATTTAAACTCCATTAACTGCATTAGCAAATAGTAAAAAAGGAATGTTGGCTTTGGACTACCTAAAACTATTTGTACCACAGTGGTTTCAATTTGTAACATAAGCAGTAATATATGTTTCCATAGATAGAAATCTACAGAGAAAATAAGATAGGGCATTTACTGAAATTAGAATATTTATCAAAAACAAATTGCATTTCCTTATGTATTCACTGAACCTAAATGTTAATGAAATTCTCTCTTTCAAATTATATCCGCAAGGCAAATATTAGATAAGACCATGTTATTCAAGGATTAAAAAAATGATTGAATGCTAGTTTTACAATTAATAATCTGGAACAGAGATGTAGGTCAATGAGGAAAAAAGTATTTTAAGAGATTACTGTTGCTTAGACAAAGTGATAGTTCATTCAAAAAAAATAATCAACATTGTGCACACTTGGGGGGAAAAAAGTGATTTCTTTTCATCCCAAATGTCAACTGAACTTTAAAGGGTGACATTTTGAATAAAGGAAAGTAAGGATAAAAATGCTCACAAAAATGCTCATCAAATCGCACCCTTCCAATGCTTAGATGAAGCTTTTAGAATTTTGACTTTTTATATATTCAAATGTTCTGGTTATTTTCATTCAAAATATCTAAATATTTTTAAATAGAATTAACCATTTTTGCATAAGTGTTCTTGTTATAAAGCCTCGGTAAAATGGAAGAATGGAAACTTCTACGACCAAACACTGTTCTGATGCAAATGCCATTCTGCAAATTTTTGACATGAGTTATGGCAAAATTCTAGTCTAGACAAATTTGTTTCCCTAGAAGAGAGGAAAGTTCAAACAGTGATAGTGTATATTTTTACATGTGGCTCTTTTGCAAAATGTTATTTATTTTTTAAATTCCTATAAAGGAAGATAAAGGAAATAACATATCAAAGAAATGGTGTACATGAAAATAGAGAATTATCAAAGCAGAAATTCTACTTTATTCTGTGTGTAACTCCTGGGATTTATATCAGTTCCATTCATAGCCAGATATAAAGCCTATTCCTTTGATTAAAATTAAAATACATTTGGCCTGGAATCATTTATTGTAATTTGTTGTTATCAATATTAAAGATGTATCTATTCTCAAAATGTATGCATCAAAACCTAGTTATTGTTTCAATCCAAAGTAACTGAGATAGAACACTGTTCTACCGATAATAAATTAAATAATTGATAGATAAAAAAGACATATAGAATGACAGAAGAGAATAGAAACGCATAGATGTTATTCAGACTAAAATACTAGAAGTGTTTTTATTGACAACCGCTTTTTGGTTTCCCAAGTGTCATTCTGATCCATATAGGATTCCTTCAAACAGATGGAATCTGATCCATTCAGCTGTCTGATAGTGTTATCCATTGTAGGCAATATTGTTACCTCATTATGAATATTTATATAACTTAGTTGATTAGAATCCCCTATAATTTGTAAGCAAATTATATATGCATATTATTCAGGATCCAATCAAGAAAATAGAAATGTAAGTATTTAAATGGAAGGCGTATAGTAGCAATGTAGTATAGATAGTATAGACGTGAGCATTGATGGCACAGATAATCGGATTGTTGAAAAGGCAAACAAAGGGCGGTCCACCACCCCAGGAAATAGTAAACTGCTGCAGGAACAAAGGGAGGCAGCATTTACTGAAGCTCAGGTCTAGAATTGGTGGAAGCTCTAAATACAGTAGTCTGTCTGGCTAGAGAAAAAGCCATAACTGAGATGTCGTTGGAAGCAGAGAGGGGAGAGACACTGTATCTTATACTTAATTCTACTTTCCAATATCTTGCCAGTGTTTCCGATTGTCAGGAAAGCTTGCAGCCAGCTGACCTGGATGCCTAGGAAAGGGAATGTCTCAGCCACCTGCTGGTCTCAGGCTTCAACAACTTCCTTAGACCTTCTAAACCAGCTTGAGTCTGATATTTTATGAAATGCCTCCATTTTATTCAAGTTTTTTTATAAACAGTATTATGTCTTGGTATGTCAGATAACATCAAATAATTCTCATAAATGGTTCAGTTCACATTGTTTAGGTGTATCTTGGTCAAGCATTAATTTTCTAGTAGGGCTGAATAGCTACAAAGTACTGGTTAACAGCTGAAGGCATGACTTTACCTTGAAACCCTAGAGATCTTTGATATAATTCTCTTTTGGAATTTGCAAATGCACATATTTACCCCAGTCATTTTAAGCATCATAAGTTCCACTGGTTCCTAAAATCTGAGCGTCTTGAAATTTTGTATAATAGCCTAGGATTACTTTAAAGTAATAGCCTCCCCTATTTCTCAGTCCCTCTCATAAGTAGATACATTATGGGTTCCCTGGTAAATGGGACCAGAGGGAAATATATAAATCCCAAGAGGTCTCATAATCAATACAAAAATATAATCTTCATTTTAAAGGAGACATTCTGACAATACCCAGAACAGAGGTGTAGGAAGTTCAGTGTTGGGATAATCACTTGAGATTTCACAGGTTTTATCTGATGCATATTTGTCTTACTCCAGCTGCTACTACTTATTCACCAAGTCTAAACAGATTCTGTATCATTTGTACTATTGGATTCAATTCAAGAGTGAAGATCTAGGAACAATCTGATTGCTGACTGGTCCTTTACTAAAATTCCATACTGTGTATTTGGATCATTTCAACTTTCTTTGCATAGTAAAGGGCAGTTGTAAAAAGTCCCCAAGGAGAACAAATACATTGAAAAAATATTCTAACACTTTTAGGAGTAATAGTCATGAAGTGAGTGTCTTAAAACATTAGACTGTAAGATATTTTCTCTTAAGGGAAGAAAATGTACCTATTCCAAATAGGAGAAAGGATTGACTTATGATGAGAGATCTGTTCAGCTATGATCAGGAGGTTGAAAGACTGTGCACACGAGACTGCCTTTCCCAGCACAGATTTTGTAGGTTTACATATTGTTGTAGAATTGAGACTTTCTTTGTTTCTTAACTCTAGTCTTTGATTTAAAGGTTTCGTGTGACCAGGTCAACCCACCTAGATAATCTCTTTTGATTAACCTAAAGACAACAAATTAGTACCCATAATTACTTCTACAAAATATTTTGCCATATAATGTGTAATATTATATGGATTTCACCCATGCCAAGATAAGAGTCAGTAGAGCTTATAGAAGGACAAGGGTCAGTAGGGTCATTTAAATATTCTAGCTACCACAGTTTCATTCCCTTTTGCCATTTTAAGGTAATATTACACATTTTCTCCTTTATATGTCTTTGAAAAGACTCACTATGTAATAACTTGTACTCTCCTATTACCGTGTGCTTTTCACCATTTCCACTTGGCAAATGCAAACTAGTTGCTAGGATGGTCATCTGGATGTCTGAATGACACAGTTCCATGACATTTCAAGAAGGTCACTTCTGCCCAGGATCATGGATGACATGACTTCAAATGTTCAGAAGGCGGTTTCCCCAAATAAGATTTTTTTATTTTTCAAACTGATTTATCTAGTCTCTCCTGATTGGCTACTTCTGGTACTGTTTAAGACATAGCCAGAAATGAAACAAGGTTTTTAAGAGTTGCATAGAAGTAAGGTTCTTTTGAAAGAGAAACAAGGGACAACAATATATACTTTTGAAAATAGCTTGTGGTTGAACATTTTTCAATCTCTTGTATGTCACCACTTGGCGGCCTCACAAGTTCAAATCTTCCTAAGCAGCTAGAAACCCAGCAACTGTTTTTTTAAGAACACCCCAAAAACAAATAATCCAGTCAAAAATGGGCAGAAGACATGAACAGACATTTCTCCAAAGAAAACATACAAATGGCCAATAGACACATGAAAAAATGCTCCACATCACCTGGCATCAGGGAAATACAAATCAAAACCACAATGGGATACTACCTCACATGAGTCAGAATGGCTAAAATTAATGAGTCAGGAAACAACAGATGTTGGAGAGGATGTGGAGAAAGGGGAACCCTCTTGCACTGTTGGTGGGAATTCAAGGTGGTGCAGCTAATCTGGAAAACAGTATGGAGGTTCCTCAAGAAGTTAAAAATAGAACTACCCTATGACCCAGCAATCGGACTACTGGGGATTTACTCCAAAGATACACATGTGATGATCTGAAGAGGTACATGCACCCCAAAGTTTATAGCAGCAATGTCCGCAATAGCCAAATTATGGAAAGAGCCCAGATGTCCATCAATAGGTGAATGGATAAAGAAGATGTGGCATATATATATTTGTATACACACACACACACACACAATGGAATATTATTCAGCCATCAGAAAGGATGAACATTTAACATTTCCATTGACATAGATGGAGGGTATTATGAGTGAAAACATGAAAGACAATTATATGGTTTCTTTTAAATGTGGAATATAAGAAACATCTAAGAGGATCATAGGGGAGGGGAAGGGAAGGAAAACTGAATGGGAAGTCATCAGAGAGGGAGAAAATCCATGGGAGACACTTAAGTACAGGAGACAAACTGAGGGCTGCTGGAGGGGAGGTTGGTGGGGGGTGAGGTAGTTGGGTGATGTGATGAGCGCTGGGTGTTATATGCAACTGATGAATTTTTGAATTCTACATTTGACAACGATGTACTATATATTGGCTAATGGAATATTAATTTAAAAAAAAAAAGATTCCTTAGAGTGCCAGAAATCCACTCACTGTAAAAAAGGAAAATCCTGACACGGATACCAAAATATTTTCATAAACTTTCAGGTAATAGTTTCCTTATGCTAAAATAACTTCTGTGCCTTTTAGCTAAGAATATCCTTTTCTTACCCTGGGGACATGAGGCCTTGGCAAAGACTTAAAAGCACTCAGTGCCTTGGTGTATTGAGAATGGAGTTTAAAAAGAGAAGGGCCTAGAAGTACTTAAAAAATACATAAAAGGACCTAGAAGAGTAAAGATGAAGGGAACAAAGAAAATTTGAAAAAAACTTGCATTTTCTTAGGCAGGTGCTCAATTATTGGTTGAGCATCTCACGCATGAAGTGAAAAACAAAACAGTTCCATGTCTGAGTCTCAGCTGTCATCAAAGGAAGAAGATGTGCCATTATTACTGGAGGATTTATTTATTCATTCATTTATTTATTTATTTATTTATTTATTTATTTATTTATTTATTTATTTTTTATTTATTTATTTATTTATTTATTTATTTATTTATTTATTTAACTAGCTAGCTAGCTAGCTACTGGAGGTTTTAAAAGAAATCTCATACTACCATAGTCATATGATCAATGGCCGTCATGTTATTCTAAATTTTCAGAAGTTGCAGTGGACTAGCCTTAAAATTTGGCACACATAATCAAAACATTAGGTAATGGGTTTATGCGATTATAACTAATATTTTATTATAACTAATATTTATGTTATTATAACTAATAATTCGATTAGAATAATGTGTACATTCCCCCTACACTTAAACATAGGGAAACTCATAGCCATATAGTCTGACTGAACACACAGACTTTTCCCAGTTAGACCCTTAGGAGTGTTTTTTTTTTTTTTTCGAAGCTTGCATGAAATCATTTAAAATAAAACCTTACTAGTTATTCACTAACGCTGTCAATTTTGCTCCCAGATTTTACTTTGAATATGTTCTTTTACTCCTCTGGCTGGCAAAACCAAACGTGGTTCAGGATTTTTCAAACAAAACAAAACAAAACAACAACAAAAAAAAGAGTCAGATGCTTATTCATTGAACAACCAAGCAAAACAGGCAGAAATATGTCGCAGAGCAATCTGTAGTCAAGCAGAAGTGAGACAAAGCAGCCAGGTACAGCAGAGCTCCCACTGAGGTGGTCCTATTTTGAGCAAAACCCAGAGCTGCTGAATAGAGTCCATTATTTCGTCCTCTTTTAATTCAATAATAACAGAACAAAACAGATTCCAATTCCATCAGCACATTAGGTAGAGCTGAGCTGGATGGATTTTACACGGGCCAATGGAGTCTCTGAGAGAGGGTGATAGAGAGCAAGAGGGCCGAATCATTTTTCAATTTTATTTTAATTTCCTTCTTGGTTAAAATAAATTTCAAAGTATCCAAGACAAATGAATTAGACATTCCAAGGTCAATTTGAAATTTGGCAAAAGTATGTTAAGCAAAAGTTCAAATCCTACAATCAGCCCAGAACAACATAGTTTTACAAAATCGTTTAGATTGTCAAGATTCTAGCTCCTAATATGTGGTATAGCAGTTCTGAACAGCATGTCACAAATATCTTGTTTTGCAAATCCTGTTTTACTTCACAAATAATTATTACAGAATATTTTTATTAAAAGAGTAGGTGCCATCCTAAATCAGTGTTTATGTCTTTGTGTGTGGTTTTTGTAACTTTTTCTGGGTCTTTCCCTATAGGTGTAATAGAGCTTTAGGTTGTTTCTTTTTTTCCCCTAAAATTAACCTTAGTGTGTGTTTACATCTCTAAAAGATGATTATCATTTTAATGTAATTGCAATCTTAATTTTTTTCTATCATTTAAATGAAAGAAAGGTTGAATAGGGGCGCCTGGGTGACTCAGTGAGTTAACCATCTGCCTTCAGCTCAGGTCATGATCTCAGGGTCCTGGGATCTAGCCCCATGTTGGGGAGCCTACTTCTCTCTCTTCCTCTACCTCTCCCCTCTACTCATGTGCTCTCTCTCTTGTCTCTCTTTCTTAAATAAATTAATAAAATATTTTTAAAATACATACAACTATTTTTAAATCTTTTTTAAAAAATTTCAGTTTATTATAATTTCCAGCTCCATGTCATTTCAAATGGCAAGATTTCATTCTTGTTTATGGCTGAATAATACTCCATCGTGTGTGTGTGTGTGTGTGTGTGTGTGTGTGTGTGTGTGTATCATGCTGCTTTATCCATTCATCTGTTGATGAGCTATTTCCATAATTTGTAAATAATGCTGCCAATAAACATAAGGGTGCATGTATCTTTTGAATTGGTATTTTTGTGTCTTGGGGGTAAAGACCCTGTAGCTCCATTAGTGGATCATATGGTAGCTCTGTTTTTAACTTTTTTTTAAATTTTTATTTATTTATGATAGTCACAGAGAGAGAGAGAGAGAGGCAGAGACATAGGCAGAGGGAGAAGCAGGCTCCATGCACCGGGAGCCCGATGTGGGATTCGATCCCGGGTCTCCAGGATCGCGCCCTGGGCAAAAGGCAGGCGCAAAACCGCTGCGCCACCCAGGGATCCCCTGTTTTTAACTTTTTGAAGAACCTCCATACTGTTTTCCACAGCGACTGCCCCAGTTTGCATTCCCACTAGCAGGCAAGAGGGCTCCCCTTTCTCCACAGCCTCACTAACACCTTTTGTTTATCGTCTTGTTGGTCTAAGCCATTCTGACAAATGTGAGGTGACGCTTGTAGTTTTGATTTGCATTTCCTGATGGTGAGTGATGTTAAACATCTTTACATATATTTTTCAGCCATCTGGATGTCTTAAGATAAATGTCTGCATGTCTTCTGCCCATTTTTTAATGAATTATTTGTTTTTTGGGTGTTAATTTTTACCAGTTCTAAATACATTTTGGGTATTGACCTTTTATAAGATATGATACTACCAAATATCTTCTCCCATTCAAGAGGTTGCCTTTTATTTTTGTTGATTGCTTCCTTCACTGCGTGGTAGCTTTTTATTTTGATGTAGTCCTAATAGTTTATTTCCCTTGCCTCAGGAAACATAACTAGAAAAATATTTCTACAGCTGATGAGACATTACTGCTTGTGCTTTCTTGTAGAATTTGTACAGCTTTAATCTATTTTGAATTTATGTTTGTGTACGGTGTAAGAAAGTGGTCCAGTTTCATTCTTTTGCATGTAGCTGCCCAGTGTTCCCGACACCATTTGTTGAAGAGCATTTTCCTGTTGTACATTCTTTATTGCTTTGTTGAGGATTAACTGACCATATAATTATGGGTCTCTTTCTGTGTTTTAGATTCTGTTCCAGTGACCTATGTGCCTGTTTTGGTGCCACCACCATACTATGTTGATTCCTACAGTTTTGTAATATAACTTGAAGCCTAGAATTGTGATGCCTTCAACTTTGCTTTAATTTTTCAAAATTGCTTTGGCAGTTCAAGATCTTTTGAAGATTGTATTTATTTATTCATGTGAGACACGCAGAGGGAGAAGCAAGCTCAATCCCAGGACCCTGGGATGAGCCAAAGGCAGACACTCAAGCGATGAGCCGCCCAGGCATCGCAGTTCAAGGTCTTTTGTAAAACCCTAAAGACTACAGCAAATAACTACTAGAACTGATAAATGAATTCACTAAAGTTATATAATACAAAATTAATGTGCAGAAACATGTTGCATTTTTAAGAGTGAAGCAATAGAAAGAGAAATTAAGTAATCAATCCCATTTGCAATTGCAACCAGAATAATAAAATACTTAGGAATAAACCTAACCAAAGAGGTGAAAGACCTATGCTCTGTAAACCATGAAACATTAATAAAGGGAATTGAAGATGACACAAAAAAAGGGAAAGCTATTCCACGCTCTCAGATTGGAACAAATACTATTAACTATTAACAGAACAAATACTATTAAAATGTCTATACAACCCAAAGCAATCTACACATTTAATGCAATCCATACCAAAATACCAACAACATTTTTCACAGAACTGGAACCAAAAAAATCTTAAAATTTGTATGGGACCATAAAAGGTTGGATACTTTCTTAGAACTCTGGGCTTTATATCCCATTTCCCTTGAGGGGGCATCTCAGGCATCACCTGAAATATGCAGCATGAGAGAATCTTCAAACTAACTTTAAGTGGCCCAGGGCCCTGAGCACTAGTCCTGGTTAGTGGCCTACACATCCATTCCTTTCTCACTCACTCCTTGTTGCCAAAAGTTGAAAGGTTGGCCATAGTCTCGTGGTTCAGAAGAACATTTGTATAAACAACAAACATAGACATAAAACCAGAAAAAGTGTTATTGGTTTCATTGTATTTTATTATTGGGATCCTAAGATAATAAAACATAAAATCAATCCCTGAATAATGATTTGTACAATGTTGAGTGGAAAGATTTTTAAAAGGTATCTTGGTTGATTCAGTAGCAAAGCCATTGGATTTGGGATTAATTTTGAACACTTGGTTCATTTGCTTTTCACTCTCCTGCACACTAGGTGTCCTTGAAAGGATAACAGTAAGTATAATGGGCTTCATATGATACAAAGTACAGTAAGGCTGATTTATGGAGAATGATTCAAAAAAGGTAATATTTTACAGAGCGCAGTCTGTGACTACTTCACTAAAAACGTGACATTGGGCAAAGAGTTGATGAAACGTGAAGCCAGCAGAAAGTCTTTAAATGTTTGGAAGGCACAGTTGCCAGAAAAGGCAAGAGCAAGTTCAAGCACCCAGAACTAAAATACACTTGGTAAAATGAAAAGCCACTCACCGTAGGTTGTTAGTGCTGACAATGGCATGAGAAGAATGGTACATTTGGTTAAAAGTAGACCATTAACATGTGAGAAATATTTTTATATTAATATTTTCTTGCTAGTACCATCGTCTCAATTTAAGTTTAAAGCTCTCAACACTTGGGGGGAAATGGGAATAATAAGTTCTAGAATATCTAACGTGGAATGTTAGGATAGGTCTCCTTATAAAAATTATACATAAACCCCTGGAATCAATGTACACCACTGAAAAAAAAATTTACAAGTCTAGATGAGATTTTTCGTCTGTTTCCTCATTTTAAAAAAAATCCAATATCCTTTCATTCTTCTTGTAAACCTACTTACGAGGTAACTAACTTAGATCATGATACTTTGATCATTCTTTAACAAACTATCTTTAATGTGATTTGGAGCAGATTATGCAGTTTTTCAACTTTACACCACAAATTTGTAAGGTTTTTTTTTGTGTGTGTGTGTGTATGAGAAAATGATAAACTATGTTCAATGGTAGCATTATTAGAGGAAATAAATATTTCAAAAAAGCTTTGAGGCTTTATTATTTTTACTTACATATTTTGATCTGTAATTCTGAGATTATTTCTAAAAAGTAGAGTTACAAGACTAGTACAAAAAATTCCATTTAGTCTTTACTCTGCTTTCCTGAATGTTAAGATATTACTGTATATTACTTTGTGTGTGTTTGTGTGTTTCCATAACATCATGACCCATATGGGAGTAAGTGGCAGACACAATGCTTTTTATTTTTAAATACCTTGTTGAAGACTTCCTATAAAAAGGATGTTTTATTCATAAGCACAACAGTGATCAATTGTACACAACAATCACCTGTCTTGAGACCAGGGCAGTCACTTAAAAGAATGTTTTTTAACTAGGGTTTCTCTGATGTTTCCTCATTATTTGATGCATGTGGTACATTTCACAAGGATGTCACAAAAGTGTTTCTGGGTTTCTCTTGGCAGATTACATCTAGCAACACACAATTTTGAATTTTGCCCATACAGTGAGGTTAATTTGGCTTAAGTTTGTGTGGCTAAGTTGTTTGAACTATAATTTGTTACTGTTCCTCTCTGCTTTAGAGGAGAAATATTTTGAGACTCCACAGGTAAACTGTTTATTGTCAACCTTTCACCCATTCATTTTCACATCTATTGATGATTCTTGCCTGGACTAAGTATCACCAGTACATTTGCAATATAGTGATGGAAAAACATCTTCCTATCTTCTATACTTAATTAGCACTCTAGTGTAAAGAAGAGCTTTTCTTTTCTCCTATTAATTAATTAACCTTACTTTGGAATGAAGGATTCTTCTTGTATTCAATAGGTTATAAATTATTAATTATTTCAATACTAAAATCATCTCAGATTTGGTCAGTGAAAGCCCCTCCAAGCCTCCTGGGTGTCCTTCGGACATATCTAGATCATTGTTTGAGCATTTCCTTACTTTTTAATTTAATCTACTACTCTTAGTTTATTCTTTGGTAGAAGCTTGTGCAGCCTGTCTTTATTTTCTCTGTCATATTCTCGGGAAATAGGTTTCCTAATGAAGCCCAGATTCCTTTCCATGAAATACTGAGTAGAAACCCAGATACTGGCCTTAGGTGTACTGATGGCTACTAAGGTTTTATTGTTCCTAAACTTTCTCTTCAGACATAGCTAAGGGAAAGCCATATGCATATATATAGACACATATACATATGAATGCCTGGGTATGTGCACATATGTATGTATATCTCTCTGTGCATATCCATCTACCTGTCTATCAAATAAATTGTGAATTTACAAAGACACCTCCAAATCCAATGCAACATCAGAGAATTCATTCTGACTTTGTACTTTTCCATATATGTAACTTTCTTCTCTGTGAGAAACCTGACTCTCATTATATTCAGAATACATTAAAACAAACAAAAACCACTGCAAATAAACATTCCAAAATAGAGTTCAATATTGGCTGACAGATCCCTTTTAAGGACGTACATCTAAAACTTTTCATTCAAATGCTATTTGGATCAGTTTCCTTCTTCCTTTCAATGTGCTTATGTTAATTTCATAAAAATACAATTGCATTGTTTCCTGACTATATTCAAATTTAGAATTTTTTTTTTGCATTCTCTATTTTTCAGGTATTAGTTTAAAAGTCAAAATTATGTTGAAAACGAAGAACAGGGGCACTGCCTGGGTGGCTCCGTGGCTGAGCATCTGCCTTCAGCTCAAGACGTGATCCTGGGGTCCTGGGATCGAGTCCTACATCAAGCTCCCCACAGGGAGCTTCTCCCTCTGCCTGTGTCTCTGCCTCTCTGTGTGTGTGTCTCAAGAATAAATTAATAAAATCTTTAAAAAAAAAAAAAAGAAAATGAAGGAACAGGGAGTAGGTTTATCTTCATTTACTAAATAAGGAGAACTAGACACAATATACAAAAGAGTAGTTTCCAGACATTGAAAACCAGCACAGGGCAGTAACATCTGAGGGGAAAAAAGAGATAATTGAAGTGATCTCAATGACTGCCCTAGTTTAATTCCAGGATACAGTGCAAACAGGGTTTAGTAGTCTCACTGCATTTAGGAGATAACTTGAAGTTTGAGAAATCCAAAGCAGTTAGAATTTATGGGACTAAATAAGAGAGACTGTTCCCAGAGAGGTCAGCACAAACTGTTTCCTGATTTTTATCTTATTGAGTGCTGTGTTGGCATTCCTATACACGTACTGAAGCTATGTTCTGGGAAGCATTACTTGAAAATAGTTAAAACTTCCAGGTCTTGCTTTTGAGATTGACCAAGTGGGGCCAGTCTGTCACTAAGTATTCTCCATATCCAGGGGAGGCATGCTGTAAATATTTAACTAAGAGCCCCATGAATTGTGAGACTTTTTGAGACTTTTTCAGCCTGGCTGGTGGGATAGACTCTCTTTCTGGCCCTGTGTAAGCATGGGGCACTATTACCTCTTGTCCTTTTGGGTGGTTCTTTCCCCAGTGTCCAGTGGTTGCCTCACAGGATTGCAGTGATTAGCACCGCAAATACTCAAATGACATTCTGCAAACACCTGTGGTTCATTGCCTACGTGACACTGTTTTCTCCAACATTCTGTCCAAGAGCTCTGGCCCCCTTTATTTCCCCAGGTATTCAGCTCTGTCCTTCCAGCCCAGGAGGTTCCTGCCAGGCTCCTGCTCTCTGCACTGTACCTGGAAACTCTATATACACTGAGTCAAGACTGTAGCGTGCACTTCATTCCTTCCCATCTCTAACAGATCACTTGTTGCCTGATGGCCAGCATCTTGCTTAATGTGTCATTTATTTTGTCCACTTTTAGGTTGTTTCAGAAAACAGAGTGTATCTGGTCTCTGTTCTTCATTGCCTTATATGCTATCAAGGATCAAGCATCATTTGCCTCCAGGAATCCAATGCTTTGGATTTGGTGGCTCTGTGCAGTGCCTTGTACCTCTCTAGATTTTAGGCTATTTGGTTGCCCCGTGACTTCAGATTGCTTCCTTAAAGGGAAATATTAATTGAAATGTTCCCAGTGGAAAATACCCTTTTTTTTCAGTTTTGCACATATCCTAACTGAAACCAGATTGTAATAGTTGTTTCAGTATTTGTATTTAAAGAAAAAAAAATTTTAAGAAAGAGGAAGTATAATGGATACTCAAAGAAAACGAATGAATCTTAGGTTCTTGGTGATTAACAGAGTATCTAAAAAGGGCTAAATCCATCCTCTTGCTCTCACATCTTTAGAAAGCTTCTGTAGAGCTAGTAGAAATTCAGGAAGAGTGAGTTGTACCAATAAATTGTGTGAAGTGCTTAATTAGTACTCATTGTAAATAACTTAGAGTGACACACCCTTTCTATAGTGTAATCGTATTAGCCTAAGATAAAGATATTTACCTTTTGATTTAATGAGCTCCTGGAGTGTATTAACCTTTGCAATATGCCAGTTTATTTCCTTTAATTGAATAATTATTTTAAAAGTATGTTAATTAGAATAATATAAACAATAGAAACACTAAGTACTGTTTTAAAAATGTATTGGTGGCACAAGTATTTTATGGCCAATAAAGAATACAGGGGTTAATCCATTCATGGGTTGGAAAACAGGAGTATTTGTTATATACTTGTCTCCTACTCTTTCTAATTAAATTTTCAGGAAAGTAAAGGAAAACATTAAAGTGGATTTGTAGCATCTTTGGAAATTTAATAGGAGACCACATGAAAATATTGGGAAAAAAATTATTTAACGCCAGTGTTCATGTGTTTGGGTTAATATAATTTCTAAATGCTGTTATTGAATAACATCAGGTGCATGTTTGGATCATTTAATAGAAACTGAGAAAAAATACCATATCCAAGTGAAACTTTCACTTGGTCTTTTATTATTATGATTTTTTAAAGATTTTATTTATTCATGAGAGACACAGAGGCAGAGACATAGGCAGAGGGAGAAACAGGCTCCTTGCAGGGAGCCCGATGTGGGACTCCATCCCAGGACCCTGGGATCACACACTGAGCCAAAGGCATATAGTTGCTCAACCCCTGAGTCACCCAGGTTCCCTTTTAATTTGCTTTTATGCATTCAAATTCAAGATAAAAAGTGATACTTAGTGTCACAAAATCAAAGAAAGTGAATAGTTTTCTTCCTGTATAACAATTTTGTGAATCATAAAAATATATCTGATATATAATTAAATATATGTGTCTAAATGCTTTATTTTAACTGTATGCTCCTTGTAGGCTCAGTAGTACTAAATTCTGTTCTTTTGTTTTAATTCATTTTTTATGTTTTAGTTTTTTTTTTTTTAGCATGTTTTGCAATGATAATTCATCTTGTTCATTTTTAAATGAAAAGTGTTGCAGGATCCCTGGGTGGCGCAGCGGTTTGGCGCCTGCCTTTGGCCCAGGGCGCAATCCTGGAGACCCGGAATCGAATCCCACATCGGGCTCCCGGTGCATGGAGCCTGCTTCTCCCTCTGCCTGTGTCTCTGCCTCTCTCTCTCTCTCTCTCTCTCTCTCTCTCTCTCTGTGTGTGTGTGTGTGACTATCATAAATAAATAAAAATTTAAAAAAAGTGTTGCTACATGCTAATTTCTCAGACATTTACATAGATAATTCACAACCACCATTCGTTTTTCTTTACCAATTGCATAGTGTGTGTCCACCACAGTTATGAAGGTGAACCAGTTTTACTGAGGTAGAGAGTAATTAATAAGATGAAGCAACAAAGGCTGACAGATCTTCCAAATGGTATTTTCAACACCTGTGAAAAAATTTGAACAATACGATTAGGCTTTGAATGGCAAATGCCATATTTCACCAGCTTCCCATTTTAATATTTACATGTATGATGGGATTTTCTTTCATCAAGTGTTCTTATTATAGTCTTTTTTTGTGATTTCTTTCCCCCACTTTTTAAAATCGATTTATGCAGATTCTAAATTCTGTTAAATAAAAGTGCAAAAAAAAAGTCCTTGATAATCACATAGCATCACCTAGGTGTTTCAGTCCATCTACCTTTGGCTCAGGTCAAGATCTCAATGTCCTGGGGTCCAGCTCAGACTTGGGTTCCCTTCTCAACAGGGAGTTTGCTTCTCCCTCTGCCCACTCCCCCTGCTCCTGCACTTGTTCTCTCATTCTCTCTCAAATAAATAAAAAATCTTGGGGGAAAAAAATCACATAGACTCTAGCACAAGGAGGGATCATTTCTGAGCTGATAGTTACTCTGCAAGAAAAGAAAAATCTTAAAAGTAAATTGATTAATTTTGAAGAATCTGGAAATCTGGATTATATGTCAAATTATTAGATGTAAGACTTTCAATGAAATGGACAGTATCTTTGCTATTTCCTTGCCCCTCTCCATAGAAATTTTCACTGGCTAGTTATTGGAATTAATTCCTTTGGGTCTAATATTGGACACTTTTCTATTAAATGGCCGTTTTCTTGAAAGTGCTTGTGTCATTGTCTAGTTCTAACTTAGAATCCTGATTATAAGCTGTGGGCTAGGAGAGTTACCTAGAACATGTGAGCTTACTTACAGGAAACTTAGTTACCTTAGATGACACATTCAGATTATGAAATTCATTTCTAAAGATTAGGTAAGTAAATTAGAGTATTTTAGGAGTCAGCATGATACTTTGAATGTTACAGTTCTCAATTAGAGTTAACTGGTTCTCCTCCTTCCCAAACTTGGCTCTATGGTTTATGCATACTGTGAAAATCCAACCTCATTCTACTAGTAAGGGGGAAAGAAGCCAAGTTCACTCCTCGCCTTCTCAAGCCTCAATTGATTCAATCTGCTCAAGATTATCCTTTACAAAACCTTTGTTTACCCTGCACACTTTCTCTTCAATCAAATCTATCTCTGTTTCCAAGTTCATATTTCTTCCATGAATTATTTGTAGTGCCTTGAAATGTCTATCAGCAAATTCAGACCTCACTGCAGCATGGCTTTCAAATGTGTAATTCATTTTGCTTTGTATCTTACTACAGTAATTATTTTTTAAAAATCTATCTTGATATTAAAGATCTCATATCAACCACAAAATTCATTCAAAGTGTAGTTAAGTGACTGTGTTATTTTAATACTCAGAAGTGTATACCCCTATTAGATACTAAGTGGATAAGGCTTTTATTGCTCATTAGAAAACCATTTATTTATCTACTATATTATAGGATGCTTTCATTCCTTAAGAGCAATAATTTGAGTTATAGTCCTAGTTTGTCATCAAATGCAAAATACATTTCTTAGAAGGGATATGCAGTCAGTCCTCCCTCTGCTCTCTGGTCAAAGTGGAACAACAAGAAACCACCTTCTATGCACCCTGTCCTCAGAAAACTAAAGAGCATATGATGCTTGGCAAGAAGTATGGTGTAACATGACATGGCATGGCATAGTTAACCGGGGAGCATTCACAGCTTGTTTCCTGTGTGTGTTCACTAATGTGCAAGTGAATTCAGGTCACTTCATATTGAGTTTAGTATTATATGGAGCTTTTTAATCAATAGAATGGATTTGGTTATTCATCCATTTACCACATTTTGAAAATCTATAGCAATGCCTTTATCATAGTAAGATAATCTGGCTCTGTTTTTCATCTATCCCAGTACTACATGAAAATAATCTTTTAGATCTGTGAAAGAGATGGTGAGCAAATAGAATAGCTATCATGAAAGGTTTATATTTTTTATGTTTCTTTTTCCACTTTCTCTTATACACTTGTTTCCTATCCCTTTGGGGCTCCTAAAGACTGCTCTGTACATTGAAGTTTTTGGTAACTCTCTGTAGGACAACACTTAATTTCAGTTCATTATTCATTTATTCATCTTTAATTTTTCAGTAAAAAATGTCTTGGGTTAGGTTGCCCAGATGTAGACTTTGAGGTAGAGTTTGAGCAAAAAAATATATATATATATTTTATTTTATTTTATTTTTTATTTTCTTTTTGGTGGGGAGTGATTCTAGAAAACATCAATAAGGTAGTGAGGAAAAAATAGCAACAAAGAAAGAAGCCAACATGGAGGGGTAATTGAAGTGCATCCAGCTAGGGAACTCTGGGATATAGTAAAACAATCTCAGAGTTCTATCAGTTGAGGAGGAAACTAATGTTTATCCACACTCTCTCCCGTTAGTCATTAGTCAAGTCTTACTTATTGACTTGAGTCAACAAGTCTAACACTTTTGGCTTGCCCTGATTGAAAATAAATGTGCTCCTTTAGCATGGAAAAAAAAAGTCAAAACGTCTCTTAGAAAATGGATAGGTTTTCTATAGATATGAATATGGATGGGGATATGGGCAGGGGCAACAGTATCTGCTACAATGTTGACTTAATATTTAGTGATTATGTGAGGTACCCAAAATTATCAAATTGTTTAGGTTTTAACATAAATCATTAATGATTTTCTTAATACATCAATGAGAATAAAATTAAAAGTACAGATTAATCATTTAACTTCAAAAATGAGACAATTCTAGATGGGAAACAAAAGGAATAAAAATAAGAAAATGCAGGCTAACTTCTGAATAAAGTTGAGGTAGGTCAAATTATCTCAGTCTGTACAATATTATCATTTGGCACTGGATAACTTGGAGGAGGGGATATCCAGTGGCTAGTAAGATAATTAATAGCATCTCTAGCATTAATCCATTTTTTATCCTACTGGGTTTGAAGAAAATACCCTGAGTTTTGCTCTAAGCTAGGATAGTGAAATAGTAAGCAACAATATGGAAAGAAAGAGTTGTCTGAGCAATTTACATTTTCTTAACAAACATAAGTGAAACTGCAAACTCGAATACTTGGCAGGGAAATGATTGGACATAAAAGGGATATGGGCTCATGGGGTCATGCTCAGAATGATTTACAGTATAAACGTATACTGAATCTGTTTGCTAGATAATAGGATTCTATATAGTTGGAGCATCCCTTAGCACTGTCAACCATTACAGAAGATAACTTCATCGCTTTTGTGATGCACTAGATACTTACAGGTTTGTGGGCTGGAGGATTTAATACTAAGCTAAGGTTAGGTCACTTTTTAAGAATATTTTAGATTGAAGAATACCTCCTGAACTAGTAGTCATAATGAAAATTATATTTTGAGCATTTCATTTGTATTTGCTTATATGTGACTTGGCACAGATGTTCAAACCCAAAATTATTATAAGAAGGATAATTTTCTGCTTCAGTATAATTAGGGGCTCCATGGAAAAGAAATTATTAAAACTAAATATGATCTAACAAAGAACAACTGCTTTTATGTGATTTTTAAGCATTAGTTTTTGAAATGTTTGAAAACAAGGCATTGTCATCATATAGTAATCAACTATCAAACCTAGTACCCTCAAGAATAGAGGAGGAAACAAAAACTTAGAGATAAAAAGTAATATTTAGGAGTGTGTGTAATACTTTTGTCCTGAAATATGAGATTGTTATATATATCTACTTTTAATATACTCAAAATTATCAAGTTCTAAAAAGTTTATTTTTAAATTTTTATTTACTTTTTTTTTTTACTGTTAAGTCCATGAAACTAAAAAAATTCAGAAAAGGAAATTCTACAAAACAAAATCTTCTATTTGAAAAATAATTTAACCTTTATATTTTTCCACAGTTACAAAAAATCATCGTAGTCTGATTTGAAATTCCAAAGTGAAATAAAGTCTTCAGAGGAATTCACTTCAATCTGTTAATGTCTTAAATGAGGGGACTGAAGTTTTAAAAACTTGCTCCCAGTATCAGATAGATAATTGATAGCACATTCATGACTAGCAGTCATGGCTTCTGACTCAACATCCCATATCCCTGCCTTCTCTTCTTTCCTTTCCAAGTAGGCCATCTTGGTGCCCAGAAAAACTAATGTTTAGGAAAATTATTATTGTGTGGGATCTAGAAGGAGTCAAATAAGCAGAGATAGAGAAATTTATTGGAGACTTTTCTATGGATTTTGTCCCCCAACAATGAAATTTTTTAATGGTTTCCATCTCTTTTCTTGCTTGGAGTTTTCAAGCTAGTTGTGACTTAAATAAGAGGTAATGCAGTCTTTATTTTAGAATAGACACCAAAAAATGGTTCATTAAATTTATCTCTGGGGGAAAAAAAAGTTTGTGTTTTTTTTTTTTTTTGTATTTTATAGAACTTTTAAATGCTAAGTTTTCAAGAGATTAATTCAATAGCCCTTTCACTAAATCTTTTATTAGTTTAATCCATTATTAGGTTTAGAAATATGGTCACAGGCCTTTATTTTTGTTATTCATATGTGTTAATATCATCTATTTTTTAATTTAACTGTATTTGTTTTTTTAAAGATTTTATTTATTTATTCATGAGACACACACACACACACAGAGAGAGAGAGAGAGGCAGAGACACAGGCAGAGGGAGAAGCAGGCTCCACGTAGGGAGCTTGATGTGGGACTTGATCCTGGGTCTCCAGGATCATGCCCCAGGCTGAACGTGGCACTAAACCACTGAGCCACCCAGGCTGCCCTAAATTTAACTTTAATTCCAGTATAGTTAGCACAGTGTCACATTCGTGTCAGGTGTATATAGTGATTCAACAGTTCCATACATCACCCAGTCAGTGCTCATCACAAGTGCCCTCCTTAATCCCCATTACCTCATTTCACTCATTTCCCACCCACTTCCCCTCTGGTAACCATCAGTTTATTCTTTGTAGTTAAGAGTTATTTGTCTCACTTTTTTCCTTTGCTTGTTTATTTATTAAGTTCCACATATGAGTAGATCATATGGCATTTGTCTTTTTCTGTCTCTTAGCTTTCTAGCTCCATCCATGTTGTTGCAAATGGCAAGATTTCTTTCATTTTTATACCTGAGTAAAGTTGATATAGATATATACAGACACACACCACTCATCTTTACCATTCGTCATCTATCAAAGGACACTTCGGCTGCTTCCATTTTTTGGCTATTGTAAATAATGTTGCTGTAAACATAGGGATGCATGTATCCCTCTGAATTAGTGTTTTTGTATTTTTGGAGTAAATATCTAGTTGTGCCACTGCTGGATCCTAGCATAGTTCTATTTTTAATTTTTTGAGGAACCTCCAAACTGTTTTCCAGGATGGTTGCACCAGTTT
The DNA here is from genome assembly GCF_905146905.1 of Nyctereutes procyonoides. Classification (NCBI taxonomy): domain Eukaryota; kingdom Metazoa; phylum Chordata; class Mammalia; order Carnivora; family Canidae; genus Nyctereutes; species Nyctereutes procyonoides. The sequence goes on along the minus strand of NW_026575148.1, from coordinate 10,755,611 downwards.
GCATTCCCACCAGTTCATGAGTATTCCTTTTTCTTCATACCCTTACCAACACCTGCTGTTTCTCATGTTTTTTATTTTAACCATTCTGATAGGTCTGAGGTGATACTGGGTTTTGATTTGCATTTCCTGATAAGCAGTAATATTGAGCATCTTTAGATATGCCTCTAGGCCATCTGGAAGACTTCTTTGGAGTAATGTTTCTTCATATCTTCTGCTAATTTTTTAATTGGATTGTCTCTTGGTATTGAGTATAAATTCTTTATTTTTTTAAAAGATTTTATTTATTGGGATCCCTGGGTGGCGCAGCGGTTTGGCGCCTGCCTTTGGCCCAGGGCGCGATCCTGGAGACCCGGGATCGAATCCCACGTCGGGCTCCCGGTGCATGGAGCCTGCTTCTCCCTCTGCCTGTGTCTCTGCCTCTCTCTCTCTCTCTCTGTATGACTATCGTAAATAAAAAAAAAAAATTTAAAAATTAAAAAAAATATTTATTTATTCATAGAGACACAGGCAGAGGGAAAAGCGGGCTCCATGCAGGGAGCCCGACGTGGGACTCGATTCCAGGTCTTCAGGGTCACACCCCGGGCTGACGGCGGCACTAAACTGCTGCGCCGCTGGTGCTACCCAATTCTTTAAGTATATTGATACTAACTCTTAATCAGAGAAGTCATTTGCAAATATCTTCTCACATTCAATAGGTTGCCTTTTAGTTTTGTTGATTGTTTTTCAATATCACCTAATTTTGTCTAAAAATCTTTTCTGCTTTTTTTCATTCATCCTTCCATATTTTCTTTAAAAATGTGGGTATTGATAAAAAATGGATAGGAGAAAAAAGAGTGTCATATAAAATGTATGAGGGATGCCTGGGTGGCTCAGCAGCTGAGTATCTGCCTTCAGCTCAGGGAGTGATCCCAGGATTCTAGGATCAAGTCCCACATCGGGTTCCCTGCATGGAGCGTGCTTCCCCTTCTGCCTATGTCTCTGCCTGTCTTTCTTTCTTCTCTCATGAAGTAAATAAAATATTTAAATAATTAAATAAATAAATAAAATGTATGAAAGATGATACTAGTGAAAAATATCTAGTTATTCCTAATAGCTTTCATAGTGTTTTAGCATTCATAATTTCATGAATCTCCTCTAACAATTTGGCTATCTGCTAATAATGTACTCATCACCAAATGTCTTAGCTGTTTTAGTTTTCTCTGGGTTAGGTTTAGTTTCTCTAGGTTAGGAACATAAGAGTACTAAGAGAAATTTTTTTCTAAGAACATGGCTTCAGAGATAATTCTGTGCAATACTCCATTGTCAACCAGAGATCTTAGATTTTAATAAAATATTACAGTTGTCATCTACTTTTAAAACACTTTGTTTTTAAGTTTACACATAATAAAATTTTTTTTCATGTACAATTTTATGATTTTGGACAAATGGCATAATCAAGACACAAAGTAGCTGGATAACCTCAAAAAATTCTCTTCACTATAATAAAATTCTCCCTGAGTCCCTTAATCCCTGGTAACCTATTAAAAATAAAGCATTTGAAGAAGAAATTCTTGTGCTGATACTGATGAGAGATTTTTAGAAGTTTGTAACCCTGATTTATACATGTTACTACAAATCTAAGAAAAAGTGTTGATAGGTGTTTCATCATATACCCTGCCATATTTTAACTGCAATTCGGTTTTGTTTTCTAAACTAAATACAAATTACTCATTTACATAAAATCTCAGAATCACCAATGTTACTGACTTGGGAAAAATATTTGATTCTGAAATTGATTTGTGTATTAGCAATTACTACCTTACTCTTCCAATTTGGAAAGAGATAGTTCACGGGTTAATGAAAAATAGAGAAGGGTAATCGGACCCTGTTTTAGGAAATTATTTTATCAAGAGGAATATCTCATTGATTATTCTGTGCTTATGTTTACCAGGAAATCCACAGAATCCATATGTACTTGTGGAAACTTAAAAAGTGATAGGCTATAGCAGGGTAATAAAGCATATAAATGATAAATAGATTTCATTTAGTTAAAGTGTATGTTTTGACCAATGTTGTGGAAAACAGATGGAAATTTAAGCTTTGCTGCAATGATTATCACCTGGGGTCAAATATATCAAGAAGCTCCTTCTAATCAAGAATAAACATTAAATAGCTTTGCTTTTAATGGAACTTAATTCTTTCAGAAAATTAGTTAATCGACGTTCTTATTCATAAAGACAAATTTTCATGGCCTAAAACATTACTAAACAGTAATACAGAGATAAACAAGTTATTTTAACTCATACAGATCCTTTTTTCTTGGGGACAGGATGCAAGTAAATACATGTTGAGGAGTTAATCAAAATTTTTTTTGGGTGAAGTGTTGTTCCCATATGTGACATATCATACCATTTTCAAGAGCGGACCGAAAAATCATTTTTACATACTTAAAAAATTAAAATTTCAAAGCAGAATGGCCAGAATTATGCTAAAAATACTTGAAATCATTCTTTCCTTCTGCTGTTTTCCTTTCCATATGTATGGCTTAGAAGTCTGTTTATCATTAGATGAATCCCTCTGAAAATTTAGAAAACTGCAAAAGCCATATGCCCATGTAATTTTTAAAAATATTTGTAAATTTCCTTTTGTCATAGTTTAAGTTGGTAAGTTAAAAGAGTAACATAGAGGGGCACCTGGGTGGCTCAGAGGTTGAGTGTCTGCCTTTGGTACAGGTCGTGACCCTGGGGTCCTGGAATCAAGTTTCCCATTGGGCTTCTCTTGGGGAGTCTGCTTCTCCCTCTGCCTGTGTCTCTGTCTCTCTCTGTGTGTCTCTCATGAATAAATAAAAATCTTTAAAGAAAAGAGTAATACAGAGATATTGTAACTATTATTTCAAAGCCCTTATGACTTTTTATGAGTAAGGCTTGGCTCAAACTAAGTTACTTTTTAAGAGTAGGGCTTGGCTCAAACTAAGCACATAAACACATCAAAGCCTTTTAAAATTTAGCTCTGTGCTTCTGGACATACATTTCAGAATCTGTGGCCCTTGGAGAGTATGGAGGTACATTGAAAGAAGTCAGAGAACGTCTGGCTGGAAGGTTTTAGAAGATTCTCTTGGCATTTAGAAAATTTAGAAGAGTCTTCAGGCATTTATAAAACTCCTTTGATATCATGATGTCTAATGAGAGTTAAGGCTATGAATATCCTCAATCCTAGCTCCCTAGTGGACATAATGAGCAGGGCTTTCAGGAGGAAAAAAGGCAAGATTTCATTCGTATTGCAATTACATTTCAGTCTTCTACCCAAAACCATAAACCCCTTATCGCTTAACATAATTGGGGCAAATATATTTGAGAAAATTAGCTTGCGCCTATATCATATACCTTACCTTCGAAATATTTGTTAATTAACTCTACATTTTTGAACCAGACTCCCTCCCAAATATCAAGCATCGAGAAATCATACAGTTGCCCAGAATTATAATCTAGATTAAATTTTAAAAAGGAGGGGGGCAAATTGGTACAAAGGCAAAATGGTAACAGATGAACAAGTAACGATGGGGAAATCCATGAATAAGTTAAGACGACAGTTGTTGGAATGCCTAGGTGACTCAGTAGTGCATGCAACTCATGATCTTAGGGTTGTGAGTTTGAGCCCCATGTTGGGTGTAGAGATTACTTAATATAAAAGCTTTAAAAAAATCAGTTGTCATGTATAGATTGAACCATGTGATTTTGCTTACATCAGCCATGTTTGGCTGAGAAGCCGCAATCTTCTTCTTATTAGTGTTTTATTATTGCTGTAAACAAATTATCACAAATTGGAATGCCTTAAAACTATACAAACTTATTATATTACAGTTTCTGAGGTCAGAAACCTGAAATGGGTCTCCCTGGCTAAAAGCAAAATGTTAGCAGGGCTGCGTTCCTTTTAGAAGCTATAGAGAGGGATCCATTTCCTTGCCTTTTCCAGCTTTCAAAGGCTATTTGCATTCCTTGATTCATGACCACTTCTTCCATCTTCAAAGGTAACAGCATAGCATCTTTAAATCTCTTTTGACCCTCTGCAGACTCATCTTTGCACTCACAAGAACCCTTGCAATCACATTGAGCCCCCCTCAATAATCTAGGATAATCTCCCCAACTAAAAGCCAGTTGATTAGTAAACCTTAATGCTATCTGTAGCCTTTATCAGTGAAACAAGATGATTTGGGTCTTAGCTTTTGGTGTATTTCGTTGACTAGGTTCCTGTGGCTTTCCATTACTTTGTACCCCTAGAATAGTAAAGTGGTAGTGTTGATTTTTCACTTCAATCTAACCATTACTGTATTTGCTGGAGGAGGTATTTTTCTGAATAAGCAGAGCCCTTAAGTGAAGAATATTGAACTCAAAGTATTGCACTTAGGACTTGAGATTTTTTTCTAGCACTTAGGTGTCATCTGAACCTATATTCTGGCTATAAATGAAAGAGCATTATATATCAACTACCAGATGAAAGCATATAAAATAGTATATAGGACAGCAGGAGAGCACCCACCTTTGTAAAGTGTCGTCTCCCCACTGGCACAGTTATTAAATCTTCAGCAGGTCATTCCATCATTCTCTCAGACAGCTGCTTTGGGTGATATTAATATCAAGAAATCCAATTTGAATGATTCCTTTGCCTTACTTACTTGCTATGAAACAAATTCCCTAATATGAAGTGCATATTGCTGAGGTCCAGTGATTGCTCAGGTGTATACATAAATAAGTATGTCAACTAATTTACGTTTTCTCCCTACTGTGATTTTATGTGAGATTTGTGTAGAATGGTTAATTTCATAATTTTTCTATCATTCTTTTTCATGTATGAGGACTTTCCAGCTCAGAGACTTGTATCTAAAGTTAAACTACTAAAAGAAGAACACCTTGTAGCCCCTGTTTTCTGGCTCTCAGTGCATTTCTCTGTGATACCAGAGTCGATAACAAGAGAATGGCTTACATGTTAATAATAATTGCAATGTATTACCACATTGTGGGCTAATAGAGCAAAATTTTATATTTTCATTGTGTATAGGGATAGTTATCTGCGAGCTTTGGATATTTTTTGGAAGTCAAATGAAAACCTAAGATGTGATGTCACAGAAAATAATTTACTATTCTACATGGAAAAGGTGTCTTTATTTCCCATCAGTTTCAAAAGCTTGAATTGTCATCTATTTTGGGAAATTACACTGGGGGAATTTATCCCTACCAGTTAATCTACTTGAGCAAAAGGTAGGATGTATTAAATAAAAAGAGATCATTCTAATGAGATACAGTAACTGAAAATAAATAGTAATATTTAAGTAAAATTTCAATGCTGAAGTATTTGTCCTATAATATGACTTAACAATTTTTACTCTAAATGAGATGGATCAAATGTACAAAGAATTGAGATTCTCTTTTCCACATAGAGAACATATCAATATCCAGAAATGAAAAATTAAACAATGAAAACAAAGTTAAAATAAAAAAGAAAAACTCTGCATCTATACAAATCAATTGATGGATTGAGTCATTTTTTTTCCTTAAAATTTATATGAAATTTACACTGGCTAAATGTGATGTAGTAGCCTGTACTGAATACTGGACTAGAAAACAAGGAAAGGGAATAGGAAAATTGGGAAAATTTGACTAGCATCAGTAATTTAGTCAACAGTATGACACTGATGTTAATTTATTAGCATTGAAAAAATCTACCATGCTTATATAAGATTATAACATTAGAGGAACTTGATTACATTTACAACTCATTTATAAATCCAAAGTTATTTCAAGTTAAAAAATCAATCTTCATCCTAATTTATTTATGTTTGATATAATGGGCCAAATTCTTTAACTCATACAGATAATTTTCCATTTATTTTCAGCTAGAAATAGAGTTTCATACTGTATATAAGAACAACAATGCTAAATCTTTTAAAATTGAATGTCTCCTATCAAGAATAATTAAGATGACAAGTAAATTTAGATAAACTTAAAAAAAATAGCTTTGTGTTTTGTGATTTATTGAATATGTGTACTATTTATAGTGATAGTGTTGATGTTGATTGTAAAATTATCATCTCCTCCGGGAAGGATATCTAAGCATAGATGTTATAGAGAATGCCCGTTAGATGCGTATATCTAAGATACTTCATTTGATCGTAAACTTCACGGGCACCTGAGTGGTCAGAGGTCCTGCCTTCAGCTCAGGTCATGATCTCAGAGTTCTGGGATCGAGCCCGGCATTTAGCTTTAGAGGGAAAGAGTCTGTCCCCTCTCTCTCTCTGCCTCTCCCCTGGCTCATGCACTCTCTCCACCCCTCTTTCTCTCAAATAAATAATAGATATATATTTAAAATATATATATATATATTATATATAATCCTCACTTTTTATGAGTGTCATATATATATGTGTGTGTGTATATATATATATACACACACACAGAAAATATATATATAATCCTCACTTTATATGAGTGTCTCAGCACTGAGAATATTTGATCTGTCGAAACATGTGATATAAATTTAAACCGAATAGTGATACTTTGGGCATATTCAGTTGACAATAATAACATGATAAAAATTCTTCAGAGTTATGGGAAAATTGTATGCTTCCATGGGATTCAAAATCAGGACTCTAACAACAGGATTTACAACCTTGGCTGCCTTATTAGAATCACTTAGAATAAGAATAAATGATAAACAAAAACCATTTAAATGACTATTTCACTATGTTAAGAGCTAGCCAGGGCAGGAGTTGTGATACTTAAATGGAAATCTATGGAAAAGTAATCGGTGGAGAAAGACTTACACCTTCTTTAAGACCACAACACAAAGCTTCAAAGCTCAGTTAGTTGTCAGAAAACCTTGCAAAAAGAACAAAAGAAAACCTCTTTAAAACCTGACAACTCAAATGTGGTAATCACATGTCATATGACGAGATAGACACTTGTAAGTGTTCACATATACACTGAAACCAGCCAGTACTGTATGTGAACCATTTCACATGCAAAGCACACGCCAAAACAAGGCACTTTACTACAGAGGTGAACTACAGAACCCTCACTGAGGGAAGGGGCCCTGGGCACTTGTTCAGAGACCTGCCCCTAAGTGTCAGTCACTATCAAAATTTTATGTGTAGAATGGAACCTCTGGTTTATGGGGAAGAGTTCTGAGGCACTGTAAATTCGCCGTTCTATTAATAACAGTATTCTACGATACTGTTTCATATTTGATTTATATGGGAGCTTAAATTTTGTTATTCAACCTCAAAACATCTTTCCAGTAAAAATGCCACCTCTGCTTTCTCATCTGAAAAAGAAAAAAGAATTGCCCCAAGGTAATTCATAAACATATGTATGAAGGCATATACTGTTGTTTTTTTTTTTAATTCATTTTGGGTTATGTCATCCATGTCGTTGGTAAAGGTAACTTAAAGGTGCTAAAAGCAAGACCATTTTCAAAGAACGTATTTTCAAACATATTTTCTCATTTTATTTTCACAGCCACTTAGGTAGATAGACAGGTCTTGCTTTCAGCACATTAGAATGAATAAAAAGAGGGGTCAGGAACACTTGGGTATGGAAGCTAAAGGTCTTACTATTAGTAAGTGGCTGAACTAGAAGAAGAACCCATACCATTGTTTGCATTTTAGCATCCTGCTCTGTTTGCTCTTTGTCAGCTGTGAGCATGAACTTCACTGGACCTTTTTGCATAACTTTGTTTTGACACAGAAATGCAAACTGTTGGCCACTTGACACAATTAGCCAGTAGCAGAAATCTTCGACAACCCAGTTTTAATTTATAAGGAAGCAAGTCACTGATAATAGGAGGATCAAAAACAGTTTCATGTTGCTCTCTTTCTTTGGTGGTTCCTGTTGATTGTCATCTGTGCCAATAGGGATGTAGACAATCTGTGCTTAGAGCCACTTGGGATAGTGATCTTCTATGTGGTAAACCCACCACTGAAACACAGTTAGGTTTGTTTGCTTTATTTAACAATTGATTTTTAGAGATTGCTTTTTAAATTTAATTTGTTTTATAATTGTATAAAATAGTTACAGGAAACCAAAGTCATATTTTCAAACCAAGGTAAAATAAAATTTTAACTCCTTTACATGTCACTTTTATCTATTTCCTACTAAGCCTTATATTTTTTTTTAAATTGTGCTTTTGTTTTCTACAGTTAATTTAATGAAAGTCAATGTTTATAAATCTGCATAGTATCCCGTCAACTTTATTGCTGACATATATAATGTAAAAATAAAATATATTTTATGATACATACTACAATATAAAAATAGCTTAATATACACCTTTTTTTTCCATCTTGCTTAATGATTTAATGAGTATCCTTGTGATCTACTCCAAAATAATACATAGAAGTGTTCCTTATTAATTTTTATGGCTGAATAACTTACATGGCTAGAGCTACCTAATTTAACATTCAGTGTTTCTAATATATTGTCATCATAAAAATGTTTAGCAAATAGCCTTAACGTAAAACATTTTTGTATGTTTCCAGTTTAGTAAAAGTTAGTGGACATATTATTACTAGTTGAAAGTGTTAAATGCATAAGTACTTTTGCTAGATATTGGTAAATTTCTCTCTAAAAGAATGTCCTGTCAAACATTCCACAGCCGTAGCAACAGAACATGTTATCAAAATTTTGGATTCTGCTGTTTTTAATAAGAAATATTTGATATTTTAACATTGCTAATTTTTTTATCTTATTTTATAAGAAAATTGATAATGTTTGTATATAAGAGGTATTTGCGTTTCTTTTTCCTAAATAATTTTCTTGAATTTTCTAGTTAATTTTCTAATAGTTGTTGGCCCATTTATTTTCTAGTTTTAGAAGATATTAACTACTAGGTGGAAATATAAATTATAAATATTATTTTTTCTATTAGTCATTTTTAAATATGATTTTTACTTAAAACATTTTGGTTTTTTTCCACGTTTTTAAATAAATTTGTCAATTTTTCCTTTGTTTCTGGATCCTTAACTGTAATTAAAGAATTTGCTAGTTCTAGTTATGGAGTCATTTATGCATATGCTTTTATATATGGTTCCATATGTATATCTATATCTCTCTCTATATATAGTTATTTTAACATTTAAACCTCTGATACATTTGGACTCTTAATGTTTACCAAATAATGTTTCCAAAAGACAGTTTTCTTGATTTTTTTCTATCACTAGTCCTTCCAAAACTTTTATTAAAAAGTGAACATATTTTCCAACTTATTTTAGATATACATTTCATTTACTAAATATCCATTTTTTTCAAATTTCAGATTTGATATCCTTTTACAATAACTCATTTGACTAGATAATACCAGACTTCTATAAATGCAAATGCTCTCTTTTCCCCACCAGCCACCTTCTTCTCTCTTGAGGTTTTTCCTAGCTACTCTTGTTTTTGTGTGTATTTTTTTTTCTTTTTCAAATACAGTACTTTATCATTTTGACCAGCTACAGGAAAAGGGCAAACAAACAATCAGTGGCCTTTTTATTGAGATTGCTGTCTTAATAAGAATTGATATCTCTAAATTGTTGACTCTGCCCATCCCTGAATATTGGATTTATTTCCTTTTAATCAATTCTCTCTTTATGTCTTTTAGGAGCATTGTGTAGTTTTCCTGGATAGGTTTCGTATCTTTTTGCTAAGTTTACATATATTTTTCTTGTCTTGTTTTCCCTACCTTTTCTCTCTCTTTCTCCTTTGTATTTTATTGAAATCTGTCCTTAGGTTAATTTGGATTATTTTAACCAAAACAGAATAATAGGATGAATCATGTCTAGTAAATAAGAAGGCTTTGAAAATGAATATGAAATCCTTTGCTTTTTTTCACTTTTGGAAAACAATGTCCTCAAAGCCTTACAAGGAGACATGTATAGTTTAATGAAGATCTTAAACTTAATTATTTTCTAATGTTTTATTCAAATGTAAAGTTACTGTAAGAACCTAGTTTTCCCCTTGGTATACAGAAATTTCTTCCTAGGTACTTTTTCAAACGTCAGCATATTTATCTGAAGTGTTTACTTGCAGTGAAAAGGTACGCCTTACCTTGATAGTCCCCTGAAGACTATCAGATTTTAAAAATAAAGTGCTGCTTCTTTATACTTAAAAAGAACTCTTATTACAGTAAGAACATTTTCAAGGGGATTTCAGTCTACACTTCTAACTCTAAAACCCTTCTTCAACCTAAAATTTGTAGCTTCCTATATATTTAGCTCTTTCAGGGGCTCAATCTGACAAGTACAAACTTCCGTGGAGTGTGTGTAAAAATCAACCTTTTCTAGGACCCTTCTTACACCTGTACATGACTGTGTTCTCCCACATTTAATGGAAGTTTTGTGAATAATATGTTATTTATTTGATCATTGTGTGATATGAACTTGATTTCCATCTAGGAGAACAGACTAGTTTATAACTAAAATGTTGCTTGACTGTGTAAGTTAGTCAGATACTAAGAAAAAAATTCTTCGTTAGAATTCATAAAATCTTACAGAATCATTATAAAAGTGGAGAAAAAACCCACTAGGATTAAGTAATACTTATTTTTCAGTGGATTGATTTAGTCAACAGAATGATAATATATATATATTTTTCCAATTATAAGTGAGTAAAGGAAAAATAAAATACATTAAAATTTATTTTTACATGATCAAATGATTGGTTTATATATATTTTTAACTATAAACAAAACAAGACTGTCAGTAATCTGGTGACATGGGAGTCTCTATTGGCTTCTAGTATTATAGCCTATGTACAGCTTACTAATGGAAGGAAGAGGGCGTGAATTAATTATTGGATAATGTTACTGTTTGTGAACTACCCAATTTAGAACTATATGTTGAAGTCCTAAAACAATTAGATTAGATGCTGCCTTTGCAATTTCTGATTAGTGCAAGCATTCCCAGCATTTCATCATTTACTTCACCTTGCGCAGTTACCACTTTGCTTGGTACACAGTTTGTCTCTTAATATGCTTTTAAAATCCATCTACCTTCTAAAAGCTAGTCAAGCCTAGGTGCTCTCTAAAGCATGAATCTTCTTTTGATCTATGGCCCCATGTGCCAGGAACATTTGTTTATATGCCATGCAAACTTCTCTGAGATATTAACAGTGAGAACCAAACATCTATCTTGGCTGTCAAAAAGGTGGAGTGGAGCTTTGGGATAGTTGTTGAGAATAAAGTTTGGAAGAAAAAGCTTACGATTAAGCTAAAACATCTTTACGTTGTTCCTCCTTGATTCCATGTGCCTTTACTAACAAAAGCCAGTTCATATCCTTTCCATTCTTCTCGCTTAGTCTACTTTCCCCCTCCCCTTCTGTTCCTCTCAGAAAATGTTTCACTCTTAACCTTAGCATAAACATCCCTCTCCAGTGATTCAAAACCAACTTGATAACTGGCTTCATTCATACTTCCTTTTGTCCTAGTGAGAGAAAGCTGTATTAATGTTTCTTTTTCAGACTCAACATAAAGGCCAAGGATTTTATAAAGTTGATGATGCCAAAGGTTTCGTCAAAATTTAAACATAAATACAATTATTCTAATAAATAAGCTATTGTCCCAGGCAGACGCCATAAAGCAAAGCACACAAGGGAGTGTTGATTTTTGTTGTATTCTTTTTGATTAAAATAAGTTGTCAGCAACTTTTTCTGTTGAAAAAAAAATCTATTTTTAAAAGAATAACAATATTTTCTCTTGCGGCCAGATTTTCAGAAAGGATTCTCTTTCCTATCCCACAGTACAAACTTAGAAGATGATTTTGCATTGTGTTCTGAACTACCTTTTGATTGAATTTGATATATTACATACAGAGCAGATAATTGGTCTATCTGCTATGAATCCCAGGATCTCAATACATACTTAGGTTAAATGCAAACATTTAAATTTATCCTACTATTTCACACACATAAGTGTATCTTTTAAATCTTTTGCAGTCTGTACCTCATGAGTCTCTTCTGAGATATACTTCATACCTGATAAATAAACAAAGAAGTATTTGTTGAATGGATATATACATCTAAGTATCAATTCCAAGGATTTCAATAGAAACCAGGTTTAGTTATTTGTAAATGACAGTCATTACCATGTAGGGCAAAAATAAGTTATCCTTCATTCTTTTTGGCCTTGCAATTGAATTTACAAAATTTTAAGAGAAATACACGTTTAACAAATTACAAAGCTTCCATGGTAATTAGATTTTTAAAAATTTTCCTCATTCTTTGTCTACTACGTTTCTCCTTAAAATGACTTAAAAAGTCAAATGTATCCAAATGCATTTGAATAAATATTTTACAAGAGTCTGTACTTGAAAAAAAAATTGAGAGGTTTTCCTTAAAAACATAACACTGTTCATATCAACCTTTTCTTAACTCTGATGCTGTCAAAAATGACTTAGCTTCAATTAACATTGCACTTTTGACTCAGAACTTGTCAAACAATTCATTTTGTCATCTCTAAACTTGCCCCTAGACAGAGACAGAAAAAAAAAAAAGGCAGCAATAACCATCAAACATGAAAAGCAACACATTTCCCTGTAAATAGCAGAATGGCATCGGGAAATGTAAGTAAGTGGGTAAATATATTGACAGTTTGCTTTTAACAAATCAACACTCTTCAACATTTGCGAGCAAGAACCAGGCAGTGTGACAGGAGAACACACTGGCAGATGGATCTCTCTTCCCTTTTATAAACCAGAATAAAATTGAATGAATATAGAGAGAAATGTGTATGGAGTATAAAAGGCACATACTCGACTTTAGAGACTAAATGGATCATGTTTAGTATTTAGGAGAAAGGATTTTTGCAAGAGGAAAACACACTGCCTTGGATAATATTAAAACAGGAATCTGAACCCTAAAGATCTCCTTACAAGATTTTGACCATATAAATCAGCAGCCTCAAGGCTCCTTGTTCTAACATAAATAGGTCTTACCATTTCCATCATGGGAAGACTTCTTCACTTTTTGGCTTGTTGACACTAGGTTCATGTGTTTTGTGTTCTGACTTGAGGCTTACAAAATAAACTATAACTCAGACTCTGAGATACTCTATCCCACTTGCATTTTGATACTTGCTAGCTGAGATGTCTGAGGAACTTGAGCCCTATGATGGAGATTTAACAGCTATGTAACTACCTCTTCTAGGGAAATAAATGAGCTGGCCACTGGAGTATTCAATAAGTAATTGAATTCTTTCTTATGAGCTTGAATTATTTCTTTATCTCTAGTGTTCATTTCTGTCATATACTTTATTTTTTATTTTTTTAAGGTATTATTTATTTATTCATGAGAACACAGAGAAAGAGGCAGACATAAGCAGAGGGAGAAGCAGGCTCCCCCTGGGGAGCCTGAAGTGGGATTCATTCCCAGGACCCTGGAATCATGACCTGAGCCAGAGGCAGACACTGAACCACTGAGCCACCCAGGTGCCCCTGTATTACACTTTTATATTAAAATTTTAAAAACTTGCTTTACACATGAGAAAATGCTCCGCATCACTTGCCATCAGGGAAATACAAATCAAAACCACAATGAGATCCCACCTCACACCAGTGAGAATGGGGAAAATTAACAAGGCAGGAAACCACAAATGTTGGAGAGGATGTGGAGAAAGGGGAACCCTCCTGCACTGTTGGTGGGAATGTGAACTGGTGCAGCCACTCTGGAAAACTGTGGAGGTTCCTCAAAGAGTTAAAAATAGACCTGCCCTACGACCCAGCAATTGCACTGTTGGGGATTTACCCCAGAGATTCAGATGCAATGAAACGCCGGGACACCTGCACCCCGATGTTCACAGCAGCAATATCCACAATAGCCACACTGTGAAGGAGCCTCCGTGTCCATCGAAAGATGAATGGATAAAGAAGATGTGGTCTATGTATACAATGGAATATTCCTCAGCCATCAGAAAGGACGAATACCCACCATTTGCTTCGACATGAATGGAACTGGAGAGTATTATGCTGAGTGAAGTAAGTCAATCGGAGAAGGACAATCATCCTATGGTTTCACTCATACGGGAAATATAAGAAACGGTGAAAGGGATTATAGGGGAAAGGAAAGAAAATTAGTGGGAAATATCAGAAAGGGAGACAGAACATGAGAGACTCCTAACTCTGGGAAACGAACAAGGGGTGGTGGAAAGGGAGGTGGGTAGAGGGTTGGGGTGACTGGGTGATGGGCACTGAGGGGGGCACTTGACGGGATGAGCACTGGGTGTTATGCTATATGTTGGCAAATTCAACTCCAATAAAAATAAATAAATAAATAAAAACTTGCTTTAACATAAGCAAGTTATTTTTTTTTTTAAGATTTATTCATTTGAAAGAAAGGAAGAGAGAGGGAGGGGCGGAGGCAGAGGGAAAGAGAGTCCCAAGTCGACTCCCTCCCAAGCACAGAACCCAACACTGGCTTGGCTTTATCTCCCAACCCTGAGATCATGACCTGAGCTAAAATCAAGAATCTGATCTTAACCAATTGAACCACCCAGGTGCACCTAACATAAGCAATTTATACAGCTCATCCCCACAGTGCCTGTTCTTTCCAGTGTGGATATTTTCCCCCAATACTCGTTTAGTAGAAGACAAGAGTAAGAATAATGATTGCTGTACCTAAAGAAGAATAGGGGAAAAAATAATTGTGCTATAGATATAGGGAGAAAAACTGAATTTCAATGTACACTCTTTATATTAAAGACAGGAGTAATCACTGCTTTACAAACAAAAATAGCTATTTCAATCAAAATGTATAGACCTTTTGTGAGCACTGATATAACCTTAGCTACATAAGCTAACAATTTATTAAACTAATGATATCCACAGTATATTATTTAATAAAACAGAAGGTAAATATGTGCGAACAGGTCATTACTGACCAAAGCTTTCAAAACGTCTTGTGTGTCTAAAGTTAAAATCCTACCTAACTCATCATAGTTCTTTTAAAAAAAACCTCCCCATACTGGACTCTGGTACTAAATTCATTTAGAACTTTATATGCAAATTATAAGCATTTTTCATTCAGATAAATTAACTATAGCATTAACTTTGACTTTAACAACAACAACAAAATAAGTTGGCTTACTGAGTAATGAATTTGCTTTTGTTGTTTAAAATTTAGGTAAGATGTATCTCTAGAGCATTAGGCTGTATTACTCACATTAAACTTAAATAATTTGTCACTAAGCCTCACTTTACTAAGGATGCACAATGCAGTCAAAAGGATTTTACCAGCAACGATGACTATAATATGTAAGGATTCCAGGTTAGAGCTATTTGAAAAATTGAGAATTGCTTCATACAGTCTCATACTTCTCATAAATTATAGACAAACTAATGAGGTTTGCCACTCACAGATTCACCCAGGAATTCACATTCATTTTGGGATCTTCAGTTTATTTACAAGCTATTTCTGAACAGTTCACATAGGCACAAATTACGTGTTTGAAAGATCTTTCCGAAATAGAATCCATTAATAGTGTATTTCCATTGACTTTAAGAGCTCAGAAGTAGAATGGTCATAATCTTTAATAAACAACTTTCCAGTATATTTGGTGCATACATAATGGTTTTTATTTTACTGAATGATTTTACAGTATTGAAAACTATAAGGTGCATGTCCACAGCGATCTTACCTGTCATTCAAACTAGGAATTAAAAATCATACCCAAAACTACTATCTATTGACTCCTCAGCTTTTATTGACTGACTGATTCCTCTGATAGCACTATCCTGAATCTTCTATCATTCCCTACTTTGAATACATTACATGTACATATATAATATAAAATAAACAGGTAAGTATATATATTTACTATATATGGTATATAAATATGTTTTATCATATATAGTATATACTAAGATATATTGTGATATAAGACTCATATCACACACATATAAGTATATAATGAAAATATGATATAGCATGTTACTGATGCATAAATTGATATGTGTTTTATGTGCATATTTTATAGTATATATTCTAATAAACATATATATGCCATATATAAATGTATGTAAATGTTTTATGTAGAACTATAAACATGGGATCCCTGGGTGGCTCAGTGGTTTAACACCTGCCCTCGGTCCAGGGTGTGATCCTGGAGTCCTGGAATTGAGTCCCACGTAGGCTCGCTGCATGGAGCCTGCTTCTCCCTCTGCCTGTGTCTCTGCCTCTCTCTCTCTCTGTGGGTCTCTCATGAGTAAATAAATAAATAAATAAATAAATAAATAATCAATCTTTAAAAAAAAAAACTATAAACATGTAATATGTTGGCTTCATTTGTTTTGAATTTATAAAGAGGCTATCATATTGAAAATAGTCTTTTGGAACTTGGTCTTTTGAAATTATTCACAAATATTCAACACAATTTTCCATATGTTTTTGGTTTTAAGTTACTTTTCATTCTTTGAATTTTTAGTTGTGCTGATACTTGAGTCATTGTACTGCCTGGGTCTTCTCTCATTTCTCTTTGTCAATTTTCTTAGAGGTACATCTCTCCTGTTCTTAAATAATTTTGCTTTCATTAATCTTTATTTTCTTTGGTTTCCTGATTCTTCCTTTATTTTTTCATTTCCATTATTTTTTATCAATTTATTCTATTTTTTTCTTAACCTTTTAAATTGGAAACTGAGCATGTTGTTTTTTACCCGTGAGACTTTCATAGTGTATACATTAAGGGCTATAATTCAAATAATGTCTTTCATTATACAGAAATTTTTATATAATGCATTTATAAGTGATTAATAACTAATTTGGAATCACATAAACTCATCTTTAATTCATAAATTAGGGTATTTTTATTTCCAAATATATATTTTATATTACATTTTGTCATAAACTCCTAATTTAATTTTATTATCCTTGGAGGATATTATCTGTAGAATGCTACTCATTTGAATTTCAGATTTGGTAACTAAAAATTAATCAATTGATATAAAATTTCCATGTGTGCTCTAAATTGCCATGTTCAGCTCATGAACTCTCTTCAGATCTTCATCTTGGTTTTTTCTTATCCTTCTGCCTTCCCTCTCTATGACTTTCTGCTACTTCACCTCTGTAACTGAGAAATACGTGTAAAAATCCTCCACTACTTTCTTGGCAGATTCAGTACTTCCTCCCATTAGTCCCAGTTTTGCATTTTGTGATTATGTATTGGTATTTGGTATTTATGATATTTATCTTTCAGGTGAATTTAACTTTATCATTAGATAGCCGTTGATATAGGCATACCAATTATTTGCTTAAAAAATGCTTCCCAATGTTTTTGTCCTTAGTAGTTTTATGTTCTTGGAATTAAATTATGTAACTCGCAGACAGGATTTTTATTGAGCTCATTGGAGTATGAATATGTAGTGGTATTTATGCAATTGCAGTATTAACCATATACACGGTATCATTCAACTGCTGGATCCTGGATCTTACTCCTGTACTCTTATGATTCCGTACCTTTCTTTAATTATATTCCCATCATTTTAATTGAGACTTGATATTGTGAGGAGTCATGCTTGATGCAAGATCGAAGAAGGAATCATAGTTGTGATAAAATCACGCAGGGTCTTGTAAAATACATTTAGGAATTGTGCATTTGTTTTAAGAGTTACGGGAAGATGTTGACCTGTTATAGGCAAAATGTTAACTAATGAGACTAACAATTTTGAAAGTATCATTTTATAGGTCTGTATTCGATACAAACATATGGACGGAGTTGTATATGTTTATATCACATAAACATACTGTGGTGAGTGGTGTAGAACCATTAGGGAGGCTGTTGTTATAGTACAGATGGGAGCTGATAGTAGCTGATCTAATGGGCTGCTGGCTAGCAAGGAAGAAAGGGGACATACTAGAGACTATTTTAAAAATTAAAATTGAAAAGTTAGAAATATATTTAGTAAGACCTTACTCAAAATACAGGTGATAATACTCGTAGTTTTTTGGTTGAAGCAATGGGCGTATACTGCCATTTACTTATTTAGGAAAAATTATAATTTACTAGATTTAGAAGAAAAAAAATAAATCGCTACACAAAATGGAATCTAAATTGATCTTGAAATTTTTAATCTCATGAGGTGCCTTTGTGGCTCAGTTGGTTGAGCTCATGACTCTTGATTTTTGCTCAGGTCATGACCTCAGGGTAATGAGTTCGAGCCCCATGTTGGACTCTGTGCTCAGTGTGAAATCTGATTGAGATTCTCTTCTTCTTCCCCTCCCCCTTGTGTTCTCTCTCTCTGTCTCTCTCTCTGTGTGTTTCTCAAATTAATCTTAAAACAAAGAAAACTTTAATCTTGTGTAGGATCCTGGTTGGATTTAGACTTCAGAAAAAATGTCAGGACCAGAAACACAAATATGATTAACTAGAAGTGAAAATTAAAAACATTTTGTGGTTCCAGATACTGTACTTTTTACTGTGTGTGTGTGTGTGTGTGTGTGTGTGTGTGTCTGCTTTGCAAAATCAAGTTAAGAATAAAACTGATATCCTCAAAGAAATGCAGAAAAAAAAGAAATGCAGAATAATTCTGAAACTCTAAATCAAATAAGAGTTATTAACTTTGCTCAAGGTGTTGAGTTAAGGGTCCTGTGATCAGGGAAGTGTTGGAAAAAACCACTCAGGTTCTCCCAGAACACCACAGCTTATATATTTAACATGTTAAATTAGATTCTGTGCATTTAAGATGAAAAATTTCCCCTACAGGCTAAAGCAAACCAAAGACAGTCTAAGGAAAAAAAAATGAGTGCACATTCTATTAACATCACTACTTTCTTAGATGCTTGGGCAGTTTATTTTTTCTCTTCCAAATAAAAGATTTCCCCATATTCCTTTGATGGCTTTAAGATCAGGTCTGTCTTGGTGCTTGCAAACAGGACCATACTTTTTATTAAGTTCAGAATTCTCAATAAGAGGTGCATAAGCCTTCACTTTTGGTGTGCCTTTCTGACTCCTTTAGATATGGGAAAATTTGTTCCATTTACTGAAGATGGTTTTATTTTGAGTTCTCTCTTAGAATGTGTATTTGTTGGCATACATACACAAAGTTCTGTTTGTGGATTTTTTTTTTTTTTTTAGAAATTTGTGTATCTTAATGAATGCCTCACTGTTTTGGTTGTGATGACATATCTTAACTTCCAGAGGTAAATACACCTGGTATGTCTGCACATAACTACCTCTGTGATTCCTGACATATTTTATTCTTTAAGTTGGAGGCCTGGTGACACTGCTTCCAATATTCTGTTTATCCCTCAACCTGAACGCCTATCTGAACAGTGATTTTCCCCTGCATCAATGTTCTCACTCTACACCAGCTCTCTTGAACCTGACTTAATCACTATTTATGATCTACCAACTCAGAGATTTCAGATGCTACAGCAACTGTTTTTTATCAAAGGTTATGGTTCCCTTATTTTTAGGTAGTAGTCAACATTTTAAGTATTTAGTATTAAAATGTTGGAGTTTTTAAAAGTGCTTGTCTTGGAGTAACTTTGAGATTAGGATTCTTGTTTTTCCATTCTTTCTTGTGTTACCTAGGTAAATTGATGAGCCTTTCTGGCCTTGCTTTTTTAAAGATGTATTATTTTGGGAAAATAGAAATAACCGTACCATAGTACTAAGTAATGGACATATTTATAAAAATAATAAATTAAAAAGATAAAAATTAGTAGCAACATGACATTTTAAATCACTTGTATTGAGACTATACCATATTCTAGATAAAATCAAATTGAATTTCTTTACAACATAGGGTTTTCCAAAGAGGATCTTTACTGCTTCTACCACTAATGATTCACCATATTTCAAAAGGATTGCCTCTTTTTACTGAAACAAAATACTAGATTAGGACATATTTTTCATTTATTATTTTTTTTAAAGATTTTATGTATTTATTCATGACAGACACAGAGCGAGAGAGAGAGAGAGAGGCAGAGACACAGGCAGACAGAGAAGCAGGCTCCATGCAGGGAGCCTGACATGGGACTTGATCCCGGGACTCCAGGATCACACCCTGGACCAAAGGTGGCACTAAACCTCTGGGCCACCGGGGCTGCCCCAGGATGGATTTTTCAAATCTACATATGATGAAGAACTGAGACTAGGTTTTAGTTAATAAATTGATCATTTGAAAATATATATTTTGTAACCCAAATAGTATGTAAGTGTACCAAATATTTTACTATTCAAAAATATTGATGCTCTTACATTTTTAAAGAAAATATAAAACTCTGATTATTTTATATACATTTCTTGACATAAGCAAATGATATTTACATAGAAGCCTCAATTAGGCACTCAGCCCAGTAAGTTTTCTTATCCACTTGCCTATGAGACCAGTACAATATCTGATATCCTTGAGTTCTCTATTTGAGCCTGTGGATTTCCATGAAATCATTTGAGCTATACTTGGGTCCATTCTTTTGAAGGGTAGGTACTAGATTCCTGTATTTGTCTATTTAGCACTGTAAGAATCCCAAATCCCAGAATCCCTGCATTGCTTTTCAGTGACTTTCTGATTATTTGATTATGCACTTGACATCCAGAGCTTTAAGAATTGAGTTCATTATCCAGTGGGAAACCAGAATATCATTTCTTGTGTTTGTTTCTCCTACCCCTGGAATATTGGACCTTCTCATCAGGGCTTGGGTAGCTCTGAACTTCATTTTGTAACTAGAGCAACCCAAAGCTAGCCAAAACATCCATGGCCTCTCTGCTTCTTGGTTAAGACTCCTTACTTGGATTTTGAGTCTCTAGCCCCTGAACCTCTTATAGACTAATGCCTTCAGGAAAGCGGTGGCTTCCTTCTCTTAGATGTACTTTTCCCTGGGATCTTAACCCATAGGCTAAATCATGGGGCTTGAAGCCTTAGCTTTCATAAACACACACCCATGCTTTCATTAATAGGTTATTCGTATATGATCTAGTTTACCTCACTTATTTTCATAAGAGGGGCCAGTCATCACAGGTAATTCCATCTTATCCAGGAGACCAGCATAGTTTTCCTTTGCTATTCTCATCTTACTTCATTTATCCCCTACTTTCTCCATTCCCCATTTGGTAAGCATACAGTATGGAACAAGAGTATAAGAGATGTAAATTAACACAAATATCTAGCAATTCCTGAATGTTTCTGGGGGTGTTCTGGCCTTAAAATTAACTAGATTTCCCCATTTACAGTGCTGTCTTCCACATATTTTGAAATTGATCATGGAGATTTCATTGCTTTGGTAATCTACCTGGTTCCACATGGTCCTTCAGCTTTCACTCTTCTCTCTACATATGCTTTTTATACAAGTCCACATAGACAACAGAAGTGTGAAAGCATTTTAAAACCTTTCCTACCCAGGAATCCATCCAAATTTAGTATAAACCTACTTTTCCTCATCTTGTCAATTCTTTTTTTCAAAAGAAATTTCTTAGTACACCTTTCTGAGTTAAAATTGTATATGAAAGTTAAGATTCAAACAAATTAAAATATTTGGTAGCAGTCCCAGACTCCTAAAGTATGTACATAAAGGAAATGCTGCCGTACAAATTCTTAACTCTATGCATGTAAGCAAAAAATAATCATGGTAATTTTAGCATCAGTCCTGTCATGTTTCATATATGTCAAAAGAATATCTACTTTTATGTAGAACACAAACAGCAAAAATAAAAAAAGCCAAAAAACTATTACTTTGAGAGATAATAATAACTGATTCTGGAAATCACACATATAGCAATTGCTAAATTTGCCTTCTGATTTGGGAGTATTATTTTATGGAATGAGATTTAAAAATGAAAAAAAAAAAGATTTAAAAATGAACCACTTGAACTAAAAGAAGTGTGGACTAGGGATCCCTGGGTGGCGCAGCGGTTTAGCACCTGCCTTTGGCCCAGGGCATGATCCTGGAGACCCGGGATCGAATCCCACATCGGGCTCCCGGTGCATGGAGCCTGCTTCTCCCTCTGCCTATGTCTCTGCCTCTCTCTCTCTCTCTCTCTCTCTCTGTGACTATCGTAAATAAATAAAAATTAAAAAAAAGTGAACTAAAAATGTCTTTGAAATTGATTCATAGTTCAGTCATGTGTAAAATGTTTCTAATATTCTATGGGATTATATATGAGACTAACCATAAAATAACTATTATCATATAAAAATATCAAAAGTGCTTTGACATTTCAGGGTACAAGTGGAGGAATACATTTATAAATTTAAAAGATTTATAAAAAAAGTATTTTCCTTTACTAAATTTCAGTGGCATATTTGTCATGTATTAGGTGACTATATATATATATATATATATATATATATATATATATATATATATAATGGTGAGTTCATTAACTCTATATTTGATACCAAGGGTTCATCGGTATGGCATTTCATCAGTACCACACTGTCTATATTACCAGAGCTTTGTTAAAAAAAAAAAAAAAAGTCTGATATCTGATACTGAAAGTGTTCCAGCATGTTATTTTTTCTTTATTTTTTTTAAGAATTTTATTCATGAAAGACACAGGCAGAGATATGCTAAGCTACCCAGGCATCCCATGTTTTTTTTTGTTTTGTTTTTTTCTATTTTAAGATTATTTTGATTATTTTAATTCATTTGTATTTCATGTTAGTGTTTTAAATCAGCTTGTCAGTCTTCAACAAGTCCTGGGATTTTGAATGAGACATTGGATCTTTTAATCAATTTAGAAGTGGCATTTTTCCAATGTTGTTTATCCCAAAAAATGCAGGCTAAGGATGTACCTTCATTTTTGAAATATTTTCCAAATTCCTTTAGCGATTTTTTTAAAAGTTAATTATAGAAGTTGTATATTTTGTTAGGTTTATTCCTTTTTATTATGTATTTCAACTTTTCTTGAATTTCAGTTGTATATGGATGTACAAATTTTATATTAAGCTTTTATCTAGTATCCATCGGTGATAATTACCGATTCTAATAATTTTGTATACTTCTGGATTTTCCACCTACATAACAATTCCACATCTGCAATTAATATCATTTATGATTACTGGCAGTTTAATTTTTTCTTTACTAACTTTAAACTTTTATTTTTTATAGTAGATCTCACAGTATTACTAACATAGGTGCATAAAGATATATAGAGATACGTATTGATGTTAGATATTGCATATGAATCATCCTAGATTCATTCCATACAACTTCAGTTTTGAGAGTTTGAAAGATTGGAAATGTTATTTCAGTGACTTCAATGCTACTGTTGCTGTGGAGGCACTCATAAGAGATTTCCCATTTATGGTGGCAACAGGATCAATAGTGCAGTTTCATGACTCGATTTTCTAATCCCTGAAATAAAGTGTTAAGTTTCTGTATACTAACTTTATATTTGTTGGTAGAGGGGCACCTGGGTGGCTCAGTGGTTGAGTGTCTCCCTTTGGCTCAGGACATGATCCTGGGGTCCTGGGATCAAGTCCCACATTGGACTCCTCACAGGGAGTCTGCTTCTCCCTCTGCCTGTGTCTCTGCCTCTCTCTCTGTGTCTCTCATAAATAAAATAAATAAATAAATATAATATAAATAAAAATCTTTAAAAAAATTGTTGGCAGAGATGGCAGCACTAACAATGTTGATACTACAGGGTTATTGAATTTAACATCATTTTAATTCTGTTCTCACTAATAGTTGCTTCTGCACTGGGTCAGTTCTTCATTATTTTGGATCTACATCAATAATTTCAGTTGAGAAACCTTTTTAACACTTTTCATTTATTTCCCTCATACTATTTTTGCATGTTTATTATTATTTTTCATTAAGCATCCTAGAGTAGTTTATTCTTTGTACTCATCCCTGATTGATAATGTTTCATTTAAGAATCCCTTAAATAATTAATCTAGGGTTGGTATGATTATGGTTAAACTTAATGACTGACCCCTGAATCATCATAATTTAAATTATACTAGCAATTCTTATTGTCCCTATCGTGACAGAATTTTTCTAAAGTTTGACTTGTGGGGCATTTGCCTGCCATAGTAGACTATTACTGGAATGAGAAATACAGAAACTTTGAAGTGGGTACATAGATAGAATGTGTTTCTTTCCTCAGAATTCATATATTGAAATCCTAACCTGCAAGATGATAGTTTCAGGAGGGGAGTCCTTTGGGAGATAATTAGGTCTTGATAGTGAAGCCCTCATGAATGATCATGCACAATTTTCCATTGAAGAACAAAAAAGCCTAACCTACTCTGGCAACCTTGTGACATGTCAAGGGGGGTGGTGAAGAGAAAGAGAGGGAGAGAAAAAGAGATAGACTAATCAGAGGGAAAAACAAAGAAACCAGACATGGAAATGAAGGAACTATCTTGGCATATCTAGCCCAGTCTAGACTCGGTTGACTGTAGCATTCATTGCTAGGTAATTACCACTGCATGTGAGAGCCCATGAAACTAAGTTCAGTAAAGCTGTAGAAGCACAGGCTTTTTTTTTTTTTTTTTTCAAAGCCAAGTTTTTTTTTGTGGTTTGTAACAGTGTGATAGCAGAATGAAATTTGTTAGGGACAATGGGGTGTTGTCAAACAGAAATCTGTAAGATGTGTCTTTGGTTTTGGAACAGGGTAGCAGGAAGTGGCCAGGAAGACTTTGGGGGAAACTCATGAAGGAAGCCAGAAAGATGATGAGGAGATTACTACTGGTGTCTGGATGTAAAGCAGCCTGTATTAAGGAGTATTTGAAAGTATAGTTAAAGTGTCTACAGTTGTAACCGGAAAACAAAATATTTATCAAAAGTATTTAATGAACTGGTGAATTTAGCTACAGATTCTTCCAGGAAGAATGTTAAATTTGCCACTGATGTTTTTCAGCTGTATTTGACAAGAAGCATATATAGAGAGATGACTTAAAGAAGGAAGCATTCAATTTTTGAGCAGTATTTATGGGAAATACCAGGTAGCCTGTATATCTTTCTAGACAAAGTGTTTTCAGACTAAAAAAATGGTTTCAGAGTAAAGATCAAGGTCAGGGCACTTCCCATACAATGCGTCCTCCCGGGAAGTCTAGATTAAGGATGTTGCTCTAAAATCCTTTAAAGACATTGGGAAGATTTAAGGTTACATTCCTTAGATAGACAAAAATGACTCTTGAAGATCTTAAGAACATACTTTCTAGACTTTATCTGCTAAGCCAAATGGCTTCTAAGAATCACTAGACTTTCGTGCAACAACAATTTCCCACTCAGCTTACAGATATCATTGAGACAGACTCACACCTCTGAGAATAGCCTGTCTTGAAGTAATTTGTGGGTATGAGTTTGGCTGAATAGTAAAAACACTAGATTCATAGAACAGGGTGCCTGGGTGGCACAGTCAGTTGGATATCTGACTCTTGGTTTCTGCTCAGGTGTGATCTCAGAGGCATGAGCTTGAGCCCCACATGGGCTCCAGGGTGTTCAGCCTGGAATCTGCTTGCGATTCACTCTCCCTGTTCCTCTGCTCCTTCTGCTTGTGATCTCTCTCTAAAATAAATTTTAAAAATCTTAAAAAAAAAAAAAAAAGATTGGGGAACCTGGGTGGCTCAGTGGTTGAGTGATGGCCTTTGACTCAGAGTGTGATCCCGAGGTCCTAGAAATGAATCCCACATTGGGCTCCCCATGGGGAGCCTGCTTTTCCCTCTGCCTATGTCTCTGCCTCTCTCTGTGTGTCTCTTATGAATAAATAAATAAAATCTTTAAAAAAGATTAATAGAACCATTACAAAGATTTTAAAAGAATTGGGTCAGCAAAAGCACCATAGGCTTAAGAGAAAATATGCAGAGACAGATCAAAATGAAAGTCTCCAGGGCTCCCAACCTTCAAGCGTCAAGAGGCAGGTTAAGAAAACTAATCAGCTATAAATATGAACCACTTCTATCAGAAAGACAGCTGATCAGAGTGCGGAATTAAAATAAAAGGAAAATCAATTCCCAAGAGCAGGAATGATCCTCATGAGGGAACTTGTGAGATGTGCCCAGGCAGCTTCAAGAATTTCTCTAAGAAGTTTTCTTTGCTTCCATGTTGTCTGCTTCTGCTTCACTCCTCAATTGTGCATGAATTTGGAGGTAGATAACTTGGCTCTTTAGTTGATAGATCATCAAATAATCCTCAGTTAGAGTTCTTATTGTCTAATATAGTTGAAAATGTTATCCATAAGCCTCTCTTTCATTCAACATTTTAAAAAATCGGTGGATTTATGGAAGTTTAAAAACAACTATCCATCTTTCCTACATACTTACTGCTAATACTAGTGTATGTTGCTTAAAATAAAAGTTCCAGGGAACTCTGTGATAATTTGATTTTTTTAGATAACTTTTTCTCTTTTAATAATTGTTAATTCATTTGATTGTAATCAGAGCTTTAGACGTCTTTATACCACATATGTGAGAGCTTCATGAAATAGAGGTGTCAACTTAAATGCTTATGATCTTTCTAATGTCAAAGAATTTTGGCACACAGTTTTGATCTAAGGTTTGCCCTGAAGCCACAATCTGCTAGAAATGTCCTGGATTTGATCTTTGCCCTAAGGAGATTTCTTAGTTGCAGAACATTTTATTGGCTGAAAATAGTATTCAGATGACCGTAACTATAGATTTCTAAAACTTTATCTTTTTTTAAGTTATTTTTTAATATTTTCTTTAAATACAGAAATCACACATGGCTAAATGTAACGTCAGTTTTGATGCGAATACAGGCTCCAAACTTCATTTTCTTCTCCAAGATATTATCATAACTTTTCAGGTGGTTATTCCTAAATGGTCAGTTAAGCTGAAAACAATATTTCCCAATGTGGATGACTCCTTAAATCATATGGGGGAGATACACTTTTAACGGAAGCATATCAGACCTTCCATTTCAAGTCTTCTTTTGGAAGTCCATCATAGAATATATGATAAAATGGAATTTATAAACTTCTGAATAAGATAGACTTAATTGTTAGGTACAGGAATTTGGGGAATGTTAAAGTCCATCACTATATTGGAACAATTTAAATACAAATGTTTTTCTTTAATTTTATTTAATTTTTAAGATTAAAGTTATAATGCATGTAGAATGGGCAACAGAACTTAGGTCATAGAAGAGGGTTTATAAATAATTTGTTTTCCATTTCTCTGTTCCATTTTTAAAGTTTTTTTAAAGTTTCTTTTTTAAGATTATTTATTTATTTATTCATGAAAGACAGAGAGAGAGAGAGAGAGAGAGGCAGAGACACAGGCAGAGGGAGAAGCAGGCTCCATGCAGGGAGCTTGATGCGAGACTCGACCCCGGGTCTCCAGGATCAGGCCCTGGGTGAAAGGCAGGCACCAAACCGCTGAGCCACCCAGGGATCCCCCATTTTTAAAGTTTTGATTAGGAAGGCATTATCTGTGCATGATATTTAATTGAAAGACCTGTAGTGTATTCCCACAATATTCCAATTATCATTCATAAGTTTTCACTATATTTTTTACTCTGAAATCCCCCTACAAATGATGCCCCATCTACATACAATACTATTCAATACTCTATTCTTGATTTGTCAGGTGAAAGCCTGGATTCTAAGCCAAATGCCAAGGTTTAAACTCACTTTGCCTTACCCGTTGAAAATTCCAATTCAGTATATGGTAGATAAGGCCAAGATTCAGCATTTTAAAAATACCTCCCAAATGACTCTTGCAAAATGAATAAACCTTTTTTTTAAATTTTGAAGAGGAAAGAAAAGAGTTTTATTTGAGCCCTAGTTACGGCAGCTGCCCAGGATATACAATCTTCACAAAGAGAGCCCTCTGGGTGGCGGGGGTTGGTGGGGGCATTTGGTGTAGGTTTATATAAGTTTTTTACATAAAGAGTTACGTGTCATCATAATGAAGGGCATTCCAGACTTTATCTCATGAGTTTATTATTTGTAAGTCTGTATGATTTTACTCTTATGGGATCCAGGGAGGGTTTTTTGTTTTTCTTACCTTTATATTTGGAATGCTCCTTTTTGATTATTTACTTATTCTTTTTTGTTTGTTTGTTTGTTTGTTTGTTTTAAGTAGATGTACAGTGTGTGCTCAGGGCAGAAATACAGCCCATGCTTTGAGGCTTTTGGAATCATTTTGACCTTGGTAAATGTTAACGTATAGCTTCTCTTGGAGTTCAGGAGCAAGGCCCACAGATGTTAAAAGTTGAAAATTTTCCTTATCACCTGATACATTCTCAAGTTTTTGGATGAAAGAAACTAATACATGCATCTTTAATCTGGAAAAAAGTAACATCACAATATAAAAAACATTAGTAGATGAAAAGAAAGCAATTGTGATTCATAAATTAATAATAAGATACTGTTGGCAAAAGTACGCATTTGAGATCCTGAGATATGGCTCACTTAATCAAACTAATGGTTTAGTATTATTTTGGGAAAACTCTGCAGCACTGCACTAGAAGACATGAACATGTATTAAAAATGGTATAATTTTAAATAATTGGATAAGTCAAAAATATAAATTCTATAATACATACTTAATATTCCAAGTCGTTAAAAATTTCATTTTTTCCTAATTTGTATAACATCTAGCCAGGTTTCCTCTTCTTTTTCTTTAGGTTCTTTCCTTTACATACTAGGAAGCCAAGAAGAGTAATTCCTGATGAAATATATTGTGTTAAAGGAACTGTATTGCTAATGGAGAGAATGTATTAAGTAGAGTTCCACCTGTAACCTCTGGTAAAAGATTAACCTTTAAAGAAATGAATTCCCAAATGCTCTTAGTATTTTTACAGTTTAATTGAATCGTATTCTGAGGATAAAGTTTTAGCTCAGGAAAGTTTTCATTAACACAAACTTCAGTCATTTACTACTAAGGCCTTTTGTTTTTTCTTAATATGAACACAAAAGATACCTTAGCCTTCCAACCTCTGAAAATGTTGGTCTTAGTGTTTTCTTGAAAAAGGATGTATGCTCAAATTGCTGTTATTATTCCTTTGGGTGGGACAATCTGTGAATGGTGGCAAATGCTGTTAAGTTTCTCCTATAACTTCAAGATTTGGATTTAGCAATTGCCTCATAGAAGCTGCTTTAAATCAAAAGGGGTAGTTGTTTGGCAACACTGTCTGGCCAGTAAGTTTGTTCTGGTTCTTCTGTCAATAAGCTACTTTAATAAGTGCTTCTAATTTCCTAATCAAAAACTAAAAAGACAAATAAATTAGGTCTAAAAGTCTAAAAAGTACCATTGGAATCAACAGAATGAGTGTGTATAAACCCAGAATAATTAAGAGAAAGATCATGGTTTTGCTACTCTAGCTTATTTCACTTTAATGAAAAAGATAGGTAGACAATAAACCATTAACCAGCTTTTGATCTATAAAGAATATCTTATAACTTAGTATAATAGAGATAAAACATGTATGTATAAAACAAATCGGGATTTAATAACTTAACTAAAAGAGACATAAAGTGCCAGTGGTCACAGAAAAAAAAAAAACTTATCATGGAAAGCTTCAAGAAGAATAAGTTATTTGTGGAAGTAAGTAATTGATAGGATTGAATCATTTGTAATACCAAATGAAAAATAGGTCAGAGGGCTTCAAAAAGATCAAGTCTGATGATAGCCACAATCTTGTTAATTTAATGCCTTTTATTTTTCTTCATTTCTTTACCAGTGATTACTACATAACTAATGATCTATAATCCATGCTGTGTATAGATGATGTTCTCTATTCCTGCATCTATAAGCAAAAATAAAGTGTACACCAAAAATGTGATGTAGAAATGCAATTACTTTTTGGAAAAATACCTAATATTTTGGTAACGCTATATTTTTTGGATCTGATTGACTTGCAAGTGAATTTACTGTATGCAATCTCCAATATATAAAAGAGAATTTTCTTGTGAAACCGAGGAGTGGCAAAGTGATGCTCCTTGGAAAATCACTGCTTCTCTCATAACGAGACAGAAATCTTTCTCATTGTGTTCTTTAGCGCTAATTTTAGCTTAAAAAAACGAAGAAATAACATATTTTAATACAATATACTGTTAGCATATCAGTTATTGGTAAAGGCAAGGAGGATTGAAGTTGTAGATAATGAATAAATTCCACATTGGGGTGCCTACACCTTTTTAAGATTTTACCAGTCTCATTTGGCATGCAGGTGGGTAATTCTGGGAGAGATTTAACAGTTTCTCCCTAATTTAGTTGAAGCTTTGAACTTGCTTCAGAAGCATTGTTTTCCGGGAATGTTTATCTTCATAATTATTTCACGAATCACGAAGCACAATTCTGCACATTTCTGAGTTATCAGGTGAAGCAACATGTGACCACTGACACGAGAATCAGTCACAGTTATGGAAAAGAGGCTGTCACAAAGATTCAGACTTCAAGGCATCCTCAGCTGTCCTGTGGGTGTCAGCCACATTCATTAGCAATTAGTTACCCTATCTAGACACGGCAGATGGCAAATTGTCCTTCAAACAGCAAATAGAAAAATAATTTTGAAAGTCAGTGCACATTAATAGGAATAGAAACCGTCTTTAGAAAAGTTTTCCAAATCAACTGAATGAGTCTTTGATTCTGAGAGTTCCCCATTTCATGCAGACCAGACTAATGATAGTCCTATACACCCCCAACAAACAGTGTTCTGTTGAATGGTATTGTGGAGCGTAGACTTTGCCTTTTTGGGTATTATTCCAACGAGTTGGCACAAGCAGTGAAGTTGATGAGTTATAAACTTGGTTTACTGATAGGAAGGAAATGACATTGATTAATGCCGTAAGAGAGGAGTGTTAATTCCAAATGATATTTGTTTAATTCCATAGGCAATATACTGTTTCTTAATAATTAGAAAAACAGTACATAGCATATTAGGAAGCCACTACATCTAGAAAAATTAGAAAAAAAATATTTGGAAAGGAATTAACTACAGTCAAGTGACTCACTCTTATCTGGTTGTTTATCACAAAACAATTAAAAGCATGTATGCGTTAGGGGTACCTGGGTGGCAAAGTCATTTAAGCGTCAGACTCTTGGTTTTCCGCTCAGGTCATGATCTCCAGGTCATGAGATCAAGCTCAGAGTAGGCTTTGTGCTCAGTGGGGAGTCTTCTGAGATTCTTTCTCCCTCTCCCTCTGCCCCTTCTGTTCATTCTCTCTCTCTCTCTCTCTCTCTCTCTCTCTCTCTCTCTCTCTCTCTTTCTCTCTCTCATAAAAAAAAATCTTGGAAAAAAGTATGCTTTATCAGAAACTGTTGTTTTCTACAAATAGTAACTCTCCAATAATGAACGATTTTAAAATAGTGGATCTACTTTAGTCTCATACAACATTATTACAAATAATGAAGGAAATAATCCTCATGTGGGATTTTTGTCACGGAGCACATCCAAACCTAAGTTAGTCTACATAAAGGTATATAGAATCTTGAAAAGCTAATGCTTATTTTGTTTTCATTTTTGTTTCTACTATAAAGCTTAACAGAGGAATAGGTTAAGGAAGGGTCTAGAAAAATGCATAAACAGTTTTTCAGTTCAGAGAAATAAGTCACTGAAAATAACAATTTGGAGGTGAGACAAGACAATGAGCCTTGTGGAACTACATCTCATTACTGTGACTCCTGCTACAGGGGAATTATTTCCTTTAAAATAATTGTAGAGCAATAGATAGAAGGAAAGCAGCACAGGAAAGATAGATGTTAGTTCTAAGAAGTGGTGCATAAAAATGAGGCCACAAGAAGATTTCCTGGGCTGTCTGAAGAACATCTTGGGTAGAGGGTGACAGCCCCTTGGCACTGCACCTCCCAATTGTAGAAACTCCATGAAGGCCCTTTTGTACCTCTCCTGTAGCAATTGGTATTGTGATTCCTGAGCTGAGGTGCTCGCTTCTGTGAGACGCCCACTCCCATATCATTAAGTGTCCTTGTCTGTACCTTATCACAAATCCTGAAAATCAAAGACCACAGTCATGCAGCAGCATCATAGAACCCTTCATGCTCTGGGTTGGAGCCACACATGGTACCAGTTAGGTGTGAGTCCCACCTTTTGGAAATTGGGAATGAGGGACAACTCACTTTGTTTCTCCAGACTGAAGTTATTTCATTGGTAAAGGAATATTTTAATAAGCCATGATAGTGAATATTTGTAAGAATCAAATGAAATAAATAATACAAAGCATTTAGCAGAGCATACACCAAATGAATGAAAAATGACAGTTTTCAATGTAAATATTTCTGAATTTAGTTCTACTGTGTTGACTATCTGATATACAATAAAATTTTAGGAGAAACATTTTAGACACTGAAATACTAACATGATTTAGATGTGTCCACAAAGGTTAGATATAATTTCCTTAAATATTCTAAATAGAACTAGATGTATTTTAAATACACTCTTCACTTCTTTGGAACCTATTTGTACACGACAAACTCTAAAGTTTATGAGACTTCATTTTCTCCTTGATAACTCATTAATGCCAGAGAAGGGCCTCTCTTTTAGTATAAACCAAACTTATTTTCTTCCACACTCTGGTCATCCTCTTTCCAATGCTATCTTTTGTTCTTGGCTTAAACTTCAGAATCAGTTCTGAATTGATCCCCTTTTTTAGATCCTTGTTTCTAGCTTGGATTTTTTTTTGTACTTTCTTATGAGTTCATTGAACAGCTTTTATTAATTATGATATCAAAGAATGTCTCCCACCCTCCATATTTGGTAAAATTCTGGCTACTTGCTTGATAGTTCTCACTGTAACTGATATATACCTTCCTTTTCCTAGTCTAGGAAGTGCATTTCCTAGATGTGTGTGTGTAACACAGGAGAGTCTTTCCTTATTACCTTATCATGAGACTAATATTCTTTTATTATGATCAAATAAATTTATTTTTCCCATTAGATGATGATGCTTATATTAAAATGGTATATCAGAAACTAAAAGTGTCACTGACAATGTGATGATAGTTGAATTTTTAACTATTTAATGTTTAATATAATTTAGAGAGCAAAAATTGGAGTTTAAAAAGGACAATTTTTTATAGCACTTGGAAACTACTGATTATGATCACTATTATTTTGTTCTTGAGTAATTCTAATACACATTTATGATCACATTATCAGTTATCACAGTAAATATAGGAAAATTCAACGTTAATTGTAAATATTAAGTCTGTGTAACATGAATGGAGAAATAGAACTTGAGGAATTATTGAGACACATTAAAATAAGCTATCTTTGAAACTAAAGTGGAAAAAAAAGAAAAACTAAAGTGGAATAAGACGCTATTACTAAAAATATTTACTTTCTTCTCTTTGTACATTTGTTTTCCTTTTTGCTAAACTTAATATTATATTTCTTCTGCATTACAATTGAAAAATAGCAATTTAATTAGGAGGAGAAAAGTAATGTCACTTAGACATAATACATTCATCATCAGAATTGCCATGTAACAGAAAAAACTCTCAAAATCAATTGTGGATGGCACATTAAAACATGACTTCTCTGATTAATTAAGTCTGTTACCAATGGAAATTTCTGAGCTGTCCACTCAATTGAGTATGAAGAAAATTCTAAATAGTTCATATAGGTAAAATAGAGGTTTTAAATCTGTACTCTAAGTACAGAGCTGCTGTAGAGTCATTTCAACACATTGTAATCTGTAAAAAAATTATCCAGGAAATATTTTAAACAAAGAAAGATGTAGTAAATATAAAATTATATTGAATAGATGCATTATCTACTGAAATATAATGAGTAATATAGTAATTTTAATGATGCATATGTCTATTTACCTACATTCAAATAAATGTAGTTCCTGTCATAATTTCAAATACATATGCACATATATAATATACACTCATTGAAATCTGGGGGTTTATTAAGATTATGTCAACTGCATCTTTGAGGAATGGCAACACAAAGAGACCAAATGATTTGTTCATAATATTTTAACAGTCAGAGGTACAGTGGGGACACAGATTTCAGTGTCCTCTTTCTCTAAATCCTATATTCCTCCATCATGGAATGACACCTGTGTAATTGAATCAAAGACCTTGAAAGGTTCCTTTGAGATCATCTGACATAGACTTGTGCCTTCATGCAAATCTCACGATTCATAACTGATAACTTTAAGAAGGTATCTGTGACCTTCCTTATGCTGCTTCTCCCCGCAGAAATCTCCTTTCCTTCAGTTCCAATTCATTTACTTATTATCTATGACTCCCAGTGGTGATGATGAACAAAGAGAGAAGGAGAGAGGGCAAACACTCCTAAGGGTATCCTCTCTAATTGGCTTCGTTCCCTTTGTTCATTTCCCAGGGTCTAACTATTTTAAAGAGGAGCCAAAATGTTAAAAATACTGGTTTGAAAAAATATATATATTGACTTGTTTTTTTTTCCAGATCTTTGGCTATTACGCTTTTGATTTTTAAAATTATGTAAATTCTTAGAGCTATTTTTGCCAAATATAATCAAATATAATTTCTAGCTCACAGATTGTCTTATTCAGTTACTTGGCCTTGTTATTCCCTTCTCATCATGAGTAAGCATTATTAATTCCTTTTTCATGAGATTATCAGTTATATCTTCTCTGATTACTTTCTGTTCTGTAGAATACTAATTTTCTAGTTTGTCTTCCCAAATATTTGGCTTTTTTTGGTCATTGAAATAACAAAAATTAGCATGAATAGTTCTCAGGAAAAAAATTGCTTTGAGATACTAATCAATACCTTTTTTTTTTAAGTATCAGAAATATAGGTGAGGTGATCTAAGTGCTCTTTCAACCAATATTTTAAGTGTTTTTATATCATTGGCATTTTTAATGAATATATTTAATAGAAAAACTGTTAGATTTTGCTGAAATTTGACATTAATTTTTCCTTCCTTGATTATCCAGGAGTTAACAGAGACAGGATTTGAGAGATTTTTTTTTTTTTTGCATATTTACATGCACTTCTTCAGATACTCAAAGTTACATTTTGTACTTCTGACTAAATTGTTTTTTTCCTATTAATTAATTGCTAATTGTGAAGGAAAATAACATTACGGTTGTCTTAATCAACTGTGTGAATGCACTTGGCCCTCTTAATTATGGGACACCTTACTTATTCACCCATTATGATGAAAATAAAGTACATAGACATGTATGATTTATTTTTTTTAAAAAATCCAGATTAACTTCTAGATTGCAGGAAATGCAAAGGATAGAGCAACAAAGTAAATTATGAGAGAAGAATACCCTCAGTCAACACTAAATATGGAGCACTTTAACTGATAGCTGGTATGGGCACTTTAAAAAGTTCATTTTATTACCTCTTGGCTCCCTAGAAAAAGTGGTGGCCACATTTCATGAATTGCAAATATCAACAAGGCGAACATATAACATCACCCACTCCCCATGCTTTCTGCACAGTTGAAGTACAGAGAATATCATGAACTTTAAAGTACATGTAGTGAATGGGCAAAGAAACCAGAGTGTAAATTTCTAGACGTAACCCCTTTCAAAGAATTAGTTTAGAACTGTATATGATAGAGACTCTATCAAGGTCCTTGTAGAGAAAACTCACACATCGTATCAACTAGGGTTTACACTGAAAGGAGAAAGTCCCATCTGAATTAGAAATTATTGGGAACAGGTCTGAACTCTGAAGGATCACAGCAGTGGCTATGGGAGAGACAAAATAAAAGGACTTAAAAATGTGTGGAAACAAATGCAGCAGTCTGAGGTATATCCTCTCTAGGGGACCTAAAGGCACACTGAGTGAGGAGCTGTTCTTTGGATGACTGGTAGTGACAGAAAGAGAGTAATCCCTATAGGATCTTGGCAAGTGTCCGAGAAAAAGGAGGTATGGCAAACTAACCTCCTAAAGTCTTCATCTATGTAGAAATATAATGGAAAAATAAATAGCTAAGAGAGTTTAAGCTATGAAACAAGGTAGACAATGGCGTGTTAACAGATATAAGGCAACGACAACCACACAAAGTTAAATTGGGTAGAGACATTTTTGACTTTTGCCTCCCGATCTGCTTTTCTAACTATATTGCATGTTTTATGTTATGCACTGACAACTGACAAAAAAAAAAAAAAATCCAGAAATTTGAATTCTTTTTTTTTGGTGTCTTTTTCATCAGTAAAAAATAACTAAAACATCTTCCTATAAATTGTTTTTTTTCCCCCCCAACAATTATCCCAGGCTTGTTATATAAGTGCTTTAAGATTCAAGCCTCTTTTTTGGAGGGGAAACTTCCTGACACAGAATAGTGGATAAGCAGACATAAGTCAAAAGTGTCTTTACGCATTTTTGAATTGATTACCATCATCAGGAAGTTTTTTGGCATGCCTTCCTTATTTCCTTCCATTAAATTTTGTGTTGGGGGATATGTGTAGCCCCTTAACTATGGTGATTATGAGGAGGCTGTGTGCATATGTTCAGACACATCAAGATGTATACACCTAATGTGTGCCCTTTTATATATATTGATTATACCTTAAAAAAGTCTTAAATAACAACCATTCTGTACTGTAATTTAGGATTGGCATTCTGCTGAATGTCACGATAGACCACGAACCTCTTGATAAGAAGAAGAATCTTCATTCTTTAAAACTCTTCAGGGCAATTTTTAAGTATACTCTACTGTGGAAGTAACCACTCCTTGTATTCTTACAAATTGCTTTGTAAGAACTATTTTTGGAGAAAAGGACAGGACCACAACAGAGCTTTTAATTCTTTAAAATAACATTATTTTGGGATGCTGGTAGTTTTTGTGAATATAAAACAATTTATGCTGAGGTTTTTGTGCAGCTGAACATGCATTAATTATTCTTTGTGCTTCATCAGAATGAAATGATTATGGGCTCTTAAAATAATTCTAGAAGATTATTTTTAAAAGAGCTAAGATTTTATGCCAAAATCTTATTTAAAGAGATTTATAATCAGTATTTAAATTAGTGCTTATCAATTTTTAAAATGTCAGAATTTTATAACGTTTAATGTTCTTTGTAACTATTCTAAAGTGTAATGAATGTTACCTTATGGTACCTTCATTAGAAAATGTGGTTGTTAATATATAACACAGATAAATTTCAGATTTGTAAAGCTTTGTTTTACTACTTCATCTGTGTTAACGATTAACTCAGTAAACCTTATTCGGGCTGCAGATTATCATTCCTACATTATGCTAAGCATGTTTTTTGGATAACTGTTGTGAATTTCTGAAATCAAGTATTTGAAATGCGAAAAATCTTTCAGATTATTTAATTCTGTACTGAAACTTTTACAAAGTTTGGGAACTAACTGGAAAAAATGCTGTCTATTCCATACAAAAAAAAAAAAAGGAATTGAGAGAATTTTGGTGATTTCTAAAAGAAACATTATAAAGTCCCTGTGAAATTTATTTGCATTGATTGGGATGCGGAGGCAGCAAACCTATTTAGGAATCTCCATCTCTTTCTGACTTACTGATTT
Source organism: Nyctereutes procyonoides (assembly GCF_905146905.1). Classification (NCBI taxonomy): domain Eukaryota; kingdom Metazoa; phylum Chordata; class Mammalia; order Carnivora; family Canidae; genus Nyctereutes; species Nyctereutes procyonoides. The sequence continues at coordinate 10,718,242 of NW_026575148.1, read as the reverse complement.
ATGCTGAATATAAAAGCACAATTTTAGGCAATGAATTAAGCCTCATAGCATTTTTATTTATTCTTGAAAGCATTAAAGAATCATGGTTCCTTTTTTCTCTACAGAACTCTATTTTTCTGGGGGTTTTGCATGTATGCAAATGTATAGGTGTGCACAGCAACATGTTCCATGTTTACTTTTTCTGTGCACATCGTTCTTCCTTGTGTCTTAGATCCTTGACGATTTTCTTTCCCTTTTAAAGTATACTTTAACTGTTGCTCACTAGGAGCCATTTAATTTAGAATCTAGAAATTTGCTTTTGCAAAGTCTTATTCTTCTTTCTTGAGAGGTATTTTTGAACCAGTCATTTCTGTCATGTTACTATTCAGAGCTTCCCTCAATTTTCAATATTTCAACATTTCACAATGATGTGTCTAGATTTGGATTTGTTGTGTTTTACAGCATGATTGGGATATGCTGTGTTGTCTCTTTTATGTATAAATACTATCTCTTCTCAGAAGTCAAACAAGCCTTAAGACATCTCATTGTATCTTTAATGTCTCATAACCTCACTTTCAAATTTTGTATCTTCTTTGTCTCTCTCTTACATCCAACAAAGCAATCTTCTAGTGGGTTAATTTTCTTTTCTTCTGAATCTAGTCACTGTTTAACACATTGATTGAGCATCTAACTATTTTCCCTCTTTTGTTTCTTTGGAAGTTTTAAGTGTTCTTTCTTTATATCTCGTAATCACTAACCTTAGTATCTCTTGAGTTGTTGGTTCTGATTTTGAAATTTATTTATTTTTTAACTGATTCTGGCTCTTGGCCATTTGTTTCCCTGAATTTATGTTGGTTTGTATGAGATAAAGGGGGAAAAGGGAGAGGATAAGGATTTATGTTTTTGCATTTCACAGGAATATAATGAGGCCTGAATTGAAAGTCACTCCTCAACAGATAATTTGCATTTGTTTCCACAAATACCTGAGGAAGATTAGTTTAAGTGGTTGGCTTGCTCTAGGGGAGGGAAGAGTTTAGAATCACAGAGATTTTAGGAATTCTGGGCACGTGGCCATTTGAAGGCTAGCTTCTGATGATAGATGCTGAGGACAGTCTCTGGTATTGCCATCCTGCAGGTATGATGACCGAAATAGGCATATTTTCCTCACTTTTCTTACTCTTTTGGTGGGTTTTCTTCTAGTGTATGTATTGGTGGAATCAATTTTCTGGGGGGACCCAGATTCTAATGGTTTCCATTTCTCAGTTTGGCCCAGAGAAAAGAAGAGTCTTGCTTCCCTCTTTTCTATGTTTTATCACAAAGGAAAATCTAGGGAAGTGGAATTTAATACAGGTTGCCTGGGCAGCCACCAGTTAGACTTGCTCAATTTCTTCTCTATTTGCATGTGATTTTTGGCTTCTGGATATTTCTCTAAATTGTTGTTGTACAGGAGCACTACATGGCAGTTTGCCAAAAACTGAAGTCTCCATTGTTATTTTACATTTATATTATGCTAGGATACAAGTTCAGCTAAAATGGGTGAACAAAACATATAGCAATTATTATAGCATCTGATTAAATATGTATGTTCTTTAACTTAATAGCTGAAATAATTTTTGTCATCTCTCTAAGCTATTAAAACTGTGAAAGAATATAACTTTAATTTTGTTTTTTAAATCGAAAGTTACTGCCATCATTGAAAGTTAAGCACAAAGAAATGATAAATTTCAATTTCTACCTTATTTAAGTTTCCTTCCTTGATCATTTAAAAAGAAACACTTTAGAGTGAAATGGAACAAAGCTTTGACTATAGTCATTTACTTGGTGTTGATCACATAATGTACAGTTTTTTGAACTGTTTCCTGAAATTGCAAAAATAAAAGCAGTTTTCTGTTGAGGTTTAGCCTGCATAATCTTGCATATTTTATCTTACACAAACAGATGAATAAATTTAAATGTTTGAAAAAAAAATGTTTGCCTACAAAATACTTCTTATAGAAGAAACTGTATTTTCACTTGGGGAATAAAATTGCTAGTTTAATAAGCTCTTTTTCTATATTTAACTTTCATATTAACAGAAGACCCCTGAAAGTACTCCTAAAATTTTCCAATTCTCATACACAGCTTTGTTTATGTGAGTATATTTACCTAATATTTATTTATTTACTGAGAGTGAGTGGGGGGGGAGGGGCAGAGGGAGAGCGAGAATCTTAAGAAGGCTTCATGCCCAAGAGGGAGCTCCATGCAGGGGGAATCTTACAACCCTGAGATCATGACTTGAGCTGAAATCAAGAGTCGGATGCTCAGCCACCACTTTTAATTAGATTCCCCTTTACCTAATTTTTAAGAATAAAATTGCAAGTCAGTTTAATGGTTTGGGGTTCACGTCATATTTCAATAGTGTCCCATTTTCAAAGCATTCAGTTAATATTTAAACTGAGGCTTCTTGCATTAATAGGGAAAAAAATTCTGTAATCTCTAAACTAAAAGCTGGAGGCACTATTAAACATCAGCTATTAAACATCATCAACTTTTTGAATTCATCTAATTGGAAGTCAAAATGTTTACCATGACAAATGAATATATTCATTGGTTGTCTTTATTTCCCTTATATTGATGTTTAATTCATTGGATCCAATTTCTTTAATGTAAGGATGTTAACTATGGAAAATCAGGACCACATTCCTAGAATTCAGCAAAGAAGTATAGACGTTTCAACTATATTAAAGAGATTAGAATTAACGGAAAGACAAGTGAGAATAATTAAACTTTAATGGTTAATTAAACGTTAGTGGTTCCTCAGGAAGTAGGAAAGGCACAAAAGAAAAATCTCTTGCTTGAATTTCACTGAATACTTAAAAGTAGGTGTATCCAGTTCTAGAAATTGACATTTGTCGTATAGTTTGAAACCGCCCAGACATTTTAGTATGATGTACTTGGTATTTGTAAAGTTTGATGGAATGTACATATTCACTGTTGGTATAATTGTTGCAATGTTACTATTTCTTCTTTTTGTGGGATCTTGTCCTTTGCTGGGAAAAATACTTCTGAATCAGATAATTAGTTTTCATCCTACTTTATTATTAGAGAAAAGCAGAGACTACATTTAAGAATAACTCAAATCCAAGCTTCTAATTATTAGAGATCTGTATATATCTACATTTGTATCTTTATCCTTATCTATACCTATATTCTGTCTACATCTGTGAGATAAACAGATTCCCGGCATGACTTTCAACATTGTGAACTTGACTGGCATATAGTCAGTCCTTGTCTGACCTTGTCACTCTGAATTCACTATATTGTGACTTTTTTCCCCTTATCACATCATATCGTGTGATTATATTTTGGACTCCAGGTCCAGACTACCTGAATTTAAAATCTGAATCTGCCACTGACAGATTTCAACCCTCTGTGCCTCACTATTCTCATCAGTGGCAGTGACAGATAACAGATTGTTAGGACAATGAAACAAGTAAAGCTCTTTGACTAAAACTATGTCTTTGGTAACTGCTGTTTGTGTTGTTTGTTAAATATTTGAATATAAACATACTTGGGACTCTTCCCCTAGTTCTAGCATGAATAGCATATTCCTATTTATAATGTATGTAAAAAATGTATAAACATTTTAAGGGAATATTGAAAAATACCTGAGAAGCACAGAAAGTGAGATTAAGATGAAATTTCACTTCAGAAATTCTTTCATAAGTTAATAACTATTAAGAGTTTGGCATATTTTAAATACAAATAAGAAGGTACCCTTCTGTATCTTATTTTTCCTCATAATATACATCTAGAAGTACTTTTTGAATTTGTAGAAATGTGTTTTTGAAACAATTCTGCACCCTATTCTATCATATGGATATACTGTAAGTTATTTAATCTTACCCTGTATTAAACATAGATTGGTTTCCAATCTTTGCTATTATATACAATGCTGCATTGGTCTTTCATTTTTGTATATAAATATATATTTAATTATATTAAGGCAATTTAATATTAATATAATTATATCAATATATGTCTACATAATTTATAAAGAAATATATATAATAAATATAAATTATAAATAAATATATAAACTTTACAAATAGAAAACTGTAAAATCAGGAAGAAATGTTCAAGAATATTTCTCTGCTAGAAGTCAAGCATTGAAAGGCAAACAGCTATCCCACTTTATGGATCATTGCAACTCAGTTCATTAGAGAAGAATGTGCTACTAATGGGAGTATATGTCTCATTATGGGCTGAATTCACCAGCCTAGGCTGGCCACCTACACCACTAGATCTGTGTAGTTCAACAAAATTATACTTGTTTAATTTGTGACTTTTCTAGTGGAAGTCTTTTCAGCTATTTCATTGAATACTAGGTTATTTTGAAATCAGAAGGGGTTTCATTTAGAGAATGTAATAGTTGTCAACTTTTTGAAATAGACTTAAAACAGAAATATATTTGTTAAGAAGTAGAGAAAGAAAAAGGAAACTTTGTCATCTCATTATGTTCAATTTATTAGAATAGCTTTCCAGATTGTTATAAGAAGTAATCTTCTTTTAATGAAGGGATTTAGACAGGATGCTTTGGGTGTAGGTGTATCATTATAAGCCTAATTTATCAAGAGGCAATTATTCATGTATATACCAAAGTTTTATATTATCTCTTATACTTTTACTAACTTATTACATTAAAGTGTAAAGAAATTATTTATGACCTATAAACTGAGAATTTCAGCCTTGAAACTTCCTTTACGATAAACACATCACATTTATATGGTAAGTACACTTTACCAATAGCATCAAATAATTCACAAGAATATTGGTGATAATAATATAAACAATACAATAAAGATTTGACATAAGATTTTTATCAAAATCAAAGATTTTTGTGTCTGGTGTAAGAGAATGGTCTAATTTCATTCTTTTTTTTTTATAAATTAATTTTTATTGGTGTTCAATTTACCAACATACAGAATAACACCCAGTGCTCATCCCGTCAAGTGTCCCCCTCCGTGCCCTTCACCCATTCACCCCCACCCCCCGCCCTCCTCCCCTTCCACCACCCCTAGTTCATTTCCCAGAGTTAGAAGTCTTTATGTTCTGTGTCCCTTTCTGATATCTCCCACACATTTCTTCTCCCTTCCCTTATATTCCCCTTCACTATTATTCATATTCCCCAAATGAGTGAGAACATACACTGTTTGTCCTTCTCTGACTGACTTACTTCACTCAGCATAATACCCTCCAGTTCCATCCACGTTGAAGCAAATGGTGGGTATTTGTTGTTTCTAATGGCTGAGTAATATTCCATTGTATACATAAACCACATCTTCTTTATCCATTCATCTTTCGATGGGCACCGAGCCTCCTTCCACAGTTTGGCTATTGTGGACATGGCTGCTAGAAACATCGGGGTGCAGGTGCCCCGGCGTTTCATTGCATCTGAATCTTCGGGGTAAATCCCTAACAGTGCAATTGCTGGGTCGTAGGGCAGGTCTATTTTTAATTCTTTGAGGAACCTCCACACAGTTTTCCAGAGTGGCTGCACCAGTTCACATTCCCACCAACAGTGTAAGAGGGTTCCCTTCTCTCCACATCCTCTCCAACATTTGTTGTTTCCTGCCTTATTAATTTTCCCCATTCTCACTGGTGTGAGGTGGTATCTCATTGTGGTTTTGATTTGTATTTCCCTGATGGCAAGTGATGCAGAGCATTTTCTCATGTGCATGTTGGCCATGTCTATGTCTTCCTCTGTGAGATTTCTCTTCATGTCTTTTGCCCATTTCATGATTGGATTGTTTGTTTCTTTGCTCTTGAGTTTAATAAGTTCTTTATAGATTTTGGAAACTAGCCCTTTATCTGATATGTTATTTGCAAATATCTTCTCCCATTCTGTAGGTTGTCTTTGAGTTTTGTTGACTGTATCCTTTGCTGTGCAAAAGCTTCTTATCTTGATGAAGTCCCAATAGTTCATTTTTGCTTTTGTTTCTTTTGTTTTCGTGGATGTATCTTGCAAGAAGTTACTGTGGCCAAGTTCAAAAAGGGTGTTGCCTGTGTTCTCCTCTAGGATTTTGATGGAGTCTTGTCTCACATTTAAATCTTTCATCCATTTTGAGTTTATCTTTGTGTATGGTGCAAGAGAGTGGTCTAGTTTCATTCTTCTGCATGTGGATGACCAATTTTCCCAGCACCATTTATTGAAGAGACTGTCTTTCTTCCAGTGGATAGTCTTTCCTCCTTTGTCGAATATTAGTTGACCATAAAGTTCAGGGTCCATTTCTGGATTCTCTATTCTGTTCCATTGGTCTATGTGTCTGTTTTTGTGCCAGTACCACACTGTCTTGATGACCACAGCTTTGTAGTACAACCTGAAATCTGGCATTGTGATGCCCCCAGCTATGGTTTTCTTTTTTAAAATTCCCCTGGCTATTCGGGGTCTTTTCTGATTCCACACAAATCTTAAAATAATTTGTTCTAAGTCTCTGAAAAAAGTCCATGGTATTTTGATAGGGATTGCATTGAACGTGTAAATTGCCCTGGGTAGCATTGACATTTTCACAATATTAATTCTGCCAATCCATGAGCATGGAATATTTTTCCATCTCTTTGTGTCTTCCTCAATTTCTTTCAGAAGTGTTCTATAGTTTTTAGGGTATAGATCCTTTACCTCTTTGGTTAGGTTTGTTCCTAGGTATCTTATGCTTTTGGGTGCAATTGTAAATGGGATTGACTCCTTAATTTCTCTTTCTTCAGTCTCATTGTTAGTGTATAGGAATGCCATTGATTTCTGGGCATTGATTTTGTATCCTGCCACGCTACCAAATTGCTGTATGAGTTCTAGCAATCTTGGGGTGGAGGCTTTTGGGTTTTCTATGTAGAGTATCATGTCATCGGCGAAGAGGGAGAGTTTGACTTCTTCTTTGCCAATTTGAATGCCTTTAATGTCTTTTTGTTGTCTGATTGCTGAGGCTAGGACTTCCAATACTATGTTGAATAGCAGTGGTGAGAGTGGACATCCCTGTCTGGTTCCTGATCTTAGGGGAAAGGCTCCCAGTGCTTCCCCATTGAGAATGATATTTGCTGTGGGCTTTTCGTAGATGGCTTTTAAGATATCGAGGAAAGTTCCCTCTATCCCTACACTCTGAAGAGTTTTGATCAGAAATGGATGCTGTATTTTGTCAAATGCTTTCTCTGCATCTAATGAGAGGATCATATGGTTCTTGGTTTTTCTCTTGCTGATATGATGAATCACATTGATTGTTTTACGAGTGTTGAACCAGCCTTGCATCCCGGGGATAAATCCTACTTGGTCATGGTGAATAATTTTCTTAATGTGTTGTTGGATCCTATTGGCTAGTATCTTGTTGAGAATTTTTGCATCCATGTTCATCAGGGATATTGGTCTGTAATTCTCTTTTTGGTGGGGTCTTTGTCTGGTTTTGGAATTAAGGTGATGCTGGCCTCATAGAATGAGTTTGGAAGTACTCCATCTCTTTCTATCTTTCCAAACAGCTTTAGTAGAATAGGTATGATTTCTTCTTTAAACGTTTGATAGAATTCCCCTGGGAAGCCATCTGGCCCTGGACTCTTGTGTCTTGGGAGGTTTTTGATGACTTCTTCAATTTCCTCCCTGGTTATTGGCCTGCTCAGGTTTTCTATTTCTTCCTGCTCCAGTTTTGGTAGTTTGTGGCTTTCCAGGAATGCGTCCATTTCTTCTAGATTGCCTAATTTATTGGCGTAGAGCTGTTCATAATATGTTTTTAAAATCGTTTGTATTTCCTTGGTGTTGGTAGTGATCTCTCCTTTCTCATTCATGATTTTATTAATTTGAGTCTTCTCTCTCTTCTTTTTAATAAGGTTGGCTAATGGTTTATCTATCTTATTAATTCTTTCAAAGAACCAACTCCTGGTTCTGTTGATCTGTTCCACAGTTCTTCTGGTCTCAATTTCGTTGAGTTCTGCTCGAATTTTAATTAACTCTCTTCTTCTGCTGGGCGTCGGGTCGATTTGCTGCTTCTTCTCTAGCTCCTTTATGTGTAAGGTTAGCTTTTGTATTTGAGTTCTTTCCAGTTTTTGAATGGATGCTTGTATTGCGATGTATTTCCCCCTCAGGACTGCTTTTGCTGCATCCCAAAGATTTTGAACAGTTGTATCTTCATTCTCATTAGTTTCCATGAATCTTTTTAATTCTTCCTTAATTTCCTGGTTGACCCTTTTATCTTTTAGCAGGATGGTCCTTAACCTCCACGTGTTTGAGGTCCTTCCAAACTTCTTCTTGTGATTGAGTTCTAATTTCAAGGCGTTATGGTCTGAGAATATGCAGGGGACGATCCCAATCTTTTGGTATCGGTTCAGACCCGATTTGTGACCCAGTATGTGGTCTATTCTGGAAAAAGTTCCATGTGCACTTGAGAAGAATGTGTATTCAGTTGAGTTTGGATGTAAAGTTCTGTAGATATCTGTGAAATCTACCTGGTCCAGTGTATCATTTAAAGCTCTCGTTTCTTTGGAGATGTTGTGTTTAGAAGACCTATCAAGGGTAGAGAGAGCTAGATTGAAGTCACCAAGTATAAGTGTATTATTATCTAAGTATTTCTTTACTTTGGTTAATAATTCGTTTAAGTATTTGGCAGCTCCCACATTCGGGGCATATATATTGAGGATTGTTAAGTCCTCTTGTTGGATAGATCCTTTAAGTATGATATAGTGTCCCTCTTCGTCTCTCACTACTGTCTTCGGAGTGAATTTTAGTTTATCTGATATAAGGATGGCTACCCCTGCTTTCTTTTGAGAACCATTTGAATGGTAAATGGTTCTCCAACCTTTTATTTTCAGGTTGTAGGTGTCCTTCTGTCTAAAATGAGTCTCTTGTAGACAGCAAATAGATGGGTCCTGCTTTTTTATCCAGTCTGAAACCCTGCGCCTTTTGATGGGGTCATTAAGCCCGTTCACGTTCAGAGTTACTATTGACAGATATGAGTTTAGTGTCATCATGATATCTATTTAGTCCTTGTTTTTGTGGATTGTTCCACTGAACTTCTTCTTAAAGGGGAATTTTAAGAGTCCCCCTTAAAATTTCTTGCAGAGCTGGTTTGGAGGTCACATATTCTTTCAGTTCCTGCCTGTCTTGGAAGCTCTTTATCTCTCCTTCCATTTTGAATGAGAACCTTGCTGGATAAAGTATTCTTGGTTGCATGTTCTTCTCATTTAGGACCCTGAATATATCCTGCCAGCCCTTTCTGGCCTGCCAGGTCTCTGTGGAGAGGTCTGCTGTTACCCTAATATTCCTCCCCATGAAAGTCAGGGACTTCTTGTCTCTTGCTGCTTTAAGGATCTTCTCTTTATCTTTGGAATTTGCAAGCTTCACTATTAGATGTCGAGGTGTTGAATGGTTTTTATTGATTTTAGGGGGGATCTCTCTTATTTCCTGGATCTGAATGCCTGTTTCCCTTCCCAGATTGGGAAAGTTTTCAGCTAGGATTTGTTCAAATACATATTCTGGCCCTCTGTCCCTTTCGGCGCCCTCGGGAACCCCAATTAAACGTATGTTTTTCTTCCTTAGGGTGTCATTTAATTCCCTTAATCTGTCTTCATGGTCCTTTAATTGTTTGTCTCTTTTTTCCTCAGTTTCCCTCTTTGCCATTAACTTGTCTTCTATGTCACTCACTCGTTCTTCCACCTCGTTAACCCTCGTCGTTAGGACTTCTAGTTTGGATTGCATCTCATTCAGTTGATTTTTAATTTCTGCCTGATTGGATCTAAATTCTGCAGTCATGAAGTCTCGTGAGTCCTTAATGCTTTTTTCTAGAGCCACCAGTAGCTGTAGAATAGTGCTTCTGAATTGGCTTTCTGACATTGAAGTGTAATCCAGATTTTGTAGCTCTGTGGGAGAGAGGGCTGTTTCTGATTCTTTCTTTTGAGGTGAGGTTTTCCTTCTAGTCATTTTGCTCAGTGCGGAGTGGCCAAAAACAAGTTGTATTGGGAAAAGGAGAGAAAGAGAGAGAAGGAAAGAAAAGAGAAAAAGAAAAAAGAAAAAAGAAAAAGAAAAGAAAAAGGAAAGAAGAGAAGAAAAAGGGAAAGAAAAAGAAAGGAAGGTGAAAAAAAAAGGGGGTGGGGGAAGCAATCAGAAATCAAAAAGAAAAGAAAAAAGAAAAGAAAAAAAAAACACGGGGGAGTATCTTCTGAATCTGTAGACTTTAAGTCCCTTGACTTCCCCTGGAACTGGTCCGTCTAGCTGGTCTTCTGGGGGAGGGGCCTGTTGCGCTGATTTTCAGGTGTTAGCACTTGGGGGAGCTGCTCTGCCCCTGCCTGCTGCAGGGCTCAGCGGGGGTTGTTTACCCCTTGAGGTCTCAGGAGGAACAGCCGCAGTTGCTATGGCAACTCTAGAAGCCTGGATTCAGCCTCCACTGGAACGGGGCTCGGGGCTCTCGGCTTTCCATCTGCAGGGCCTGGAGGCTCCGGGGCGGGGCCGCTGATCTGCTCAGCTCGGGGCAGGAGCGTCCTCGCTGTCCTGGGCCCTCCCGGCCTCTGCCTGTCCCGGGGGAGGCCGGATCCTGGGCTGTGTCCCGGCGCCCTGTGCTCCGGGGCCTGCGCTGTTGGATTCGCGCTCCCGCCCCGCAGCCCCCTCCGCGGAGCCGCCGCCCGAGCCCCTCCGAGCTGCTCCGGTCGGTCCCGCCGTGCGCGCTGCAGCCCTTAGGGAGCTCGGAGCACTTCCCCGGGGCGCAGGTGTCTGTTAGTGTCCCCGGGAGCCCGAGGGCATCCCCGCCCTCCTGGGTCCTGCTCCAACTCCCTGCGAGCCCCTTTCCGCCCGCCCGGGAAGGTTGGTGCAGCTCCTGCTCCTCCGGGACGGGGCTCTCCTGTCCTGGGGACACTCGCCCCGGCCTCAGCCTGGCTCCTCGCGGGGCCCCTCCCCCTCGGAGGCCTTTTGTTCCTTTATTTCTTTTTCCCCGTCTTCCTACCTTGATAGAAGCGCGGACTCTTCTCACTGTAGCGGTCCAGCTGTTCTCTCTTTACATCTCAGACCGAATTCGTAGATTTTCAGGATGGTTTGAAGGTTATCTAGGTAATTTGTTGGGGACAGGCGATTTGGGGACCCTACTCTTCCGCCATCTTCTAAATACCCTAATTTCATTCTTCTGCACGTATGTCCAATTTTCCCAGACCATTTATTGAAGAGACTGTCTTTTTTCCAGTGGATAGTCTTTCCTGCTTTGTTGAATATTAGTTGACCATAGAATTGAGGGCTCATTTATGGATTATCTATTCTGTTCCACTGATCTATGTGTCTGTTTTTGTGCCAGTACCACACTGTCTTGATTACAGCTTTGTAGTACAGCTTGAAATCTGGCATAGTGATGCCCCTGGCTCTGGTTTTCTTTTTCATTATTCCCCTGGCTTTTCAGGATCTTTTATGATTCCATACATATCTTAAGATATTTGTTCCAACTCTCTGAGGAAAGTCCGTGGTATTTTGATAGAGATTACATTGAACGTGTAAATTGCCCTGGGTAACATCGACATTTTCACAATATTAATTCTTCCAATCCATGAGCATGGAATATGTTTCCATCTCTTTGTGTCTTCCTCAATTTCTTTCAGAAGTGTTCTGTAGCTTTTAGGGTATAGATCCTTTACCTCTTTGGTTAGGTTTATTCCTAGATGTCTTATGCTTTTGGGTGCAATTGCAAATGGGATTGACTCCTTAATTTCTCTTTCTTCAGTCTCATTGTTAGTGTATAGAAATGCCACTGATTTCTGGTATTAGTATATTGTATATTACTCAGCCATTAGAAATGACGAATACCCACCATTTGCTTTGACATGATGGAACTGGAGAGTATTATGCTAAGTGAAGTAAGTCAGTTGGAGAAGGACAATCATCATATGGTCTCACTCATATGGGGAATATAAAAAATAGTGAAAGGGATTATAGGGGATAGGAGAGAAAATGAGTGAGAAAAATCAGAGAGGGTGACAAACCATGAGAGAGTCCTAACTCTGGGAAATGAACAAAGGGTAGTGGAAGGGGAGGTGGGCAGGGGGATGGGGTGACTGGGTGACGGGCCCTGAGGGGGGGCACTTGATGGGATGAGCACTGGGTGTTACACTATATGTTGGCAAATCGAATTCCAATAAAAAATACAAAAGAATAAAAAATTTTTGGTACAATAAAAAATTATAAATTGGCCATCGGTAAAATATTGTGTATGTGCGTGAATTTGAAAAAAAAATGATGTAAATTAAGAAATTAAGTCCAGACAACAGCTCTTGTTTGCTATCAGAACAGTACAATTCTGACAGTTAATATAGCTGGCAGAGGTGGGAAGGGCAAGAATGACAGAAAAAAATATTCAAAATGTCAAGTATCTGAGGTTCACGTTTGATGTTAAGAAAAATACTCAAAGATCAAAAGGCAAATCAGGATATATGTTGAATTTTGAGATTAAGACAAAATGTTTTCATTAATAAAATTTTGCAAATCACAGTTCTTCTAAGCCTAATATTTCAGAATGTCATTAAACTTTGGCTCTAAAGTTTATAAGAAATTATTCACTGTTCACTTATACATTATATAAGCATTATGCGGTAAAGGTCACCTAAGTGTTGAGTAATTGGGATTCTTTCTCTCTTTCATTTTCCCCTACACTGAAAAAGTCTAGATGAAGTAACAGAGTCTTAACTATGATTATGATTTTGAGTAAATTCACATATGTTTAACTTGAAAAATAATCAGTAAAATTAGAATTACCTAATAATAATTGAATTCATGTTATTGGATGGAAATTGTTGCTTAACATTTAAATTTCGAAAGGAACAAAAAATAAAAATGAATAGTTTTATTTGGAGTTTTTATATTAACTTCGAATTCTTAATAAACAACTGATTAAATTTCTTGGTCAAATGTATACCTAAGAAAATTGCCTTGTCTATGCCTGCTTGGATTTGGTCTTAATTTTCCTGCTTTGATGTATTTGATGCTATTTTTAATCACACACTAGTGTAATTATTTTATTTATTTCAGTATGCACAATTGCTCTGATCAAGAATATTCCTCTAGTCTGCTATAGCATCTAGTGACTCTTGATCAAGTTCCTAGAATTCCTGATATTAACAGCTTATTTAGGCTTGTGACATTTGTCAAGTTCCTGTAATCTTAAGTAAAATTAATGTCATCAAGATTTCAGAATGCTCCTGATTAGGTACACAGTTATTGATCATTTACTATGTCAAAGACATTATTAGTTTGTGGTATAATAACCATAGAGTCCCAGCTTTCAAGGAGGTTACTGCTTAGTAATCTATCAGAATGTGTGATCTACTCATTGTTCTGTAAGCAGAGGATAAAGACAGATAAGACAGTAACTGAGCCCAATTGATGAAGGATTATCAGGGCTGTAGTGAGGACTTTCCAGGCAAAACAAAAGTGTGTGAATGCATGAACACATGAAATTTTAGAGAAACTGAAGTTCAGCAGTGTTAAAAAAAAAAAAAAGTCTATATGTGATCATGTCCCAAAGCAGCAATGTAGAGGTGATTTAGGAGAGCTCTGTAGTATTGACCTTTCTTCGATAGATGAATAGAAATCAGATGGCTGCCTGTGCAGGTGGAATTATCCAAAAAGTCGTATTAAACAGAGACTAGCCACATATGTAGACAGTGAACAATTAAACAATAATCATATGCCCCATGAACTCTGCTGTGAAGGAAATGAACAGGGTGCTGCAATAGATAATAGGCTAGAGGGAGATTAAAAGGATCAGAAGGGATAACTTTCAAAGAACTGGGGCTGTGGCTGTGGGAATTGAGAAACAGTCCTGGGAACAGTAAGTACAACTGCTTTCTGGTAGAAAGAGTGCTTGCTACAATCTAGGAACAGCTAGGGAGTTGCAGTCTGATGGGTGAGAAGAAAAGTGGCACCAGTTGGAGTTGTAAGAAATAGATATATTCATCATTTAACTTTCTTTTATAATGTTTATATTCCTGTTGAATTACTCTATCATACCCCTGAAAGTAATACAACACTCTATGTCAACTAACTGGAATTAAAATGGAAACTTAACAAAATTATATTTCTGCATGTCTCCAAGTCATATAAATAGTATCTTAAGAAAATATGCACTGTGAGCTTAAAATATGTTTTGCTCCTATAGTACAATTAGTTTCTTTAAAATAGTGGCCCGACGAGCAATGTTTAGACATTTATCTGTTGGTTAGTTTACATTTCTAATATGCTAAATTCATTTCTCCTTGTGTTTTTCTAACTTTTTATCAGACATGAGAGTTTATGATATAATAAACTTTTTAAAATATAGAACTAAAAGCATCAGATTAGAGAAATGGGAATTGAGTCAGTGTTATATAAAATTTAATGATTCCTTGGATGGTGGAACAAAACATAGTGGCACTCGAATAAATGAAGGGCAGGACTCTGTTTCTTAAATCTTCAAACCAGAGAAGGCTTCTAAGCAGGGCCACCGAGAGGGGTAGGCAGGGGACCCAGGGGTAGGATATAACAGCAAGCTGGAGCTTCAGAAGGCAGTTTTATACACAAGAGGTTGTGTTAGCAAAGCTTCCTGGGCTTCTTGTTAAATAGCTAATTTGGATAATTTTGCAGGGGATGGGGACTGTCTTTCCTTATCTGATACCTGGCCCTGGGCAGTTAGGGTGAATAATGGCTCCTTGAGGATAAAAGCCTGATGAGGGACGTGTGGGGTATGGAGTTAGCTGCTCCAAGACGGGGTCTGACCAGCCTTGAGCCATGGACTCAAAACTGGATCAAGACGACATAAAACCAACCAACCAAAAAACAAAACAAAACCCCACTAAAACAAAAAACATAAAAGAATAATACTATTTGTTGACTTTAACCTAAGTGCAGACTGGATTTCCTGGAGAAATGAGATTGTGTTTTCTTTTCTTTTGGGATCAACTGTGAGTGATGCATCTAAACTACAAGCTCCTCTAAAGGAAGGTTCTTTGGTAAAATATAGTCATTACTCATGAAGAAACACTGCCATTATTAAGCCTAAAGGAATTATGCTTAACTGTGCTTTGGCTTATCCTGAGGCTTTAGGAAAGCATGGACTGATTTATCAGGCAAGAAAATCGTGAATAAAATTTGATTAAGCACCAACTGGAGATACATGAACAAAGGGTGGGCTTTCATTCTTGCCCTGATTCTTAATCGTTACCATCTCTCACTAATGCTTTATTTCAGAAGGAAAGGATCTAGAAGTTTACCAAACACCTTCCATAACAGATAGTGTATTTCTATTATTGTTAGAAGAGAGTATTCATCTATTTGGCAGTTTCACTCAAGCCATGTGTTTGTTTTGTAATAATACATATAGCTTCATAAGTCTTTTAGAGGTAATAGTCTTTACTTACATATTATGGAAAAACTCAGCATAAAAATCAATTGGATTTAAGTCTGACATACAGAAGATGGGGTAATATGCTAATCTACACCATAAAGAGGAAGTAAGTAGAAACCTATAGAGGGCTTTGTACAGTCCAAGTGACCTGATTGCTTTATCAGGTAAACCACAGGGTGGGGTGGGGGGGAAGATGGTAGAAAAATATAGATCAAAGTAGACATAAGATAGATGCCAATCAATCCTAATCTGTGAAATTATTAGATCCCCATTGAAGCAAACTGAAAAAACAAACCCAGGACTTCCTTTGAAATTGGACACTTGACACTAATATTGATGAGATTAAGTAGTGTGTGTTGGAACCGTTGTCATGTTGAGAAAAGTCCTTATCTTTTGGTGATACTTGAGATATTTGAAGAGTAATTGGCAATGATGTCTGAGGTTTTAGATTATGGATACACATATGGTACAAGTAGGTCAGGATTGACCTTTGAATTGATACTTAGCATATCTGAGTGATGGGGGTTCATTATGCCATTAGGTCGACAGGATGTGTACCCTTGAAATTCTCCATAATAAAAGTCTTCATTGTATTTCTAATGGAAAAGATGAGCACGGGTGAGAAAAAAAAAACTGTCAAGTTGATAGGAGGAAAAAGTAATGAGGCATTGAAAAGTGAACCACAGCTGACTAGTTAGGAGCTAGCCCTAAACCTAAACTGAGGCATGCTGTAGAGTCAGGGAAACAACCCGTGGCAACGAACATTAATTTCCTTTCTATGGAACATTTTAATTTGTTTAGGTTTAAAAGGACAAAACTTAGATTTAAATGCCCATCATGCAGTTTTCTTTCTAAGGACTTGAACAGAATCACTAGTTATCCCAGAAGTCTGAAAGTATGTGGGAGACATCATAATCTAGCACCTGTGGCATCACACTGCCTTCTTGTGCAGTTCTGAGGTTTGAGGCAATGTCTAATCAGGGTCTTTAGATGTTAGTTACATATTCTGACTCATTTGTGATATGAGAGTTTGACAATTTTCAGTGAACAACTTTATTAAAATAATGTCAGGCCGGAAATAATAGGCTATACAAAGCAACTTAACTTAAAAAATAAATATTTTGTTTGGATTAAAAATAAAATCCTGGTCCTGTCAGTAACTAAAAGTTAATGCCTTTTGCTGCTACCCAGGCTCATTATATTTTGGAAAAACTTGTGACAGCCTTCAGCACTACCTGCACACTGCTTTGCTTGGTAACAGTAAATTAACAATCCAAAATAGTATCTATCTTAAGTAAAAATCAACACTTTCACTTATCCTTCTCTGATCGTAGTTTTCTAATCCATGACTCTAGTTGGCCTGGTGGCTGGTCCTTGGTAACTTCTAAAGAAACTTTAATTAAAACTTCTAAACAGTCAGTGTGTATTTTGTATTGAATTTTCACTTGATTGCAATGTCATATTATGCATATCCTTATTTATATTAGAAAAAATAGAAGGCTTTCATTTTTAGAAGAGTTATATTTCAAATAAGGCTAAGATGACCGACTGTCATTGGCAGGCACAAGTAGGATAAAATACTATTATTTGGAATAAGTGTGAAAATTTGACTTCCGTTGATGAACTAAAATGCTTTCAAAATAAGCACAGATGGGAATAAATTCCACCTGATTTCTAGAGAAGAGCTAGAAGGATAAATATATGTATATATTATATATACATATATAATATATAACATGTATATGTAAAGTTACATATTCTGACTCATTTGTTAATTATTTTAGATATATAATATTTATATATATATATATATAAAATGTGTAGTAGAAATTTGACCTGGCAACCTTCCGTCACAAATCCTTGCAGACCAGGGCAGGTCAAATTGCATAGGCTCTTCGGCATCTCGGTGCTAGGAAATCTCCACCAGAAGATTCCAAAGAATGGCAGCATCACAGCCAGTTCAACAACTACCTTTATACACTCACCTTCTCCAGTTAAAGCGTCATGGACTATGTAACTGTCCCATGATGCCAAATCCATCTTGACATCAAACAATTCAAAATCCTGTTAACTATTGGAAGGGCAAATGCAAACTAAAACCGAGAGGTTAATTCTCCCCATTGAAAATAAGAGAAGAGACTCCAGCGTCCCCCACCCCCTTTCCTAGAATATTACATTAGAAAACATTAGTTCTTTCTCTGGCTCATTGAAATGCTCAGAAGTCTTTTTACAGTTAAATAAGTCTCTTGCCGGAATTAGGATCCTGGAATGTCTTTCTCAGGAACTTGGGAACTGTAGCTTAAAAACATAAGCCTTAAGGATGGTGGAGTCCCTAACTACCAGTTTCTGTTGGAAGGTAGGAGCCTAACTGGTTTGGTTGTCTTACTCCAAATTGCAGAACTACCTCTCATCATAAAGCTAGGGGTAGTTGATTTTTATTTTGGGTAAGGGCTCTTGGCTAACAGAGACTGTCACCTCAACTACTGAGTTAATTGAGGATGCACAGAGTATGACAAGCGGTCTCAAGTCCTCCTATCTGAGAACTCATTTGAGACCATGTATAGGTGGTACCTGCTTAGCTGTGTAAAAGGGTGAGGGTTTTTTTTTTTTTTTTTGTCTCTGCAGTCTCTTGCTGCATATCATGTTTTGGTTTAATACTTCGTAACTGTGTCTTTTACATCTCCCTTTGTAGGGAGGTTTCCTAGATTGGGCCATTTGGCTTTTAATTATGCTTCTCCAAACACTGTAGATTTCTTTTTGATTGGTTTTCTTCAATGACACCTCTTGTCTATGCTTCATTCTGATCTCTTTTCTGCTAATGTGCTATCTTTCCATCAGTCCACATCTAATTTTCTTCCAGATTCTGTGTGGCAAGTGATTCTTGATTAACTGAGCACATAGTCAAAGTAGAGATAGGAATAACCCAAAGCCAGGTTGCCTGGCACAGTGTGGTGGTCAGAACCCGGTGCCTTCATGCCCAGTCCCTAGCACTCTTGAGGTTGCAGCCAGGTATGGCACCGGAAACGAACCAACTGTGAGCTGTGTCATGATATATGTTTTTTGGCAAGCACAGAAAATCACAGGGAAAAAAAATGTTCCAGCCTTATTCCTGTCCCTTGTTTCATCTATGTTCTTTCTTATCCACATCTAATTTATATCTTCTTAAATTTTATAGTTTATCTAAACCATCTTACATGCATCTAGGGAGCAACATAGTTTATAAATAAAAGAGAAGGAAATTTAATGTTCTGGGGTGCCTGGGTGGCTCAGTTGGTTAAGCATCCAACTCATGATTTTGGCTCAGGTTATTGTCTCAGGGCTGTGAGATTGTGTCCTGCATCAGGCTCTGTTGAACCTGCTTAAGATTTTCTTTCTACCTCTCAGTTCGTCCTCTCCCCATCTCTCTCTCTCCCTTTCTGAAAGAAAGAAAGAAATAAATAAAGAAAGAAAGAAAGAAAGAAAGAAAGAAAGAAAGAAAGAAAGAAAAGAAAAGAAAAGAAAAGAAAAGAAACACAGACAGACAGACAATGTTCTGTAATGAGAAGTCAGTCCCAAATAAACTTTGGCTGAGCTCCACATATTCAGAAACACAGATTTTGAGAACTCTTTAAATAAAATATTCATTAAACGAATTTAGAGTAAAATCTTTTTGTTTGTTCAGTCATTTATGTGTCAAAACTAAGTGGCTAAAGTAGATATTAAAATTGTGAGATGGACTATGTGTAAGATATATACAATATGACTATTTGTAAAGTATTTCTTAGAGATTACATAATATTCAATAACTAGAAAATTTAAAGCCAAATGATCCTTTTTTGTTTCATCAGTATAGATATAATATCTCAAGTCTTTAATCTTATAAATGTGCTAATTATTTAAATGTATTAAAATGTAGGTACCATAAAATCTTAACCTAGAAAGATGCACTAATTTTGTTTTCCAGAAATCCACATCCTAAAATTAAGAATCATTTTGCTCTAATTTTCTTTTATTATATGTATGCCTAACATTTAAGTTTTTACATGATGCCATATACTCTTAAATGTGCTTTCCCTGTATTCATTTAATTTTCACTACAATCCTGTGAATCACTCAATTTTGCAGAAGAGGGAAGTGACAAACAGGTCACTGTGAGGAAAGTGACAAGGTCATTTAAGCAAAATGTGTTGGCCAAAAATCACACCCAGATTATTCTAGCTTTGGCACCTTTTCTCTATGCTTTAAAGCACCTAGGCATTTTCCAGTAATTGCTAAACATGTTCTAAGATATGGAGGTGATCATAAAGTATCATACAGGATTTAGGCTATGACAAAATTCTTAATTATAAGTAATATCATTTACACTGGTGAGAGTTAGCATAGTATAGAAGTCATAAAACTTTTAAATTTGCATAATCACGTATATATTTATACTTTCTCTAAGGTCTAAAAAGGGATATAAATATAGAATATTCCTAGAGGATAATAAGCAGTTTTATAAATAATTTGAATTTTCTAATTACTGCACCAAGTAATACATTGACCTTTAAGGACTCATTCTTAAATGTGGTCCTTGGATCCCCTGATGTTACTAAGAACATTTCAGGGAATTGTAAGGTCAGAATTATTTTCATAACATTCCTAGGTTACAATTTGTCTTTTATATTGTACTGACATTTCACTGTTGGCATAAAAATGATGGTGGGCAAAACTGTTGGTGTCTCAGCAGTAATCAGGTCAGTGGCATCACACTGTATTTGTGGTCGTTGTATTCTTCACCTGTACATGTCGTAGTTTTAAAAAAGGAAAAGAAGAATTATTATTAAATAATAAAACATAGCTAAAAATTCTGTATAAAATATCCTCATAAAGTAGTACAGATTATGAATTTCATTGACTATTAGGCTTTGTATATTCATCATTTTAATTTTCTCTGTGCTAAATTGAGAAGTCCTATTAAAGCGTCTCTGCTGCATACTGGGGTGTGATGATTGTTTCAAGAAAAAGCACAGAGGTGGTAAATTTGTTTTTTTATTTTATTTTTTTGTTTTATTTATTTATTTATTTATTTATTTATTTATTTATTTATTTATTTATTTTGAGGTGGTAGATTTGTGAGCCAAACTGTTTCTTCATGGAACACCATGTTTACCAAAAAACAAACAAACAAACAAACAAACACACAAAAACACCCTGACAAACAAATTAACATTATTTGAACTTGATATATTTTTTGTAAATAAACAAGGGAGACTTCAAGAAACGTCAAGATAACCACTGACAGTTATTTGTTTCCAATAATAAAATTGAAGCTTTCAAGCAGAACTTAGGAAATATTTTATTCACCACAGAGTTTGACTACTCCTAGTATTTAAAGACTTTTAGAGTGAGATAGATGGTGATATTAGAGAATTTGATGTTTTGATAATGCACAATGAAAGGTATCAACATGTTGAAGAAATGATCAAGTCAATATAAAATGACCTCACCTCATTGTACATGACAGCCCTTGTATTTACATATCTTAAAACTGGAAGTTTGTACCTCTTGATCACTTCCATCTAATTCTTCACCTGCCCTCCACCTCTGGCAACCACACATCAGATCTCATTTTCTGTATTTTTTTTCCTTTTTTTTTAAAAATCATTTCACATATAAGTGAGATCATATAATATTTGTCTCTGCCCTGGTTCATTTAGCATAATGCTGTCTGGGTCTATCCATGATGTTGTAAGGAGAAAGTTTTCGTTCTTTTTTATGCCTATATAATATTCAACTGTGTAAAATACCATGTCTTTATCCATTCATCTGTTGATGGATGTTGTTTCTGTGTATTGGCCATTGTACGTAATCCTGTTAAGAACATGTAGGTGCAGGTATCTTTTCCGCATAGTGCATTTGTTTCCTTGGAATGTATAACCAGAAGTGAAATTGCTGGATCATACTATAATTTGTTGAAGAGACTCCATACTGTTTTCCATAGCGGCTGTACCACATTATAGACCCATCAACAGTATTCAGGGGCTCCATTTTCTCCACATCTTCCCAGCATTTATCTCTTGCTGCTACTAGCCATGCTAACAAGTATGAGGTGATACCTCATTAGGGTGTTTGATTTGCATTTTTCTAATAATCAGTGATTTTAAGTACCTTTTCATGTACCTGTTGGCCATTCATTAACCTTCTTTAGAAAATATCCATTCATATCCTTTGCTCATTTTATAATTGGATTATATTTTTGTTGAGTTATATGCATTCTTGCATATTTTGGATATTGATCCCTTATGAATGGTTTGGAGATTTTTCCCCATTGTGTGGGCTGTCTTTTCATTTTGTTGATTGTTGCTTAGCTGTGCAGAACTTTTTAGTTTGATGTAGTTCTACTTGTTTATTTTTTATTTTATTTCATTGATTGTGCTTTAAATGTTACATCCTAGAGGCCTCTTTCTTGATGTTTGTAGTGGTTTCTGGTTGTTTTATTTAGAACCTTATACTGCAGTACAACAGTACTCAATAGAGTTACATAGATGCTGACAAGAGTGTTCTGTAAATTCTTTTCGTATGTGGGTGTGTTTGTTTTTAAGAAATGTTTGTGAAAAAGATGTTATCTACTTTGTTGGGTAGTAAGACTACTTGCAAATTGTGATAGTACTCAACAGAGATAAAAAGATTTTGGGAGGAGTGGTTACTTCTGTTGTAAATTCTTTAAAAAGTAGTTTTTAATACTTCTAAGATTATTTAATTTGGGGGGAATAACACTAATTTATAATTCATAAGGTATATATGGGGCAACTATGTAGGCAATTGAATTATGTAGCACATACGTCTAATTTATTGCAGGGCCTTGGTTGGCCAACTTGAAAAACTAACTCTATTACTTTGTAGTAAACGGAGATTTACTGTTTCATGGTTATTGTCCAAACTCCACTCTCCTAATACTCCATTTTGGTATAAACATATTTAAAAAAAAACTGTAGAAGTCTGATCCATGGTTAAGTAAATATTACTGTCTAAAGAAAAGCAGTCATCTTCAGTTCATTTAATTATTGAGATGTTTTTGTTAATAGTGGCAATTGGGACAATGTTCAAATATTAGCATTTTTATCAGGTAAAATGATAAATTTTTTAAAACATGGCTTTTCAAAAAAAAAAAGAAAACATGGCCTTTCAATTACAAAGAAATTTATTTAACAGTAGCACATTGTCACTTGTAAAAATTTCTATTATGTCAGGTTTTCTAATGACAACATTTTGAGTATGAATAGTAACATGAACAGCTATATATTTTAATTCTGATATAAATATTGCCAAAATGTTATTAAAGATAAGTTTTGATCAGAGGTATATATAGGCATTTCACCTTTTTTTATGAACACTGTATTAGTTCAATGAATCCTTTCTTGATGAAATAATTATGCAAAATAAAATGTATAGGATAATATATAAAACAGATGGTCCTGCCTGTCTTCAGATATTTTATATCTTTAAATGGTTTCATGCACTATCAATCCATTTAAAGCACAGAGAGTGGTAACCATTAAACAGTTTTCCATTCTTCTTCACTAATGATACTTAAAGACATTTAATAACGTTTGCTAATTGTGTAGTGCCAATCCTCCAAAAATAATGTATCAGTAGGGAGTATTTCTGCTTCATTCCTTTTGTTTCCAGACAGCATCTAATGAACTGGAATGATCATAATTGGCAGAGTACAATGCATTGGAAAACATGTTGCTGAGGGAGTTCTTTAAACGTCAAAAAATTTACCTTCTGCCTGGGGAAATCAAGTAAGTCAATAGAACTTGTATTAAAATTGAAATAGTTACAACATTATGTAGCCTTGGTTTTGCCATATTCTGAAAAGCATAATAGCCTTGTCATGATGATAAAATTTTGCATTTGCACGATTGTGTAACCATTTGTGTTATGTCCAATGATCAAAGTGATACTTTACCAGACAAAACAATATTCATCATTTCTAAAAGTTAAATCATCAACATTTCTGAACTAATACTTTAAATTAACTTTCATGAAGAAACAGACCAATAATAAAGACATAAAATAATTGAGGGTATTAAGTTTCCCTTAAATAGTCAAAAGAATAAATATAATAATATTGTAAGGTATTATTTTGTATCTAATCTCCATTTCTATATTTTTATCTCTAGTTAAAAATCAGAAAACAACATTTAAAAAATTTCACAATAGAGTAACCATAAAACCTTTGCTATAAACATTTTAAATATCTTCTGTCAAACTGAGCCCAAGAATTTCTCATTGTCACATAATAAAAATTTAGTGGTAATTCATATTAGCAAAATAATTGTTTTTGGTGAAAGCAAATCCCTGGATAAAATTGCAACTTTCTCTTTTTGAACATGATTTTTGACAAATGTTAAAGCACATCCAGTACCTGTTTACCTTTGCAACAAAAAGAATCACCCAGTGGGGTCATAGGTACCTCTTGAATAGTCTTGTTACTTTAACATGTCCCTCATTCCTTCTCTGTTCTTTATGTAGAACTAGTAGTAACCATTTATCCATCACTTGCTTCCACAGTAATGTACTTTTAAAGGAATGGCTATCTTTAATTAAAATATAAATATGTAAGCAAATATGCAAAATATATGTCACTAATGACCACATTGGTATTGATTTCTTATGTTTTAGGAGTGCATTTAATTTAGGTTAGCACCAAATTTTTCATTAGTAGTGAAAAATGCAAAAACTGGTCAAAATTACATAAATGGTTTGAGGCATTAATTAAGTTTTATAGGCATATGCTAGATTTGATATACCGTTTTATATAGACATGCGTACACATATACTGTTACACATGTCATTACTTCATATTTTTAAATCACCCTAACTGGTAATAAGATGTCAGCAAAATCACCCAACGTGGGTTACTTTTCTGTTGCTGGGTAGGACATTATCATAAACACAGCAGCTTAAAACAACATACATTTATTCTCTCAGAGTTTTCAGGTACAGCTTTACTGGGTCTTCTGGTCAGAGACTCAGGAGGCAACAGTGAAGGTATCATCTGGGCTGCATTCCTTTCTGAGCCTGAGATCCTCTTTCAGACTCATGATTGTTTTTTTTTTTTTAATTTATTTATTTATTTATTTATGATATTCACACACACACAGAGAGAGAGAGAGAGACAGAGACACAGGCAGAGGGAGAAGCAGGCTCCATGCACCGGGAGCCCGATATGGGATTCGATCCTGGGTCTCCAGGATCGCGCCCTGAGCCAAAGGCAGGCGCCAAACCGCTGCGCCACCCAGGGATCCCTAGACTCATGATTGTTGATGAAATATAATTCCTTTTAGTTGTAAAGCTAAGTTTCTTATTTGTTGGTGGCAGTCAGCTGGAAGCTGTTCTAAGGGCTACTCATGATTTCTTGCCATATTTCTCCTTCTGGAAATTCTTACACCATGGAGCTCACTTCCTGGAAGCCTAGCAGGAGAATCTCTCCATCTGCTAAGTTGGAGTCTCACGTAAAGTAATTTAATCAAGGACTCACTCTCCTGTCACCTTTACTATATTCCACTGGCTAGAAACAAATGACAGGTAATGCTTATAGCAAAGGGGAGCATATTATAGAAGCCTTGTTTAAATCATTATATATTTTGTTCCATGGGGGGCAAGTGTCAATATAAATTTATTTCCTTAAAAATAATGAATTTTATTAACTTTACTGATCAATTTATATGTATTAAATTTGAATTTACGTGAACTATATTTCAATACTCCTTTTAAAGTAAAATTTGAAAATAACTGTAATCATTTCTAAGCAAGGCAAAGAATCTGCTTTTACCTTCGTATTTTAAAAGGTGTAGCTTAATGAAAAGTGGTTTAACTTGCAAAGATCTCTGATGGCTCTTTAACATATGAGCAACTTTTTATGTAGTCCTCTACTGATCCCAAGTTAGTAATGGTTGTTTGCTATGGACTGAAAGTTGTGTTCCCCCAAGTTTATTTCATAGGTTGAAATACACTCCTTGGTATGATGGTGTTTGGAAGTAAAGTCTTTGGGAAGTGTTTGGGTCATGAGGACAAAGTATTCTTAGATGTGATTAGTCCCCTTAAAAAACGTGACCTTTAGAGATCCCTTATAATCTTCCTGCCATGTGGGGTTATGATAAAAAGACCCAGTTACTGAGAAGGTAGGGTCTTGTCAGACATAGAATCTGCCTTTGTATCATCTCGGACTTCCCAGCCTCAAGGACTCTCAGGAATAGATATCGGTTGTCTTTAAGCCACCCATTCTTTGGTATTTTATTTTAGCATCCCAAATGGACTAAGGTACTGTATGAAACCATTTGATGTATATCAGTTCATGAACATGTACATGGTAGTTCTCTGAGAAATTGTACTAACCGTGCATAAATCCCTTCATCAGAAAGAAGGACACTATGGATTGTTCCAAAAGTTGCACTGATTGATTCATTTTGTGTGAGACCAGGCATTCTTGTCAGGAAACTCATAGACAACAATGTATTTCTTTGATAAAGCAGATTTAAAGTGCCAGTTACATGTAAGATGCATGAAAATTATTACTTCTAATTTTATTCTTTATTTTTATTTATTTTTAAAAAGATTTTAGTTGTTTACTTGGGAAAGAGAGGGAGCGTGCAAGAGCACAAGTAGAGGGAAGGGCAGAGGGAGAGGGAGTAGTAGGCTTCCCGCTGAGCAGGGTGATCCTAGGGACTCCAGGATCATGACCTGAGTCAAAGGCAGCTGCTTAACCCACTGAGCCACCAAGGCACCCTTGTTCACTTTTCTAACAAATTGCACTTTTCAAACTGTCGATTCATCTTAATAATATATACATAGTGTCTTTAAGTTCCTGTTTATTCCACAGGTCACTTTTTTCTCAAACAGGAATGTAGTTGCAAAGCATTTTCAACCCACTCATGATACAATTGGTTATATCTTTGGAAAACAAGTATTCTTGGATATGAGAGACACAGTTGGAATTCCTCAACCACCCCTAAGCAGTACAGAGTAACTGTAGACAACATGTGTAGAGAAAATAACTTTTAAAATATTTAAAGTGACAAGTGACACTTTAAAAGAGGAGGAAAAGGAGTAAAAGTATTTCTGATTAAGGTTTCTTGTAAAAGTTCTGGGTAATACGGGGTAAAATGTGATGAATGCCCATTGTGAGATATTTAAAGGACTACAATTTTTGTTTAGTCTTCAGAATCTTTCTTGAATTGTAAAGGGAATTTTGGTTATCATATTAGGCTTTGTCATATTTATGCTTTCCAGGAAAGTGAGTTACTCTAAATTCTATTACAGTTTAATTGTTGAAAATTAAGTAGCATTCTTCTTTACTGGACATAGCCCTAGATCCAATGAGCCTAAGAATAAGAAAAAAAAATCGAATTGTTATGCATTTATAAATATACATGATTCCTTTTATATTTTGGGTTTTATATCCAAGTATGTATGTTACTGTTTTGTATGTAAAATTAAAATTAATTAAAAGTAATAACATTCAAATAATTTCACATATTATAAAAGGATGTTATAAACTAATAAGCAAAAACAAATAGTTTGAAATATGGGGAAAAACACTTTAATATACTCACTCAAATGTTATTTCAGTTATAAATAGCTTGCATTTAAAAATCTTACCACTTAAATTTGACTACTTAGAGTTGTCTGTCATACAACTTTAAAAAGTCAATGGCTTTACCAAAGGAATATTCTAATTGTTATTGGCTCTTCTGTAACTCAAGATTTGTTTTTACTCTTTTCGTGATTACTCCAGGTACAGGAAAATAGCTTTGTTTTGCCAAAAAAAAAAAAAAAAAAAAAAAAATCAGTGTTATACTCCCCCCCCCAACAACTGGTAGATGATTACGTTCGTATAATTAACTGATATGTATGAAAATAATTTTATTCATCATTATATTTGTTAGCATACTCTCACACACTTGGACTCTATGCAGAGAGTACATGAGACTCATATTTTCCTGAATGGACTATGTGAAGGGAACCTGGCAGCAGGTGGGGTGTTTGAACATGTACCAAAGATAAGTTAAAAGAACCAGGCCCACATGTGGTAGTAACGTGAGCCTTCTATAGCCTAACCCTACAATAGGTAACTATAAACAAGGAAGTGTATGAAATAATATAACTACTGAGAATTTTGAAAAATAAACACAAAAATAGTGGAAGCAGTTGAAAATTCAGAGAAGTTACAATCATGAAAGTGAATTCCTCATTGATTTGCTTATGTTGGGGAGTAGTTGCAGTGTGATTCCAGGGACCACTAAAAATCTGATACAAAATCTGACAGTTTTCTGGACAGAGGAACCAAAAAGACTCTGGGCAACCACATTTGACTGCTTAAAGGTCAGAGGAAGTCCCAGCAGGCAGAGAGCCAGAGCTGGGGATCTGAGAGATTTTTTGTACAAATCCTATCTAATTCCCTTCTATAGATCCCTATATCCTAGCACTTGGAAAACGAAGAATAAGACCACTTTGGAGTAAAAAGTAGTCCAGCAAAGGGAGACTCTTCTAGAGGCCCTCAAACCAGGTGATGGGAAAGCCAATGTCACTGTTTTTCCTCTCTGGTAGGCTAAAAAAAAACAACAACAACAACAAAAAAACCTCCCCCAAAGATGTCCATATCAAATCCCTGAAAAGTGTCCATAATAATGCCAAATTATCTACATATATAAAAAAAGAAAACTGAATTAACAACCTTGAGAGGGGGGATTTATTAGGGTTATCAAGTGAGCTCTAAATGAAATTACATGTATCCTTCCTTCTAAGAGACACAAAGAGAATTTTGAGAGAGACCAGAAGAGAAGATGCCAGCTGTGGAAATTAGAACAGGCAAGGAGCAAAATCTCCCCTAGAATTGGCTGACACCTTGATGTTGACATTGTCTGCCAGAACCATGAGAGAATACATTTCTGTTGCTATGAGCCACTGAGTACTTTACGATCTGTTACTACAAACACAGAAAATGAATATACTCCCTTTTCAGATCTTCCATCCCTAGAGAATATATGTAATGTTTCATGTTTAACAGGTTTCAGTGCAATATTAGAAAAAGATAAAACAATGATAATACCATTTATAAACATATATGTGATTTTATACTCTTAGTTTAAGGGACAGAAGTATAACTAAAAGATTGTTATCTTTATTTTTTAAAATTTTTTAAAAGATTTATTTATTCATGAGAGAGAGAGGAGCAGAGACACAGGCAGAGGGAGAAGCAGGCTCAATGCAGGGAGCCTGACGTGGGACTCGATCCCGGGTCTCCAGGATCATGCCCTGGGCCCGAGGTAGGCGCTAAACCGCTGAGCCACCCAGGGATCCCGATTGTTATCTTTAATAGTAATTAACTGCTTAAGTTTTGGGGAGGCATTTAAGAAGATAATATGTTTTAAAGATAGAAGATATTACCTACAAAAATAAAAAGGGGTCAATACTCAGAAATTAAAATCTATATTTTAGTGAACATCCTTCTAGGTCTTTCCTATAAAAAAATTATATAGACTAGTTATAAAATGCTGTCTGGCAACCATATAGGATGGAAATTCTTTCCATTTAGGCTATGTGTATTTGACATGAATGAATATAGATGTATGTCATTTTTTTTCCTTTTTTGGTAATCTTTGGTATGGGTATACATAATTTATTTTATCAATATGTTATTGATTTGTTTTTGGATCCTTTCCAAGAGTCTGATCTAAAGCAATGCTGCAGAGTGTATCTTTACATATAAAGTATTTAGGCTCCAAATTTTTACCTGTAGTGAAAGGAAACCTGCAGACCAGTCCAAGCAATAGAAAACCCGTAGGGAAATAGGTTGAGTTGTTAGAAATCACTTTGCACCTGGTCCTAAGGAGTATTTGTGTTCTGGCAGATGATAAGGATAATAAAAAAGTGAATGCATGCAAGTTACTCTTGCAAGGGGCTATGAGTGTATAAGGAATGAAATTACCGAAAAAGGCCGAAATTTCTTTTAAAATGACATTTTGGAAAACAAGACCCTTGTAATGAAAAGAAATTAAAATTAATGAATTAAATTAAAAGAAATTGTTTATCTTTTTAAAAAGTGTGTTACTGTGTTGCTCTTGTTTCATTACGGACTTGAAGGTTGAACCTAGCAGTGCCCACAAATTTGGAATTAATAGGTTGAGTTTGGTATAGAACAGCAGTTAGGCAATGTGGAGTGATGCTCCTGGTGGGATTTCCAGTTGCAAGAAATTCTTATGGATGGAATCATTACAGTGTTCGGAGTAGTAACTGAATATTGGATCCCCTGGACTTGCTCTGTATTTACTCTGTTGACTCTCATTCTGTGGGTCTTTCTGTTTTCACTTTACTTTGTAGGAAATTTCCTCTTTTGCTGATCCCCCCTCGAACCCCCCCCCACATTTCTCCTCTATGGATTGGTTTTGCAAAAACACTTTCTAGGTTTAACATATTTGATCTTTTTGCTTTTTGTAAAAATCGACAAAGCAAAAGCTTTGAATATTCTATTTTATTTTCAATATAATAAGTGCATTCTGCAGCTTTAAAACACACCACATTTTTAGGAAGCTAACAATTAGTAAGAACTAAAAATGTCGCTCATATGGTAGAAAGTCCAAACATGGCGATTTTAACTTCCTCCCCTGGCCCGGGAGTTATATTCTCTAGTTGAAAAGCCAAGTGATGGAAATTCAATATAATATCCTAGTTCTAATTCGAGAACCATGGTTGAAAAGTGATGGAGCAAAATGAAGAAAGAGAAAACTGACATTATTTTTCTTATTCCCTAAAGGTATTTTATAAACCTAACAGCTACAGATAATTTAAAGTTTAATATTTCTGACTATAGCCTTAAAAATGTAATTACTTGTTTTTTCTCTGTTCTTCTTAAGAATTGTTTTGGCAATCTACATTTTCTTCAATACTACAAGTTTTGCATTAACCTTTAGGGCAACAGAATGAAATTGTTACAGGTTTTGTAATTAGCTGTGGTTGTAAAAGTCAGACATTCAGACAGCAGAACTCACTGTCAGAGTGAACATCTGATGAAAGTACCAGGCTTCTTGGAGAATAATTCTGTTGCTGTAGCAACCAGTCCTCATTCTCTACCAAAGGGGAAAAACAAACAGAAAACAAGTAAAATGCCTGAAGTTTCAATTTAAAAAGATTGCTATTCCACATGGAATTATGGATAAAATCTTTAAATTCAACATTTTAGTCATTAATAAGTGACAGCAACTGTTACACTTTTAAATCAATCTCTCAGAAAAGGACTTCTAAGCTTCCGAAGGTACACATTTTGGAGCAAAAGAAATTTGCTTAATTTTGACAATTGGCTGATTTTAATATTAAAATGCATTGAATAATCTCATCAAAGCATTTTTTTTTCTCAGAGACTCTGTTGCTTTCACTGATGAAGTAGGTTGATAGATTGTCTTCTATATCAAAAGACATTTCACGAGCACCTTCTTGAGGACCAGAGAGAAAGGGACCTTTCTTGAACTGTAGACGAGTTTCCTGGCTTCTGGTAATCCAGTAAATCCAAGGAAGAAAACACACAAATAAAATACACTGAAAAAGAAAGAAAAATATGTCATACCAACTCGGAGACAGTAAAATAAGCTTTATGTCAAAGAATGTTTTAGAGAGGAGGACCTAGAAACACTCACTGGAATGAAGTGACAGGGGAACCAGGGAGCCACTAGGTAAAACAATCTTTCTTGCAGCAAGAATGGTTTAGGGGTAGCTGGTTTCTCTCTTCTGATTAAACTAGGAAATGTCCAGAACGATAAGATATTTTAGGATATGTCGGATGTAAAAAGTAATGGCATGGTGGAAGGAGAAATAAGTGTCTCTAAGCATATTATCTGGTTTTGCAAAGGGCTTGAAGGTGAGGATGGGAAAATTACCTAGACGGATTTTGAGCCAGGCTGTTGAGAGGCTAGAGAAGACTGGAGAGATCACAGTCGTCTGCCACTTCAAAGCTCCTCAGTGAATAATTGTGAAGCTCTCAAAGTACCTCATTTTCTTTGGAAAATTAGCCATCTTTTCTAATTTTCCAAGTATCTTAGTAGAATCTATGTTATTGCTGGATGCATGTAGCGCTGTTAATCTGAAAATGGTTTGAAAATTCACAAATCATAAAAAAGTGACTTTTAAATGGCTGTTGGCAGAATTTAATGGAAGGGAAAAATCATAATGTAAAAATCCCCACACTGTGCTTATATTAGCTGTTAGCACTGTCTCAATATGCTTTAGCTAGGTACACCTGCTGGAATAACGTTTAAATTTTTTTTTGTATTATACTGCATTTTTTTTGCAGCTTAGTAACTTATGAAAATAGG
The DNA here is from genome assembly GCF_905146905.1 of Nyctereutes procyonoides. Classification (NCBI taxonomy): domain Eukaryota; kingdom Metazoa; phylum Chordata; class Mammalia; order Carnivora; family Canidae; genus Nyctereutes; species Nyctereutes procyonoides. The sequence continues at coordinate 10,686,564 of NW_026575148.1, read as the reverse complement.
AAACTATACTACTTAGTCATATGGGAAAACATTTAGGTTTAGGTGGACATTTGAAATGTTTGTGTCTACTTGTTTTTTTTTTTTACTACTTGGGTTTTTAATGCATATATGCACATATGTGTTCTCAGAGGGATTGTAGCACCTCTTGGCATCAGTTTGTTTATGTTAAAACAAACTTTATTTCGTGATTGGAATTCAGTTAGAATTCTTGTCGTTCTCCAAACTTATTTTCTAGAGTCTATATAATCTTTTGTTCATCAGATCTATTGGGGTGAATATCAAGGAAGATATTCATGACTCTGAATGAAATGAAGGGATTTAAAAATTATCATTCATTCATTCATTCATTTATGGGAATGAGCAGGAAAGGAGCAGGAGTGGGACAAGTGGTCCCCATGCTAAGCACGGAGTCTGATGCAGAGCTCCATCCCAGGACCCTGAGATCATGACCTGAGCCAAAAATCAAGAATCAGATGTTTTTATGGTCAACTAATATTCGACAAAGGAGGAAAGACGATCCACTGGAAGAAAGACAGTCTCTTCAATAAATGGTGCTGGGAAAATTGGTCATCCACATGCAGAAGAATGAAACTAGACCACTCTCTTGCACCATACACAAAGATAAACTCAAAATGGATGAAAGATTTAAATGTGAGACAAGACTCCATCAAAATCCTAGAGGAGAACACAGGCAACACCCTTTTTGAACTTGGCCACAGTAACTTCTTGCAAGATACATCCACGAAAGCAAAAGAAACAAAAGCAAAAATGAACTATTGGGATTTCATCAAGATAAGAAGCTTTTGCACAGCAAAGGATACAGTCAACAAAACTCAAAGACAACCTACAGAATGTGAGAAGATATTTGCAAATAACATATAAGATAAAGGGCTAGTTTCCAAAATCTATAAAGAACTTCTTAAACTCAACACCAAAGAAACAATCCAATCATGAAATGGGCAAAAGACATGAAGAGAAATCTCACAGAGGAAGACATAGACATGGCCAACATGCACATGAGAAAATGCTCTGCATCACTGGCCATCAGGGAAATACAAATCAAAACCACAATGAGATACCACCTCACACCAGTGAGAATGGGGAAAATTAACAAGGCAGGAAACAACAAATGTTGGAGAGGATGTGGAGAGAAGGGAACCCTCTTACACTGTTGGTGGGAATGTGAACTGGTGCAGCCACTCTGGAAAACTGTGTGGAGGTTCCTCAAAGAATTAAAAATAGACCTGCCCTACGACCCAGCAATTGCACTGTTAGGGATTTACCCCAAAGATTCAGATGCAATGAAACGCCGGGACACCTGCACCCCGATGTTTCTAGCAGCCATGTCCACAATAGCCAAACTGTGGAAGGAGCCTCGGTGTCCATCGAAAGATGACTGGATAAAGAAGATGTGGTTTATGTATACAATGGAATATTACTCAGCCATTAGAAACGACAAATACCCACCATTTGCTTCAACGTGGATGGAACTGGAGGGTATTATGCTGAGTGAAGTAAGTCAATCGGAGAAGGACAAACATGTATGTTCTCATTCATTTGGGGAATATGAATAATAGTGAAAGGGAATATAAGGGAAGGGAGAAGAAATGTGTGGGAGATATCAGAAAGGGACACAGAACATAAAGACTTCTAACTCTGGGAAATGAACTAGGGGTGGTGGAAGGGGAGGAGGGCGGGGGGTGGGGGTGAATGGGTGACGGGCACGGAGGGGGACACTTGACGGGATGAGCACTGGGTGTTACTCTGTATGTTGGTAAATTGAACACCAATAAAAATTAATTTATAAAATAAAAAAAAGAATCAGATGCTTATCTAACTGAGCCACCCAGTGCCCCCCAAAATGAGAGAGTTTTTAAATTCAGGGATGAGTTCTGGTACTGAATGTGTAGGGCTGCCTAACCCAGCTCTAAGAGTGTACACGTACATATACCAGAAACAAATCACCGAGTAGAAGATCACAGAATAAAATCATTACATTTAGAGAGAAGAACCATTACAAACCAGTTTGCTAATCTCTCCTGAGAATTCAAAACACTCTTTATGTGATTAATTGATTCAGGCAAGTTGAGGGATTTCATATAATGACTCAGTGTGGAAATGCATATAGCTTACATGAGCTTTTCTGAAAATATCTTATTTAAATTCACAAAATCAGGAGATTATCCTAAGTTCCTGTGAAAGTATTGGTCTATGATGCCTCTGTTTCAGTATAGTTAGTCTAGAAAAACTGTAGCTACTAAGCAGGCTCTACTCATAATATAAATACATGAAATAAAAATGCACATATATATACATTATATATAATATATATATACATATAATATATATACATTTTGTATATTAGGTTTGACAGCAACTGGTTGATAACTTTCAAAATATTTTGTCCTGGGACTAATTGTAGGGCCATCTAATATCTGAAAATGCTGTTCCATATATTTTTATTTTTTAAGTTGCTTAGGATGAGAGGGTAAATGGGCTTGTTGGTACTCCATCTGGCAGCTGAAGTTCCATTACCAAGTTCGTAGTGCTAGATACTGAATAGTCCCAGATTTATACCTTTAGACTTGATCTCATATACACCTATATCACATTTTCTTTAATATGCTCCGACGGAGCTTTCAGGCTACTGGTGGTGTGAATTCTTTTTAAGTTCTACCTACTACCATAAAATCAAATAAAAATTAAGGATTGATAGGCATGGCATAGGGGTTCTTTTAAGGTTTTGCAGGGGAGAAAAATATCATGCATTTTAACATTAGTCAGTATGGTTCACAGACTGGATTTTCAAACTCCTCTGAGTTTTATAAATCTCCTGAGATTGAAAAATAAGGCTTTGCCTGACCAAGTATTTTTATATTATTAAGTGATATTCATTTTCTTTTCTGGCTTGCACTCAAAGACATTTGATAATAAGACAAAAAATTTAAATTATTAATAAGCATTTTAAAGAATTGAAAGGCAAAAATTTTTCTTAAAGTTATTGTGCTCAAACTCCTTTTAAAACACAGGTAACATGTTACCTTTGAATAGGGGATTACAAACCCAAATGAAAATTGATTTCCGCTGTGGCAATAGATGGTTCAGACACTGATAGAAAATTTATGTTTCTATTTTTCAAAATGAATACCAGTGAATTTAACTGTATTCAAAGATAGGATTTTAAGAACTGTTAATACAGAGATTTAGTGTACATAGGAAGCCTGCAATCTACCCAGGTTACAAAAGGAAACAAAAAAAAACCCCTATTCAATATACAGTTATTGAATGTCTACTGTGTGCAAAAGTCTCAAAATGGTAGAAAAATGGATGTTTCTACCATAATATGGATGTTTCCATTAATGAGTTTATGATCTGTGAAAAAGGGTGGGTATGCATATAATAAAATAAATAACACAAGAAACAAAGGAGAAACAGACTTCTCAGATACTATCATATTTGTGATGTGTTAAGAAAGATGTGTTAATAAAAAGTGAGGTGTTAAGGAGGGATGGAAAGAAAATGTGAAGTGTAAAGCAAAATGGAGATACCATGAAGACGGAAGGCCTTCCAAAGACGTAGGAAAGAAAGAACGTGTACGCTGGGATCAAGGGATTGCACAGTTTGCTTTAAAATAAAGCAAGAAAGAAGTGGACAGGAAAAGTCCTTTAGTTGAGTCAGGGTCATTCTGTGTGGCACCTTGAACTCAAAATGATGGGTTTTGTGATAAAACCGTACCTGGGTCCTCCTTCCACTATTCAGTGGTCATTGGATACCTGGGTGGCTCAGTGGCTGAGAATCTCCCTTCAGCTCAGGGTGTGATCCTAGAGTCCTGGGTTCGAGTCCCACGTTGGGCTCCCTGCATGGAGCCTGCTTCTCCCTCTGCCTGTGTCTCTGCCTCTCTCTCTGCATCTTTCATGAATAAATAAATAAAAGCTTTATTAAAAAAAAAGTATTCAGCTGTTAGGCACTAGATACAAAATAACAATAATTATCAAAACATCAGCTTTAACACCAGTCATCAAGACTCAGGATGCAAGCTAGCCTGATGGTACAAATTGTCTCCCTAATACAGGGTGAATGGACCCACATACCTGACCCTCATGAGCTGCACTAACGGAGGGCTGGCAGTTAGGCAATTTAGCTGGACAACCACTTAGAAGGTGCCCTATCACGTGGAGGCTTGGTCAAGGAGGGGGTGACATATGAGCATGCCTTTGACAAATATAAACATGACTTTTCACATTCGTGGACATGACTTTTAACACTTGACCTTAGATGCACTTAGTAAATGGCCTACATTTTCTGAAGTTTCAAGAATACATGTCCTTTCACAAGCCCTTTAAAACATCAGGCAGTGTTTGGGAGAGCCATGTGAAATCAAGTCTCTGAAGCTGAAGCTTAATAAGCTTCAAAGGAAATCCCCTTCCATCACACAAAATTTGCCACAGTCGGAGTGGGTTTGAGAAGTGATGCTCTAGACATCATTGATGCTTTTTGTTTTCTCTTTGGATATTCCTCTGCATTTCATTTAAATATTTTTCTGATTAAAAGTCACCTTTTCTCCTCAAAACCATCTCTAGGGAGACTGTTTTTATATGTTTTTTTTTTTTTTTCATTTTTCCCCTTCTTCTTCCTTAACATCATTCTGGTTCTTTTAGCTATAATCAGTCTTTATAAGGTAAAGCCTAACTGTAAATATCAATAAATAACTTCTTTCTGACCGCAGTTACTCATTTTATGAAATTTTCACTTTTATGTATCTTCTGTTGTCATCCCAAATTCATACATGAGAAGGAACTTTATAAACCACACGGCTCAAAAAAGATTTGGGATCCTGTATATGATAACTCTCTCAGTTGTTTCTTTAGCCTTTGCTGTGGACCTCCCATGAAGGGGGATTCATTTCATTCTGAGACAACCCATCACATTCCCAAATGTTACTGTACCACATGCAGTCCACAATTATTCTGAGCTTTTTTGACAAATCTGCCTTCCACTTTAACCATGGTTTTAATGGCTGTCCTGTGGTCAGTCAGCCTATAATCATTTTTGTTATTTAGGGTTGGCTAGATAATTTTCATATCAATGCATTTCCCATAAATTTTTACTTGGCACACTGTGTTAAAACCTTAGGATTTAATTCCCTCCTGTCTTCTGCAAGTCCTCACTCGCCAAGTAATTTTTAATTAATTTTCATCCATCATTTTTCCTCCATTTTTGAATCATTTTTTTCCTTTGAATCATGTGTGGGAACATTTTTGTATATACATAGGATAATGTCAATGATAGAAATAAACAATTTAGGTCACATTTGCCATGGTCTAGGCACATTGGTATAAGCATATAGCCTTTAAGTATGTAATTTAAGTAAACAGGGCCCTGTAAGGCAAGTGATCTTATTGTCCTCATTTTCCAGTTAAGAAAGCAGATCAGGGCACTTGGATGACTCAGTGGTTGAGCGTTTGCCTTTGGCTCAGGTTGTGATCCCAGGGTCCTGGGATCAGTCCCGTATCGGGCTGAACATAGGAAGCCTGCTTTTCCTTCTGCCCTTGTCTCTGCCTTTCTCTGTGTCTCTCATGAATAAATAAAATCTTTAAAAAAACATGTATAACTGAGGATCACACAATTTCCATATTGCATAGTGTCAGCTAGAAAATAGCAGAACCATGATTTAAAATCATACGTGTTTGTCTTCATCGTCCTTTCTTTAGCCACTATCCTCTGAGACCTCTCATATGTAAATCCCTTTCAAATGAAAAAGCTGACTTGTAGTGACTATGGATATGAAACAACATTCTTAGCTCTTTAGATGCTGCTGTATAATTTGTGGATCCCGATGCAAAAAAATATCTTGAATCCCCTTATTCATATAGCAGCACTTAGCAAACAGTACTAAGAACAACTAGTTAAATAAGCACTGCCAAGTGTACTAATATATAAAGCATTTTCATCTTGGAGCTCTTTAATTGTCATGTTGTCTTTTGCTGTTCATCTTTGTATTGTTTACTGACAGTTTTAATATAAACATGAGTGCTTTTAATTCACATGGGAAATCACCAAGATGACTATATATATATATATATATATATATATATATATATATATATTTTTTTTTTTTTTTTTTTTAGCTCACCATACATGTATGTATTTTGTTGTTACCGGAATACTGGAACTGCAAAACTACCGTGACTTTTTATTTCCTTTTTGATACAAGTTGATATATTTTATTAGTATTCAGCCTTGGATTTAACTGATGAGTAAGGAAGGCCTGAAATGGAACATAACTTTGAGTTGCCCTATCTTTCTTTACTTTTCATTCTGTGTCATCCTTTTCTTTGGAGGCCTTTATCTAGCTATTACGGACAAATAAGAAAGAATATGACCATTTCTCTTGGCTCTTTATGTTTCTTGGAAATGCTTTACCTTCTTTTTGTGTTCAAAGTGAGTTCTGGTTAGAAAGGAAAACACGGCCTCTTGGGTCTCTTAGTGTCTCCACTTGCTTGTTGTAGACGTAACATGCTTCCTTTATTCTTGTTTTGAGCCTGGCTCTACTGTACATATCACAGGTGCATCGCTTTTATGTGTTCATTCTTGTAGGGCAGTGGGGATGCTGTATGTGAATGGGTGGCAAGGAATGGCAGACGAATATATTGCGTGCACCTCCTCTGCTTGTTCTATTTTCTTACCTGACTTCATTTTCAAAACTCATATTTCAAGATAAAACTATCAATAATTTGAAGAGGTGACAGCCAAAAATTAAACTGAATGTGAGGTCCTATGAGTATGAGCCCTATAAGACTCCACCATTCATGCCCACAAAGCTGGACCAGATCCTCTGTGAACATAATTTCATTTGAGGGTCTCAGTTCTGGCATATTTGTATATGCCCAAATCATGGTACACATGTGGATTTATCTATTAAATTATTAATAGTGCTTATATTTTAAGGTGCTAGAAATGTCAGGATCTTTGTTTATATGTATGATCATATACAAGTATAGGAAGTTATATATATATATATATATATGTACATATGCACATCTCTGCATATGTATGTACAGCCCACAGTATTCTACAGTTAGGGCTTGATCATTGGCCTGTTGGAGTTGATGAGCATATTACACAATAGCAATAGAAGTATCATTCCAGGGTTGCAAAATAATCTTGCAATATAAATAAATTAAGATGCATTTGACAAATGCCTACATATCCATGAAGACACAGCTTATACATAGCCTCAAGGAGGTCGATACTGCTTATCCTACTATTCAAAAGAACTTATTATTTTAATTTTTTTGGCACAACAATTACCTGAGCATATTCAAATGTACGATAGATGTCAAACATTTAATTATCCACGTGGCTCTTTCTAAATTCGACTGTGTACTCACTGAGGAAGATTCCACTTCTTACTTATGGTTCATTTGGCAGAACCTAGTTTCAATATTCCTAATTTATGATCAGGATAGTTTAATTAATGAGTTTACTAAAAGTAGACCCTGATTTTTAGGTTTCCTCTTAAATACCGAGATAGATATGTTCATGTTCAATACAGTGGTTTCAAGAAATGTTAACTAAGAACTTTGCAGAAAAACAGCAGCTCAAGAGTACTCCGAATATTTCTGCTCTGTTGGAAATAGGCAGAGTTGGACATCTGTACCTCCTCAGGCCAATGTAAAGGAAACATCTGTGAAGCACACATTAAATTGTTTTCTAGGGAAACCAACCAACCAACAAAATCTACCATGTTTTCAGCCAGAGTGAGATGGTACACAGCCAGAAGGGAAAACAAAATAAATTTACAAAGTCAGTGAATCCCAGAAATGGAGTTGTGATTTATTGGTCTTGCCCAGCCATTGATGTCATGACGATATTGCTGGCCAAGTGAATTTATCAAAGTGGATTGCTTAACAAGATTGAAGTGCAAATCAGGGTATTCACCAGAATTGCAAGGTTTGCCAATTTTCTATTAAACTTTAATCAGTTCTATAAATACAATCTTGAATGGATTAATTCTCAAGCATTTAAGATCTGTGTGAAAACAACAATTCAGAAAGAACAAAGAAAATTTTGACTTTTTAAACGTGTACTCCAAAATATGGCCATCTCTGTGGCAAGGATGGTGAGATAAGCAATGGCAATACTGGCTCAAGAAAGAAATGGGGGAAAAAAAAAGAAAGAATGGGGGGCAGCCTTGGTGGCTCAGAGGTTTAGCGCCGTCTCCAGCCCAGGGCCTGATCCTGGAGACCCAGGATCGGTTCCCGCATCAGGCTCTCTGCATGGAGCCTGCTTCTCCCTCTGCCTGTGTCTCTGTCTCTCTCTCTGTTTGTCTGTCTCTCTCTCTCTCTCTCTCTCTCTGCCTCTCATGAACAAATAAATAAAAATCTTAAAAAACAAAGAAATGGGGTAGTCAATGAAATGACTTCTCTTAATGGTTTTGAATCTCTGCCTTCTTTATGACTTAATGCAAACAAACTACATCCCATCTCAACCGTCATAACCCAAACTATTCTACTTTTGTTTTAAATACTTTTTTTTTTTCAATTGAAGTGTAGTTGACACACAACACTATATTAGTTTCAGGTCTACCACAGAGTAGATCCACATAATATATGTATACAACTTTTAACAAAGTTTATCTTTGGAATAATTTTATATTTAAAGACACACTGTAAACATAGTACCTATAATTCCCATTCACCTTTAATCCAGTTTCTCCTAATGTCAACAAAGCCATGGTACACTTGTCAACGTTTAGACATTAACATTGGTACATTTATCTAAATTACAACCTTATATTTTACCAGTTTTCACTGATGAAATTTTTCGGTTCTTGGATCCAGTGTAGGATATCACATTGTCCATAGTCACTATATTTACCTCATCTTCTCTGACTTGTGACAATTTTCTTTTTTTTTTTTTCAAATTTTTTTTTGTTTTTTGTTTTTTGTTTTGTTTGTGACAATTTTCTATGCTTGTTTTGCATCGCGTTAAGAGTTGTGAAGAGTACTGGTCAGGTACATAGTTGGGTTTATTGATGCTTTCCTCATAATTAGGCTGGAGCTTTGGGAAAAAAAATCTCATAGAGATGAATTGTATTCTCATTTCATCATATCAGAAGGAGCATGATGTCCACATGATTTTTGTGCCATTAAATTGGATCACTTGGTTAAGATCTTCAAGCTTCTCTACTGTAAAAGTTACTATTTTTACTTTTACACACTACATTCTGTGGAAGCAAGTCACCAAGTCCAGACAATACTAAAGGGAGAAAAATGTAAGCTCCATTCATGGAAGGCAATTTTCTTTAAAGATTATAGTTTTTCTTTAAGGAAAATTTGCCATTTCTGCCCCATTTATTTATAGAAGTATAAACTTCTGTACATTTATTTCATACTTCAGGTTGTGCTCTATTGTTCCATTACTTTTGGTTTGGGTTATTTCAGGGCTAGCCATTGAGTGTCCTTCTAGGATGGCTCTTGGTTCCCTTGGGAATTCCCCAAACTTTCTTTGGCACCATAAGATACAGGTTCATTTTGGATGTCTCTTACTCAAGTCCAGGGAGCAGCCATGTTCTAAAGAGCTTTCATTCTTTTTATTGAAAGATAGGATGGTATTAGATCCTCCAAGCTGAGCTGCACATATGGGTGATGCTCTTGGAATATGACTGCTTCCAACTCATCAGGAGGTAGAGCTAAAAGTTTGGCTGTATGTACTCATTCATGTATACACATGATCTGTAATTATTTCTATATCTGTATATATAAAAATAAATATGACTATATTGCTACCTCTTATTCTAGACCAACATGAGGGGTTTCATTGTGATTTATTTAATTTTCTAATCTGAGAGTGAGAAACCTGTCTCCCATTAGCTACAACTTAATTATTTTGTCTGCCCCTAATACTGATCACACAGTTTCAGAATTGATAACCAATACTCACAGGAAATATTACCAAATAGAGTCAGGTTCATGTACAGTTACTTTTGTCTTTAGTCTTACAGTTGCTTCTCAAAACACCATCTCACAAAGTTGCTTGTGTCAGCCCATGTTTTCCCAACCACCTTCAATGAGGTTGTGTCGTACATTTGCAATATACTTATATTTGTTTTCCCCACTCTACATTCCATCCTTGAACTCCCAAGTCTAGTTGAATTTGGGCCTTCTTTGTATATATTAAGTTTCACTTTGTGATATACAGCTTAAAAGATTTTTGATAAGCATACCATCCCATGTCTGTCACTCCAGCAACACACAGAATGGTGGTTACATCACCATGGTTTTGTCTACACAGCCCATTGTAGTTACTGCTGAAGCCTCTGACCTCAGCACTAGCAATCCATGGATCTATTTTCTGTCTATAGTTGCCCTTTCTTCTCAAATCTGACTTCTTCCACTTTAGCAAAATTTGCTTAAGTTTTACCCATATTGTTACATGAACCAGCAGTTTGTTCTGGTTCATTACTTAATATTTCTATTACATGATTTTTAAAAAGTTGGTTTATTCCTTTATCTGTTGAAAGACACTTGGTTTACAACTTTGAGTTTAAGGAACAAAGCTCCTGTAAGCTATACATCATGCACAAGTAAGTTTTTGTGTGAACAGGCATTTTCAATTTACTTGGATAAACACGAGTTACAGGAAATGTTACATTAAATAGGATGGATAGGTTCAAGTTTATAATAAATTTTTACAATGTCCCCAGAGAGATTATATTGTCATGCATTCCCACCAGAATGCAATGAAAGTTCCTCTTGCTTGCCAGCATCTGGGGTTATCAATGTTTTAGAGTTTAACTATTCTAATAGATGTACAATGGTATCCCATGTTGGTTTTAATTGCCATTTTCCTAATGACAAATGGTGGGAATTTGTAAATTCTTAAATCTATGTTTATTTGCCATCTACTTTTCCTCCTGAAATGCCTCATATATTTTATGTATCTTCAGTTATTTTCCTAGGTTTGAGTTTTACTCCATTTTACTTTTAACTATAATATTCCAAAGATTATGTTTTTTATATCAGAATAGATTGAAGATGATGCATTTATGGGAAAGTGCAATTTTTCTCCCTTATTTTTCAACTCAATAATCTTCACAAAAATATTTCTCTTACCCAACTGCTTTCTCCCATGTGTTGTCTTCTGCAAATCCTGATGATTAATTTTTGTTCTCCCTTGAAACTCCACTGAGAGTCTCTGTGAAACTCAGATCTGTCAGCTAACAAGTAAGGAAATTAAAGTAGATCATCTGTAAGATCTTTTCTAACTAGAATTTTATTATTTTGTGGCAATCTCCATAATTTTTTAATGTATTATGCAGATGCAGTCTACATCTTTCCAAATACCTTGTTAAAGGGAGAGGATGCCCCCTCACTGTATCTCACGTATAGGATGTATTTATCTCATGTATTGTGTGTATGTGTGTAGGTATACATATGTTTCTATGTAAAAAATGTTTAAATTATTGGAGAGTTTGGACTTTAAAATTTTAATTATACTTTATTACTTATAGATTGTTAAAGGAGAAGTTAGCTACTATGATATGACGGAGAATCAAGTCAAGATTGATAGGATTTGGGACAATTGGGTGGCGCAGCGGTTTGACGTCTACCTTTGGCCCAAGGCATGATCCTGGAGTCCGTGGATCAAGTCCCACATCAGGCTCCCTGCGTGGAGCCTGCTTCTCCCTCTGCCTGTGTCTCTGTCTGTCTCTCTGTGTCTCTCATGAATAAATAAATAAAATACTAAAAAAAAAGATTGATAGGATTTTAAGACTTCCTAGCACACAGTCATGTTTTAATAGAAATAATTTATTTCTCTTTGATTTGTCAGTTGAGTGAAAAGGAACAGTTGAATGCCCAAAGGAATGGACTTCTAATTCAGCAGGACAAATATCATCTAAATGGCATAAAGCTTGTACACTAAGAAACAGGTCCATGTTTATCGCAGGACTGTTTAAAATAGCCAAAATGTGGAAATAAGCTAAATATACCTCAGTAGATGAATAAAGAAAATGTGGTGTGTCTGTGTAATACTATTCAGCCTTAAAAAGGAAGGAGAAATCCTGCATTAATGTAATAAGGATGAAACTTGAGGACATTATACTAAATGAAATAAGCTGATCACAGAAAGGCAAATAAGGACTAATCCTGCTCATATGAGGTATCTAAAATAGTTAAATTTATAGAATCAAATGGTGGAATGATTGTTGCTGAAGGTTAGGAAGGGGGGAAATGGAAAGTTACTAATTAATGGCCTTCAGGTTTCAGGTAAGCAAAATGAATATGTTCTGAAGATCTGTTGTACAACATTGTACCTGTGGTGAATAATGTATTATACACTTAAAAATTGGTACAAAGATAGATCTAAAGGGCGCTTACAAAAAAAAAATAAAAAAGAAAAAGGAATACAGATCCTGGATACAGGAACAAAGGTCCCAAAGTAGATAGAATTGCTTATACTTTGTTTTGGCACCTTTTATTAGGAAATTATCATAGATACACTATTTAGGAATATACTTAATTTAGTTATTTCTAAATCCTTAAATACCAAAATTTTAATGAGTTTATCATTGTTTCCTCAAGAATCTTCATGCCTTCTATCATTCATTTTTTAAGGTGTGTATTAAAATAATAATCTATGCCTGTTGCTAAGTGTTTTATGGGTATATAGCAGAGAAGAAGTCTAATAGAATATATAACTGGAAACGAATAATATCTTTGTTGCCTAGTGAGGTGTGTATGTGTTAGATTACTTGATTGGTGGGTGGGTGGGTGGGTGGGTGGTCAGTTGGTGTGTAGAGGTGAATATGATTAGACAAAGGTAACCGATTCCTATGGTGTGTTGTCCAGATCACACTGATGTAAAGTCTCAGACCTAATTTTACCCTGCCCTCAGATATTTATTAAAATCCAGGCACAGGTTTAAAACCTGTTTTATAAATAAAACAGCCCTCTATCATGTTTTGTGTTTTAAGGATGCCTTTCCGGAAAGCGTGGTGAGAATTGCCAGTGGCCACAGGCAAATATCTATCAGAATGAGGTAAAAAAAAGAATCCTCCAGACCAGTGGTGTGACACACCCATTTGGGGATCAAAGGTAATGTGTGAAGACTCCTTTAGATTTTGATGACGTGTTCACACAAGGGTAGATATCCACTGTAACTATTTTAACCTACCTTTATTGCTGTAATACAATACATTTTTTAAAAAAAAACAGAACTCCTTTCTAATATTCACTACTCTAGCAAATATTATGGTGATAAAGTGAAATAGGAAAGCTGAATCTTTTTTGTAACATAAGAGTTTTAGAGTGTGACTAAATGCTAAGACATCACTCTTAAAGTAGGAATTTCCTTAAAAGGCCACGAAATATCTCTGGTCTTTGGGTTAAACTAATTGGAGACAACTACGATACTATCTGTATTGAAATATTCCAAATAGGGATCCCTGGGTGGCGCAGCGGTTTGGCGCCTGCCTTTGGCCCGGGGCACGATCCTGGAGACCCGGGATCGAATCCCACATCGGGCTCCCGGTGCATGGAGCCTGCTTCTCCCTCTGCCTGTGTCTCTGCCTCTCTCTCTCTCACTGTGTGCCCGTCATAAATAAAATTTAAAAAAAAAAAAAAAAAAAGACCTTGTCTTTAAAAAAAAAAAAAAAAAAAAAAAAAAGAAATATTCCAAATAATATGACATACATCATAATAAAAGGTGTCCATCATCTTGATTCTAACATGGAAGAATTGATACACAAATGTTTTATAAATAAAATATGACCATGTTTCACAACCTAAAAATAAAACATAACCATGTATCACAAGATTGCCTAACCTATATACAAAAATTTGCTTATTTTGGGGTGACTGGTTCTTCTTGAAGATCTCTAATATTGACTCTCTTTTTTTCCCTTGTACTCACAGATTTTTATTTAGCAATCTTAACTGATAAGTTTTATTGCTAATTGACATTTTTACCTATTGTCTTTTTTTCTCAGAATAACATGTAAAATTGTAAAACACAATAATCATGTCAGGTATATCATTTTATATTCACTGTCTTTAATAGTTTCTGGATTCTAATTGTCATTCAATAAGTATGCCATAGATCAGTGTTTTTCAGAATCCAATTTACTCTCTTTGCACATTGTCATCTGGCTCTTTTCCTGTTTTCTGTTACTAGGAATGTACAGTTGCTAAATATTTGCCTTTGAAATGTGCCCAACATCCCACAAGTAATTTGTCTGAACTTAGAAATGGGAAGTCGCTTAACATGGCCAACTGTTCTCTTAGTATCTCTTCACCTACAACTAATAAAATAATTGACCAATTGGAACAAAAGCTGAAATTTAACAATAGGTATGGACAAGTTGAGGATATACAAGTTGAACATCTGCCATGGTTTTATTTTTAATGATCAACAGCTATTTACATCTTCATTTTAATTGTACTTATCTATTGGAAAAAAGTAGAAATAATGAGTTAATTAGCTCTTTTTTATTTTCATGAAGTTAAAAAATAATCTTGTAGTCATTCGAATTTTCTACTAACATCAGTTCATTTTGCTGTTTGCTTTCCTAAGATTAATGTCCTGAATTTCTTTAAAATACTTATGTCTCCAGGAGTTCTCTGCATTGTTAGTATATATCAACTTTTCTTCACCATTATTGCACAAATTAAGTACTATTTAAATTCTAGTTTGCAGATGGGAAAACTGAGGCAGAGAGAATTTGGATAATTTTCCTAGGGTGACATAGAAAATAAAAGAACTAGGTTCACAGCTTAGTGACTGGCTCAAAATCTAGTGACTGTACCCTTCGCATTTCCATCCATACTTTGTAAATGCTTTTTCATGTTCATCAAAATATATTTATAAGGATATGCATAGCAGCTTTTTGGAAAAACAAAACTCAAAACACTTGAAATTGCCATCCAGCAATACAATGGATGAATAAGTTATGGCATACTAATAAAATGTTCATGCACATTGATTAAAAAAAAAGAATGAAATTAGTAATACCCTTAAATAAATATCGTTGATGTTGTGTGCAGAAGAATCTGGCATTAAGGTACATACTGTGTGCCTCTATTTATATGGCATTCAAAAACAGGCATCTTTGATGATGTTTAAAGTCATGCATTTTCCAATTTGGGAAAGAGGCCTGGACTTAAATGGATCACACATACGTGAACTGTGACATAATGGAAAGTTCTGTATCTTGCTGTAGGTGATAGGGAAACATCATCAAAGTGCACGCTTAAAATGTTTTACTTCATTTTCATGTCTTACTGTATTTACTGTAAAACTCTATTAAAGGATAATTAGCCATCTCTTCTAAGTTAAAAAAAAACTGCATAATTCTTCTTTCATCATCTTTACATTATGGAATTATTGGAATATCTCCTCTAGATTAAGACATATCTAAATATAGTAATGATCCCATTATAAAATTACAGGTGCATTAAAACTTTTCTGACACTTTCTCATTACCAACCTACCAATTCCTACCTGTGATAAGAGTACATTGTTCCTGTCTGTCTCCCCAGGCATCTAAAAGAGAAAATTGTCAACACTCAAATAAGGAATACGATCACGGTTCTCTTAGGACCAAATGTAAATTAGAATTCATCTGTATTGTTGCATTATTTTTTTTAACATACCTTGTTTCCTCCAAAGTCCTCAGACTTAGCACAGAAAAATGTCATCCTTTTACTAGAAATCATTGTTGAGAAAAAGTAATACTTATCATCCATATAGTCTTCTAATTACATTCACCGTAATTCTGTTTCTAATGCTATATTCTTCTGGTGATACAAGTATCGCAAACATGGGCTGTTCCAATACAACATTTCAGTTTCATATCGGAGATTTCTTTGGCCATGTCACTCTTTTATGACTTAATTAACAACAGTCAGTATGAGTGGTGAGATCTTCCCCAAATTTCTAACTAGGAGCATATTCAGGGAAATCAGTTCCATTGGCTCTACCTGAGATTACTTCCATAGTACCCTAAGCTTAAAATTACAACAGAAATTACCTATTTTTTTCTTTCTGTATTTTGTGACCTATTTTTTTCACCTTCTAGCATGAGTAAGCTATTTTTATTTGTCTATTGTAGAATGCCACTGCTTTAAGAGAGTCTAAATTTATCTTCTTACCTGTTGAATAATTAGTAATCTTGGATGAAATTTATATTTTTGTTTTTCACTATTTACCTCTTTGTAACTCTTTGATTTTTTTAATCTCAAAAATATCCCTTCCAGCTGAGTTATCCTTTTTAATTGTTTCTTCATCTCTAATAATTCAGAGATACAGCATCAATCCTGAGGTTCTTCCTCTTTAGGCATTGCTCTACAAAGGTTGTATCATTGAGAAAATATCTTGATAACACAAACATAAATGCCTCCTGGCACTCACTAGAAAGTCATCCTTACTGAGTGTCTTTTGTGGATCTCATATTAACCAGAATCTTTTGGAGCAATTCATCAGTCCATCTTTGCCATACCTGCTCAGTGTTGAGTTCCTTGTCTTCAATAAAATAATTTTCCCCCAATTTATTAAAAAAAAATCACACAAATAGGCAATTCTCTGTAAAATCCCACTTTAAATGTTCTTGATCCTATTTAAGTTTGCTGATAGATCGCTTCCCTATGAGAAAATAAGTAATAGAGGTTTACATACACACAAAAATGTTTGTATGTAGTCTATCTGCATCGCACAATTGTGAAATGATGGGTCAAGTCTTTTTCAGGGTGGATACTGTGCCTATTTAGAAGAATTACTTGTTTATTACTTAAAGTAGAAAATGAAACCCAACAGTACTAGCGAGAAGCTCATCTTCATTATAGCAATAAAAGAAATTGAAGCTCCAGAGAGTAAACCAGGAAGTTGAAGGGAGGAGTCTATATTAAAGAGATGTGGAATAAGAGAGCAAATTCTTGGATGTCACAAATATTTGTTAAGAACCTGCTTTGTTTTTGGCATTATTCTAGTTACTGCAGACATAAGAGTGACATTTTGAATTCTCAGTGGCCTGACATTCTAGTAGGCAATAAAAGACAACAAACATTAAAATGAACAGAAACATTTCAGAAGGTAGCAGTTTCAATAAATAAAATAGGGCAATGCAGTAGAGAAAGAGAGTAGGAATCTCTTTAGAACAGGTGGTCTGAGGGGCACCTGGGTGGCTCAATTTGTTTAGTATCTGTCTTGATTTTGGCTCAGGTCATGATCTGAGGGCCTTGTGATCTAGCCCTGCTGAGCAGGGAGTCTGCTTGAGAAGCTCTCCCTCTGTCCCTCCTCCCACTCACTCTCCTCTCTCTCTCTTTCTCTATCAAATAAGTAAATCTTATTTATCAAATAAATAAATCTTAAAAAGAGAGAGAGGGAATAAGTGAGCTCAGATGTATCTCTATGGAAGCATCCTGGGAAGAGTGCCAGAGGTGGAATAGCTCTGTGCTTTGAACATAGAAAGGTCCAGGCTGAGATGGGCTAGCCTGAGAACCCAGTGACTCGGCTAAATTCATCAATGTTTAGCATATGTAACTATTTTTAATACAGAGATGAAAACGTGTATCTGGAGTTCATGGTGAGATCAAGGTAGAGGGGGAACACAAATGATGATGCAGTTCCATCTTGGGAGGCAGAAACAGCCAGCTACAACATGTTCTGGGGGAAAGTGCCTTACAGGGAATTTGACTCCAGAGTCACACTATTCATCTGTAGTTCTTGTCTGTCATTTATTTGTAAGAATATTGACATGTTTATAATGGTATCTAAATAATTAAGGAGAAAGTCCAATAAATGTGTGTGTATAAGCAACTGTATTTTAATCTAGCCACATGAACCATTAAATATTCTTAAAAGCCCCAAAACCTCATTATACTAATTACAATATATAAAATAGGCCAAGCAGTGATGTTTGGTGTGCTATAGTGTGTGTATGTTTGCCTCAGATTTTTATCTTTAGCTAAGGAAAAGACAATTGAATAAGTGATGGAAAAACTAATGGAGTAAAGGAAGGATACTGGCCTTGCTCTCTCAATTGCTCCTCTACTTGGTAGCTCTGTAACAGCTGTCGAAAGAATATGATAGTTTCATCATATCTAAAATGGATCTAAGTAAGTTCCATAGGGTTTAGTAAAGAATATATGAAATTGCATAGTAACAGTTGTAACAATAATAAAGAGAACCACTAAAATGATGTGTTACTTAGAACACATAGTTTAGGTCCAGATTTCAGCTTTTGTGCTTAGTAGTTTTACTGCTTGTTAACCTTGAGGAAGCCACAGACCTTCTCCAAAATTCAGGGTTTCAGTCTTAAAAAGGAGTGATGTTAATGGCTCCTGTACTTATATATGGAGCATGTACTCATTTTTTCTATCAAAGCATGAATCCGAGCCAGTCTAGTATTATCCAGGTGATGCTAGTTTATTGGTTACCTTTTCCCTTTGTGCTACTTCTTTTTTGAACGTTTGATTTTAAAACATCCTTGAGAGAGTAAGGAGTTTAAATTCATTCACTTTCTCTTTCTTGATAGCTTTTACAAGGTTGTTATCAAAGTTTGTTACCTAGGGACAAAATGAATTTCAAGGATTTTCTGAAATTTTTAGCCTTTGTAAAAAAAATTGGTTCCTTGATGCCAAGTAAGCCAGCTCTATTCTTTTCCTCTAGTCTCACAACCTTAGAAAATGAATAAAAAGGTCACAGAAGTAGCTGTACAGAAAAATACTCCTGCAGTTCAAATGTAGACATTCTCTGCCTGTCTGAATCTTTCAGCTGTTGAAAATGGGGAGGTTAAAAAAATAATAAAATTAAATAGAATAAAATAAATAAAATAAAATAGGTTAAATGTCTGGTTTATTTTACCAGCTGTAGCTGGAGTAGCCAGGAACAGAGCTATGTAGGCTTGCCACCTCTTTTTAGAAAAGCCACTCATCTCCATTAAATGCGTCTCTCCTGTTGGATCCTATCAGGGCCTGTTATTCTCATTCTGTTCCGATGGGCTCCACCCTCTGACGTAGATGCAAAGCATCCTTCACTGATGCTTATTCATCTTATTCTCTTAAGAAGTCACCCTGTAGAAAACCTTGCACTTTTGGGTTTGCATAGAGAACATAAGGTACATCTGGAAGCCCTCTTTTTTTTTATATATTTATTTTTATTTATCTATGATAAGTCACAGAGAGAGAGAGAGGCAGAGACACAGGCAGAGGGAGAAGCAGGCTCCATGCACCGGGAGCCCGATGTGGGATTCGATCCCGGGTCTCCAGGATCGCGCCCTGGGTCAAAGGCAGGCGCTAAACTGCTGCGCCACCCAGGGATCCCCTGGAAGCCCTCTTATCATGAAACATTTGGTTCTTACGACTCTAACATCAGCCCTAGAACTAATCCAGAAGATGCTGAAGGACATTTTAACGCCAACTTCTATACGCTATCCAATTCAGTAGTCTGTTCATATTTCCTTACAATATCAAGAGCACTCAGGCTCCAACATATATTCCAGCTAACAGGTTACAGGATGGCTCTTGTTCACCAATAACTGCTACGTCTCCCACCATGTAACTACTGGTATCAAAACAAGCAGGTAATAGTTTCCTCCTTGTCTAATGCTCTTTCTGAGCCTGTGGTAGCAGGATATAGCTGAATCCATAGCTCAAGACATCAGTGAAATCTCTGTTACGCAAATACTAAATTTCATACACAGTCATTTGTACAGAATTCTGATACATATTCTTCATAGAGACATTCCCACCTTAGTCATCGTAATACAAGTAAACTGGCAAGATGGTCCAAATCCATGAGATCACCTGAGAAAGTTTAAAACTCAAAGTACAATCAAACTGTAGCTCTCAATATAAACATGGAAGACACCGGCATTGTTTGCTCCCTCCAAGAAAAGACTGCGTAAGAAGCAGTGTCAGTAGCTATGTGTTATATAAAAGGTTAGAAGATACTGCTCTCTGGCATAGACCGGCTTGTTGCTATCCCAAGTGAAGACAGGGTGGATTAAAATACACATTTTGAATTTCAATTATGATATACCCTTGTAGCCTATGTGATTTAGGGCAGAAAATAACTATAAGATCCCATTTTGTTGTATTAAGAAAACCCCCTTAAGGAATGTACATGGAAAATACAGGATCTGTGTTGGAGGAAAAACTTTTGAGGTGACAATGATTCTTGAAAAAAAGGAGCCCAGCAAGTTCATAATATCACTGTGCTCGTAATAGAGAGTGGACCATGAATGAGACCAGAGGATCTAGAACTATACAGACTTGGAAAATGACAGTTGTCATTTAATTTAGAACATACCTGTAAATTCAGACTTAGGAATTGTCATTTTCAGAGGGCAGGTGATATGATGAGCGCTGGGTGTATATGCAGCTGATAAGTCATTGCACACTACATCTGAAACTATGTACTTTATGTGGGCTAATTGAATTTAAAGTTTAAAAAATTAATTTAAAAATTGTTTTTAAAAATTAAATGACAATTCAACTTAAATGGCAAGGATTCTGTTATTTAATATCACACTTTGAAAAATCTAGGCAGGGAAGCAAAGTGGTTCAGTTTTTAATAAATTGCTCAAATACACTCAAATGGCCATATTATTATACATTGGTGTAGTGTACCAGAAAAAGATTAGTAGAGTCTCATGATCGAAGTCCAGAAATCAGTAAAAAAAATATGTAGTGCTATCAAGTAAAATGGCCATCGTCTTAAAGACCTCAGTAATTCTAATAGAAGAGTAAGTAGGTAGAAATACCTTTGGTATTTATAGATTATACGTATGGTTGATATTCTGAAAACCTTAAAGTGTGGAAATTCTAAATTATTTTGTTGTATATAGAATTTCAAGTTACATCACCTCTCAAATATTGTAACACTGGTATTAAAATAGGAGAGTTCTTATTTCAGACTAAGTAGCCAAGGAAAGCACCTTCCAGAGACGAAGAGATTGTTAAAAACCTATTTCAACCTATTTATTTTTTATTCTAACATTGTGATGTTTGCAGCTTATAATGTACTTGTGTTCAAAGCGGGCAAATGTGTTCTCTCTTAAACAAATAGCACAGATTGAAAACATTATTTGACTGTCTTTGAAAACATTATTTGATCCATGTATTTAAGAAGTAAATTTTATGATTGCATTTTTATAGCAGCTGAAGTAAAGTCTTATTTATCGTATCTTAATATTTATTTTTATAAAACAATGAACTAATAACTGTGCTCTGATTATTTTTAGAAAACATAATTGGCCAAATTTGTACAAAATGAAACACTGCAGCTGTGTGCTTACAAAACTATGTTCCTAGGGAAGAAGGGTCTTATTATTGGCATGCCAGCATAAAAATTAAATGAACAGGAAATTTTGATACAAAGGTTAATTTTCAGCAGTGCATTTTATATATTTATAGTAGAACAGAGAGTTGCTTTAAATATATTCTGTTCAACTTGTTTTCAGTCTCAGTGGGTAGTAAAACAAAATAGTAATTTTGCTGAAAGAAAATAGAAATCAATTGGATGCATTAACTATCCTGTATGCTGTGAATTGAAAGGCTTGCTTGCAGGAATGTGCTTTTCACACTGCTATCTGATTTTGAGGTTCACTCTTCTTCCTGGTCATTTAAAAGAAAACTTCAGTTACATACCTATATTGAAAGGGTAAATGCTATTTATTTAGGTGCAGTATATAATCTCAAGATAAATCTAAATCCAATTTAAAGATGATTTGATTCTTATGGACACCTAGGTAAGAGAAGTGGATAAATTATTATGTATACCACTTCAGTTGTCATGGAAATCAGTGGATGAAAACAAAGCATTTTGGCCATGAACTGATTTTCAGTCCACTTATCAGTTCTGATGATCCTTTCTTGGTGTTTATAGGAAATGGGCTTTATGTCGCACTTTTGTACATTTTTATGGTTTAAAGTGGTCATGCCAACAAGTGTAATCACCATTCTTACATGCAATCAAAAGCTGTCTTATATGGCTATCTTATGTGTTAAGATGCCATTATATGCTTTAAATCGGAGAAAAATAGTCTATTCTAGAGAAGCACAGGAAGGCAGACAAAATCGTCTTGGGTCCTTTCACATGACACTTTAGATAGAGTTTTCTATATACACTGAACAAGCTATTTAGGCTCAGAAGGAAAAAAAATGGCAAGGCATAGTCAGTCTTTTACTTAAAGCACTTTTTTTTTTCTTTTTTGGTATATTTAGGAATAGTAAATATTCCCATTTACCTAGAGCTGATTGCTTCCTTTGGTATTCCATTCAGAATTTGGGTCTGTACATAGAATATACAGGATTCTAAGCGATGAATTTATTTAGCATTTCCCATAACCATCAACAGAAAAGTTATACCATACAAGTATCCAGAATATTCTTTCAACATGGTTGGTCTACGATACGTAATACGAAGGAGAGTCTAGTTAAGCCACAAAATCCACATTTGTCTAAAGACAAAAAAAAAGAGTTTACATAGTTAATAAAGCAATTTTAAATACACCAAGATGCTATTTAAATAAGACCATATTGCAGGGACCCAAGTGAGTACCCAGTCCCAAACGCAGAGATTTGAATTGGAGAGAATAACTATGGGCCATGAAGAAACCTTGTCAGGTACATTTCAGAAATAAATGAAATTATTTAGGAATAGTGGTTTCAAATGAAATGATAAGCAGTAATTATATGACAAGAATAATCTGTCGGGTGTTATAAATTGAGAGCTGGCAACTACTGAATCCTGCCTGGAACCTTACAGCATTTGTCTCAATCCTCACAGCCTCTTGTTAGGAGGCATTCATCCCCATTTGGTGGATAAGGACACAGTAGCCCTCCTTACCACACTGTCGTTGTGTCATGAATCATATTGTGTGTCTACGTGTTTCCATTACTGGGCTTTTTATGATTTCCCATTCATCAATCTGTCTACCTTTATGCCAGTGTTACATACACTGTCTCCACTCTTCTGGCTTCATAGTAAGTATGACCCTGAATAATGTAAATTGTACAAAGCTGCTTCCTCTTCCTTCTCCTTCTCAAAGAATTTTATTCTTCTCAGTCTTTTAGACTTAACATATTCCCTATAAATTTAGATTGAGTTTGTCAAGTTGAGCTACAAATCTTGATAGCACATTCATTTATTTTTCCAAAAATTTAAAAATTATCTTAGAGAAAGTTGGTATCTTTAAATATTTTCATTCTACCTGTAAATGTAATAGATTTCTCCATTTATTGAGGTGCTCACTATTTTCTCTCTCTCTCTCTCTCTTTTGTTTTACTATGGCTAGCTTTCCATTACTTTGTTAGATTTATTGTTATATATTTAAAATTGATGGGATTGGGGCTCCTGGTTAGCTTAGTGGTTGAGAATCTGCCTTTGGCTCAGGTCAGGGTCCCAGGGTCCTGGAATCAGGTCCCATATTAGACTCCCCGCAAGGAGCTTCTCTTTCTGCCTTTGTCTC
Organism: Nyctereutes procyonoides; assembly: GCF_905146905.1. Taxonomy (NCBI): domain Eukaryota; kingdom Metazoa; phylum Chordata; class Mammalia; order Carnivora; family Canidae; genus Nyctereutes; species Nyctereutes procyonoides. Next base: position 10,663,091 of record NW_026575148.1, on the reverse strand, counting down.
TGTCTCTCTCTCTGTGTTTCTCTTGAATAAATGATTAAAATCTTAAAATAATTAATTAGATGGTATTGTACATATTTCAAATTTTATTTCCCATTTATGTTGTTGATATATTCAAATTCAATAGATATCTTACTAATGTTCCCCTTATACACAACTACTTTGCCAAATTTGTCTACTAAATTTAATAACTACGTATTATTTTGGATTTTCATGGTACATATGGTTTTAATGGCAAATAATAACAGTGTTGATTGCTCCCAAGCATTAGGCTTTTTTTCTCTCTGACTGCATAGACCAAAACTTACAATGTGTTATGGAAAAGTATTCTTTCTAGATCTCAGGGTTCAATATTTTAAGATTTCATCATATTGTATAACATTTATTATAGGATATTAGACATATTCTTTATCAGACTGAGGAAATTTCCATTATTATTAGATGGGAAAGGTCAGGAAAAATGTTTCTGTGGTCCACTCCAACTTGGAATTATGCAGGGAAGTAAATCCTGGAAAACCACCTAGTCCAGCTGGACTAAATTAATATAATGCATACCTAGCACAATATCTGTCTCTTCTATTAAATCATGAGTTTTATGAGGTAGAAATCTTATTTTCTATCCATTGTTTAATCCTCAGAGCTTATTTTAGGTCTTGCAATAATGCATTAATAAATGAATATTGAAGGACTTCCTAGTAGTAAAAATCATGTGCAGAGATATAAAACACATTAAAAACAATAAGTCTTGACATAATTTGTTATAATTTACTACTTTGTAAAGACTACACACGTGGACAAGGTACATACAAATTACTAATACAACTATCTGTGTGATGTTTGTGGGTGTGTTTTACTTTACTTGGTGTATATAGTGTAAGTTTTCTTCTGCAAAGAAACAAAGGTTATGATTAAAAAATTGCACAGACACCCCCTACCACTTAATATTTTCCAAAGTTCACCAGAGTCTCAACTTTCATTAGGTAATGTTGTGAATCTTTCAATTTGAAAATAGCTTTTTATTACCATCATCTTATTGTTCATCATGAACTTCTATTCTACCTTGAGTCTTACCTTTGCTTCCCAACTGCTGTTTCTGTTCCTCATAACTTCTTTGAAATTGAGTTCATAGTATCTCAGAAGTTATCTTTGAAATCATCATACATACTAGAGTATGTGTGTTTTTCAGTGTGTGTTAAGGATCATGGATGATGATGGGGAGTGTGAGGAAAAATGGAAGAGAGGGAGCGTTAGTCCATCAGGTAAAGTTTATACACGTCTGTGAGTACAGTGACAGAGATGTACAGATGGCTCCTGCCAGTTTGCTTTAATACAACCTTGTTAGGGACAATTGCAAGATTTCTCTCAGGATGCTTTATGGGAATGACACTGATGGGTACTTTTTCCAAATAAAGTAACTCTTGTACTCTGGTGGCAGTCATCATTAATACTTTTATCCCTCTGGGTCCAGGTAAAAAATAGGGAAGACGAACAACACTTATTTTAATGACCAAAATTCAATACAAAGAATGGTAAAGAATGGGAATTGGGGAACCAAATAGGTAAAAGGATGAAACAGGTAACAGTGATAATGATGCGTGAAGAAGCAACCAACTCCATGAGGAGGGGAAACAACAGAAGAGATTGTAGTTCTTAGAACCCAGCAGCTTAGGAGATCCTCAAGGAGTAGGTGTCTGGATTTCTGAGGAAGGGATGCCAGCCAGCTGTCACTGAGGGTAACAAGAGGAGGACAGCTCTGTGACTGTTGGAAAACACTGGAAACTGGCACCAATGAGAAATGTATTTTTCAGCAGATTATGGAGTGTGGGTTTGGAGCTGAGATTCATTAGCTTCATAATCAGTACAGTTCTCAACTTTTCAGAAAACCATAAACAAAACAAAAATAGCATTCATTGAAATTCCACCAAAGAAAATGATTGCTAATATTTTGGGAAATATTTCAAATATTAAGCTAAATACATATAGCTTTGCAAATGTAGCATAAACTTTTAATTTAACAAAGTATTACAGTAAGGAACCCTGCTTTGTTTTGTTTTTTCAATTAACAAAATGTAATGTATTCCTTTCCATGTGAGTAATTTAAGTTTACATTGTCATTGTAATGGCTGGCTAAGATTCTATTATATAAGCATACTCGAATTTATTACTCTGCTACCCTAATTCTGGTTTTTAGGCAAATTTCTTTTTTTCACCATTATCTATATAAATGATAATAGATATCCATGGGGAGAAAAACTAGTGGACATAAACGATTATCTCTCTAGTATATATCTCTTCCTTTATTAAAATTATTTTGAGTTTTAGAGCTGACACACAAGGTACATTATTTTCAGGTGCACAACATAGTAATTCAGCTTCTCTATATGTTATGCTATGCTCACTACAGGCATAGCACCATCTGTCACCATACAACACTATTAGAATATCATTGATTATACTGCACCTTTTATTCTATTGATCAGTTCGCTCTATAACTGGAAGCCTGTCTCTCCCATTCCCTTTCACCCATTTTGCTCATCACACTGTCCTTTCACTGAAGTATGAATTTCTATTTGAATCATAGCTTGGAGACACCTGGGTGACCCAGTGGTTGAGCGTCAGCCTTCAGCTCAGGGCATGATCGTGGGATCTGGGATCGAGTCCCGCATCCGGCTCCTTGCATGGAGCCTGCTTCTTCCTCTGCCTGTGTCTCTGCCTCTCTCTCTGTATCTCTCATGAATAAATAAATAAAATCTAAAAAAAAAAAAAAGAAACATGGACAAATGATACCCAAGTTTTATATGACACGCAATGTTAAATTGCCCTTTCGAAATTTTGGAACAATTTACTTTTACAAATTTTTGAGCTTCAAAACATGTATTTTTCCAACTTAGCAGACTTGGGTTTATCAATGTTAGTAATTTTTAAAAATGCAATAATTCAAAAGGTCATATTTTTATATAGAGATTTACTAGTGAAGCTAAACATATTACACATTTTTGTCTTTTTTCACATTTTTATTTTTAGTATGAGATTTGTCTTTTCATCAACTTTGCCATGTTCCTAATGAAGGGCTAGGTTTACACATGAACTTGTAGAAAGTTTTAGGGGATTAGCTATATATATTGCTGCATTTTTTTTGCCCAGTTTATCATTTGTCTTCAGAATTTGTTTATATTTTGTTAATAGTTCATCTTTAGAATTTCTTTGCCATGATGATTTTTTTTATAAGATCACACCTGTCAGTTATTTTCTTTATTATTTATTTATTTGACTTGGTTTTTTTTCTTGGCTATATTTACACATTTACACAGTTCTACTCCAAGACAAATATGATTACAATAAATAAATAAATATATTATTGTTTCAACAGATTTAATTTTTTAAAATTTTTATTTATTTATGATAGTCACACACACACAGAGAGAGAGAGAGGCAGAAACACAGGCAGAGGGAGAAGCAGGCTCCGTGCACCGGGAGCCCGACGTGGGATTCGATCCCGGGTCTTCAGGATCGCGCCCTGGGCCAAAGGCAGGCGCCAAACTGCTGCGCCACCCAGGGATCCCTAGATTTAATTTTTTAAATCACCTTTCTCTGCTTATATTATTTAATAAAATATTACAAATTGTTATCAAATAAGAATTTAACTCATTTGAAAAAAACTGTTATTTTAATAATTACATACTTGAGCTTAAAGACAAAACAGTCTATCCAAGGAAGATTCAATGAAGTGGTTGTAGGAAGAAATGTTTAAATGGTTTAATGGTAAAGGGTAAATTCCTAAAAAACTTAAGATTATTAAATGCCAGTTTTAAATGTGATTGATTCGTATCCTAGACCGAGGGAATAAAACAATATTTTATAAAAACAAATTATATAATGTGCTTAATATCATATTATTTAATTTCAAATAGGATATTAGAAAAAATTCAAATCAATAAAATCCATATACATAAAGGGTAAGTCTTAAAAGATATGATACAAATATATTATCATACATTACCTCTGTGCATTTATTGACGAACAATTTGTTTTACCAATGAATGTAAGAAGCAGTTGAAGAACTCAAATTGGAGCAATCAAGTGGACTTGTTTCACTTCTTCAGAAAAAAATTATTTAAAATAAATATAAAGCATATATATTATATATAAATTAAGGGAAAACCTCATAGTTTAAACTGAATATAGTCATTAATAGCATAACATATATGGGTCTCATAGTTACAACATAGAATAACAAAAATTCTATGGTCAAATTATGCATTAAAAATAATGTAATATTTGAATTATTTATGGTCCACATACATAAACTTTCTGGTCAAAAAACGATCAAATATAAATGAAAAGGAAATAGTACATTTACATTGTGTTTGAAGATACCTGTGTATCAATGTTTCCGAATCAGAAAAGTCAGACTTGGAGACTCAGAGAATTAAAGTTTCCTTCCTGTACTCTAGGCAAGTGCTGGAAATGAAATGACTTACAAGTAAGCATATTACAACTTCTGGATTTATAATAATGGGTTCTAGAGAAAGTAAAACATTAGCGTTAGGGGAGAAATCAGCTGTTACAAGAAAAACTTTAATTCTCTGGCTTGCTTTATTTTAGCTTTTTTGCCTTTGTCTTTGGTGTCAAACTCTAAAACTCATTGCCAAGATAAGGCCAAAGAGCTTACCAACTGTAAGCTGGTAGAAATTATAGTTTTAAGTCCTAAGTTCAAGTGTTTAGTCCATTTTGAGTTAGTTTTTGTGTATGGTGTTAGATAGTAGTCCGGTTTCATTAATTTTTTATTTTATTTTTTATATTTTTTTTCGGTTTCATTTTTTTAACATGTGGCTGTCCAGTTTTCCCAGTGCCATTTATGAAGACACTGTCCTTTCCCCACTGCATCTTCTTGGCTCCTTTGTCATAAATTAATTGACCATGTATGTATGTATGTATGTATGGTTTTATTTCTGGGCCCACTGTTCTGTTCCATTAATCTATGTATCCTTTTTTATTACATTACCATACTGTTCTGATTACTACAGCTCTGTAATATAGTTTGATATCGGGAAGCATGATGCCTCCAGCTTCCTTCTTAGGACTGCTTTTTGTAACCTCCCATAAGTTTTGGTATGTTGTATTCCCATTCTCATTTGTCTGAAGGAATTTTTAAAAATTTCTCTTTTGCATTTTCCATTCTGTTCCATTGACTTATGTGTTTATGTTGGTGGAACAGAATAGAAAACCCAGAAATGGGCCTATAGCCAGATGGTCAACTAATAATCTTCCATAAAGCAGGAAAGAATATCCAATGGGAAAAAGACAGTCTCTTCAACCAATGATGTTGGGAAAACTGAACAGTTACATGTAAAAGAATGAAACACAATGCCCTAATAAATTAAAAATAGGTGAAAAACCTAAATTTGAGACTGGAACCCATCAAAATCCTGGAGGACAACACAGGCAGTAACTAATGTCTTTGACATCAACTGTAGCAACTTCTTAATAGATATGTCTCTGAGGCAAGGGAAATAAAAGCAAAAATAAACTATTGGGACTACATCAAAGTAGAAAGCTTCTGTAGAGCAAAGGAAACAATCAAAACTAAAAGACAACCTACAGAGTGGGAGAATATATTTGCAAATGGCATATCTGATAAAGGGATAGTGTCCAAAATTTATCAAGAGCTTAACAAATTCAACACCTAAAATACGAATAATCCAGTTAAAAAATGGACAGAAGACATGAGTCAACATTTTTCCAAAGAAGACATACAGATGGCCAACAGACACATGAAAAGAAGCTAAACATCACTTATCAGAGAAATGCAAATCAAAACCACAATAAGCTATCACTTCATACCTGTCAACATGGCTAATATCAATAACACAAAAAACAATAGGTGTTGACAATGATATGGAAAAAGGGGAACACACTTACACTGTTGGTGGGAATGCAAACTGGTACACTCAGGAAAACAGTATAGAGGTTCCTCAAAAAGTTATAAAGGGAAATACTTTATGACCCAGCAATTGTATACTAGGTATTTACCCAAAGAATATAAATATATTAATTCAAAAGGAGATACATGCACCCTCATGTTTATAACAGCATTATCTACAATAGCCAAATTGTGGAATCAGCCCATGTCCATCTACTGATAAATGGATAAAGTAGTAAAAATGTATAAATAAGCCCTGGAATATTCCTCAGCCATAAAAAAGAATGAAATCTTACCATTTATAATGACTATGAAGCTAAAGAGTATTATGCTAAAAATAAGTCAAAGGCAAATACCATTTGATTTCACTCATGTGGAAATTAAGAAACAAAGCAAATGAGCAAAGGGGATAAAAAAAAAATAGAAGCAAACCAAGAAACAGATTCTTAACTATTAGGGAACTAATGGTTACTGGGTTGAGGTGGGGTGTGTGCGTATGCGATGGGTTAAACAGGTGATAGGGATTAAGGAGTATGCTTGTGATGTGCACTTGTGATACTGTACACCTGAACCTAATATAACAATATAGTAACTGAAATTTAAATGAAAACTAAAAAAAAAAAAAAAAGAAAAGAAAAGAAAAGAAAAAAATAAGAAAGTTGCTCTTCTGATTTCTCCTTTGACCCATTGGTTTTTCAGTAAGACATTGTTTATTCTCCACATAGTTGTGAATTTCCCAGTTTTCTTCTTATAATTCATTTCCAGTTTTCATACCATTGTGGTTAGAAAAGATGCTTGGTAGGATTTCTATATTACTAAATTTATTAAGACTTGTTTTGTGATCTAACACGTGACCTATCCTGGAGAGTCCATGGGCCCTTGAGATGAATGTATATTCTGTTAATTTTTGGATGGAGTATTATATATTAATCTAAGTCTATCCAATCTCCTATGATTTCTTTTCCTTTTCATGGGTTTTGCCACTGATCAGTTTCATGCATCTTTTTTCTTTTGGTATTGTTAAAAGTAAGGAAGGAAACAATAAATTATTTGGCAGAGGAAAGCATCTCAAAAATCTGTAATTGTCTCATATAATCTGAACTGTACCTTCTAATATATTGCTTTGAAAATGTATATTTCTTTTAGACAATGTTGTAAGATCCTAAATTAATATCTGGAGTTCCTAATATTTCTTTAATTTGTGACTAATTTTCCTTCTGAGATAGTGCCATTAGGTCAGTAGTAGCCTAAAACCACATCATAGTTAGTGCCTATGTCATGCACCTCTCTTTATATCATCTCATAGGCACCTCTCATCTAAAATCTTCATCAGAAGAAGGGTGAGTACACTACAATAAGATACTTGGAGAGAAAGAAAGATCACATTCACATAGTTTTTATTGTAGAATAGAGTTCTATTTTATTAGTTATTGGTGTTAAACTCTATAATAGGTATGTATGTATAAGACAAAAAACATATGTAGGGTTGGTGCTATCCATGATTTCAGATTCACTGGGGACTTTGAAATATGTCTTCCACAGATAAGAGGGGACTACTGTACTCATGAAGTCAGATGTCTTCTCATTTCAAGATATAGACACACAGCAGAACATGTGACTTGGTTTATAAAATCAGATAAGTGAAAAATGTGGTCCCGTGGACAAGCAGGTTTCTTTTAAAAGCATTTAAAGTATTTAAATTTCGTCATCGGTGAACAACAGTGCCAATCACAGAAATCTGTAAAAGATGTTCGACTTTGATTTATACCAAATTAGATACTAATATACCTGGATTCTTGCCTATTGTTTGGTAATTTTCTGCAAGTTGTATACGGCTTTGTAGAGGATTCCACACACTTTGTTGAGTATCAGTTAATTGTAATTTAGAATATGTTCTCGAATCTTTTTGAATCTATATTCTTCTATGTCTGTTATTTCTAAAAATATATATAAACTTAGCTTACTTACAAATTTTTATACATAATATATATTTTATTTTTTAAATGTTACTAAATCAAATTCACATTGGTTATTAAAGTAGTAAGCCATCAATTTTGTAATTTTAGTATTCCCCCTCTTTATCCTGAAAAATGAAAGCATTTTTTAAATTTGAACATATAAAATATATTTTCAGAGTTTAATGACTGATCAAGTGGATGAAAGTATACTTATTAGTTCTTGTAATATATTAGACAACATACAATTCTGTGATAAGAATGCTTCTATGGAAAAACACATGACCTCTGTCTTTATTATTAGTAAGGGAGAGAAAGAAAAAAAATAATACAGAAAGAAATAGAGATTATGTAGAAGAGACTAAATATCTTATGCTGATCCAGAGGATCAAAAAAAATATTAGAAAAATAAGGATATGATACACTTCACAGAGTGAAAAATTTTCACTTCACAATGTGAGAAATTTTTAAAATGAATAGAAGTAGAAGTTCTAGTTGACAATGATAGGTTATCCCTATTATGGAAAAGAAGAAAGACAGGGATATTTTTAAAAACTCCATTTTCCTAGTCAATGAGGAAACCATACCTGTGGAACATGTATGTCACAAAATAATGATGACACCCATTCAATGTCAAAGAAATAATTTATATGTACCATTAATTATAATTACTACATAATAAGCCCACTCAGTGTATGTTAAAAGATTACAGGCAGCATTAACATCTCATTATTTTTTTTTATTTGAGTATATTTGAGACAGAATGTTACATTAGCTTTAGGCATGTAACTTAGTGATTCAACTTCTCTTTATCTTATGCTAATTATATGTAGCATCTCTTTTAATCTAAACAAATATCTTTTAAAATACCTACTATTCGTCTCAGTTTTACAAATAAAAGAGTTCAGACACTCAGATGCAGGCTAACTTCAGAGATATTATGGTTCAGTTGTAGATAAATGCATTAAAGTGACTATCACAATAAAGCAAGTCAAATAATTTTTTTTATTTACCAGGGCATATACAAGTCATATTTACCTATGTTATAGTCTATTGAGTGTGCAAATATTATGTCTAAAAAAACAGTGTCCACACTTTAAGGAAATACTTTATTGCCTATGTTATACATCGGAAATTAATATAACACTCTGTATATTAAGTACACTGGAATTAAAAAAAAACTAAAATATGTTTACTAACAGAATACTTTATTGCTAAAAATATGCAATCATCTGAGCTTTCAGCAAGTTGAAATCATGAACACAGATCCCTATAACAGATATGATAGTAATATTGAAAAAGGTGAAATATTGTGAGAATTACCAAGTTGTAACACAGAGGTGAACATGAAGTGGACAAATGCTGTTGGAAAAATGGTGATGATAAACCTGCTAAATATGGATTGCTACAAACCTTTCATTTGTAAAAAACATAGGATCTGCAAAGTGTAACAAAGTGAAGTGCAATGAAACAAAGTATGCCTGTATTTAAGGGGCAGTGCTGAAGTGGAACAGCTAGACACAGAAGTTGGGATTTGAACCAAGTTGAATATGATTCCAAAAATTATCCTTGTAGCTATTGTGTAAACAGAAACAACATTCTAAACTGCCTTCTTTACCCTCAGATAATGCTATGATATAGCAGGGGGTTACCTTGGAGAGCTATCAGAGAAAATGGCCAAGCTTATTTATTTTTAGTTAAATAAAAATTTCTACTACATTCTGTTATTTACCACTTATTTTTGTTGATTTGCTGATTGTGCCTAATTGTTATCAGTGCCAGTTTTGCAAAACAAATGGTAGGAGCACATGGACATTTTTAATGACCCTTTCAAAAAGCTCAAATCAGCATAGAGTGAAAATCACATATTAGTGCCTACATTCCTATTTAGTTACACCTGCTTCCTCTAGCTATTTCAGCATCATAAAATTAGATAAATGACAGTATGAGGAAAAAAAAGATAAGTGTTATATATTTATTTTCATCGTTATCATGTAGATTAAAATGTTTTTATTGTAGCAAATAAATGAAACAATTACCCATAGAAATGCTCCTGACCAGAATTATGCAAAAAAGTAGATTATGCATTTATCATATTGATAGTAAAAGCTTAATAAATTCATCTTTGTGCTGTTATACAGCTGTCCAGAAAGTGCTGTTGTTTTGTTTACCAATTTACTGCCTGTTGGAGAAACAGCTGTCTAAACCCATAGGCAGGACAAGAGAAAACAGTAGCATCTTTCAATTACGCAAAGTGCAGGTGAACAATTCCACAGAACAACCTTGACCAGCCTCAGAACCTGGCAGAAAAAGCTGTTAAAGGCAAAAGCATAAGTCAGGCATATTTTTTTAACTTAGTCCTAAAAAGGGGCTTTATGTTGCTAAACTCTTTGGAATATAAATATATAATTTAGGAATGTACACTATATATGGGATCCCTGGGTGGCGCAGCGGTTTGGCGCCTGCCTTTGGCCCAGGGCGTGATCCTGGAGACCCGGGATCGAATCCCACGTCGGGCTCCCGGTGCATGGAGCCTGCTTCTCCCTCTGCCTGTGTCTCTGCCTCTCTCTCTCTCCCTCTGTGACTATCATAAATAAATAAAAATTAAAAAATATATATATATGGAATATATATATTATATATAATGCATATGGAATATATAATATATATAATTTAGGAGTATATAATATATATATGGAATATATAATATACTCTGAAAAATAAAGATTATATATATTCTTTAGAATAGAATATCTATATATCTATCTATATCTATCTATCTATCTAGAGAGAGAGAGAAAGAAAGGACTGCAGTAAAATGTTCCCAAATAGAGAAACTTGTCTTATTCTAGTTAGTTACTTTATTATTAATTATACGGGGAGGAATAAATGATTCTGATTCTGAATGGCAGTTTGGCAAGAACTACAAGAGAAAACCCAGATTCTGAAGACCTCCAACCTAGAGTAGATTGATAGAATCATCACTTAGCACACCTTAGAATACTTACCTTTTATTACTAGTAGTAAGCATCTTTGATGCACAGTGTGCTCTAAAAGTATTTTACAGGGATCCCTGGGTGGCGCAGCGGTTTAGCGCCTGCCTTTGGCCCAGGGCGCGATCCTGGAGACCCGGGATCGAATCCCACGTCGGGCTCCCGGTGCATGGAGCCTGCTTCTCCCTCTGCCTGTGTCTCTGCCTCTGTCTCTCTCTCTGTGTGTGACTATCATAAATAAATAAAAAAGTTAAAAAAATTATAAGAAATAAAAAAAATCTTTAAAAAAAGTATTTTACATAAGGGAATTATGTTGATTTTAATTTCATTGTTAAGTATGTAATTTAACAACATAGCATGATGTATTTATCCTGTTATTGAGGGGGAAAAAAAAAACTTACCAAAAGATAAGAGAAACAACAGTAGCAAGTATAGAAAGGAACTAAGCAATTTGGAAATAAGATTTCTGAAAAAATAAATAGACCATTTTACAGTTTCATATAGTCTTTAAAACCACCTGGAAATTCCTAATCTTATTTATTATATCAAGGATGAAAATATTGATCTTAGCTAGAATAGAAATGTGATTTCCTGAGATAAAGAAAATGATGGTTTCAGTAATTCTAACTATCTCTAAACTTGCTAAAATTCATTGAAATGTCAAATGTTATAAAAATTATTCTGGATATTGATGACAGATAAGGTAATAAAAACCACATATTTTAATTTGCATGGCAGAATTCATTAGATCAATAGTAACAATATTAGGATTTTTACATAGAGACCTAATGACGTGGTAAGCAAGCACGGTAATATTAACAGAAGATATTGCTTGATTTTGTATGAAATCCATCTGTAATTAATAATCTCATTTTATTCAATTGTACTAATCAAGCTACACTTTAATATGGCATGAATTTCATTATGCACTCTTAAAGCCTCTGGAGATTGCATGAGAATGTGAAATAGTGCTAAAAAGAAAATAAGATAAACAACATATTTTTAAAAATATTTCAATCCTATTTTAATGGAAGAAAATACTGCTTTTTGCTGATGAAATTATGACATATTTATCCTTTTAATAAATCTGGGATTGTTTTAGACAGCTGTAAAAGGATTTGTCACTGGACACCTCTCTAAAATCAAAATTATGCTAAAATTATGGAAATGAATTATTCTCATAGAATGTAGGTTAAAGAGAAACTTACTTTATAATTAAAGCCAATCCATCACAATCACAATCAAATTAACCTAATCATTTAAAATTCAGCATTGCACAACTAAATAAATATGAATCTGAGGGAATATTTATGTAATAGTATTTTCATCATCATACATTGATGGCCCAAATTTTAATATTTGAAAGATGTTGGCAGAGAGATGCCATTTAAATAATGGGATGAATGAGATTGCTTCAGGGAACAAGTAGAGGGGAAAATAAGGTCCAGGATAGATGGTACAGACAGTTTTCATTTTTTGGTGGAATAGATAGAGACTTCAGGAGACTGAATGGTAGCAGAAAATTAGGATGGGGGAACAAATGACACCCTCCACTCCCACCCAGTAATGGAATGGTCAGTATTTTGCATAATGCTAACTGGTGGAGTAATAGGAGGATAGTCAAGTGACAATAATACAGTTAGCAGTATGGAAAGCAGGAGTTCAGACTAGAGCATTCTCAGGACATAGAAGGGTATAAATCAGATTGAATGGGTCCAAGGTGAGGATGGGAGGTAAAAAAAATCAGTCTTTGAAAATATGCCTGGTATGTTGTAGTGATCATCTTGGTTCTCCTCTGAAAAACAAAGTGGAAAAAAAATACAGGATTTAATCACTGGGCAATGGAATCTCTGAGATGTGAAAGGCAAACTTCATAAGAAATTTTAGAATTACCACTAACTCTAGATGACTATATACCTCTAGTAAACAAGAATAGAGAAATGGTACAATTATATAACTAACTAGTTAAAACTATGAAATATGTAGTTCACTTACCTTCCTCATTAATTCAAATCAATATGGTAGGTAGAAAGAAAAATTGGGGGTGCCTGGGTGGCCCAGTCGGGTAAGCAGCTGACTCTTGGTTCTTGGCTCAGGTCTTGATCTCAGGTTTCGAAGATAGAGTCTCATGTCAGGGTCGTACTCAGTGAGGAGTCTGCTTGAGATTCCCCTACCCCATCTGCCCCTCTCATTCACCCTATCCCCAGTTCCTACAGTCTCTATTTAAAATAAATTTTAAAAATAAATAATTGGACTGATTTAATATAAAATAAAGAATATTTTCCCAGGCATTTCCAACCTTTGTTGTTTCTATGGATTCTGCTAGCTGTATATGCTAAGATAGTTCATTGGATGTCTTTTCCATGTACATAGACTGTATATATCCTAATATGGTCACAGGTACAAAGACGTTTGGTTGGTTGGTTGGTTTTTTTTTGGGGGGGGGGGTTTGGATAGCTCCAAAAAAAGATAGTAGAGGAAATCATGAAAAGTATAAAGGTGGCAAACCAAAACAGTTTTCTCTTGTTATCATTTTGTAGTAACTTAGCTATAGCTCAAGCATGTCTGAAATTCATTGAAACTGCAGATGTCTTCCTTCTCTTACAGATTTTGGGCAAGTAACTGAGGTGATCTTTTATTTATTGTAATGATAATGGTAATAAAAATAACCACTAGCTAAGCATTTTGCAAGTATCATCACATGAAGTCCTTATCTTAATAGTCTGACTCTAGGTTTCCATGTTTACCGCTGATGCCTTTAAATCCCACATCCCTCCCGTTTCCCTTCTAGCCCCACATTTGGACAAGTTGGTAAAAAATCCAGGGTGCTCCTTCCTTTGTCACTGGCAAGAAATTCAAGCCACAAAGGTTCAAACCTTCAACCCAGCCCCATCCAAAATGAGAACACCAAGCCATATTCTTTTTTTAAATTCTTTTATGCCCTTCTAGGACCTGCTTGAGAGCCGCTTGGTTTTCCACAGGAAGTGTATAAGAGATAAACCTTTTCATACCCCCCTGGTGGGTATGTATAAGCCTCAGCATCCAAACCAAATTTTTGATGTGTGTGAGGTTTGTCTGGATCTGCAGAATAATTACAATAATTTAGTGACTGGGTAAATAATTTACATTATCTTTATGTTACAGAAAAGTAACTTGAAATATGTAACAGCTAAATTACTTACTTTTTCAGTGTCCAGGCTGTGGGGTCTGAATTAGGCTACAGTTGCAAGTCTGCTAATTAATTATAGATCTGATAGTGAAATCGTGTTATTTTTGATATTGAAATCTTATTTCATTCATATAATTAATGTAATAATCCATTTTTTTCTCATAAAGTGAACCTAGCATAACTAATTTTGAACTAACCAAGCTAAAATCAATGAGAGCCACCATCTTTCAAAGAAAGCAGTATAAAAAAATTACTTTGTACCAAACATCAAACAAGAAAGTAAACAAGAACAAACAACAAAAAACAAAAAACCCTCTAATTACTTCTGAACTTATATAGGCCTCTATCTTTGATAGCAGTATAAATAAAACCAAAAATTAATAATGAAGATTCCCTTGTCTCCAGAAATCTCCAATCTTATAAAAAATGACATAACCTATCCCACCAACAAAAACTACTATATATAAAAAATCCAACTCTGCAAAAGGAAGAAGTAAATAGTCGCAGCATAACATCCTAAGAAAAGATGCAGAGAAAAGGAAAATATTCAGCAGCAAAATGTATTTGCTGATACAAAGGAAACTTTTTTAAAAGATTTTTTGTATTTATTCATGAGACACAGAGAGAGAGAGGCAGAGACACAGGCAGAGGGAGAAGCAGGCTCCACTCAGGGAGCCTGGTGTGGGACTTGATCCCTGGACTCCAGGATCACATCCTGGGCTGAAGGCAGGCGCTAAACTGCTGAGCTACTCAGGCATCCCCAAAGGAAACTTTAAACCTACTAATCAGTAGGAATAGAATAAAAAAATAATGTCACATAAGCATTAGAAAAGAGAAGTAGAAACCCATAGATAAAAAGTAGTAAGATGATGATAAATAGGTAGAATTGAAAATATAGGATCAAGAAAAAAAAGAAATTATTGGCAGGGAGTCAGATGTGCACATCTGTGTCTGATATTATAGGCAATGAGAGAAGATTTGCGGTCATACATAGAGGCTCTGTGACGTCACTTAAGAAAAGTATTGCACCTGGGAGCCTGGGTGGTTCAGTTGATTAAAATCCTACTCTTGATTTCAGCTTAGGTCATGATTTTAAGAGTATAGGATTGAACCCTGAGTTGGGTGCTGGGTATGCAGTCCACCCGGGATTCTCTCTCTACATCTTCCTCTGTGGCTCCCCTCCCCACCTCTCTCTTCCTCCGTCTCTTTAAAAAACAACAACAACAACAATAACAACAACAACAAAAAACCCACAAAGGTATTCCATAAAAACAAGTATGGATTGAAGTCATATTACAAAGGAAGAAGGAATTTTTTTATTGAAGTATATTTGACATTCAGCATGGCATACATTTAAGACCAACAACATGTTAATTTGACATAGTTTTTTATTGTTAATATGACAGCTCTTATAGCAGTAATTAGCACCTCTATCACCTTACGTAATTATCTCTTTTTACTGGATGGAATGATTATGTTCCAGTCTCACAATAAGTTTGCTGATTGTAATATAGTCATTATACTGTGCATTAGATCTCTAAGGCTTATTTACTACTCTTAGCAAATTTATACCCTTAAACAACATCAGTACATACCCACCACTTCTCCCATCTCCTTGTAACCACCATTTTATTTTCTTTTAAAATGAATTTGGCTTTTTAAAATTCCACACATAATTGATAGCATTTGATGGTTGTCTTTCTCTGACTTATCTCATTAAATATATAATGTGCTGAAAGCCCATCCATGTTGTGGTAAATGGCAGAATGTCATTCTTTTTTCATGACTGAATAATATTCCACATCATCTTACCCATTCATTCCTTGATGGACACTTAAATCTCCCTATTAATGCTGCAATAAACATGACAGTGGATATTTCTTTGATGTCCTCTTTCCATTTCCTTTGGGTATGTACCTAGATGAGGAATTGTTGGATCGTATGGCAGGGCTATTTTTAATTCTTTGAAGAATCTATTTTTTTTTCCATAGTGGCTAAACCAATGTACAGTTCCACCAACAGTGTATAAAGTTTCCTTTTTCTTCATGTCCTCACCTTGTTACCTCTTGTCCCCTTGATGATGCCCATTCTAACAGATATGAGGTGATGATATTTCCTTGTGGTTTTGATTTGCATTTCCCTAATGATTAGTGATACTGAGCATCTTTTGGTGTACCTGTTGGCCATTTACATGTTTTCTTTGCGAGTAAAAGTGTATTTACTTTCTCTGCTCACTTTTTAATCAGATTGTTTATTCCTTTATTATTGAGTTGGGGTACTGTATATATTTTGGATATTAACTCTTTGTAAAAATGTCCTCCCATTTTTTACACTGCAGCTTTATTATTTATTTTGCTGTGCAGAAGATCTTAAGTTTTCACAGCACTATTTGTTGAAGAGACTATCCTCTACCCACTGAGTGTTCTTAGCTCCTTGTCAAATATTAGTTGGCCATATATTTGAGAGTTTTAATTCTGAGCTCTGTATCCCATTGCCCTGTGGGACTATTATTATGCTAGTATGATACTCTTTGTATTACTACAGATTTGTAACATAGTTTGAAATCAAGAAGTGTGATACCACTGGCTTTGTTTTTCTTCCTCAGAATTGCTTAGGTTACTTGGATCTTTTGTGGTTCTAAGCAGATTTTAGGAATTGTTTTCTGTTTCTGTGAAGAATACCATTGGATATACTTCTAAATTACTCCTAATTCTCTCTCTCTCTCTCTCTCTCTCTCTCTCTTTTAAAATAAAGTGTAAGGTTTAGAAATATTCCTTAAGAATTACCTAGAATTATCAACCTGTAGTTGTTAGGCAGGTCATGTTTATATGCTTAAACAAGATATTTAGAGATGAAGTGAAAGAAGAGGTAACTAGGCATCTTGATCTTGTAGGTATAATCTATAGGAAAACTTGAATATTATTATATTGGAGGCAGGATTTTACTATAAGAGTGTTTGAAAAGAGAAATAATAGAATGCATCCATTATTTTAAAATGGTCACTCTGTCCGTTCTGTAAAGAAAAGACTGAAGAGAGACAAGAGTGGGAGGAGGAAAAGTGTGTGCAACTGAAGTCATGCAGATTAGATAAGATGGTGCCTCGACTAAGGTAACAGCACAAATAGTAAGATGTAATGAGGTGTTGGATCTTTCCAAAGTATGGATGATAAGACCTACTAATGGATTTGACTTAGAATATGATACAATAGAGAAATCTATAGGAACTCTATGAAACAGGAAGAATAGAGCTACCATGAGATAAGGAATGCTGACACAAGGGCTAATTTACGGTAAGAAATTAATATTTCATTTATCAAGTTATTATGGTTGATATATCTACTTGATCTCTAGTTGATAGTACAGAGGAGATAAATATAGTACTATAAATACAGGAAATACTTTTGGTCTGGATATAGAGTCCTGAGTCGAATAGAGATGCTATGTATAACTTTGTAGAGGGAACAAATTGACTAGGAAATGGGATTAGAAGAGAAAATGCATCAAGACTGAACGTTAATCACTCAAAAGTATCTCTTTTCCAGCAAGAGCTTTAGAGTTAAGATGGACCATTGAAAATTATTCTTCATTGGAGCAAGGGAAGTGGGCTTTTATACCCACCATTGACTGAATAAGAAATAGAAGTTCCCCTCAGGAAGGAGGAATGACCTTGGTAAGGTCCCAAAAAGAGCTACAAACCACTAAAACTCTCAGCAGCCAAGGTCACAAGTGCTTCTGTGCTGAAGTGGGTATCTGGGTTTCTCATCATGAAATCTACTACAATCCATTTCTTAGGGCATTCAGATGCACTCGATTAACATAATGTTCTAAAGATTGCTTCTTCAGATTCTGTTGGGCTTCATTTCCAGGGATAAAATTGTAAGAGGAAGATTAGTTTGGTAAAGTACAACCCCTGACTCGAAAGCTCCTCTTGCTGGCATAACTGTATAACCATCACCATCTCCTCTCCCATACTTTCTAGATTCTCTATATAATCAACTAGCAGGGAACTTTATCCTTCTCAGGTGGGGTCGCTGTGTTTTTCTAGTCACAGTGGAAATTAGTCAAGAGAATACCAAAGGACAACAAAGTGAGTCCCTTTATTTTCCAACATAGGCTTCTCTACCCTCCCCATTATGCAGCAAAATCCTACTTCCTCTGATGATCAGTACCTATTCATCCTTGCCAGGATTAACCCTTCTCCTAGTCTACTGGTCTCTAATCATGAGAAAGACAATGTGATTGGGAGTTGATTGTATTTGGAGGTTTAGTGGGAATATGGCTCTGTTACCTAGTGGAAGTATTTTGTCTATGAGGCACTGGACCACTATACCCGAAGAGCCCAGAGTCATAGAGGTGGAAAGCACATATTTCCTAAGTAGGTTGCTAGGAGGCAAGGTAAATAGAGCCACAGATAATTTCATTCCTTGATTCTCAAACTAATGCAATTTACCAGTTGAAGACAACTCATAATAATAATCGGTTTTGATGTCTGGGAGAATTACTCTTGATCATCTGGGGGAATCATTTTCAAGATGACACTTGAAGTGTATCTTCAATAGGCCATTCCATTACTCTATCAAGTTTGCAGCTTCAAGGTGTCATAACACATAGCAGGGCTAGTGGTTCTTATAATCAAGAGCTCACTACAGCCACATATTCTTTGATCTTATGTTTTTCCTGTGGTCTTGTACAATTATCAGCAGATCAAATACTCTATAATTCCTTAGATACTGTTGCTATCTAAAACACTGCAAGCAGGAAAGGCAATCCCATAACAAGAACTGGGTCTATCCCAGTAATGATAAAATGCTTTCCCTGTGAGGGTGAAAAATAGTCCACTGTAATTAGTTTGCCACCAAATGGCTTGTTTCTTCAGTAAATGGTGCTGTTTCAGGGACACTGGGTTGTTCTTTGTTGCTGTAAGATTGGGCAATAGACAGAAGCAGTGGTTAGATAACCTCTGGTGAGCTATATAGCCCCTGTCCTTGCCACAGTAGCAACTATTGTGCTAACACTGGAATGGTCATGAAAGTGACTGTGGACATCGACTGTTTGGGTTATTTTGTGTATTTCATTGTTAAGTAGTTTCTCTAAGTTCCCATTTCCATAGGTCTTAGAACATACTTCATTTTCAGATCTCCATATCTCCATAATTCCATCCATTTCTTGCCCTTCCAGACTTTTTTCCAGATTTTTCCCAACTAGCCAAGTTGTTTGACATTTGTATTACTTTGTTAGAGCTGCTATAGCAAAATACCACAGACTGAGTTGCTTAAACAATAGAAATTTATTTCCTTACTGTTCTCATAATCCGAGATCAAAGCTTTGGTAGGTTTAGTTTCTACTGAGGTCTCTTTTATTGGCCTGTAGATGGCTGCCTTCTTATGTCCTCACATGACCTTTTCTCTATGTGCCTATCTGTAGTGTTTCTTTCTCTTATCAGGACACAAGTAAGACTGGATTAGAGCCCCATCCTGATGGCCTCAGTTTATCTTAATGACATTGTCAAAGAACTTATCTCATAGCATGAACATCTGGAGGGTTGGAATCTCAACAGATCCATTTAGTGAGGGACACAATTCAGCCTGTAACATCATTTTCCATGAGTTCATATATACTCTAACCATAGGTAACTTTTCTTTCCACACAAAGTAGATGACCAGGTAAAAACACAAAATTCTACCCACTAGGACAACATTTCTTTACCAGTGTCTTGTAGGCTACTCTTAAATAGTGCCATAGCATAGCCTTTAAACATAGTCAGTTTGCACTTACATATTGACCTGACCCTACCTTGAGCCAAGCTTGAACTTTTGCCTCCTTTGTACATAGATCACATGTCAGAACTGAAGAAGAGGCTATGGTAAAATATTTGTGGATGACATGGGAGTCTGGGCACATGAAGCTTGCATTTACCCTTTTCTTTGTTCCTAATCCCAAATGTATGTCCCATCTTATGATGGATTGCTGTTGGGTTTACCCAAACTCAGGATTTGGTAGCTCTGATAGTACCTGGTTCATAATGGGCAGTTATGGCTGCATAGTACTTGATGTTCTATGGTCAAAGAAGTATCCCTACCAAGTTTATTCAAAGTCAGTTGTCTTCCATGTTGTCAACCAGTGCAATTTTCTGTTTTTGTGTGTTTCATGATGCTTGCAACCATTTCTCTAAACATATTTACTACTTAAAACAAATCTGCCTCCTTGGGGTCATTTCACCTTTTAAACATGCTAAAAGAGGCCATGACTTGTTTTCTTTTGCTTTCATCCAGAAATGACCTATAAAATGATTCATATGATTTAAAAAACAAAAGTAACATTATTTTTTCCTAAGATCACTCTCTAATTTGTTGAGTCTGGATCTGTCATGGATTTATGATTGATTTACTAGTCATTTTATGAGAAAATGGCAAGGATCCTCTTAAGTTATTGAGTCACAAATGAACAGTATAACTCTTGGCATGATTGCGAGGCTAAATCAAACCTCAGATTGATTCATTAGACTATGAAGCTAAGAATCCTTGTGTGAGGAAATAAACTGAACAGCTGCTTGGTGTTGACTTACAGCCTTGTTGTAAATAGCTGAATAGATGCTTTCCTCTTGGGAGATTAGTATTTAATCTTTAACAGGAAATTTCAAAGTATTTGCCCCTCGGGACAAGTCCATAGCTGTAAAATATGAATGTTAGAGTATCTCACATGGATAGATAGTTCTGGTTAGGAGCATTTTTCCTACCTGAGACTTTTTTTCATTTGAATGTATTGACCTGATTATGCTGCATCAGTGTCTGCCTCAAACAGGGCAATGAAAGTTCAGATCAGCTGAGTTATGGAAAAGGGCTGGATAAAAATTGCCAGCAACAACAAGATAGGATTGAATTCAATTACCAAGGAGAGATTCTTAAAATAAAGCAAAGTGTGTTTCATACTAGAATAAAAGTGATTTTTACTCTTTCAGAAAAGAGTAATTTGTCATGGAGGATGAATGAGCACTCAATCTGACCAGTAGTAAATCAGCTAAACTATACTTCGGGATAATAAAATTAGAAAGAAGAAAGAGAAAGAGATCTCTTAGATTTAGCCCAATTATGAGGAATTCATGTCCAAGCATTTAAGTTATAATCAAGTTAATGTCATTTCAGAGGACACATTTCCATCACTATAAAAATATAAATTACTTCTTAGTCTCACATTGCAATAGCCTTTTGAATAACAATAGCTACAAAGGGACATCATTTGTACTATCCATCTTTTTTTTTTAAATTTATTTAAGTCTAGAGTCTCAGAATTGCCAAGGGAAAGTTAAAGGAAGGGAACAGTTGCAACCCTATGGATATATGGTACATAAGCCAGTTATATTGAAAAGAGATGTGGAAAACTGTCATTGAGCGCTGATACTAGTGCTTCAAAAAAAAAAAAAAAATAAAAGGAGGAAATATCTTTAGCAGGACCTGCTCATAGTTCTAGCTTTTTTCTCCATAATTTTGTGAATAATGTTATCCTGGAAATACATGATAATTTAATATGCATCTAACAGACATACATCCAATATATACTTAATTATTTGATACTATTAGCAGATATCATTATTTCCAATATCCTATTATTTATGCTAAATGCATGAGACATCTGCACATAACTGTTTCATCACTATAACTGTCATAACATTTTATGAAATTAAAAGGAATTGTGAAAATTTTAATAATTTTATCAATTCTTATGTAGACAAAAGGTCATACTCATGAAAACAAACTGATCTGAAAAAGCAATAGGACAGCTAAAATATCTGCTGATCAGTTGAATAAGAGAGGTCTAAATTTAGCAAGTTGATTTATACCCTGTGTATATTACACAAAGTAGGAGTTTTCAAAGCATGATAACATGAAACCTAAATGACAACAGGAACCTCTAGCTCTTGTGTTTAGAGGAGAATTCATATTTATTTATTTATTCTTTAATTTTTATTTATTTATTATAGTCGAGAGAGAGAGAGAGAGAGAGAGAGAGAGAGAGAGAGAGGCAGAGACACAGGCAGAGGGAGAAGCAGGCTCCATGCACCGGGAGCCCGACGTGGGATTCGATTCCGGGTCTCCAGGATCGTGCCCTGGGCGAAAGGCAGGCGCCAAACTGCTGTGCCACCCAGGGATCCCTGGAGGAGAATTCAAAATGATAGAAAGGTAAAATTAAAACCTCAACTAAATAGCACCTACATAGCTAACTAGCTGTAAGCAAAATTTTCCACTATAAAAAAGGACTTTAAACTATATGCATGTAGTTGATGAATATTTATTGCTGGAAACAGAAGAAATTTGAGATATATTACCCTGCAACATATTTGCACTTTTTAAAATAAATTTTAAGTAGAAAAATAAAAGCAATCTGGAAGAGTTAATTCAGGAATTAATGGTTAATCACAATGCCACTGGAGATATATAAACATCATTTTCAATGGTAAAGACCAGGCTATATTTTGCAAGAAAACTAATAGCTTTTTTTGAGGCTTAGGATTTATAAAAATATAAAGGAAAATGTATCTCAAAGAAATGAGAGCTCATAATGTTTAAATCAATCGATAAAGCAAACCAATCATAACAACACCAAAACAGGAAAAGAGAAGCTGATACATTTCTAAGGATGGAAAAAGAAATCCATAGCATGGATAACTGGTGTTCTTAATAAAGAGAAACATGGTAAACAAAAATATTTTTGAATAATTAACAAAATAAATGTAATCAACAAATAATTCTGTTCAAAAAAACATAAAAAAAAACACAAAAAAACCAGTAAACAGAAAAATAAACAGAAAAATAAACCCTGGTGTCTTACTTTGGCTCCATAAATTCAAATCCATGAAGATGGTGAACATGTAAAAGTTTTAACTTACAAATCCCATGCTTATCCATGTTAGGTTTTTATTAATCAGCTTTCTAAATGAACATAAAACTTTATACATATGAATATTATATTTTTCCTGTAAAAAGTTGAACACACAAACTGGCAAGGTAAGTTAAAGAATATCTGTGAACAAATATAGTTTAAAATAAAGTATTGTAGTTCTTCTAAAAATACAGAAACATAATATGAAAACTGTCAGTTTGAAACAAAATACAGGTGTTAGCAATTTTAGTTAAGACTTTGTGATAACTGAAAAGAAAAAACTTAGAGATAAAAACTCAGTAGAAGTGTTGTATAGCAAAAAAGTTTGCTGATACAATAAAATAATGAAATAGACTGATTTCAAAACTTCTTCTAGAAGCCAAAACCAAAACTATACTAGAAATATTTTACCTTAGTGGTTAAGAGTATAACCTCTACCATTTACTAATTACATAATCTTGGGTTAGTTACTTAACCTCTAGATGCCTCTATTTCCTCATCTATAAAACAGAGATAATCATTCTACCTACTTCATGAGGATGCTTTTGTCCTTAATTTAAATGAGTTTCTTTGGTTTAAATGAGTTAATAAATAAATAGAACACATTACTCATAAGAATCAAAGAAGTATGAGTGATAAATTGTAGAATAAAGTATAAAAGATACTGACTTTAGAATAAAATATATCAAATTTAGAATCAGAAAACCTAACAGGTCAGCGATTAAGATACCAAATAGAGAAAATGGAAGAAGTCATTTATCCCCCCAAACAAGAACATTCCTTGGAAAGAAGGAAAAGCAACTGCATTAATAATAATAAACCTACAAAACATAAAAAAATTTAGACCTTGAGTTTAAGAAGTTTCTGTCAATAGACAACTAGGCCATAATACTTTTTAGAAAGTGATCTAAATATTCCTTAGGAAAATAAGTTACGACAAATACATGCAGTGGAGTAACACACAATGTGATATAGATCTAAGTGATTTAGGCAAGAGGCATCTATGGTTTGCTTTTGAATGAGGAAGAGTAAGTTAAAGAACAGTAACTCTATGAATATAATTATATATAAATGTGTATGGAATTTGAAAGTACAAATGGGAAGAAAATGACTGAAAACATTTCACTCAAAAGCAAGTTTCTTGTGTATTTAGGTCGAAGAGAAAAAAAAAGAACTTATTAGTCATATTGATCAGATAGGTACAGCAAGGAACATATCTCTGCTTTAGAACATTATCTTTAATCATGAAAATGACTTTCTCATTATGAAAAAGTCCTTTTGATATTCCATTTAAGAACTTACCGCTTTGACGTTGCATTTCTAATAAGCAATTAGACCTAAAGGAAGGTTTCTCATCTAAAGGACTGTCCTCTAAGAAACAAATTGTGTTAGAGGATCAACAGATAGCATCCTTTGCCCTGTTCATGGATTTCTAAATATGAGTCCTTGAAACAAAACCAAAGGGAAAATGTTGCAAGTGCAAACACTGCTGGTAGGCAATGAAAAGTAAAAGAAGCCACGTAGCTGACATCAAGATGATACGTGGGTGATCTTGCTGATTGGATAAGAAGGTAGTCTTAGAACCGGACTATGCAGCCCAGGGCTACTTAGCCTGGTGTGTCAATAAAAATGATATAAACCTCATGACATACAAAACTAAGGCAGTAGTTGTGTTTCAGTGTGCAAAACCAATACCATCAGAGATAAAATGTGATGGGTCAAGGTCATGTATGGATGCCCAGTAGCTCTACCTAAGTCTTCTGCGCTACCAGCTTAGAGTTGCCAGAGGCAGCTCCATGAACAAAGTTATCTAGCTTCAAATTGGAAGTCCCAGTAAAAACCTTTATCTTACTACCACAACAGAATATTGAGGTATAAATGCTCTGATAAAAGAAAAATTGAGTTTCTAGTTCAAGTATCAAGTGCTATTTGCTTTAATACCAACATTAAAAAAAAACAACTAAGAATTCATTACTTCTGATCTTAAATAGTAAAATTCCATTAATGTATTGTTGTAGAATACATAATTCATATATTACAGGTAATAGGAACATAGATATATTATTGGGCTTTTTTTTAAGTTTTTAAATTCCAGTTAACATACAGTATAATATTAGTTTCAGGTGTACAATGGAGTGATTCAATTTTTCTCTCCATCACCCAGCGCTCATCATGGACAAGCGTGTTCCTTAATCCCCATCACTTGTTTAACCCACCACCTTCACTCCCCTCCCCTCTGGCAACCATCAGTTTGTTTTCTGTAGTTAAATCTGTTTATTGGTTTGCCTCTCTCTCTTTTTTCCTTTTGCTCATTTGTTTCTTAAATTCCACCTATGAGTGAAATCATATGGTATTTGTCTTTCCCTGACTTCACGTAATACTGTATAGATCCATCCATTATCATTGCAAAAGAAAAGATTTCATTCTTTTTTTATGGCTAATACTCTCTTTTGTATGTGTGTGTGTGTGTGTGTGTGTGTGTATACACACACATATATCCCTCTTCTATCCATTCATCAGTCCATAGATAGTTGGGGTGACTCTATAATATTGTTATTATAGACAATGCTGTTAAAAACATGGAGGGTGCACATATCCCTTTGAATTAGTATTTTTGTGTTATTTGGGTAAATACCTAATGGCACAATTGCTGGATCATAAGGTTCTATTTTTAAAGTTTGGGGAACCTCCATATTGTTTTTCAAAGTGGCTGCACCAGTGTGCATTCCCACCAAGAGTGCAAGAGGGTTTCTCTCTCTCCATATCATTACCAACACCTATTGTTTCTTGTGTTGTTGATTTTAGCCATTCTGACAGGTGTGGGGTGATATTTCATTGTGGATTTGATATGTATTTCCTTGATGAGTAATACTGAGCATCTTTTCACCTGCCTGTTGGCCATCGGATGTGTCTTCTTTGGAAAAGTATCTCTTCAGCTCTTCTGCCCATTTTTGGTTATTCATTTTTTGGGTGTTTTAGAGTTCGTGATAGATTTGGTTTTGTTTTTTTTATAAATTATTTTTTATATTGGTGTTCAATTTACCAACAGACAGAATACCACCCAGTGCTCATCCCGTCAGTGTACCTCAGTGCCCGTCACCCATTCAACCCACCACCCACCCTCCTCCCCTTCCACCACCCTAGTTCATTTCCCAGAGTTAGAAGTTTTATGTTCTGTCTCCCTTCTGATATTTCTCACAAATTTCTTCTCCCTTCCTTATTTTTTCCTTTCGCTATTATCATATTCCCCAAATGAATGAGAAATACCCACTGTTTGTCCTTCTGGTTACTGTGGGCCAGTTCAAAAAGGGTGATGCCTGAGTTCTTCTCTGGGATTTTGATAGAATTCTTGTCTCACTTTTAGATTCTTTCATCCATTTTGAGTTTATCTTTGTGTATGGTCCATGAGAGTGGTCCCAGTTTCATTCTTCTGCATGTGGATGTCCAAATTTCAGCACCATTATTGAAGAAGAGTGTCTTCTCTTCTAGTGGATCGTCTTTCCTCTTTATGTATATTAGTTGTGCATAAAAGTTCATGGGGGTCCACTTCTGGGTTCTCTGTTTCTGTTCATTGATCTATATGGTCTGTTTTTGTGCCAGTACCACACTTTTGTCTTGATGAACACAGCTTTTGTAGTTCAACCGAAATCTGGCATTGTGTGCACCAGATATGGTTTTCTTTTTTTAAAATCCCGGGCTGTTTGGGGTCTTTTTGATTCACACAATTTAAACTACGTTTAATTGGGGTTCCGGAGGGCGCCGAAAGGGACAGAGGGCAGAATATGTATTTGATCAAATCCTAGCTGAAAACTTTCCAAATCTGAAGGGATACAGGCATTCAGATCAGGAGAATAGAGAGATTCCCCCCCCCTAAAATAAATAAAACGTATCAACACTCGACATCTAATAGTGAAGCTTGCAATTCCAAAGATAAAGAGAAGATCCTTAATGCAGCAAGAGACAAGATGTCCCTGACTTTTAATGGGGAGCCAATATTAGGTAACAGCTGGACCTCTCCACAGAGACCTGGCAGGCCAGAGTAGGGCTGGCAGGGATATATTCAGGGTCCTAAATGAGGTAGATAACATGCAACCAAGAAATACTTTAGCCAGCAAGGCTCTCATTCAAAATGGAAGGAGAGATAAAGAGCTTCCAAGACAGAAGGAATGAAAGAATTATGTTGACCTCCCAAACAGCTCTGCAGAAAATTTTAAGGGGGGACTCTAAAACTCCCCTTTAAGATGAAAGTTCAAAGTAACTGCTGAACCGTGAATGGGCTTAATGACCCATCAAAAGGCGCAGAGTTTCAGACTGGATTAAAACAAACAGGCGAACCCATCTATTTGCTTGTCTACAAGAGACTCATTTTAGACAGAAGGACACCTACAACCTGAAAATAAAAGGTTTGGAGAACATTTACTTCATATGGTTTCATAATATACCCTAAAAACTACATGATACACTTCTGAAAGAAATTGAGGAAGACACAAAGAGATGTGAAAAAATATTCCATGCTCATGGATTGGCAGAATTATATTGTGAAATGTCAATGTTACCAGGGCAATTTACACGTATAATGCAATCCCTATAAAATAACATGGGACTTTCTTCAGAGTCTGATAGAGTTTGGATACTAACTTTTATTGGATATGTCATTTGGAAATACCTTCTCCCATTCAGTAGGTTGCCTTTCAGTTTTGTTCATTGTTTCCTTCACTGTGCGGGAGTGTTTTGCTTTAGTCCAAGTAATTTATTTTTGCTTTTGTTTCTCTTGCCTCAGGAAAGATATCTAGAAAGAGGTTGCTGTGGTGGATGTCAAAGGGCTTACTGCCTGTGTTCTCTAAGATTTTTATGTCTTACATTTAGGTCTTTAATCATTTTGAATTTATTTTAGTGTATGGTGTAAAAAATGGTCCAGTTTCATTCTTTTACATGTAGCTGTCCAGTTTTCTCAGCACTGTTTGTTAAAGAGACATTGTTTTTCTCATTGGATATTCTTTCCTGCTTTGTCTAAGATTAATTGACCATATGCTTGTCGATTTTTGGGCTCTTAACTATGCTCCCTAAAATCTTCTGAGCCATGGGATGCTTTAAAATCAGATGAAAATGATAAATCTCGCTCTCCATAAACAATACACATTCATGCATAAAATATGTTAACAATACCAGTGCATTGACAAGCCCCTTCAGTCAGTTTAAAATCTGTTCTGGAGAAGATATATTTAAACAAGTCTTTGCTATTTCTGGAATCAAATTCATATAACCTACAGCAGAGTAGACCTTGATAATTGAGTTTCTAGTGAATAGCGCATGTGCAGCTTCTTGACTGGAAGGAGGCCGTCATTTAGGAGCAATTCAAAATGAGTAATGGATGGATATATTTTTCTCTTTGGTTTCTGTTAGGTCTCAGAGGAAAAAACAAAACCAAAAACATATCAAACAGATTCTAGGATGTTATACCCTAAGACTAGAACACCGTAGATTAGTGATAAATGTGGAATGATAGCCTTGTTTTTAACCATGGACCTTAAGAAAAACAGTTTATGGATATTCTTTATTTCATATGGAATAATATGATTTCTGAATTTATTAAATCTTTTGGAATGCAAAAGGCTGATCTTAGAAAGTTTCTCTGCTCCTTAGGTACTTCACTGAATATATTATGAGAGTTCTATATTAATGTGTTTTTTAAATGAAATATGAAAAATATTCTTTATAATAAACCTTGTTGAAGCAATTGACATGTATACAGAAGACTACAATGCATAATTATAAATGAATTTTTACAAAGTGAATACATTCATGTAACTATCATCCAAACCTACAAGTATGACACTCAAAAATTCCCTACTATCTTTTCTAGTCACTATTTCCACATCCTGTCCAAAGTAGGTTCTACACTGACTTCTAAAACCACAAATGTTCTTACTTTAAGTATTATCCTGTGAACCTTGCTTTTTTCACTCAACATTATGTTTATGCAATTTATTTAAGTTGTGTCTAGATCTAATTCACTTACTTGCATTGATCTATAGCACCCACTGTAACTATATTATTAGCAAGAACATATATTGCCATTTATGATCTATAGTTCTTGGAATTTTTTTATATCAAGTTGAAGATTCCTATTACATAGGAGTAGAATTACTTAGCCAAAGAAGATATGCATATTTATTCCTAGGAGTTTTATTTTCCATATAATTTTCCAAAATATTGGACAAATGTAAAATGCTACCAACACATTATACGAAATCCCTTTATTTTTTTTAAGATTTTATTTATTCATGAGAGACACAGAGACAGAGAGAGGCAGAGACAACAGGCAGAGGGAGAAGCAGGCCCCACGCAGGGAGCCTGACATGGGACTGGATCCCTGGTCTCCGGGATCATGCCCTGGGAAAGGCGGTGCTAAACCTCTGAGCCACCCAGGGATCCCCAAGAAATCCCTTTAGTACATATTCTCACCAGTATGTCAAATTAATGATTAAAAAAACTCAAGATATTTGAGTAGATGTGTAGAGGAATGAAGCCATAATTTTAATTTATATTTACCTAATGAAAAACATGGTGGGAGAATTTTGTACTACCTGGCTTCAAATTTTATTATAAAGCTATAATAATCATGAACATTTTCCATTGTATGGATAGGTATACATCAGTAAACCAAAATACAAAGCCTAAAATTAAACCCTCATGTGTGTGGCCAGTTAATTTTCAAGAAATAGGTAAATGAAACATTGCAAGAGAAATTTTTTTTTCAGTAAGTACTAGAATATTTGGGAATTCAGTAAGTAAACCTTTCACTGTTACTTTAAGTATATACAAAAAATTAACTCAAAATGGATCACAGATTTTAATGTAATAAATAAAACTAAAATATATATATGTAATATATATATATATATATGAAGAAAACATAAGGATAGTCTGTGTCCTTGGTTTAAGCAAATTTCTTAGGTTGCAAAAGTATAAACATTAAAGGGAAAATTTATGCACTGAAGTTTATTAATATTTAAAAGCTCTCTGGATGACAATGAAATGAAATACAAGGCACACACCGAAAGAAAATATTTGCAAAACACTTACCTGATAAAAGGCTTGAATGCAGACATTCAAGAATGTAAAATTGTCTTGCAGTACAACAATAAGGTGACAACATAATAAAAAAACAATATTTTTTATCTAAGAATGAACAAATACTTCACCAAGGTATATATATCGGTAGCACATGAGCCCATGACAAGATGTTCACAATTGTTAATTGGGGAAATGCAAATTTAAACTGGAAAGGATACTAGGCCGATGAGAATAGCTAAAATTATAAAGATCTGAGAAGAGGAGAAGAAACTAAGGCTTTGAAGTGACTGAGAAGGTAAGCAGAAAGCTGGTCAAACGCGCAGTCATTTGGAAAATAGTTTAGCAGTTACTTAGGAATTCAAAAATAAACTTTACAACTCGGTAATCCCACCTAGATATTTACCCAAGGGAAATGAGAATAAATGTCCACATGACGGTCTGTATGTAAATACATCTGAGGGCTGTTTTCATAATAGCTACTGCCCCCCCCCAAAAAAAACAAGAAAAACAAGTGCTCATCAATTGTAATAAAATAAATAAAATATGAAAACACACTCATGTTAATAAAAAGGAACAGACTGGTGAGAGGTACATCTACATGGGTGTATCTCAAAAGCATCACACCATATGAAGAAAGACAGACTCAAACATTAAAGAATGGGTGTGGATGTTTGAGAGATGCTTATTTTTTAAAGTTGTTTTGGCATTGTTGAATTGTTTTGATGTTTTTCCTGCCCAGGTTGTGATCCTGGAGGGCCTGGATCGAATCCCACATCAGGCTCCCTGCATGGAACCTGCTTCTCCCTCTGCCTGTGTCTCTGCCTCTCTCTCTCTCTCTCTGTCTGTCTCTCTATCTCTGATGAATAAATAAATAAAATCTTAAAAAAAAAATTCCAGTTAGTTAACATACAGTGTAATACTAGTTTTGAGTGTAGAGTTTAGTGACTCATCACTTTTTCATCACAAATGCCCTCCTTAATCCCCATCACCTGTATCACCTAATTCCTTCCACCCACCTCCCCTCTGGTAACCATCTCTAGGGTTGAGTCTATTTCCTGCTTGGCTCTTAAGTTTTCACTTGACTTTTAACTTTTGATAAAATGGTGGATCTTGAGCAGCAAGATAAATCACTAGAATATGTCTGTGGGTCTTCAGCACGTTTACTCTATTTGCATGATGCCAATTCTTACAGAAAAGGAGGACATCAGCTATAAAATATTTTCCAAAGTGTGTTATCTCTGGTTTTTGGGCAAATGCCATCATATTGGGAGGAAACACATTTTGGTTTTGTTTTTTCCCTTAATGCCTAATAAAGTCATTAAAAATGTTTGCCTCCCCTTTCCACAGCATGCCTCCTCCATTTTCCAACTATTCCTCCTGGTTTCCAATATTGCAGTGTAATACACATTTGAGGCTTTATGTAAATTCCTAGTAGATGAAGTATTTCATATCAGAAGATAATTTTAGGGACATCTGGGTGGCTCAGCGGTTGAGCGTCTGCCTTCAGGCTCAGAGCGTGATCTCAAGGTCTAGGATCAAGTCCCACATTGGGCTCTTTGTGGGGAGCCTGCTTCTTCCTCGCCTATGTCTCTGCCTCTCTGTCTCTTTTTCTCTCTTTCTCTCGTGAATGAATGAATGAATGAATGAATAAAATCTTTTTAAAAATCTTTAAAAAAAGACATTTAATAATTTTATTTATTATGTATTTTAGCAATATAATAATTGGCACACTTAAAAGGCCAATAAATGCCATTCCTGCATAAACCTACTACAAATTATTTGGTGTTTTGTGGTTTATTTTTCAGGTGTATGTCCACATTTAGGTACTTAGGAATGTTTTGGGGAAAAGGTTACAGCATTGTTGTACATGAAGTATGGGATGAAAGAAAGAGCAGATAGTTCAGCCACCATTTGCAAGGATACTACAAAGTAAATTTTGGCCCTCAGTCATTTAACTATATACAGTTTAAACACATTCAGGAGATGTTACTATACTTACCTAATTATAAACTTTAAGTAAAAGACTTTGTCATGGTCATTGGTGTGCTGGCTAGCATTTTCAGTTTTTATAAGCTCATGAAAGTGAGGTGTTTATTGCTTCCTAACTCCTCATTTAGTGACCTCATGTAGGTAGCTTAAAATTGGCCTTGACAAGACAGTTTACATCAGAGAAATTACTCAATGTGACAAATCAGTTCCTTTTCTCTCTAAACAACCTTTTGTTAATGATTACAAGCATATGACTGCATAAAAAACTTAAAAAAAAATCTCAAGTAGTCCAAAACACTTCTAGGTGCTCAAAATAAGACATTAAGAAACCTAAACAAACAGTATTCTAAAATAACTCTCAGCATGACACAAATCAATTTTTAAATTTTATATTACTTCCAGCATAGTCAGCATACAGGGTTATATTAGTTTTGAATGTAATATATGGTGGTTCATTACCTCCATGGATCACCTGGGGCTCATCACAAGTGCTCCTTAATCCCCGTAACCTATTTCACCAATTATATATGCATATAAACATATATACACACCTCATCCTCTTTATCCATTCATCTATTGATAAACACTTGGGCTGCTTCCCTAATTTGGCTTTTGTACATCTGCTGTAAACATAGGAGTGCACAAGTCCCTTTGATTTAGTGTTTTTGTATTTTTGGGTGAATATCTAGTAGTGCAATTATTGGATTGTAGGGTGGTTCTAGTCTTAAATTTTTGAGGAACCCACCTACTGTTTTCCACAGCGGCTGCACCAGCTTGCATTCCCCTCCACGTACATAAAGGCTCCTTTTTCTCCACATCCCTGCAGCACTTGGTTTTCCTTGTGTTTTTGATTTTAGCTCTTCTGTCAAGGGTGTGGTTTAGTTATGATTTGCCTTTCCCTGATGATGAAGGATATTGAGCTTCTTTTCATGGATCTGTTGAACACCTGGTTGTTATCTTCACAGAAATGTCTGTTCTTCTACCTATTTTTTAATTAGATTAGTTGTTTTCTGGGTGTTGAGTTTTAAAAGTTCTTTATAGATTTTGGATAAGACTAACCTTTTATTGGATATGTCATTTGCAAATATCTTCTGCCATTCAATGGGCTGCCTTTTAGTTTTGTTGATTGTTTCCTTTGCTGTGTGCAAGGTTTTTATTTTGATATACTCCCAATACTTTTTTTTTCTGTTATTTCCCTTGCTTCAGGAGACATATGTAGAAAAAAAGTTGGTATGGCCTATGTCAGAGAGATTACCTCTGTTTCCTCTAGGATTTTTGTGATTTCAGGTCTCACATGGAGGTCTTTAATCCATTTTTTTTATTTTTTTTTATTTATGATAGTCACAGAGAGAGAGAGAGAGGCAGAGACACAGGCAGAGGGAGAAGCAGGCTCCAGGCACCGGGAGCCCGACGTGGGATTCGATCTCGGGTCTCCAGGATCGCGCCCTGGGCCAAAGGCAGGCGCCAAACCGCTGCGCCACCCAGGGATCCCCTTTAATCCATTTTGAATTTATTTTTGTGTGTGGTGTAAGAAAGTGCTCCAGTTTCATTTTTTTTCATGTAGCTGACTAGTTTTCCCAACACCATTTAATGAAGAGGTTGTCTTTTTCCCATTGAATATTCTTTCCTGCTTTGTGGAAAATTAATTGACCTTTTAGGTGTGGGTTTATTTATGGGTTTTCTCTTCTGTTCCATTGATCTATGTGTTTATTTTTATTCCGATACCATACTGTTTTGATTCCTGCAGCTTTATAATATAATTTGAAGTTCAGAATTGTGATACCTCTAGCTTCACTTTACTTTTTCAAAATTGCTTTGGCTATTTGCGGCCTTTTGTGCTTCCATATAAATTTTAGGATTCTTTGTTCTAGTTCTGTGAAAAATATTGTTTATACTTTGATAGGGATTACATTAAATGTGTAAATTGCTTTGGGTAGTATAGACATTTCAACAATATTTGTCTTCTAGTCCATGAGCATGGAATATCATACTATTTCTTTGTGTCATATTCAGTTTCTTTTGTTAATGTCCTATGGTTTTCAGAGTACAAGTCTTTTTCCTGTTTGGTTATATTTATTCCTAGGTCTCTTATTTTTGGTGCAA
Source organism: Nyctereutes procyonoides (assembly GCF_905146905.1). Taxonomy (NCBI): domain Eukaryota; kingdom Metazoa; phylum Chordata; class Mammalia; order Carnivora; family Canidae; genus Nyctereutes; species Nyctereutes procyonoides. The sequence continues at coordinate 10,629,008 of NW_026575148.1, read as the reverse complement.
TCGTAAATGGGATTAATTTCTCAATTTCTTTTTCTGCTTTTTCATTGTTCACATATAGAAAATGCAACAGATTGTGGGAGCCTAGCTGGTTCAGTCATTTTTTTTTTTTAACTAATCTCTATACCTATTGTGGGGCTTGAATTCACAGCCTGGAGATTAAGAGTTGCATGTTCCTCAGACTGAGCCAGCCAGGTGCCCCCACAAAAAATTCTTAAAAAAAAAAAAGAAATGCAACAGATTTCTGCACATTGATTTTTGTATCGTGTTACTTTACTGAATTTATTTATCAGTTCTAGTGTTTTTTTGGTGGAGTCTTTAGGGTTTTCTATATGGGGTATCATGTTATCTACCAATAGTGAAAGTTTTACTTCTTCCTTATAGATTTAAATACTTTTTAGTTCTTTTTGTTGTTTGATTGCTGTGGCTAGGACTCCCAGTACAATGTTGAATAAAAATGTTGAGAGTGGGCATCCCTGTCTTGTTTCTGGCCTTGGGTAAGCTCTCAATTTTCCCCACTGAGTATGGTGTTCACTGTGGATTTGTCATATATAGACTTTACTATGTTGAGGTATATTTCCTCTAAAATTTCTTTTTTGAGGGCTTTTATCATGAATGGATGTACTTTATCAAATGCTTTTTCTGCATTTGTTAAAATGATCATACTTTTTTTATCCTTTATTTTATTGATGTGATATATGATGTTGATTGATTTGCAAATATTGAACCACCCTTGCATCCCAGGAATAAATCCCATTTGATAGTGGTGAGTGATATTTTTTTAAAAAAATGTATTATCGGATTTGTTTTACTAGTGTTTCTGCATCCGTGTTCATCAGAGATACTAGCATATTATTCTCCTTTTTTGTGTGTTTTTGTCTGGTTTTGGTATCAGGGTGATAGTGGCCTCAAGAGGATGAATTTGGAGGTTTCTCTTCTTCTTTTGCAGAATAATTTGAGAAGAACAGGTATTAACTCTTCTTTAAATGTTTGGTAGAATATCCCTGTGAAGCCATCTACTTCTGGACTTCTGCTTGTTGGGAGTTTTTTGATTACTGATTCAATCTCCTTGTTGGTAATCACTCTGTTCAAATTTTCTATTTCTTCCTGATTCAGTTTTGGTAGGTTATGTTTCTAGGAATCTATCCATTTCTCTTAGATTTTCTAGCTTGTTGACATGTAGTTTTTCAGAATATCAAATCAATTTTTGAATATAAACTATCAGAAAAAATAATGAATGTCACTTATAAACCTTTTGGTAAATAAACTTAAGGTAAAACAATAGCATAAGATTTCATTTCTTTCCAGATATAAAAGACCTAGAGGTCTGCTAAGAAATCTTGATAGAGTTTTAGCCAGTAATCCCAGAAGAAACAAATCCATTGTAGTGAATCTCTCATTACATTTCTTTATTCAGTAATTGGTAGCTGGTGGTTGGTAAGATCTTCTAGAAAAAGCATTTATATATAAACACAAGAGGGTCATTGAAATTGTAGATAAAACAAAATATTATAGGGAAATAGTAAAAGTATAAAATTACTGTTCATGACAATTTGAACAAACCACATATTAAATGACAAAGGAAAATATAGCAAATAATCAGAATGCTAATGGAATAGAAAATTATAGAAAATTATATTTATATCATATCATTGCAGTGATTGATTGCTAAGCTCTTGAGCTGTTTGTTCATTTCCAAGGAGAGTCATTTGTTTAGCAAATTTTATCCCTGATATGATTTTCAAGAGCTATTATTTTTCAAATGGATTTTTAAGAATGACAAGAAGAATTGAAATTACAACATTGAGTAGGCTTTGCCATGATTCTTAATTATTTTAATACTGATAACTAATATATATCAAATGACTTATTCAGTAATTTCCATTTGTTAGATGGAATGGATAATCTTATTAGAAAAATATTACATTCCTTTTTAAGCTGATATGTATAATTATGGATAAAATCCTGGTTGTTAAAAAAGCTTAAATAAAACTATTACTGCATAATGGTCAGGCTGTGGCTTTACCCATAAAACTTACTAAAGAAATGGCTAATTGTTTAAGGTATTCTTTGTTCTACTGTCACTGGACAAAGGTGGATTACTTGATAACTGAAATTATAATTAAAGAGTTTGCAAAAAGTTGTTTAAAACAACTAAGGAATTTAAGACTAAAACAGATTTATTGGTACTTTTGCAAACTAGATATTAGTTTCCAGTATGTTTGAATGCAAATCCAGAATTTAAGATCCAAAGTTGATTAAATCCTAATAAGCAGAATTTTTCTGTTTAGTAGCAGACTAGTAGTTCATGCTTCACTAGTTCTCAATTTATAAATAGCCACGTACAATGATGCTTAAAACTATCACATTGACATCAGTTTCATCTCAAATTCAAGGCGATGGAATTGAAATAACAATAACTTATCTGCATTGCAAATTTTCCTCACTTCAAACAATGTTTGTGACTTTTAAAATGTAGTGAAAAAGGTTTTGTCTGCCACATATTCTATAATTTATGGATTTTTACAGGCCAATTTTATACAAGTGTTATACTACAGAAATCCTGCTCGTCACCACTTCAAACATTGTCCCTTTCCATTTCCATTCTACTCCTAGTATATAATATGAGTACTGCTACAGAGGAACAAGTTAGGGAAATGATTACTCTTTTGGATACAGATGTATTACATAAGTAAGCCAGGTAGTTCTGAAAGACACTGAGTGCTTTAGGATCAAAACCTATTAGGACAGGAGTCAATTTTTATGTATATTTTGTGTATAAACAACTGTTTTACACTTATAAAATGTGCAGTGAACCCAACCACCAAGCAGAAAAATTCCAGAAGCTAGGATCAGCCTTAGGAACTTTAATTTCAGTGAGTTAGATGGTCATTAGTGACACACTAGATCCTTGATCTGTGTTTTCTTTTTTTCAATAATTCAACAGAAAATAGCATCCCTTGGAGTTAGTGGTGAATGCTGGTCCTTACTAAATCGCTTTTTGTTGAAGGACTAATAAATAGTGGAAAAATACCAGATCCAGATCTGGAAAGTTATATGCAACAATCGGAAATCTGAGCATGACTTTAAAACATTAAAAATAATTATATTTTAAAAATAACTGTTGCAATAATAATTTTAGAATGTATCTGATTTGTAGCCTTAAAAAATTTTAAGAGAAAGATATGTTGAGAAGACATGACTGATTGATTAAAGGGATATATGATGACACAGGGAACAAAAGAAAATAACCCAAAACTCCTTTTTGAAATTTTAAAATAATCCTTTTTGTTATTGTTGAAAAAAAGAAAACCATATAGACAAAACAAAACAAAGATTAGAATAAGAGGACAAATCCATCATCTCTTTATGAAGATACAGTAGCGAAAATGCAAAAACAAGTGATGAAAGAAATCACATTTAAAACACCAGGATGAGTTTCACTGAAAGATAAAGGAAGTATTTACTGGGAACACAATTCAGTGATGGAATAGCTAAAATCATTCTTAACTTTAAAAAGATATGAACGTACAATCAAATTGACTTATGATGTCAGAAACAATTAAGTGAAATAAAAATAGAAGGTGAAAGTTTTGAGCAGTTTTAAATCACACATATATATTTTTAAGTGTAGAGATGTTTAGGAACATCTTAACCAATTTATTTCACTTATACTTTCCCTATTACATACAGCTAAGATTTATATATGGTAAGAATCTGTGACTAAGTCTAAAAGAACTCTTTGAATAAGTTAAAAATTCTAAGTGGTATGAAGCATAATACCATAGTTTAATTAACAGTATTAAATCATATATTTTAAGTTCAAAATATGGCAAAAGAAGTTCCTCTAAATTCAGAAATAGAGCTTGCCAGAAATATGTTGTCAGAATAATAGCTGTTGCATGCAAGGCACAGAAATTTTTATTTAAAATGGAGAAGGAATATAGCAAAATTCCGTTTCTTACTCTACTCATCAAAGTAGAAGTAAATGTTTTTTAATAAATAGGAAAAGATCTTAATTGAAGGAGAGAAAAGCATTGGAAAGCTTCTTTATTTAATGCATTCCTAATATTTTCTCCTTACTGTACCTAATGTAAAATATGTCTCTAATGGATGCCTCATTAAAAGAAACTAAGTAAATAAATAAATAATAAAATAAATAAAAGAAACAAACATGCAAACAAAATTGTTAATTTTATTTATTTATTTTTTGCTTTTAAGCAATTTTCAAGTTAGGAAATTTCTGCAGTGCACCATGACTTGATTAAGCTATAAAACCTAAACATACTATAATTTTTAAATATTCCTGTAGTATAGTAAGATCCAATTGATACCTTGAGAATAATGTCATTTTTTGATAAAATTGAATATTTGTAGTGGTTTCAAAGTAATATTATTGATTTCCCTCACGAGTTAGGAGTATAAAATTATTTACCTGGATATGACAGTTACTGATTCTTTATATCTATATGTTAATTGAATAGTACGAACCCAGGGCCAAGTACTTTTACTTCAAGTTCTTTTTATACATAAATATAAAGCATTGTCAACTTGAAGTTTCATCATCATACATATGAAAAAAATACAAAGTTCCTGCATCACAGACTAAACAGTGTCATCTTTAAAAGGATTCTATTATTCCTAAATATACAATACAAATACAATTGTACCAATAGAATTATACCTGCTGTATAGGGTCAAAATTAAAAATTACTCTAGCATCTTCTACATTTATCTTTAAGTAATGAATATAAATTTATTTCTAATAAGTTGTGATTGACATTACATCATAAATATGATCAAAATACCTTTTGGTTTCCAGAAGCCCTCACTAAGACATGTCATTGACAATGCCTGTGGGAGACCTCTTTGGTTCTCACATCATATCTCCTCTGTCTGTATATGATTTTGGTAGTCAGCTGTGGAAAGACTCATTCTGCACTGGCTGTATTCCATCTCAAATGTGTACCACTCAGTTTTCCATTCTGCCTCAGGATCTTTCTGGTGCTACGACAATCTGATTTGATGACATTCATATATGATATAAAATGTGAGATCGTTAATGTCGCAAAGAGCGCCTTTCAAACCAAGGGGGCATGAGGGAGTCACTGGTTAAATGCACTGGTTTCTTTTCTTTCAGGTCGACATCACTGGAGGATTTCTTTACTTCTTACAGGGCACAGGTAAGTCTTCCCTGTGGCATCAATAATGTACTCTTATATTGATTTTCCATCTTCCCTGATTCTTCTTTCTACTCCTTCACTTGTGCTTCTTGGTATCACCTCACAATAACCTACTTTTATCCAAGTCTAGCCTTATGCTCCGTTTTCAGTGAAGTGCATGATGGCCTCTCTGCCCTAGAAAACAGACATTCAGTAGGAAATTCCAGAACACAACAGCATTAGCATTTGTAAAACTATCATGTGTGATAGATTGGGCAAGGTGAACTGGAAAAAGTGGCATTGGGGAAACGCAGTAAGTCTAGCATTAAAATAGTCTAAGCTCAATTGTAGTGATAAGAAATGTGGAGTTGTTGGCTTTTGGTTAGCTGCCTTAGAATTCATGAAGAGAGAGTAAAAGGCTCGGGTCAACAAATATCATTTAAAGCACTCTGTGAAAGTCATGGCCACGTTTAAAGTGAGCATCTTTTATGACAGTCATGAGGCAAACATTAGTAAAACTTGGGATCAAGCTTCAATTATAAGGGTGACAAAACAGACTAATAAAGTTTTCCAACTTAGTAGTTTGCTAAAAAAGCTTTGGAAGAATCTTAAAGAATAGCTCATGGATTAGGAAATTTTAGAATGGATTTATTATATGAAACTAGAGAAGCCACATGATTAAAAGAGTCTTAAATAAGTTCTGGAGAATATTCCTTTCACTAAAGCATAAGGAATAGTCTAGTGGAGGGGCCACCATTACTTTTTAGCTCAGTTGTGTCCCTCTGCTATAGATGAAGGTTGGCAGTAGAGATGCTGTCATGAACCTGCGGTGGAGGTCTTAAGAGTTCGTGGGAATGACAGACTTCCAGAAGAGTAGAAGACAAGTGTTTGTACTAATAAGACAAAGGAAGAGTGTGTCTAGTTTCCACAATGCATGCTAATACCATAAGGTATGTGACCTTGACTCATGGTCTGTGGTAATGGCTAAGAGACATTGTATCCATAAGGGATCACAAAAAGTGGGGAGAAGGGGGTGGACATCAGCTCTACAATAGAAAGCTGTGATCCCACACTTAGTTTCCAGGTCTGCACCACCAGATTCCGAGCTCATTGATAAAGGGATAAGCAGGTACCCTTGAGAAAGACTCTGACATGCTACTATAAGATTATGCGATAAGCTGTCATCTAAATTCTGGGAATCAACTCTAAAAAATACTTGCATATACATAGAAATATGCATAGAAAAAATATAATTTGATTTATTATTTGTAAAAATTAAAACTGGATGAGAAAACTACCTTTCAAGTAGGAATTATTTCAAAATATTTTTCTCACCTGTATATTGGAATGTCATGCAACTATTAAAAAAAAATGAGAACCAGGCTTCCATGTGCTGATATTGAAAGATCTCTAAGAGATAAAGCTTTTAGGATAGTATATACAATTCCATATAATTTATTTAATAAAACAACCATATGCTTATATGCACAAAGATAATAGTTTAAATTAATTCTTAATAGCAAAATGTACCCCAACTGTTAATGGTTATTTAAAAAGCATAGTAACAGAGAAGATAAATGAAGTTTAGTTATAAGAGGGAAGTTAAGAGACTTATAATTTTTTAATATATATTTTAATGCATTGCTTGAATCATTTTCCTAGAGTGGTGCATTCATGTCATATTTGTATAACTTTAAAAAAAAACAGAAATGAGACATTTAAAGCATCTTTTACCTGTGTGCCTTCCTCCATCATAATTTCCTTGTTCCTCTAAGCCAGAGATAACTATCATGAAAATTTTGTATTTTTCATTCTTTCTTTTTAAAAATAATATTATTTTTATCTTGCATAGATAATCCTAAGCAAGAAACTTACATCTGTTGTATATTATATTATTTAAGTCATTTTGTATGTATTCTGTGACTTGCAATTTTTAATACCACTATATTGAAAGTCATGGGGTTTATTTCTATTTTGGTCCATTGCAACTGTATTCCACTGTAGGACTATAACATAATTTATATCTAAGGAATTACTCTCATGTTTGTATTTTTAAAAATACACATCAATAAATCACCCTCCTTCTTCTTTCTCATATTGGTTTTTATACTACAAAAAATCCTTCTACATACCAGTTAAATTTAATCAAAGTACTTGGGTATATAAATTTTTTCAGTGATAAACAGGATCTTTCATTGTTAATTTTTTTTTATTTATGATAGTCACAGAGAGAGAGAGAGAGAGAGAGAGAGAGAGAGAGAGAGAGAGGCAGAGACATAGGCAGAGGGAGAAGCAGGCCCCATGCACTAGGAGCCCGATGTGGGATTCGATCCCGCGTCTCCAGGATCGCGCCCTGGGCCAAAGGCAGGCGCCAAACCGCTGCGCCACCCAGGGATCCCCCATTGTTAATTTTTTGATTCAGAAGTGTGTTTTCAATTTCTAAATATATGGCAGGTTGTTAATTTTTTAAATAAAATCTCCATAGGCAGAAAAAAAGTCTTAAAGTCACATGTGAAACCTGCCCTTATGGTCTTTTAAGTGGTAAGTTTAATGAATTCTCCAATTTAGTATATTCTTCAATTTTTTTAGTTCATTCTTTTTACATTCATTAGATCAAACTTAATTTTGTGCTACCAAATCTATATTATAACTTCTTTTACAGAAAGGTATGTTAAAACCTAAATTGTTTTGTAGTATTATCAATTATTTTTTAAAATGTTAATCTTACTTTCAATATTTTAAAACTAATTACTACCTAAACACAAGATCAGAATTTTTACAGCTTACAGGTTGACTAAACTTTTTATTATGTATTGTGACCTTTTTTATTCCTAGTAATGTTTTTAGCCTTAAAATAATTATGCCTACTTGAGTGTAGCTGTGAATTTTAGTATTTTCTGTTGAGTTATAGCTCTTACAGAAAGGTAAAAATGTAGATCTCGGTGAATTAGTTCAAAGTATACATACCTACCAGATGAAGAAATCCAACATTGCCAGCATCTCAGAATACCAAATTTTAGTGTTGCCTGTTTTTGAACTCTATAAATAGAACCATAAAATATGTATCATTCTGTGTTAGAGTCTTTTCTTATTTATTTATCTGTAGTTTGTTCAAGTATTTTATGGTATTTCATTCTATGAATATACTATACAATTATTTTATCATTCTACCAATGATAGACACTGAAGCTGTGACAAGTGTAAAACTGTGTCAAATAATACTGCTATGAATATTACTATATTTTTCTTCTGGTGCCCACATGCAGTTTTTTTCCTGTCACATGTTTACCAGGAAACAGAGTTGTCAGATAAAATACAAGATACCCAGTTAAATGTAAATTCTAGATAAGCCACACAAAATATTTTACTATATGTATTTACCAAATAGTGCCTATGTGCATTTACACAGAACAAGATTCTCTAATCCTTACGTGAGATCTACAGTTAACTAGGAATCATGTAGTTTTGTTAGCTACATTTGGCAAACCTACATAGAAAGAAAAATAAAAATTTAAAAACCTCTTTTTAGTCAAGGATGTATTTACTATTTTTAGAAGCTTTTTTCTTAGGCCTTTCACTTTTCTATATCTTCTTGGATTAGAATTTCATTTGTACTATGAATTTTGATTTGTCAAGTTTTGATTTTCTTTTCCAAATGGCTACCCATTTATACTTGAATACTTTATAGAAAAGACCTTTTTTTTTCTCTCCTATGTAGTTCCACTTTGGGTTTGATGAAAGCTAAAATATGTAGGGATGTTAGGTGGGATGATATTAAATCTATTGATCAATTTGGGAAGAAAGGACATCTTTAATATTTTCAGTAATCAAACTGTGAACATGGCATATGATTCCAGTAATTGAAGACCTTTTTTTCTGAAACTATTTTAGTGTTTATGTGTGCATCTTGAATATATTTTGTTAGGTTTATTCCAAAACATGTGAAATTGTGCTGCTATTGAAGTTGAGTTTTGTGAAATTATCCATAATTAAGATGGAACTGTTTACCAATATTTGCTGCTCTTTCTATATACTTTTAACAGTTGTGATTTTTGCGACTGAAATTACTCCCTGTCGTTTGACTGTAAGATTTATTAAAGCAAGAATTATATACAGTTTTATTTACATTATATCCACAGTGCCTAGCTCAATTGGTGGCACATAGTAGGCAGTGACTTGAAAATTGGTTGTCAATTCTATTCTAGAATATTTTGATAAGCATGCTTTAGAAACACAAATGCTAACCTTCACCACATGCATAGTAATCTTCTAACAATTTCTTTATGCTAGAAAAATATGAGATTAGTCCATTTGAATTTAGATTAGGAAGAGAAAGTTAGGAAGTAATTATCTACAGGAATAGGGGAAAATTGGTGAAATGATCTTTAGATTTCACTCTTGGGTATTTAAAATACAGGACATACGAGTTCAGAAAAACTATCAAGATTTGCTCTGCATTATCATAATCCAGAATAAAAAATGGATCCATTGGTAAGACCCTGTGTTTCATTTAGTTCAGAAATCCAGCTTTTTTTCAAGGGGCAAGAGTCAAAATACTTGTAAAGAAAGGAAACAGAATAGGAAATCTCTTAAAAGAAAAAAAAAAGAACTATGTTTGAAAGTTTTTAAAATTAAAAAAGGGAATATTAAACCTTCTCTCCAATGAGCTGATTAGAACATTGGTCTCACCCTGTGAAGATCCACAGAGCTATAACATCAAAGGATTAAACAGGACAATCAACTCTTGGTTAAGTATATGAAAAGCATCATAATAGACTTTCCCAGAGATGAAAAGGACCTATCACTCTATCAAAGATGAATTTTATCCCCCTTGTCAGAGCACGCCTGCAGTCTGTGAGCATTTCTGTCATCCTTCCAATTACCAGTCTTTCCAATGTAAACAAATAGAAAGGCATAATATTGTTCAGTCTCCTTAGTGATTATTATCCTTTACAAAATAATCAGTAAAGAAACAATTATTTTTATGTAACACTGCATGTTAACTATACTGGAATTAAAATTAAATATTTAACAATTATTTTTATAATGTGAAGAAGTTAGACAGTCCGTGTATATTGGAATATACGAAGAAAACATATATATTCTAATAGATAGCATGTGTATGCATCTTTTTTAGGAGGGGTGTGGTTCACTAAAGCAAACAGATGAAAACAGTGTGGTAGGTACACAAACCAAAGATGATTGGGTATATGAAATGAAAATAAATTTTCTGGTTTCTTATAAATATTTAAGAAGCACCTGGGTGGCTCAGTTGGTTAAGCATCTGTCTTTAGCTCGGGATATGATTCCAGGGTCCTGGATTGGGTCCAAAATCAGGTGCTCTGCTCAGTGGGGAGTCTGCTTCTCCCTCTCACTGTCCCTCCATGCTCTCTTTATCTCTCTCTCAGATAGAGAAATAAAATCTTTAAAAATAAATAAAATATTTAAGAGAACACTCACTATAATTTATATTTCATTATATTTTTTTAAATAATTGTATTTGATTTTTTAAACTTATTTTTTATTTTATTTGAATTTAATGATGATTTGACATGTTACATTTTGAAAAAAACTTTTAAGTTTTAAAAATAGGGCAACAAAAATAACTGCTCCTGATGTTGCCTGCCCCCTCTTTTTATTTGCAGGCATAAAATCATACATCAGTAGCCTTGTGGGTAAATGCAGATACAAGTAAAGTAATGTGCTATTTTAATTTAAATGCAAAATATTTATTGCTCTTACATAAAGTCAATAATATCCATACTGGTGAATAAGTGCTTCTGATCCAAATCAATTTCTTAAATTACATAAAAATTTATTATAGCTCATAACTTTATATTTCTCTAGATACTGTGTAAATCTTTGAAAACAATTAGCAAATCCAAAAGCACTTTGTACATCTATGAATTTTTAATGCTCCTTTACATGCCATCTTTCTTCCAAGTTGAAAAAAATAATCGCTTTAAATGTCCCATCTCTCTTCAAACCCTTTAACTTCCAGCACTAAGGCAACTATGTAGAACATAAATAACATTAATTTTCATGGCTGATGAATCAGACAACATTATGAATGGATTTTCAACTGGTATAAATGCCTTCCAGTCACACTGCCTCCTATGCAGCCATTGGCTGAATAAGTATGAGACAACCTTCTTAGATGACATGAAGGCCTCTGAAGAAATGCCACATTTTTCCTGATGTTGAAGGGTTAATCATTGAAGACTATGGGAGGTGATTAAATAAACAATAGAAGCTGAAAATGGTGGCAATGAAACTCTTCCTCATAGGGTCAAAAATTGTATTTATTATTCAGATTCAAATGATACATTTTACAGGGAGTGTCTTCACTGGAGCCTGGCTATTTATTAGCAAGCTTTAAGAGCAGGAATACCGTTGTTTCAGGGAAGGGTTGTGAATGTAGATTTAGCATTAGTTAAGGAAAGTGATGAATACCAACTCCATTAAATAACCAGTGTTAATACTCAATTTTCATCATTATTTAATAATTTCTTTTATTTTTCTTTATTTTTATTGTTTTAAAGATTTATTTATTTTAAAGAGAGAAAAGGTCTAAAGCAAGCAGGTCAGAGGGAGAGACTATCTAAACAGACTCTCCTTTGATTATGGAGCCCAATGCTGGGCTCTATCCCACAACCATGAGATCATGACCTGAGTGGAAACCAAGGGTCAGATGCTTAACTGACTGAGACACCTGGGTGCTCCTTGTTTTTATTTTCAATAGAGATTTTTTTTTTAATCTGTCAGAGAGAATTGTGTTCAGCCTTTGTCTGCAATGATAAAGGAGCAGAATTATATGTCTGTGCTTCAGGGAAATTAGACAACACTGGTGATATCTGATGAATTACTGAGCTTAAGAGGCAGACAAATACTAGCTTTCATATCTTGATTTTCACTTGATTTTGGCTGAAGGAAGTATATGCGTGTATTAGGAGTGTTGTTACAAGTTAGAAATGGAAATAAATGGTAAGATGGATTGGGTCCCAAATGCTGCAATAAAACAGAGTTTGAATCATATGAAAACAGAGGCTTCAGAGTTTTGTTTTGTTTTTTTTTTTTTTTCCTTCCCTCAAGAACTTCATGTAGCACGGCTCCTGAGAAGGGGGACAAAAAGCTAACCAGAGAGGGCAAGATAGGCCAAGAGCACAATCCTCAACCACAGTGATGTTAAGAGTGGAGAAGATAGGAGCCCCTGGGGGGCTCAGTTGGTTAAGCGTATGCTTTTAGCTCAGGTCATGAGATCAAGTCCTGCTTGGGGAAGGCTGCTTCTTCATCTCCCTCTGCTCCTCCTCCTACTTGTGCTCTCTTTCACTATCTCTCTCTCAAATAAATAAATAAATAAAATCTTTAAAGAAAAAAAAAAGAGTGGAGAAGATAGACGCATTTCTCTGATCTCCAGGTGTGAGACCATTGAGTGACATCACTGAATCCAAAAGAAAACCCTCTCAATGAGCATAGCCAGGATTTTCAGGCAATCTCTCAAAAGAAGTTGTCCTCATGGAGGTTGGCTTGAAGAAGAATGTGATAGGTACTTTTATATTGTTGTTTTTTGGTTTAATTCTGTAATAATTTTAGATTTACAGAAAAATTACAAAGATAACATAAAGAATCCCCGTATGCCATTCAGCTAGATTTTTGCTAGTGTTCATTTTTTTTAAATGATGGTATATTCATTAAAGCTGAGAACCAACATTGGTATGCTACTATCAACTAAGTTCCAGACTCGATTCAGGTTTCCTTAGATTTTTCCAGTAGTACTGTGTCTGCTCCAGACTCCATCCACAATAGCACATTGCATTTAGTTATTAGTTATCCTTTCTCCTTTGTCTCTTCCAACCTAGGACAATAAGTCTTGTTTTGTTTATTACCTTGATAATTTTGAGAAATACTTAAAAGTTTAGTGATAATTGTCTTTATGCACATATTACAAAAAGATAGAAGTTTGAATTATCATCTGTCCTTTCAATTTGTCAGATAAACTACAGCTTAGAGATAATTAGGGAAATCTGGCAATACTGAAGAAGATGCCTGACTGTGGATGTCAGTAGGACGAGAAAAACTTTTTATTTTGTGTTAAAGATTTTATTTATTTATTCATGAGAGAGAGAGAGAGAGAGGCAGAGACACAGGCAGAGGGAGAAGCAGGCTCCATGCAGGGAGCCCAACGTGGGATCCGGGGTCTCCAGGATCAAGCCCTGGACTGAAGGAGGATAAACCGCTGAGCCACCTGGGCTGCCCAAGAAAAACTTTTAAACAAAAGATAAACTATCGGAATTATATGGGTTCAATTATTGGGACATAAGAAGAAACTCATAGAAGTTGCCAAAAAAAAAAAAGGCAAAGTGAATGAGGTAAACAATACATATATGTAGTTCAGATTATAGATAATCTAATACTAGATTTTTTTTTCAATATAAATCTGTCATTCTGAATTTAGTACTACTCTTTCTTCTTTTGATTCCACATCATATTGAGAGTTTTGATGAATTATGTATCTTTTCTATTAATTAGATATATTGCTAAAATGGTAGTGATAAAACAGCAGATGGTAGAGGTTAAGCTTATTTAGACGTGAAAATTGAAGATTATATAGCAGTTAGGAAAAGGTAAGTCTTACTTTATTTCTACACACAAAAGTATGCTCCCTTTATTTCTAGAAATAGTTCTAGGCACTGTTCTTTGAGACTGATCTTATGAAATAGTTAAAACCTCATGCATGTAAGGCATTAATGTAGATTTCTGTTTTATCTGTCAAGTCCTGATGGACAATGAAATATGTGTTTCAGATTCATCTGTTTCTTCCATATTGTTTTCAATCTTTAAATCGCTTGCCTCAATCTAAATGCTATTACTTATTCTTTTATCTATTTAGAATTATTGATGGAGATGTATGGTACTGTCAAAGACAGAATTCACCAGAAAATTAAGAGATGATTTTATTGGGCAACTGTAATAGGGAGAACAGGCTGTATCTGGAAGTCAAAAAGTGGCTTAGCAGAGTATTTTTGCCGTAGCATTTTTTATAAGGAGGGGGAGAGAGTTGTAGACAAGGTGCTTTACCCTCAGGGTTATTTTGTATGTAGGGAACGTGCCAGTCACCTCTTTGAATGGGAAATGTTTATCTCTGCATCAAGCCAGTTTCTGGGGTACAAACCAGTCTAATCCTAATCACTCATGGGACCAAGAACATGACATGACACTAGGGATGAAAGTGGAAGGAACCATATCTGACATTGTCATTAGGTATAAGCAAAGGGAAAGGTCTAATTTTTGATCTTGTTGGTAACTATTTAAAAAAAAAATTCACATGACATTATTTCTCCACTAAATATTCCATCATTATCCTTGCTGTGCGATATCATATTTAAGACTGGCTGGATCTCACATAATCATATTTTAGAATTCTATCTGGGATTTGAAGACAGGCTAGATCTTCTAATTTCCTCACAAATGTGGCAAAGATGCCTATCTGGCCACTGACAACAAAAACCCCAGATACCTTTCTCTTTCTCTTCTATAGAAGTGAATAGGATGAAGTCCATGGTATTTTGGGGTTTCATTTTAGAATTTCATATTGCTCCAACATAACAATAACTTCAATTTTCTGGGACTATGCAGTAGCAAATGCACTGTTCAGAAATATTCACTGCTGATATTCAGAACATTTGCTATCTCTAGTCCTACCACTGTGCTGCATCTTGTTATGTTTTATTTTTAGATATTCTTCTCAAAAGTTATGTCTACCTAAATTTTCAAACCAGCCTATAATTCTTGACTTTTCCGTTTTGTCTATATATATAGTTTACTACTAGAATCACAAAAGGTTTTTAAGCAATGGCTTTTCATAAATTAGCCTTATTTATTTTATGTTATACTTTTCATCTCTCTAGCTTAATTTATTTTATAATTGGAAGCTTGTGCTTCTTAATTCCCTTTATGTTACTGATCCACCTCCCTTCTGGCAACCACCAGTTGGTTCTCTGTATTTAAGTGTCTATTTTTTGTTTGTTGTTGTTATTATTTTTTAAATTCCACATATCAGTAAAATCATATAGTGTTTGTCTTCTCTGACTTATTTCACTTAGCATAGTACCCTCCTGGCCTATGTTGTTGCAAATGGCAGGATCTCATTCTTGTTTATGGCTGCATAATATTCGTGTGTGTGTGTTGTGTGCGTGTACACGCATCATTTCTTTGTCCATTCTTCTGATGGGTACTTAAGTTGCTTCTGTATTTTGACTATTATTAATAAGTGCTGCAGTAAACATAAGGATGCATATATCTTTTTGAATTAGTGTTTTCATTTCTTTTATAAATTAATTTTTATTGGTGTTCAATTTACCAACATACAGAATAACACCCAGTGCTCATCCCGTCAAGTGTACCCCTCAGTGCCCGTCACCCATTCACCCCCACCCCCACCCTCCTCCCCCTACACCACCCCTAGTTCATTTCCCAGAGTTAGAAGTCTTTATGTTCTGTCTCCCTTTCTGATATTTCTCACACATTTCTTCTCCCTTCCCTTATATTCCCTTTCGCTATTATTCATATTCCCCAAATGAATGAGAACATACACTGTTTGTCCTTCTCCGGTTACTGTGGCCAAGTTCAAAAAGGGTGTTGCCTGAGTTCTTCTCTGGGATTTTGATGGAATCTTGTCTCACATTTAGATCTTTCATCTATTTTGAGTTTATCTTTGTGTATGGTGCAAGAGAGTGGTCCAGTTTCATTCTTCTGCATGTGGATGTCCAATTTTCCCAGCACCATTTATTGAAGAGACTGTCTTTCTTCCAGTGGATCGTCTTTCCTCCTTTATCGTATATTAGTTGAGCATAAAGTTCAGGGTCCACTTCTGGGTTCACTGTTCTGTTCCATTGATCTATGTGTCTGTTTTTGTGCCAGTACCACACTGTCTTGATGAACACAGCTTTGTAGTACAACCTGAAATCTGGCATTGTGATGCCCCCAGATATGGTTTTCTTTTTTTAAAATTCCCCTGGCTGTTTGGGGTCTTTTCTGATTCCACACAAATCTTAAAATAATTTGTTCTAAGTCTCTGAAGAAAGTCCATGGTATTTTGATAGGGATTGCATTATACGTGTAAATTGCCCTGGGTAACATTGACATTTTCACAATATTAATTCTGCCAATCCATGAGCATGGAATATTTTTCCATCTCTTTGTGTCTTCCTCAATTTCTTTCAGAAGTGTTCTGTAGTTTTTAGTGTATATTTTGAGAACCATTTGAATGGTAAATGGTTCTCCAACCTTTTATTTTCAGGTTGTAGGTGTCCTTCTGTCTAAAATGAGTCTCTTGTAGACAGCAAATAGATGGGTCCTGTTTTTTTATCCAGTCTGAAACTCTGCGCCTTTTGATGGGGTCATTAAGCCCATTCAGGTTCAGAGTTACTTGAACTTCTTCTTAAAGGGGAGTTTTAAGAGTCCCCCTTAAAATTTCTTGCAGAGCTGGTTTGGAGGTCACATATTCTTTCAGTTCCTGCCTGTCTTGGAAGCTCTTTATCTCTCCTTCCATTTTGAATGAGAGCCTTGCTGGATAAAGTATTCTTGGTTGCATGTTCTTCTCATTTAGGACCCTGAATATATCCTGCCAGCCCTTTCTGGCCTGCCACGTCTCTGTGGAGAGCTCTGCTGTTACCCTAATATTCCTCCCCATGAAAGTCAGGGACTTCTTGTCTCTTGCTGCTTTAAGGATCTTCTCTTTATCTTTGGAATTTGCAAGCTTCACTATTAGATGTCGAGGTGTTGAACGGTTTTTATTGATTTTAGGGGGGGTCTCTCTATTTCCTGGATCGAATGCCTGTTTCCCTTCCCAGATTGGGAAAGTTTTCAGCTAGGATTTGTCAAAATACATATTCTGGCCCTCTGTCCCTTTCGGTGCCCTCGGGAACCCCAATTAAACGTAGGTTTTTCTTCCTTAGAGTGTCATTTATTTGCCTTAATCTGTCTTCATGGTCCCTTAATTGATTGTCTCTTTTTTCCTCAGTTTCCCTCTTTGCCATTAACTTGTCTTCTATGTCACTCACTCGTTCTTCCACCTCGTTAACCCTCGTCGTTAGGACTTCTAGTTTGGATTGCATCTCATTCAATTGATTTTTAATTTCTGCCTGATTGGATCTAAATTCTGCAGTCATGAAGTCTCATGAGGCCTTAATGCTTTTTTCTAGAGCCACCAGTAGCTGTATAATGGCGCTTCTGAATTGGCTTTCTGACATTGAAGTGTAATCCAGATTTTGTAACTCTGTGGGAAAGAGGGCTGTTTCTGATTCTTTCTTTTGAAGTGAGGTTTTCCTTCTAGTCATTTTGCTCAGTGCAGAGTGGCCAAAAACAAGTTGTATTGGAACACGGGGGAGTATCACTGGTCCGTCCAGCTGGTCTTCTGGGGGAGGGGCCTGCTGTGCTGATTCTCAGGTGTTAGCACTTGGGGGAGCTGCTCTGCCCCTGCCTGCTGCAGGGCTCAGCGGGGTTGTTTACCCCGTGGGGCCCCAGGAGGAACAGCCGCAGTTGCTATGGCAACTCTGGAAGCCTGGATTCAGCCTCCGCAGGAACTACGGGGCTCGGGGCTCTCGGTTCTCCGTCTGCAGGGCCTGGAGGCTCCGGGGCGGGGCCGCTGATCTGCTCAGCTCGGGGCAGGAGCGTCCTTGCTGTCCTGGGCCCTCCCGGCCTCTGCCTGTCCCGGGGGAGGCCGGATCCTGGGCTGTGTCCCGGCGCCCTGTGCTCCGGGGCCTGCGCTGGTGGATTCGCGCTCCCGCCCCGCAGCTCCCTCCCCGGAGCCGCTCCCGAGCCCCTCCGAGCTGCTCCGGTCGGTCCCGCCGTGCGCGCTGCAGCCCTTAGGGAGCTCGGCGCACTCTCCTGCGCTCGCAGGTGTCTGTTAGTGTCCCCGGGAGCCCGAGGGCATCCCCGCCCTCCTGGGTCCTGCTCCAACTCCCTGCGAGCCCCTTTCCGCCCGCCCGGGAAGGTTGGTGCAGCTCCTGCTCCTCCGGGACGGGGCTCTCCTGTCCTGGGGACACTCGCCCCGGCCTCAGCCCGGCTCCTCGCGGGGCCCCTCCCCCTCCGAGGCCTTTTGTTTCTTTATTTCTTTTTCCCCGTCTTCCTACCTGGATAGAAGTGCGGACTCTTCTCCCTGTAGCGTTCCAGCTGGTCTCTCTTTACATCTCAGGCCGAATTCGTAGATTTTCAGGATGATTGAAGGTTTTCTAGGTAATTTGGTGGGGACAGGTGATTTGGGGACCCTGCTCTTCCGCCATCTTGCCCCTCCCTCAGTGTTTTCATTTTTGAGGGGTAAAAATCCAGTAGGGGAATTTCTGGATCATATGGTATTTATATTTTTAATTTATTGAGAAACTTCCATACCGATTTCAACCATGGATGTACCAGTTTACATTCCTACCAATAGTGCAGGGGGGGTTTGTTTTCCAATTGTTTTTTGTCTTGTCTTGATACTAGCCAGTTGGACTGGTAGGAGCTAATAGCTCCTTCTAGTTTTGATTTGCATTTCCCTGATGATAAGTGATGTTGAGCATCCTTTCATGTGTCTGATGGCCATCTGTATATTTTCTTAAATGTCTATTAGGAGGCTCTGCCCATTTTTAAATCAGAAAATTTTATGCTTTTGTTTTTTTGGGTGTTGATATATATATATATATATATATATATATATATATATATATATATAGTGAATATTAACTTCCTATGAGATATATCATTTGCAAATATCTTCTCCCCTTCAGTAGGTTGCCTCTTTTTGTTTATGGTTTCCTTCACTTTGTAAAAAAGCTTTTTAATTTTGTGTAGTACCAATAGTTAATTTTTGCTTTTGTTTCCCTTGTCTTGGGAACCATATTCATAAATATATTGCTAAGAAATTAGCCATAATTTATAATAATTATACATGATAAAGGATTATGTATGAAATATTAACAGTACACACATAGATGTTAATACTACCCCTAGTGTGAATCCAAATGCCATTACTAAACAGAATAATTTTGCATTTTAGAAATGGCTTTGGTGATTCTGCTTTGCATGACTTCTCTGGAGAGGATATGTCCAAAAATAATATGTTTGTTACTTTAGATATAGGGATAGAAAACATTTTCCTCCAAATCATCCTTTCTTGGTTATAAGAGAAATATTAGAAGCACTAGTAGACAATGGGACCTCTCTTTTCTAGAACTTTACAAATGTTAGATTTGATATTAGTTTGGATCCTAGGAACTTCATCTAAAAACAAATTAAGAGTTGACTTTGGGTATATTCTATGAGTGTGAAGAATTTAGTGAGAATTTGAAAAAAAAAAAAACTAACAATGATTTCCATACCATCATATAGACCCCTTGCTACCACTCCCCAAAAAATATATTTAGTGTTATATAAAGTATCATTCACTTTGTGAAAAAAATTCATTCTTAGACATGTTGTAAATTTAGAAGAAACAGTTTTACTGAAGAGTAAAAGAGAGTATCTAGTATTTACTTTTTCTGGAGAAGACTGCTTGGTTTAGACAATATTTTATCTTAATCCAATAATGTGAATAATGATAACTATCAGAAGATGCTTTAAAAAGTGGATGAAACCTATGTAGATCTATATAGATGGATATAATTTCTGTATGGAGAACAATTTGAAAACCTTTTATGTGACAGGGTAAGTAAATAAACAATCCATATGAAATATAGATTCATACGTATAACATGGAAAATACTAAGGTCTTTGTACTCATTCAGATAATTCCACTTTCTCTTCTTTCTGCTTAGTTCTAGTTCCATTGTCATTTGATATGGAGAGGTAGAGAAAAACAGAATAATCAAGAAAAAGCAAATCCGGTTCACATTAAAAGGAAACTAAATCTGTCAATCAAAGAATAGATAATATCTGCAGAATGAAAGGGCAAAATTAGCTAAAGACAGAATGAAGTTGGGGGTAGACACCAAATTTGACGGAACAACCCTTGAGATGATAAGAAATTTGAAGGAAAGACTCTCCAAAGAAGAATTTTTGAACATTGGTGCTATAAATAAGGGTGGAATCCCACAGTTTCCAGGCTTCATGTTTGAGGACTTTGCATCAAAATTACATCACCTTCAAGCCTTTTTAAAGTTGGATTTATACCCCTTTAGAATGTCACACATTGTTAAATGGGTGAGTCTCACCAAGAAAATAAGAAAAGAATAAAGTATGTAAATAAAGTGATTATTAAGAATTAGGACTCTCCCCTGGACCACAGGTGTAAAGGAAGTTCCTCCTGTTAGAGTCTCCTGCAGCACTCACTTGCCACCTTGTGGAATTCATGCTGTGTAGAGTGTAAAGAGAGCTAGAATTACTCCAGTGTGGGCCTAATCAGAAAGAATGATAATTCAGTTCTTTCTTTGCCTGTATCACTTTATCCAAACTTATTAACTTGGACTGAAGGAATTAAAACTGAAAAGTAGAAGAAATTGATAAAGGTATTTTACTCCTTGATAAAAGCAAGCCGCAGTCTATTGGATTCCACTGGGGAGACTGTTAGCATCACCGCTGCAAGGGTCCAAGTCATAAGGGACATCAGGGCCCTAAAGAGAAAACTTACATAAAATGCAGTGCTGAATTTAAAACAGCAGATGATGTTCCAAATTCAATTTTTATAGACCAAATGATCATTTAATTTTGATTTTAAAAAATTCTAGTGTGTTGAATAGCAGATGGAATACTTCTGCCATGGTGCAACTGGGAAGTTTATCAATAGTTGCTCAGAAACCAGGAAATTGAAGAGGAAAATTCACTCTCATTAAGAATCCTTAATGAAGAATTTAAGAGTAAATCTGATTCCTGTAAATGGGAAAATACATAGAAAAATAGGATGAAGGAGGTGAAGCCAAAGTTCTCAGTGAAAGTAGAAAAGAAATGTGAATACTTTTAAATTATGATGGTATCTACTCTCTGACAGTATTAAAAATTGAAATGTGAGCTAAAATGAAAAAGGTTTCCTTTCTTCATAGCACTGTATGAAGCAATTATGTAGTTATTTAGATAAAACTAAGAAGGCTGAATTGGGTGATGCCAGGTTTATTAGGCAATAACAGGGCACCTGGGTAGCTCATTTGGTTAAGTGTCTGCTATTGGCTTAGGTCATGATCCCAGGGTCCTGGAATGGAGAACCTGCATGGAGTCTGCATCTCCCTCTGCCTCTCCCCAACTCCCCGACCCCACCACACACACACACACACACACACACACACACACACACACACGCACACACACACACACACTTGTGCGTGCTCTCTCTCTCTCTCTGGCTCTCACTCTTTCAAATAAAATCTTAAAAAAAAATTTTTTTTAAAGGAAATAACAGAATCCAGAGAAGAGGGGAGACATTCATTGAAACAGAAAAAACAATAGAAATAGAACCAAAGAGTAGGAATTTTGTTGACAATAAAAATGTGATGTTAATAAAAATCCTTAGCCCTTTGGGAGAAAAATGAAGCTGGATCCCACACTCACACAAATGGATAAATTAACCATCCAAACAACTAATCTAAAATTTCTAGAACTGTGCTAATGTGATAACTGCTAGCTCCATGTGGCTTTTGAGAACTTGAGCTATGGCTGGTGTAAATGGCAGTTAAAGTTTTAATTTTATTGAATTTTTATTTAAATTTAAAACTGATATTTGACTCAATGTATTAGGAAATACTGAGGCATGATGGAAAACACTTGATATGTCAATCTACGTTTTAAACTGTAAATCTTATAAAATTAAAATACAGATCAGATATTTTCAATGAAAACTTCACTTCAAATTGACAGAAAGTATAAAATACATCTTAAAATACTATAGTAGATCTCATTAATAATTTTTATATTGATTACATGTTGAAATAATAATTGAATAGATTGAGTTAAATATTTTATTAATATTAATTTACTTGTTTCTTTTTCTTTTTTTAATGTACTACTATAAATTTTTAAGTTCTACATCTGGATCACAATGTACTTTCACTTGACAACATTATTCTAGATAAAACAAGGTTTTGATATATTTATGATCCAGAAGTGGAGAAATCCTTTCAACCCAAAATCAGAAATCCTTTAATCAGGAAAAAGAATAAATCATTTAACCAGAATTTATTTTTCAATCCTTTAAGTCAAAAGCCACAAAGGGGAATAAGTTTACTTTTGTTTTACAAAATAATAACAGCAAAGAAAGGGAGATAGAAGAAATAGGAAAAAAAAAACATATTTTTGCAAACAACTTTTATTAATGTGAAAAGGCTTAACCAAGATTTAGAAAATAGGCAAATTACAAAAAGATAGAAATCAGCAATTGAGAGCAAAATAAAAGAGCAATTAGAGATATTAGTACATACCTAGAAAGATATATAACCTCACTTCTAATTAAAAAAATAAAAATTATAAGCAAGTTAGCATTTTTTTTAAACTATCAGATACCTGGTAATTGAGAGAAAATGAGAGAAAGAAACAGAGAAAGAGATAATAAAGTGAGGGAACAAATTTATGGCAACTCCTAACACCTTTTGGGCCAAAACTAATGAAATCTACACAAATTAAAATTGCAATTTCTTTATGAACAGTAGATACCATTATGAGTAATTTGTCATAGTATTATACTTTAAAAATATACTTATCAAGAGGATATGTTTTGCAATATTTCATATAATAGCAAAAAGTATAATGTAAAGTTTAATCAGAAATTTTTTCTAAAATTCTGGTGAGAGAGTATGTGTGTGTATATAATTTATATAAAAAGAATGAGTTAGATCTTTATTATGCTGATATGAAAATATATCCAAAATGTACTATAACAAAAAGGCAGTAGATATAAAGTTTATAGTTTAATGTAGTGTATACTGAAAGAATAAATTGAATTAAAAAATCCATATGTTTCTATAAAGGATATGAGCTGGCTTGAATTTAGTTATTGACCTAGCTATCTGTTTAGTATTGTGGAATAAAAAAAAATGTTAAAAGTACATGCATATGACAAGAAGGATAGGGAAGTGTGGAAAGGAGTATGAAATTTTGCTTTTCATTTTATACATTTGAATTTTAAACTTATTTATTTATATTTTCAAAATCATCAATACCAGTTGATTGTATAGAAAGTGGGGCCCTTTTTTTCTCTTCGTAGTTTTATATTTAAAAACTCTTAGCTTAAATATTTATAAAACTTGCTATGATTTTATTGGTGAAAATTAATTTTCTAGTTTATTAACAATCTCACAATTTATCTTTTAACTCCCTGAGAGATACATATACCATTATTTCCTTGTATCATGCAAAATAGGTTTATTTTATATGGGCTTTGTGTTCTGGTTATATTTTCTTACCTTTCACAAAATCCAATGCTATTCACTTCCTACGAGCCTACTTGTACAGCATTTTAAAGACACAATAAATATTCACCACCATCATGCTCTTCAATCTGGTGATATTTTAAAAATATATCTTTCTGATGAAACAGAATTTTTAGGATATATTGCAAAGATTGTTTTACTGTACATAGAAAACCAGGTTTGTAATGCAAATTAAGCCTTACTCCATACATCTTAAATTGCTGTGAGATTGCTTCCAATTAAAGATAACTAAAAGAATATTTTTTTTTAATTATGATTTAAATAATCTCTATACCCAATGTGGGGCTGAAACTCAGAACTCTGAGATCAAGAGTCTCATGCTTTCCTGACTAAGCCAGCGAGGCATCCCACTAAGTGAATATTGTAAAAAAAAAAAAAAAAAGGAATGTCATAATATTTATGAAATTTCAAACCTAATTAATTTAAAAGATTTATAAATAGCTGAGAAACATTAAAAATTTGTGAAAAAATCACATTCTCAGTTTTATTCAATAGAGTGTATATATTAGCAGATATTCCCTGAACTATTAATTTAAATAATATGTACCAATGGCATTATTGCAATCTGATATATAGAAAATTATTCAAGGGAGTTGTTTTCATAATAGTCTATAAAAATAAAATAATTTGGGCACCTGGGTTGAGCATCTGCCTTTGGCTCAGGTCATGATCCCAGGGTCCTGGGATCGAATCCTGCTTCAAGCTTCCCACAGGGAGCCTGCTTCTCCCTCTGCCTGTGTCTTTGCCTCTTTCTCTATGTCTCTCATGAATAAATAAATAAAATGTTCAAAAAAACTAAAATAAGTTTAACAATATTGAAATGGATATTGGAACCTTAATAGAATGAGTTCTAAGCATCAGATCAAATATAAACAGAGAAGAAAATTTAAATGGAAACTTGTTTTAAGACTAGGATTGAAGTTATAACCAAATGATTAAATCGCTGAAAGTAAGTGGACTTAAAGGAGTAAAGGGGAAGGCAATAATATTTATTTAATCAATATTAATGAAAAAGAAACAATAGAATCTATCAAAGGAGTAGGATCATAGATTGTGTTCAATATCCTAAAATATCACTCTAGCGGTATTAAATAGGAAATTGAGCTTATTTTCTACTATGATAGGAATAGAAGGACAGTATGGAAAGAGAAATGGGTCATCCAAATTTAATAACATAAATAGCATTATTATGTAGCCAATAATACTGAATCATACTAGTTTCTGCCTTTGTTATCATTGTGTTAGGCACAGATCTCTGGAATGCATTGTGAATTCAGGGAAGTTTTCTTGTCACCTAGACTCTAAAGAAAATGTTTACAATTATAAAAGGCTTGTTTCCCTAGTTTAATCATGCTCAATTTGATACTTCTCTTCTTCATTATACTTATTTATAGCAGAATCTAACCAGATGATATATATTTATAAATCCATGCACTATAATGTGCTTTTCTGTGCAGTCACTCCAATAAAAACAGTGTAATCCACTGTGCTGCTAAATGGCTGTATGAAAAAGAAAAAAAAAAAAAGAACTACTACAAGTATATACATTTTCTTTCTTTCTACCTTAGAAGCCAGATCAAAGCCTTTTATATTATGTGATGCTGCTGCCCCTCAGGGCAGAGCAATAAACTCCTTAAAATTTCATACCTGCTAAGTTAGCGATATAAATGTCAATTTAGTTTAGCTGAAGCAGACTTTTGTAATCAATAGCAAGGATTACTGTCAGTAGAAAGTATATCTTGCTAGTTCTTGCAGGTAAGCGGTTAGTTGTGGAAAACATTAAATGAATTGAATGAATCATTCATTCTCAAAATGTTGTCAGTGAAATTTTATAATTGACTGCTTTCCACTTGGTATTGCTGATATTAAATTACAAAACCTAGAGTCTGTTCACAATTCCTATTATGTTAGATTATCTACCCTCACCACAGAATCTCAATTTTCTTGGCTTGAATGTTTCCATTTACTCATAGCCATCTTAGGAGGAGAAAAAATAAAATAAAAAAAATATGTAAGCAGACATGATTTAGGAGCCATGCCATCAAAGGAATTCTATGCATGCATATGACTGTCAAACTGCATTGTGTGGCATGGCTTACACAAAAACTTCTATGAAGATGTAATTTTAAATCTGTCAAAGGATGTACATCTCAGGAAATAGAATAGCAAAGATTCAAAGGTACTTAAAGACATGATTTCTAATGTAGGACATATCTTTGACAAAATTCTATCTCCATCTCAGAAGTGTAGTAGTACAACAAAAATGCCCAGTATTAATTACAGTCCTCTCCTACTTTATCAAATTGTGCTGGTGAATTTTTTTTTGTTTTAGTCTTCCCCCCCCCCTTTTTTTTTTTTTTCGATTTTCATTATTGAGGCAGGTGACCTACCGAAATCCCAGTGGATTTAAGCTATCAAAGGAAATTCTGTGTGGTAGAAGTAAGGAAGTAGTCAATGCTACAATGGCCTATGTAAATAATTCAAGACCTTTGAATACTCAAGAAAGGATTGTTGGCTGATGATTACTCAGTATAGGAAGATGAGGACATGGGAAGCAAAAATATTATCTCCTCCTAAAATTCCCTAGTATTTCCCCTTTTTTTTAATTTTTTTTAAATTTTTATTTATTTATGATAGTCACACAGAATGAGAGAGAGAGGCAGAGACACAGGCAGAGGGAGAAGCAGGCTCCATGCACCGGGAGCCCGACGTGGGATTCGATCCCGGGTCTCCAGGATCGTGCCCTGGGCCAAAGGCAGGCGCTAAACCGCTGTGCCACCCAGGGATCCCTTTTTTTTTTTTTTAATTTTTTTTTTTTTGTATTTCCCCTTTTTTAGCTTTTTCATCCTGTGAGGTTAAGAACAGATTGGACCCAGACAAACAGTTGAACAGTTATTCTGTATTAAACACTAAATAGATACAGAAAACATACATTCTTCTTGCAGCCCTCCAGTAACTACACTCCAGGCCCAGTCTGGATTCAGTCAGGGAAGCACAAACCACTCTCCACTGAGCATAAAATAAGGCATTTAACTGACTCTGCAGTTGCTTGGGGGGTGACATCTAAGGACACTTCTCACCAATTGTTTGAGGTGCTGGCACCAAAGTTCATAAAAATGCTGACATTGAAGTTTTTTCACTACCTGAAGAACTAAACCAGAGTTCAAGTGACTGCCTGGAAGCTGCTATACTATTTGAGGACTTCTGGAGAGGCTCCCATAAAATGCTCAGTCTGTAACAGTGAAGAGGATGGTTCTCAAGCACTTGTGAGAATGCCGTGATGAACTTCATTTCTGCCAGGGAATAAGTGCTTCCCCTTCACCTTCACTCCAATCTTCTCCTATGGAAATCCTATCCAATAATCATATAATGGAGAGGATTCTGGGAAATGTAGTTTCCATTTCCCAGGTGGAAGTGATGCCTGAGTGACCTCAGATAGTCCTATACTGTGCACATTATTTGTGGACCTCACATCTGTGCACACCCCTCTTATGCATATTTAAATTCTGACCAAAAGTAAAAGCATAATGCTTTACTTCTCAGAACTATTTATGTATATCCAAGGTATAATAATCTTCTTCCCAAAAGGGGAAATACAAAATTCCATATGCCATTTTATTAATCTCTGGATAATGTTCATATCTTTTTTTTAGCTCAGTCACTATCCCTCTTGGATGTGTTGAAACTCAAAAGCTAAAATATAAATTCAATTTCTAGTGACACCATTTAAATTAGATAATAAGAGAGCCATGGAGAGAAAGATGAAAAACAGATTTGTTACTATTTACAAATGTATGTGTATATAAAAACCAAGAAGAAAATATGCATAATCATTACAATCCTTACTTTTGCAAAAAGTCACATTGTCCTAGTTGGCATCAATAACTTACCTTCTCACTACCCCTTCCACATTCCCTCATCTTCACTAGTACGATAGCCAATCCTAGGTCTTTGTCTGGTGCGTTCTCAAATTAATCGCCAAAGGAACATGTTCCCTTGTATTCTTCCCTGTGTGAAGTAGTTTTATTTTTTTTTTTTGACCTTTTTTGTTGTTGTTGTTTAACCAGAAACACAGGAATCTCTTGAACTCCAGGCCTCTGCCTCCATTGAATAATAGCAATTCAATTAAGACAAATCAGCTCAGCTAATAGAGTAAACCTCTTCCCTTTACCTAATGCTCCAGTGACAGAAGGAACATAAAATGTGTAACTTCTGGTTTAATGGAATCTGTCTTGAGTCCTTCAGTTCAAATATCCTTCCCTTTTAAGAACCCTGACTCCAAATCATCAGTATAGAGTTGTGGAGATAGGATACAAAACTTGCTAATGGGAAATTAAGGTCTGTGATATGAACAACTACTAAGAGAAAGAACACCATCCTACTGATCACAGAGTGTAAAACACATCCAAGAGGACAATGCCCAGTCACACAAAGTGTTTACGCTGCTCACTTTCTTCTTCAAATATCCCATGGCTCTTTATCAGCTTTAGGGTTGCTGTGTGTATGTATGACAAGGCTTTAGAGTAAAGGATGATGTATGATTATGGATAGAGCATGAGATAAGGCAGGAAAAGCAAGTCTATATTCAGAAGAAATATCTATTCTAAGGGTATGCAGATGCTTTCATTTCTAATTCGAAGGTATACGAGATAGTCAATCCACTATGCAAATTAATTAATCTGCTCTTAGGTGACACATTTGTCCCAGGGGAATGGTGTCATGTTGGGAGCTCATAGCTAGTCACGACTACAGGCAAGTGAGTCCGAGACAAAATCTTGAATAGAGGAAGGGCTGTGTTTTAAAGCCTACAACTAACCTCCACTCCTGTCACCACAGTCACTTTTTCAAGAGGCCATTGAGAAAGAGAAGAGGTTTCTGGAAAGAGAGGCTATTGGACATTCATGGAACCAATCATCTTTCCTATCTCAATATTAAGAACTTTGTTGTGATTATGTATTTTGTCCAAAATAAGATGTCATTTTACTTATCTCCTTCCCAAACCTCTTGTTACTGATTTATACATTGTGTTTCATTCTACTCCATGGTGTCCAACCAACAAGTGAGTATAGATTATGCATCTCTGTAGATGATTCTGGTCATCTCTACTTCTAGAGGAAGTGAACAATCAGACATATTTTTTGAACTTGTGTCTGCTGAGCTTGTCCTTCACCCCTAGTGTTCAAGAACATCCTTCTATTTATTGCTCTTTTCTACCAATAGTGGTACAAAGTTCAACTTTTTTTTTGCCTTTAGTCAGCTATTTACAGGGAGTTCCTCATGTTATCATGCATTTGGGCTGAAAAGGGAGCTATAAATCAGAAGAAGAACCCATGAGAATAAGACTTTTAGGACTTGGAACATAATCAAATTGATTTGCTCTTAAAGGAGTTCCTTGAGCTTGATCTCACATATCACACTTCCATTTGATTATGGAGTAGTTTTCAGTTGTAATATTATGTACACATAATTCTATTTGAGGCCAGTGGTTTGTGCTGTTTAAAATTTTTAATTTTGACACTGTTTTGCAAAAGTATTTCACTCTTACCTATCTATGTGGATAATAATACAACAAAACTGTTACTAGAAAAAGTTGAGAATTTGAAGAATAATTGTTGCCGTCTCTCAGAGAAAATATTACCCAAAGCATATTGGTGGTATTAGTAATTGTGAGATTAGAAAACAAAATCCCAGATACATAGAAAGATTTTTTTAAAAATACATAAGGTAAGGATTTCACTATTTGGCAGGAAGTTAATGATAACATTGATCAAAATAAAAAAGGTGAAATAATAAAGATAAATTCATAAATTAAGAAACAGAAAATCATAAAACCAATGAAGACCAGTGAAACATATTCTGCCAATAAAGTTTTCAAGAGGAAGCAAACAGCACTATCAGATGTGAGTCAAGGTAAATGGGAAAGGGAAGAAGAAAAGTATACTGTGAGAGAAGTTGTGATTTTGAGGTGATAGCAGCAGTTAGCCTGAGGTGACTCCACAGAAAGGATCTGATAAAATAATCAGCATCTTTCTCGCCTCCCTCAGATCCAGGTCTAAGGATCCTAATGCTTGAAAAAACAAAACAAAGGGAGGAAAGGGTACTCATTGATTTAGTCTGTCCTAGTGTGCTTCTTGTAGAGAACGGATTATAATGGATGTAATGAATCAAATGGAAAAAACCTTTTGAAAGGACACTGGAGTCCATTTTACATGATCTGTGTGTTTTCCATACCTCTCTACCTGAGGAGGACACATATTTTACAACTTAGATTAAACAAATTTATACCATGAACAGAGAGGTTAGGGATGTGCCACAGGTCGAAGCAACAAAAGAACCACATAAACTAGCACTTGATTGTTTCAAAA
This sequence comes from Nyctereutes procyonoides, assembly GCF_905146905.1. Taxonomy (NCBI): domain Eukaryota; kingdom Metazoa; phylum Chordata; class Mammalia; order Carnivora; family Canidae; genus Nyctereutes; species Nyctereutes procyonoides. The sequence goes on along the minus strand of NW_026575148.1, from coordinate 10,599,095 downwards.
ATTGATATGAAGCTCAAATTGAGAAAATCTACCTATTCATAGTATGTCAGGAAAGATCTATTCCTAAGAAGAATATTAGACTCAGATACTTTGGCAGTGTAAGTTGGAAGTCAGATTACTTGACAAGTAGTGAGATCATCCTTGAAGAATCAAGCTAAGCAAAGACTGCTGGAATCAATATATGAGCAAAGAGACAAAAGCATGAGATTAAGGTCCATGAGTCCATTCATGGATGATGCTAGATACAACCACAAATTTTTCAGTTCCCAGCTTTCTGAAGCAATATATGCACATTTCTTGGTTAAGATTGTTTAATTTGGGGGCACCTGGGTTGTTCAGTAGTTGAGCATCTGCCTTTGGTTCAGGTTGTGATCCCAGGGTCCTAGGATTGGGTTCTGCATCAGGCTCCCCACGGGGAGCCAGCTTCTCCCTCTGCCTATGTCTCTTCCTCTTTCTGTGTGTGTCTCATGAATGAGTGTATAAAATCGTTAGGAGAGTTTAATTTGGGTTTTGGTAACAGAATTCGATAAATGAAAATAGAATATTTCAAGTGAAGGACCTGAAATACGATGTTGTCCTAGTTGAGGTTAGAGGAAGAGCAATGAGAATTCCTTCATCTTCACTTGGGATGTGCATAGTCCTTACAGTAAAGAAATTAATCTCTTGCCTTTTGTATATTTGGAAATCAGAGGGTATATTCCTGAGACTACAGTGTAGAAAAATGTTTTTCACAAATATCTGATATTTCTTATGTTTTCCAGTAAAGTTTTATAAAGATTAGAACTATTTGTATCCAAGTTAACCACCAATAATCTGAAAAAGAATGTGATCTGGGTTTTTATAAGAGGTCCTATGGTCCACAATTTATATTAAGTGATTAATCATATCATCTTTACCAAGCAAAGCTAGTCCTTTGATACCAAATAATTTCTCTCTATTTGGATATTGGCCAGACAACAAGCTTTCTTTCTGGTTTCCTCAATTAGTGAGTAGCTTTATTTGGTAGGAGTAATTTCTGACCCTTGAGTATTGTCATTTGAGCTTTGTTGTATTTTTAAAATTTTAATCTCATTTAAGTGAAAACTTAAAAGAGAAAAATATTAATCTCATGACATTACTATCTTCAGAAGCAAAATGCATCCATATAACCATAATTGTCACATTACCACAAAGATGATTGTTTATCTTATTGAATCTTAGATTTTTGCTATATTTCTAGCTATTAACTATATTTAATATGTTGGGAGTTAAGAGTTAGAGAAAGAAATATAAATAAGTATATTACAGCATTTGCTCTATATGAGTTATAAAGCTAGCAGTGTTCTGCTTACAAACTTATTTTGACATCATTAATTAAAAATAAAAATAGAAAAACTATTATATGTATAGGCTTGTTGTTTCTCCCTAGGAATTTAGATGTATGTGTATATAAAAATACTTTTATTTTAATCTGGATAAATATAAATTGTGATATTTCAAAAAAAAAACAGTAATATAAAGAAGAGAATGCTTCAATATGAATACCAGATAAAGTTGTCAGATCAGATGAGTCCCAGTAGCAGCCTTAACCAATAAGATCTAGGATGGTGAGTTCCCAAATAAGCTCAGTGAAGCCAGAATTCGTTTTCTCACCCATTGATAACAATTATAACTTCAGTGAGTAGATAAATCCTGTTATAGAAATGAACAGAACATTTTCTCTTAGAACTGATGCCATTATAAATTCATTTGATTAATGTTAATTTCTGATTATGATTTGGCATTCCATGTAGCTCTGCTTACTTGTGTAGCTAGGTTCATGTACTATGGTAAAATATGATTGGTATTCTGTTTTCATATGCCAATCTTCAGGTTTGTTTGTATAACTATTCCTCAGGTAGAAGGCCTTTTACTTGTTTTGATGAAATTGGGTTTCTTAACTCTTCCATATGAGGACTATAACTTGAATTGTGGTACAATGATCACTCGCTCCTTCTCAGCACAAAACTATCATGCACTACCCTCTTGACTTCCTCCAATTAACTTCTAACCACATTATGGGGAGGTGTGTTGGTAACTACTTACATGAGGAACTCTTCAAAGAAAAAGACTGCTTTCCCTCAAGGTGATTCATGCAAACCATGTTCAGAAGCTCTTCTACTTAAATGTTATATGGAAAGAAATTTCCTACACATGCTGCAATAATTTCTCCCAATTTAGATTCATAGTTAAATATAGCATATAAGGGCAGCCCCGGTGGCTCAGCGGTTTAGCGCCACCTTCAGCCCAGGGTGTGATCTTGGGGACCAGGGATCAAGTCCCACGTCAGGCTCCCTGCTGCATGGAGCCTGCTTCTTCCCCGCCCCCCTCTCTCTTTGTATCTCATAAGTAAATAAATAAAATATTAAAAAATAAAAAAAATATATAGCATATAAGCTATGTCTACAGGATCTAGAGGCAGTATTTGCAAGCCTTACTGCTAGTGATCAGGACAATCTTTGAAAAGAACAGTCAGTTTTGGCTATGTAAGTAAGCTATGATTATTTGTACAATTTTAATTTATTTGCAATCAAAATTTGACAGGGTATCTGAAAATGCTAGGCAGTGTTTCCAAAATCACAGTCAAATTCTGCGTCAGTAGATTGCCAAAAGGACTAATACATCTCATACATGATAAAACTATGTCCTAATCTACATTTTGCTAACCTTTGGCATCTTTGAAATAATCTATAAAATCTTTTCCTTATAAAGTAAAAATTCCTGTTCTTGAAGAGCATAAGCAGTATTGTTCGGTAAATGTATAATAACTATTGGTGGGAGATCTAAATTGTAGCATTCGATAATTTTTACTGTTCCAGTACTACTACTACAGCTGAATCCAAGCTACAACATGCCACCAGTGAATGTGGAGTTAGGAAAAGATGCACAAAATGCTCTCATAAACCAGAGTCATATGGCTTCAGTGTATAAGTGAATAAGATAATTTTTTAAAATTTTTAAAAGATTTTTAAAATATGTATTTATTCATGAGAGTCACACAGAGAGAGGCATAGACAGGGGAGAAGCAGGCTCCTCTCAGCGAGCCTGGTGTGGAACTCAATCCCAGGACCGGGATCACTCCCTGAGCCAAAGGCAGACGTTCAACTCTTGAGCCACCCAGGCATCCTAATGAATAAGATAATTTTAAAATAGAACTGGCTATATTATTTTTAAAAGGTTTATTTTAGAGAGGGTGAGTGTGCGAGTTGGGGGACGGACAGAGGGAGAGACTCTTCAAGTGAACACCCCCCTGAGTGCAGAGAAGGACATAGGATTCAATCCTAAAACCCATGAGCTCATGACCAGAGTGGAAACCAACAATCCAACATTCAACCAACTGAGCCAACCAGGGGCCATAGAACAGGAAATAATTTTTATCATGAAAAAACAAAAGGATCCATGTTTAATATGTCATAAAGAGATAATAAAAACTAAAATATGGGGAGTTTAGATTTATTTAAGTTCAATTTTAAATAAAATGATTTGATTTGAAAGTAATATATTAGAATATTTTACCCTGGCTCATTCATTATAGAAGAAAGGAAGTTCCAAAGTATAGACTAGTTCGTTGACAAGGCTTAAACTATGATTAATTCTTCATATGCTTACAGTGAAAAAATGGACTGAAAAAAATGAAAAAACATTAGGTAGATCAGGGGACCCTGGGTGGCTCAGTCAGATTAAGCAGCCGCTTTCAGCTCAGGTCATGAGTTTAAGGTCTTGGGATCAAGCCTCACATCAGGCTCCCTGTTCAACAGGGAGTCTGCTGTTCCCTCTGCGTGCTCCCCACCCCACCCATCTCATGCTCTCTCTCTCTCAAATAAATAAAATCTTTTTTTAAAAAAAAGATTCAAGGATCTCTGGGTGGCACAGCGGTTTAGCTCCTGCCTTTGGCTGCAGTAAGTGCAAGTCAGAGCATCCCACTAGGGGGACAATGACAAACTTAACACTCTTTGGATGATAGATTGAATTTTGGTCTTACAACCAAACGTACCCACTGTGGTTTACTTCTCAGAGCCCTCTAGCTGTTCTATGAATCTTGGAATTGACTCCACATTAAGTGAAACTAGGACTCTGCACCTCATCCGTAATTGTTTTTATTCTATCAAAGATTATAATTATTAGTCTCAAAAGGAAGAAGTCACTGAACTTGGATTTCCAAAAAAACATAATTTTAGAACTCTCTAAAACTTGAACTACTGAATCTTTTTTTTTATTTTTATTTATTTATTTTTTGAAAGATTTTATTTATTTATTCCTGAGGGACACACAGAGAGAGAGAGAGAGAGAGAGAGCAGAGGGAGAGAGAAGCAGGCTCCACACAGGGAGCCCAATGAGGGACTCAATCCCAGGACTCCAGGATCACACCCTGGGCTGAAGGCAGTGCTAAACTGCTGAGCCACCCAGGCTGCTCCCTATGGAGACTTTAGCAGGGTTCAAGGCATGTATATACTCTATGTGGTCTCAGTAACACATTACTCTCTCAGATTTGCACACTTGAAACCAGCTCCTACCATGGAAACGGTGGGCAGAAAATACATTCCAGAAACGACGGAGGTGGGGATGAGGATCCTCTTGATTGTCCAGGTCCAGCTCCAAGGTCAAGTGGCAGTCATGTCTTCTCCCGACCTCCTTCAATAATGTGCAAAGAAACAGGCACTAAGACATGTTGTAAATTGTTAAAACTTAGAGACAAAGAAAAAAAAATACCAAAAGCAGCTAGAGGAAAATGTACAAGCTGATAGCAATGCAAAGGACAGTATATTTCTCTTCAAAGGCTCCAGAGGCCAGAAAGAAGTAGCACAACTTTTTTAAAAAGCTGAAATAACCTGTCAACCCAGAAACCTATAACCAATGAAAATTGTTTTTAAGAATGAGGGTGAATACATTCGCAGGTTAAAAATAAATAAATAAAAAATAAACAAACTGAGAGAACCTTGTGCAAGAAGAACCTGTTATTGTTTTTTAATTGCTGTACAAAGTTCTTCAGGCAGAAGTAAAATTGTATCGAATGACAGAGCATAGATAGAAGAAAATTATCACGGATAAAAGGGATATTACATAATAAAAATGTGAATTCACTAGAAAGACATAATAATCTAAAATATACATTCACATAAACAGAGCACTTTAAAACAAATAGAGGAACCGTGGACTTAGAGGAGACAAACGCTTTGTTCTCACTAAGACTTCCAACGCTCTTCTTGCAGTAACTGATAGAACTACTGGAGAAATAATGAATGGAGAAGAACTGACAAAGCTATAAACCAGCTCGAAATAACTGACATTTACAGTGTATGTCACCCCATAGCGGAAAATATTTCCTTTTCTGGTACACATGGACTATTCACTGAAATAAACCATATCTTGAGTCAGAAAACAGAGCTAAAAATAAACATAAAATGATTGTGGAAAATGACAGATCAGTACACATTTTTACTTCCTGCTATTACCTTCTCTTTCTGCTAACTTTCTGCCTCCTATTGGAGGGTTATATTCATTTTATTTTTTAAGAGTTACAGTATTTAAGATGTAGTTTCTTTCTAGAATACATAGCTGTTTGGACTGAGGTTCTGGGGAAACTGTTCTAATTGCTCATTATCAGTTGTCTGTTTTATTTACCACAGCTTTCCACTTCTAATTATCTTACTTAGGTTGATTTTGCTGTTGGCTGAAATCCACTCAAGGGCTTCCTTCCTGACTTTCTCCTAAATATCTTTTTTTGAAGTTTCATCTTTGTTGTCTTAATAAGTTCCTGACAACTCAATGATAATTTTTGGGTTGAAATTGTTCTGAAAAATTTGTAACCACTGCTCCATTGTCATATGACATTTGCTGTTTATGTGGAAGAGACCATCGTGTATGCTTGTGTGTGACTTAACACAAATTTGTTAGCTTACTGTTCTGGAGGAGAGAGGACCAAGATTAGCCTCACTGGGCTAAAATCAGGATGTGAGCAGGGCTACATTTCTTGGTGGGAGTTCCAGGGGAGAATCCATTCTCTGGACTTCTCCAGCTTCTGCAGACTGTCCCCATTCCTTGTGGCCTGTCTGCCTTTCAATTCAGTTATGCCACCCTGGGTCCCTCTCATGCTGCCATCTTGGATTCTCTCTCATGCCTGCCTCTTCCCTCCATTTATAAGGATCGTTTCAATTGTATTGTGCCAACCTGGATAACCCCCCAGGTTATCCTCATCCCTAAATAAACTGACTACCAGCCTCAATTCCATCTGCAATCTTAATTCTCCTTTGCCAGCTAACCAAACATTCTCTATTTTCTGGGGATTAGGACATGGGTATCTTTGGAATCCTATTACTCTGCTACTATAGAGCTTTTCAGTTTATACACACACACACACACACACAGTAATATATACATAGTATATATATTTCACTATATAATATATATTTTCAGATGTACAACATAGTGATTTAATGGGTCTATATATAATGCCATGCTAATCACAAGTGTAGCTACCATCTGTCACCATACAATACTATTAAAGCATCCTTGACTATATTCTCTATGCCATACCTTTTATTCCCATGACTTATTCAATCACTACCTGGAAGCCTGTAACTTCTACTCTTTTTTACCCATCTTGTCCATGTCCCCACCCTTACTACCTTCCTTGGCAGCCATCAATTTGTTCTCTGTACGTATGGGTGTTTTTTTTATGCTTTTTGTTTATTCGTTTGTTTTTTAGATTCCACGTATTAGTGAAATTATCTAGTATTTGCCTTTCTGACTTATTTCACTCTAACATAAACCTTCTAGGTTTATCCATGTCACAAATAACAAGATGTCATCATTTTTATGGCTGAATCAGATTCCATTATATATGAATATATAAATATACATTTATGTATATATGTATTATGTGTATGTGTATATATGCATATATATATGCATATATATATATACATATATATGCATACCCCACATCTTCTTTATTCATCAACACCTGGGTTGCTTCCATGGCTTGGCTATTACAAATAATGTTGCAGTAAACATCAGGATGCATATATCTTCTCAGGCTTTGTTCTTTGGGTAAATACCCAGTAGTGGAATTACTGGATCTATGGTAGTTCTATTTGTAATTTTTTGAGAAAACTTCATATTGTTTTCCATTAGTGGCTGCACCAGTGTACATTCCCTTTAACAGTATATAAGGATTCCTTTTTCTCCATCCTTGCTAATATTTATTATTTTGTGTCCTGTTGATAGTAGTCAATTGACCAGTGTAAGGTGATGTCTCCTTTTGGTTTTAATTTGCACTTCTCTGATAAAGAGTTATGTTGAGCATATTTTTATGTGTCCATTGACTATCTGTATGTCTTCTCTGGAAAAATGTCTATCTCCTCTGCCCGTTTGTTTTTTGTTTGTTTTTGGTGTTGAGTTGTGTAAGTTCTTTATATACTTTACTGGATTTATATACTTTACTGACATTAACCCTTTACTGGATATCTCATTTACAAATATCGTTTCCTACTCAGTAGGTTGCCTTTTCATTTTGATGATAGTTTCCTTTCACTGTGCAAAAGCTTTTTCATTTTGGTGTAGTCCCAGTATTTTATTTTTGCTTTTGTTTCCCTTGCCTGAGGAGACATATCTAGAAAAATGCTGCTGCAGCCAATGTTAGAGAATTTATTGGCTGTGCTCCCTTTTAGGAGTTTTATGGCTTCAGTTCTCACATTTAGATCTTTAATCCATTTCAAGGCTATTGTTGTGCATGGTGTAAAAAGTGGTCATTTCATTCTTTTACATGTAGCCATCCAGTTTTTTCCAAGCACCATTTATTGAAAGGAATATCTTTTCCCCATCGTATATTCTTGCCTCTTTTGTCACAGGTTAATTGACTTTATAAGTGAGAGTTTATTTGGGGATCTCTATTCTGATCCATTTATCTGTACATCTATTTTTGTGCCAGTACTATACTGCTTTGTTTACTATAGCTCTGTACTATATCATGAAATCTGAAGTTGTGATAGTTCCAACTTCTTTCTCAAGAGTGCTTTGGCTATGCAATGTCTTTTGTGGTTTCCTACAAATTTTAGTATTTCCTGTTGTAGTTTGGTGAAAAATGCTATTGCTATTTTGATAGGGAGTGCACTGAATCTGTAGATTGCTTTGGGTAGTATGGATATTTTAATTCTTCCAATCCATGAACATGGGATATCTTTCCATTTGTGTCATCTTCAATTTCTTTCATAGATGTTTTACAGTTTTCAGAAAACATGTCTTTCACCTCTTTGGTTCAGTGTATTCCTAGGTATTTTATTTATTTTATTTTATTTATTTATTTTTTTATTTTATTTATTTTATTTATTATTTATTTATTTTATTTTATTTTTATTTATTTTATTTATTTTATTTTATTTTTTATTTATTTTATTTTATTTATTTTATTTTGCTACAATTGTATTTATTTTCTCTCTTATAAGGGATTTCCTTCTCTCTCTCTTTTTTTTTTTTTGAGGAATTTGCTTTTTATACCTTTTTTTCTCATGAATCCTTTTTATTTTAACCTTTTAATTTAATAGCAAAAAGGCAATATATAATATTGGTTAGCTCTTGCCACAGTAATAGTATATAACTACCCACATGGAAACAGTGGCATGCAGTGATAAGCATTGTTCATATGTCTGAGTTTGGGCTGTGGCAGCTCTGCTCCTGGATGTTGATTGCTGGTAGGTAGGGAGGATTTGCTCTGTGTATCTCCTTTTATGATCCAGGATAATGGGGCCCTGAATATTGGGTCATAGATTTCTCTTTTTTTAAAAATTTTATTTATTCATGAGAGACACAGAGAGAGAGAGAGAGAGGCACAGAGACACAGGCAGAGAGAGAAGCAGGCTCCATGCAGGGACTTGATCCCAGGTCTCCAGGATCACACCCTGGGCCAAAGGCGGCACTAAACCACTGAGCCACTGGGGCTGCCTGGGTCATAGATTTCTAAAGCAATAATCACAAGCTTATAAAGGACATGCAAAATCACTCAAAATCTCAGTAGGCCCTAGGCTCTAAACAGGCCTACCATATGTCTACACATATTCTCAAAGTCATTACTTGCCCAAACATCAATGGGGCAGGAAATGATTCTCCAATAAAGGTAGCAGGGAATGATTTGCTGAATAATCTGATCTATATATCTCAATATTGATTTTTCTACATCAAATTTTCTTGTTCTGTGGTGTGCCTTTTTTAATATACAGATTTAATCCTTTATTTAATTAGTATTTTCATTTATGTAACTATCATCTTGTCTTCAATTTCTTAAACTTCAACCACTCTCTGCCTTCAGTATTTAAAGCTGAAAAATTTGTCTATGCCAGTATTTTGATTGTTATCTGAATTTATTCAGTCGCTGTAAAGTCAGAACTTATTTTAAACATGTATACGAATGATCTTTATCAATTTGTTAATGTTGCCTAAATTTATCCTTTTACCTTATTCATTTCCTATTCACTTAATACATATATTTTAAGTGCTTATTATGTTATCAGGCACCCATATGGATAAAATAGTTACAGAATTATGTCATGTACATTTTAATTTTGAAATTAATCAAATGAACCAAAGCATTTAATTGATGATAGCCTGAAGGCTTTAAGGGAAAAGTAACTTTAGACTATAACTTCAGATAATCATTTGTTGATTCTTGTCTTTCTTTCCCTCCCTCTTTCCTCTGTATATATACACATATATATTTTCTACTTATATATGTGTATATATATATATATATATATATATATATATGGACACACACATACATATATATGTATTCTCTCTCTCTCTCTCTCTTTGATGAGAATAAGTTCTACTCTCAGCAAATTTCAATTAAACAATACAGTGTTATCAACTATAGTTGCCATGTTGTATTTCAGGTCCTATATAGATTTGCCTAATTCTGGACATCACACATATATCAAATTATAAATATTTGCTCCTTTGTAACTTTTTGTTTTGTTTTGCTTTGTTTTGTTTTTATTTAACATAATTTCATCACGGATCATCCATGTTGTATCATGTAACAGTTTTATAACCACATAATAATCAATTGTTTGGATATACTGTATTTTATTTATCTATATATCAGTTTTTGGACTTTTCTACTTTCTGGCTCTTTTGAATGATGCTGCAAAAAAATATTCTTGTGCAAGTTTTGTATAGACATATATTTCATTTCTCTTGAATATACACCATACAGTCATATGGTAATTCTGTATTTAACTATTTGAGAAATTGGCAGACCATCATTCAAAGTGGCTACACAATTTTACTCTCTCACCTGCAATATATGAGATACCCATTTCTCCACATCTTTGCCAATATGTATTATCCTATTATTTATTCTAACCATCCTAGTAGGTGTGAAGTTAGAAGTTTAAGTTTTAGGGCTCTTCAGGGAAATTAGAATTACTACAGGGAACTGATCCATAAGAACAAAAAAATTATAACGTGGTTCTAATCCTGAAAATGAGGACACTCATTTGTCCAGAAAGCTGAACTTAGTCTCAGAAGTCTGATCCATAAGAACAAAAAAATTATAACGTGGTTCTAATCCTGAAAATGAGGACACATCACATTTGTCCAGAAAGCTGAACTTAGTCTCAGAAGTCTCTCCTTGAAGTCTAGTCATCATATCTAATTCAAAATTATCCATTGTAAGAAGAAGTTTTTTTTTTTACTGCTTGATTAAATATGAAGCATGATTTAATAGTATATGTTATTCGTGGCTTCACAACATTGTGTACATTTTAGTAACTCTCCTTATTTTATGTCCTGATTTTCCAGTACAAAAGGCAGATAACCTGAACTGAAACTTCTCAGCAGGTGTATGACCTAGATTCCAATCAGTCAGATACAACTAACCAAGATTTGTGTTTGGAGTCAATCAGTGTGGTAATGAAGACTCAATTCTTCATGAATTGTGGTGACAGAAATGCTCGTAGCCAGATGCAGTGTCACTGGTACTAAATGGTGTGTTTTGGCATAGTTCCTACTTTCTGGCTCTTGCCAACAATTAGTATTTTACTAATCTACCAAGAATGGGTTTTGTTATTTGTATTCCCAATTGATAATGTTCTAAAATATTTTTCCAATTTACTTCGAGTTATATATAAACCAATAAAAGAATTATATACATATATAAACTAATCCCTTTTATTCCCATTACATTCCCTTTTTATAATTCCAAAATGATAACATCAGAGAAATAATAAAAATTGATTTAAGTATATCAAAAAGTTCATGTCAACACTGTTCCAATGGATATTTTACTATGCAGGCTTTTACTTTTTATCTTTTTAAAATTATGGCTTTATATCAAATAAAAATTACATATATTACAAATCTGTTTACATATTTTTATTTGCATTCACTTCTATTTTCTTCAGATTTTGAGGGAGCATTTTTGTTACAATTTTGTACAAATTATTTGCTTTGTTTGCATTCTTTTCTTTGATGCCTGCATTAAAAACAAGATCTCTGGCCACAAAACCTGTTCATACAGAAATGCACCTCCAACACTATGCCAGGAAGGCTTTATCTTGCCTGTGTGAAAAAAATATTCTCAGGGAACTTCCTGTGCAAACTACTCTCATAAATTATGGACTACTTTGGAAGTTACAGAATGAGATAAAGTGATCTCAAATGTTGGTTCTGCTGTTAGCAGAGAAAACCAGAAAGAATAAAATAACATTTTATGTTTCTGCAATTTAATAATTAAAATAATATTAAAACTCTCTGAGAAAAACAGACAAATGTCTATCTTAGTATATTTCTTTCACTTCTTTCTGTAGTTTCCCTCAATCTATTTTTGGCTTTTTCAGTCTTCATTATACATGCATAATAAGGAATTGTAGGTATGGTTTAACTAATAGTATCATACTGAAAAATACTGAAAAAATAACTTGTACAAAAATAAAATGCTAATATCTGTATTTCTTTGTTTACTTTGTGAAATTTGAGGTTTCCTAATTCAGTACCATGTGGCAAGATATGAGGATTTTTTTTATGAATTTATTTTTTATTGGTGTTCAATTTGCCAACATATAGAATAACACCCAGTGCTCATCCCGTCAAGTGCCCACCTCAGTGCCTGTCACCCAGTCACCCCCACCCCCCGCCCACCTCCCTTTCTACCTCCCCTAGTTTGTTCCCAGAGTTAGAAGTCTCTCATGTTCTGTCTCCCTTTCTGATATTTCCCACTCATTTTTTTCTCCTTTCCCCTTTATTCCCTTTCATTATTTTTATATGCCCCAAATGAATGAGACCATATAATGTTTGTCCTTCTCCGATTGACTTACTTCACTCAGCATAATACCCTCCAGTTTCATCTACGTTGAAGCAAATGGTGGGTATTTGTCGTTTCTAATGGCTGAGTTATATTCCATTGTATATACAGACCACATCTTCTTTATCCATTCATCTTTCAATGGGCACTGAGGCTCCTTCCACAGTTTGGCTATTGTGGACATTGTTGCTATAAACATTGGGGTGCAGGTGTCCCGGCGTTTCACTGCATCTGTAAGAGATGGGGATTTTAAGAGGAAACAGATATCCCTAATTTTCAGAAAATTAAATCACACTATTGTTTTTTGATGTTGCCTGGAACATCAAAAAACACAGAAACTAGGCTTTTCGGGGCTAGATCATCACGGCAATGTTTGTGAGGTACTCCCACTCCAATACTAGCAGAATTTCAGGGTTCTGAAAGCATTTGAGAGGCTTGGAAAACCAAACAGCCAACAAAGCCTCTAAACATCAACAGAGGGGATCCCCAGGCGGCTCAGCAGTTTAGTGCCTGGCTTGGCCCAGGGCATGACCCTGGAGACCCAGGATCGAGTCCGGCATCGGGCTCCCTGCATGGAGCCTGCCTTTTCTTTCTGCCTGTGTCTCTGCCTCTCTCTCTCTCTGTGTGTCTCTCATGAATAAATAAATAAGATCTTTAAAAAAAATTAAAATAGAGGGACAGTCGTGGGTCGGCTTTGGTGGTGCCCCTGCGGGACTGGCTGGGAAGATGCCAGTGGGTCATGGTGGAAAGTGCCTTCAGTCTCAAGAAGCTGCTGGATCAGTGCAAGAACCAGGAGCTGGAGATTCCTGCAGGAATTGCCACTCCCCCCCCCCCCTGCCATGTATGGTCAGCTCTTAGCTTTCTATCTGCTCCACAATGACATGAATAATGTAAGATATCTTTGGAAGAGGATACCACCTGCTATAAAGTCTGCAAATTCTGAACTTGGGGGAATTTGGTCAGTAGGACAGAGAATCTGGTAGAGAGATTTCCCTGGGATCTGTATGACCATCAATGCATACCAGTAGTTGGAGACGGTCCAGCCAATCATGGAAGCACTTAGAGATGCAACAAGAAGAAGAGCCTTTGCCCTGGTCTCTCAAGCCTGCACCTCCATAATTGCTGATGACTTGGTGGCCTTTGTTGAGCTCCCTGTGGAGGAGGCTGTGAAAGGTATATTGGAACAAGGATGGCAAGCCAACTCTACCACAAGAATGGTTATGCCCAAAAAGCTAGTTGCAGGGACCCTGGATGTGTCCTTTAACAGGTTTATTCCCTTATCAGAGCCCGCCCCAGTGCCCCCAATCCCCAATGAGCAGCAGTTAGCCAGACTGACTGATTATGTGGCTTTCCTTGAAAACTGATGTATCATTCTGAGTCCAAGATCCACCTTCAGAATCCTGTATACTGACAGATATAGAAATGTGAATTTATTGGATGGATGAAGCACCTCAGCATTCCTTACTGAGTATGTGATAAAATACATATATAAAGTATATTATTATATATATTGTCCTTAAACATTATGCTGAATAGTTGTTGAAACAATTCTCATTTTGTAATATTTGACAATTTGGATGGAGCCCGTCTGTATTATGCAGTTTGTATTTCCTAGTGACTGACATAAAACAGCTCTCCTGCTTCATGTAGGTCAGTGGTTGTCAGCTGTTTGCCCCTGCCCCAGCGTACAGCACACCCCATAGGCACTGATGGTTGATAGTTGCAGTGATTCCTTTGGGGTTTGAGGAGGACTGTCCAGAAACAGTGTCTGAGCTGCCAGGATTCTGATGCACCCCCTTCAGAGAATATGCTCTCCTTTCTCCTCACCTCCTGAATATCACTCTTAATGATATGCTGAAGTGTAGCTGAGGAACAGAAGACCACTTCCTCAGTAAACCAGTTTGTTAACTTCGATATTTTCCTGATAGTGAGAGTACATCCATTGCTGGCAGTGGAGGGCTGGCCATGAAAATGCAACTATTTAAGACCTTCAGGAGAAATGTTAGATGTAATAACTCCTTTCAGAAGAAAGGAATATTAGGGTGGAACGCATTATATTGGCAAAGAAGCTATTAAGATAAGTGATCCACTTTGTATAACTGTCTTGCATCCTACTGGTTGCTTATTTTTATCCTTTGGTTCAAGTTCTGCCTTTTGGAGAAATACCGAACAAGTCTTGCAGTTTTTGTGTGATGCCCTCTGAATATTTGGAGATGTTTATTGTATCTTCAGGTTAAAAGCCCCCCTGCTTCATTTATTCTGCATTTGTTCAATAAATATTTAATTGAAAAAAAATTAAACATGGACAGAATATATAGAAGTCTTCTCAGGAAATTATAAAAATATATGACATTTTCATATATTAAATTTTGGGGAGCATTTGTCAGGACCACTTTCTATGCTTGTCTAGTGCCAAGGTGTTTATCCTTGTACATATCAGATATTCTTTATCTGATAAGGGGAATATTGTTCTAAATGTCTGCTGATAAGTTAGCATATTCAAATCATCTAGTAGGCATCTACTCAGATCACTGTAATACTGTTCAGGAACTATAGTCATTCAGGATAGAGTACAGCCATGTGACCATGGTTCCTTTATTGCTTTCTTAGTAACAGCTGTACATTATCTGCTATTCTAGGCCCTTTCCTTCATCCTCTGTTTATATTGTTCAGCTTCGGATCTTGCCACTGCCTGTACTCTATTTCTGTGTGTCTTATGTAAAACTCTTCAAGACAGGACTGATTGGTTTGGTTAGAACAACTCATATACCAGTATTATTATTAAGCTCCAGATTCACCTATGGTTGGATGACTTTGGGCCAGATATCCTTTCCATGCCCACTCAGCTGTTGTAAGAATGACTGAGCCTTGTACTCAGCTTTTCAAGGGAAAAACCCTCTGAAGTTTTAATAAACTTACTATTAAAATAATAGTATAATAATATGGTATAAAATAATAGTATGGTATAAAATAAAATAATATTTTATTATTTTATTAATAATATTTTATACCATACTAAGATTGCACTATTTAATGAATTCCTCTTGTATTATTTTAATACTATACCATTAGTTTAGTGTATCTGCATATACTCATTACGTTCTGATAGAGTTTAATGACACATATGCTATTTCATTCTCATTAAAAATCATTTTGGGATAAATGTATAAATGTGAAAAGGATTTAATAGTAAAATCTGAAGGTTATACATTTAGTAAGTAGAACATATGGGATTATAACTGATTCATATCTGACACAAACATTAATATTCTAGAACGAGCAGATACTTAGCCAAGTCTTTTATACAGTACCAATAATATACATGTGGTTCCAGTATATCCAGCTTCATTGAAGGTCAGAAATGGATACAAGTCAAGAGAATGAGAAGACAAGCCACAGATTGGGAGAAAATATTTGGAAAAGATGTATCTGACAAAGGACAATTATCCAAAATTACAAAGAATATTTTAAAATGAACAGTAAAAAATGAATAAACCAATTGATAAGTAAGCAAAAGACCTGAATAGACATGTCACTAAAGAAGCTATATAGATGAGAAACAAGCTTTTGAAAAGATACTCATCATCCTATGCAATTAGAGAACTGTAAATTAAAATAGCCATGAAATAATGCTACTACTCATGAGGAAATCGCAAATCAAAACCATAATGAGATCACCTCATACCTGTTAGGACGGTTATTATCAAAAGACAAAGATAACAAGTGTTGGTAGAGATAAGAGAACACCTGTGCTCTGATGGTGGGAATGTAAAATGGTGTAGCCACTATGGAAGATAGTATGAGACTTCCTCAAAAGATTAAAAACAGAACTACCATATGAACCAGGAATCTCATTTCGGGGTAAATATCCAAAAGAATTAAAATCAGGATATCAAAGAGATTTAAGCACTCTCAGGTTCATTGCACCATTATCCATAGTATCCAACAATCTAAATGTTGTTTAACAACTGTATTGCTAAAGAATCTTTGATATACACATATAATCTGAATATTACTCAAAAAAGAAAATCCTGCCATATGCAGAAACCTGTATTAACCTAGAGGATATTATACTATGTGAAATTAGCCAATCAGAGAAGGGAAGGGACTACATGATTCTACTTACATGAGGTACCTAAAGTAGCCAAAGTCATAGATAGTAGAATGGTGGTTTTCAGGGTCTAGGAGAGGGGAGTTGGAGAGTTGCTGTTGTGTTCAGTATGAAGTTTTACTTATACAAGATGAGTAAGTTCTAGAGATAGGCTATACAACATTGTGTCTATAGTTAACAGTATTCTATTGTACAGTCAATACGTTTTTAAAAAGGTAGATCTCGTGGTAAGTGTTCCTAATAGGATAAAAGTAAGATAAATTTAAAAATAAAAAAAAAAGATAAAGTAGTTGAGATGTATGAAAGAATATAATGAACAACTATTGGATAAGTTATGCTTTTTCTTCTCCATCTCAGGAATTTTATTTTAGTGGGTTTCTTTTTAATTAAAACCACTCAATAAGATCTCTCAAGTTTTCAAAGCCAAATAGGTATCTCAGAAATTAGATTTAAGGCATCCCTAAAGAAAAATTGATTTAATGCTGATTTAAAAACCATCCTACAGAATATGCCATTTGGTCTAAATAATTTTATTAGAGAAACTCTAGGTTCATGTAAGTTTTACCATCTGAAGCTATCAGAAATAATCTACTTTATGAAGACATTGGATATTATAATTCAATTTATTTGGATGCCTAATTTACACTTTTCATTGTTAATATAATCTTAGGTTAATCTTAAACATCTATGAATGTAAAGTAGCCTAAGGCCAGTAAATTTATTATAGAAAATAGAGTTTGATTAATTATGTTTTCTGTAATACAGTAAAGTAAATATAAAACAAACTAGATCACAGTTAAATTTTTATAATCTGGTAAAACCAGGGCAAAATCATATTATCAAATTTAGGTGATTTACTTAATTTGAAATATCATATAGAATTTCTTCCTTTTCATATTTGTAAAATCATATTAACACTTTAAAAACATGAAAAAGCTTCATTCCTTGCAATTTTATAACCAGCTAAATAAGGATAAATCTCCTTTTAAAATTGCTGTCTAAATAGCAAAATTTTCCTTAGAAAGCTAAACATTATTCTAAAAATACCTAAGTGTTCAGTCTTTGTAAGCCGATTAACATTGGAGCATCTGAAGATTTTTTAAAACTTTATAATCTGATATTTTAATTTACTTCCATTTTGTTTTATAGCTTACTGTGTTGACTAGATATTCCTAGAATATACACATCATGACAAACTTTATAAGCAACTGAAAAGGCTAACCATGATTCTAATCAAAACGGATTCCAGTGAGGGAGGAGGGCATAACTGTCGATAGGTTAGCAGTACCATGCTTCACATAGAACAGACACAGAAAGGTTGTCTTTTACAGATGAAAAACACAAAGAAATCCTGAAAAAGGCTGCAATAGCTTCTCTTCTTCCCCCACATCACAAGTAGACAAATAATCAAAGCTGAAACTTTAGGGGCACCTGGGTGGCTCAGTCAGTTAAGCATATGCCTTCAGTTCAGGTCCTGATCTCAGACTCCTGGGATGGAGCCCCACAAGGGGGGCCTACTCAGCCCCTGCTGAGTTGGCTTCGTCCTCTCCCTCTGCCCCTCCTCCTACTCATGCTTTCTCTCTCTCAGATAAATACATAAAATAAAATTTAAAAAAAAAACACACACTGAAATTTTATTGGAAAAAAAAATTTAAGACCCTTGGAGAATTAAAGCAAATTTTCACAGGAGACTGTAATTTTCTCTATGACTCACTCATGGTGTGGGGCACCAAAAAACTAACCTGAGCAAAAAAGCTCCATGAAAGCTAATGTTTTAATGTTCCTTTGGCAAGTAGCACGGTGTTTGTGAGTGAAGCTCCTGAAGAAATCTCAGTGGAACCCTCATACTGTTAAAGTATAAAAACACTACTGAAGGTAAGAACAAAATGAAACAAAGAACAACAAAATACATACAAACAAACCTCAGTCTGTTAATTTGCAAGAGAAGGAAACCCTTGAGAAGTGACTGAAGAGTTTCCTAAGGGTTTCCTAATAAGTGGTATAATGAGGAATTTTTAAGCAAAAAGAAGGGTGGGGTTCATTTTAGTTAAGCTAATTAAGGGTTAAAAGCAAAACTTCCCTATAAGCCTGTACTGAGTTTATTAAAATAAGCCCCAGTGCTGCTTGTTTAGGAAATAGTCTTTATTTCAGTCCAGGAAGGGTCTGGTGTATTTTGGTGTAGTGGAGTCTCTCAGAGTTTGTGGGTTTTTTACCTTCTTCATTTGTTAGAGTCACTTGTAGGAAATCACTACATTTAGTTTTGATGTTGCCTAGGCAAGTGTCACATTAACTATAAAATGTTCTTTCTAAAACAGATCAGAGAAACTACAAATAGTGAGCTCCATTGCTGCAATAAAAGCTTTTTTTTTTTTTTTCAACTTGCAACTTTTAAAGGACTTTCAATTTTGGTCAGAGAAATAGAAAAGTTATGGGCCTAATTTTTAGCAGCGTAGAAAGTAAATAGGTAACCATGTGCTCAGGTTTAAAGTTTACAGTAACATAGATATCACCTAGTCCAAAAGCTTTATTTGATGTAGAAACCTTGCATCACAAGAAATGTGTCACTTGCTCAACATTAGACCCTGTGCTAATTGGAGAAGTATGACTGGTGTCCATGTTGAGAAAAAAACAACAAACAGGTTACTGTTTTTCTATTGTACCATCTAGCTCACTGTGTGTAATATTCTAAGACATTCAAATGTTTAAAAGTAATAGAATATTGAATTTTCAAAACAAAAGTTTAGACTAAATATGGAGTAGTTTGACCAACTATGCTATGGGTATATTTATTAAAAGAAAATGAAAAAAGAAATCTAACTTTCCATTAAAGAAAAACATCCTTTGTGCACTTGCTTTTCTTCCTTTATTTCCTTAAGTAAAACTAGGACCCCAAGACTTTTTAAGACCTATTGTCTAACAGTGCTCAGTCTGTCATAATTAACATTCCCGATTGCTCTCCTTGGCTTGCAGTAAAGTCATTGCAAAGACTATTTTATCCTTCAGTGATAGGTATCTACAGCAGCCCAAGCACTGTTAAAAATTCAATCTGACCTTTTCTGGAACTGTTTGAGTAGATAAATAGGAAAATGTAACTGTATATTGGGAACTGTAGACATCCTTAGGCTTTCCACTGAGTTAATGAGAGATTAAGTTTGTGGGAGCATTGATTTCATCCAATTTTCAAACTGAGTTACTGCAAACCTACATTAAAAATTTAAAATATAATGTCAACATTACAAAAGGACACAATCACTCTGTACATAAGCCTCCCTTAGTAGCTTTTGCAAATTAAAATGCTGAAAATGAAAACATGGATGCTTAGAAATAAGGACCCCTATTAAAAGGAGGATATGGGGTAAAATATGTTGCTAACCTTTTCAAATTAAAGTATTTATTTTAGGTGACAACATAATTATCTAATGTTCTTAGTTAAATTTATAAAATGAGGAATACCTAAGAAATAATTCGACTACTAAAATTTCACTTAAGAGATGAACATTCTTGGGCTGATATAACATGTAAACTTATGGTAAAACAATTTTCTTAACATGGGGACTCCTCAGAGTAAATGCCAAGATAGAAATTAATTCACCTTTTAGAACCTTGAAAATTTATGCATACTTTTTTCCTCCAGTGACAATTTAAAGAGGCTTTAAGATCTCGTCAAATAATATGTTCTAGATTTGTTTTAGGATGATCATCCAATTTGGAAAGGGCTTTCCGTTTAAAAACAAAAATAATTTTAAATATTGTCATTCAATGTTTCCTTCAGGGTTTAATGATTATGAGGGATTATGAGGTAGTAGAGCCTGTCTCTTTGTGTTGTGTGAATTTAAGTTAAATTTGTTACTCCATGGAATATGGATATAAGTTTTTATATAGGGTAAGGTCATCTGGTTTACCATTAGGTACATATAAAATTGTACAGTTAATTTTTTACCAAATAAATGAGAACAGTTTGATTTTAAAGGGATTGTAAAATAATTCCACTTAGATCCCTATATACACTTAATCTCTCTTTTAAAAAAAAACATTGTATTTATTTATTCATGAGAGACAGAGAGAGAGAGAGGCAGAGACACAGGCAGAGGGAGAAGTAGGCGCCATTCAGCCTGAGGTGGGACTCGATCCCAGGTCTCTAGGATCAGGTCCTGGGCTGAAGGCGGCGCTAAACCACTGAGCTACCCAGGCTGCCCCTACACTTAATCTCTTTTAAAAAATAAAGATTAAAAAATAAATAAATAAAAAATAAAGATTAGTTTTTCATTGTTACTTTAAAATTATAGAATAAAGATGGTATAAAATAGATTGTGTCCAAATCAGTATATGTATTACTGCTTTTTATTGTGAGATAATTAATATAATATTAGTTTCAGGTACACAAAATAATGATTCAACATTTGTATGTAGGTGAAATAATCATGACAATAAGTCTATTTAGCATCCATCAGAACACAGTTATAAAATTTTGTGATGAGAACTTTTAAAATTTACTTTCATAGCAACTTTCAAATATACAGTAGTGACTATAGACACCATGCTGTATGTTACATCCACATTTATTTTATAATTGGAAGTTTATATCTTTTGATTCCTTGCATGCATGCTCCCCACCCCTCATCCCCTTCCCCTGTTAACCACCAGTCTGTTAAATATCTATGAGGTATTTTGTTTTGCTTTGTTTTGTTTTAGATTCCACAGGTAAGTGAGATCTTAAATATTTGTTTTTCTCTGTCTGACTTATTTCACTTAGTATAAAGCCGTTAAAGCCCATCTCTATTATCAGAAGTGGCAGTATTTTCTTTTTTTATGGCTGAATAACATTCAATTATATCTGCATATATATATAATAAATGTGCGTAAGATCCATTATAAATATATATCACATTTTTTATCCATTCATCCATTGATAGACACTTAGATTGTTTCCATGTCTTGGCTTTTGTAAATAATGCTGTAATGACTACGGCAGTCCATATATCTTTTTGAGTTAGTGTTTTCATTTCCTTCAGCTAAAAACATAGAAGTAGAATTGCTAGATCATATGGCAATTCATTTTTTAAAGCAACTCCAAACTTATTCCATAGTGGCTGCATGAATTTACATTCCCTCAACAGTCCACAAGGGTTTCCTTTTTTCCACATCCTCTTCAGCATTTGTTATTTCTTGTCTTATTGATAATAGTCATTCTAATAGGTGTGAGGTGAGATCTCATTGTGATTTTGATTTGCCTCTTCCTGATATTGATGTTGAGCATCTTTTCATATATCTGTTGCCTATTTGTTTGTCTTCTTTGGAAAATTATCTATTCAGTTCTTCTGCCCATTTTCTTCTTCTTCTTCTTCTTCTTCTTCTTCTTCTTCTTCTTCTTCTTCTTCTTCTTCTTTCTTCTTTTTTTTAAAGAGTGTGAATGTGGTAGGATGGGGGAAGCAAAGGGAGAAGGAGAGAGAAAATCTCAAGTAGACCCCACACCCAGCAAGGAGTCTGCTGTTGGGCTCAATCTCATGACTTTGAGATAATGACCTGAGCTAAAATAAAGAGGCAGACATTTGACTGAGCTACCCAAGCACCCCACCGCTGCCCATTTTTAAATCAGGTTAATTATTTCCCTACTGATGTGTAATCTCTTTATATATTTTAGATATGAACAGCTTATTAGGTACAATTTGCAAATTGTACTTCACAAGTAGAGGTTCATACAATTGATGGTTTCCTTTGTTGTGCAGAAAGATTTTGGTTTGATGTAGTCCCACTTGTTTATTTTTGCTTTTGTTGCTTTTGATTTCACACCGAAGAAATCATCACCAAGACAGCTATCAAGATCCTTACAGTATACATTTTCTTTTAGAAGTTTTATGGTTTTAGGTTTTATGTTCAAGTCTTTAAACCACTTTGAGTTACTTTTGTGTATGGTATAAGCTAGCTAGTGGTCCAGTTTTCCCAGCACCACTTACTATAGAGACCGTTTTTTGCCCACTGTATATTCTTGGCTCCTCTGTAGTTAGTTGACTATGCATGGTTTTACTTCTGGGCTGTCTAGTCTGTTCCATTGATTGGTGTGTCAGTTTTTAATGCCAATACTGTACTGCTTTGAGTACTATAGCTTTGTAATGTGGTTCGAAATCAGCAAGTATGATGTCTCCAAGCTTTGGTGTTTTTTGTTTTTTTGTTTGTTTGTTTGTTTTTTGTTGTTGTTGTTGATTGTTTTTGACTGTTAAGGGTCTTTTATGGTTTCATACAAGTGTTAGGTTTCTTTCTTCTATTTCCGTGAAAAATACCACTGGAATTTTTATAGAGATTGAATTGAATCTGTAGATTGCTTTAGGTAATGGTAATATGAATGAGATATGACATGTGGGTGATAATAACTTTTCCAATCCATAATCACAGGCTATACTTGTCTCTTTCAATTTCTTTCATCAGTGTCTTACAGTTTTCAGCATACAGGTCTTTCATCTCCTTAGCTAAATTATTTCTAAATATTTGATTCTTTTTGATGCAATTGAAAATTAGACTGCTTCCTTAACTTCTCTTTCTGATAATTCTGATTGTTAGTGTGTAGAAATGCAACAGATTTTTGCATATTGATTTTGTATCCTGCAACTTTACTGAATTTATTAGTTCTAATATTTTTTTTGGTTGAACCTGTAGGGTTTACTATATATAATATCATGCCATCTGCATATAGTGGCAATTTCACTTTTACTTTTTTACTTGAATACTAAACTTGATTAGTGATATTCAGGAACTGTTATGTCCAGTAAAAGATGCATACTCATGTCACCATTGCTTCCACCAAACTTACCAAAGAACAATGGCTATGGTCCCAAAATTGATGTCTGCTCTGATTAAAATAAATTTCAGTATATTCTGCTCAGATTTTGCCAAAATTTCTGATAGTACTGTTCAGTTGCTTAAATTGCCATTTAATAGTTTTCTTGATTTTTTTTGTAATGCATATTATTTGTCTTAACTCCTTAATCTGTCTCTTTCAGCCTATTTCTCAGTGTTTTAGATTCATATTTCCAATGCTAACCTGACCTATTCAGATTAACATATTAAAATCCTAAAGAACTCACTGAAAAATCATATCCTAAATTGATACAATAGAATTTGGATTTTAAAAAGAGCATTCTAATTATAGCTTCCAGGAAGAATTTCAGAACAAAATGTATGAGAAAAACTCATTAATCTCTTCCAGGATTTGAATGAGTTTTGAGCCATTTTTTGGAACATAATCCAAAAAAAAAAAAAAAAAAGAATAGCTTATAGGCAAAAAGTAGAAAGTTCACTTTTGATATGCAGATTTAAAATATTAGAAAGTTTTTAAGTATAGATGACTTTGCTTTTACCACATTATAGAGTACTTTGACATTCTATCTATATAGTAAGCAAAAGTGGTTTTACTATAAATAGTTGGTTGTTCATTTAATCTTTTTGGGGCACATTATTCCAGTTAACACCATCTTGCCTTATCAAGAAAGTAGCTTAAGTAAAAAAGATATGCTTGAGTGAGAGGAAGTACTTTAAGATATTGTTTCCCATTTGAATCCTAGGATACATTTTAAGAGAAATATAGACATATGCAACCATGGGAGACATGTTTTTCAATGGTTTGTGGATTTTTGAGAAAACTTAATATTAGAGAGTGAGGATTTCAAGGAATAAGCATTTAGCAAAGAGTTAGATTTAGAATTTAGAAAAAAAATAGTTTCAAAATATACTACCAGGGCTTCAGGACATAGAATAGAGAGCCAGAGATTATACAGTAGTTACCATGCCTAAAACTTTGTATTTTGTTTGTTTTGATAATTCTTTTCTGACCCCATATTTATTTGTACAAAAATATTACTGGATGATGGAAACATTAATATATTAGCAATCTTGCCACTTTTCTCACAGCTCAGTATATTCAAGCAATGTTGAAACAAATTGGTCTATCTACATTTCTCATCTGGAGATTAAACGTAACTATATCCAGGTTTAGAGAAGAACCTGTCAGAAAAAAAAAATATATATATATATATTATGGGTGGAGTATTATCTATTACTATTTTTTTTCTTGATTTTACTGGAATATAATGTTTACCAAAAGCTATTTTGTGATTTTGACATGAGTGCCTTCCATGAAATAGGATATAGTGGCATATGAGAGCTCAGTAAGGTCACATAGAATGGAATTTGGAGTTAATCCTCCTAGTTAAAAACGTAGGTTGTTAGAATTCAGGTGGAAGACAAAGACAGGGAGAGGTGCAGTTAATGGGCAGAAATATCACTAACTATTAACATAATAAATTCAACAAGGAAGAAATGAAACAGACTCATGGAAGCAACAATATTAATTACTAAACAAGTATTTATTGAAGGCCTACTCTTTGCAAGACTCTTTGACAGACATTTGGGATACAATGATAAACAAGACAGATTTCTCTTGCTATCAAGGATCGAGTTGTTTTCATGGCATCACCTAGAGAAAAAATTTGCTAGTTTTAACATTTATTCTTCAATCTTTATCTAGTTCTGTCATTTTCACCTACAGAGACCAGTTGCCACGAATGGAGAATAACTAACTGTGCAAGCTAGAAAAACAGAAACACAAAGTCAAAGTCAATAAAAACTTGAAGTAAATGAGGCAGGGAAACAGATGATGAGGGTGAAGTTTTGGGTTTTACTTGCACTACTCTCTGGGAGTCTACAAAGACTTGTTCAGGCTTAGCTTTTATGATACACTTCCTCAACCACTCAAAACTAAGAATGTGTAATTATCAAAGGTAAAATTTTATTTTCACATTAATATAAAAACATACATCATAGGCTTTATCTAATCCATGATTAATGAAGGCTTTGGCAAAACACTATGCACAACATTATGTAGAGTCAAAATCATATTGACTCTACAGGCAGCAGTTGTAAGAGACAAAGCCAAGATGAGTTTATCTCCCTTCCTACACCCTAACTGGGGAGGATAGATTATTGTAATACAATTATTTCTTCTGCCACCAAATAGGCAGTTTTAGACATTGCCTTGAAAACCTGTGACTTTCAAAAAGATAAAATCATAACTTTAATTTAAATATAAAGTAAGCAAAATATATATTATTTTGCCTATTAATTAATGAGGGGGAAATTAAGTTATTATGATTGGTTCAATAGGTACCCGAGAAACTAAATTATTTATAGTCAATTTAACAAAGAAATATTAGTATAACACTGTTGGGTTAGATATAAAATTGGTTCATGCTCAACAGGCCATAAATCTTTAGAGCAATCTGTTCCACCAGACAGATTTTTTTTTGTATCATTACAGTATAAAAATCTACCAAGAAGAAATTTTACTTAGTCCGAAACTATAAACCAATAGTAAAAGATAAGATCAAGTAACTACATTACTTTAGATTATTACTGCATATTTTTTGGTCATCATATTAATATCAAATGGACTTGGCTCCAAAATGTTTGCCTTGCTTTTGCCTCATTTTAGATAATGATTGTTTTTTCTGATAACCTTTGTCACATGGATATCTCATACTGTCAAATCTCCCTACACAAATATCTAAGTATTTGAATGTGTCATAATCCCCTTTCTTCCTTCCTTGTGATCTTGAGGAAAATATATATCACACTGACAGTATTATCTGAGGAAATCTTCCCTTGCAAAGTTCAATCCCATCATTTCATATTCTAGACCTAAGTGATCACTAATGTGGGCAGAGCTGATTCGTAAAAAAAGTGTAAAAGGTCATTTACCTTTCTTTTGGATAAGAAGATGTTTATGATTTCTTTTTAAGTATTTTATTTATTTGAGCACATGGACACAAGAGGGGTGGGGAAAGGGAGAAGCAGGTTCTCCACTGAGCAAGGAGCCCTATGCGGGACTCAATCCCAGGACTCTGAGTTTATGACCTGAGCTGAAGGCAGACACTTAACTGACTGAGCCACCCAGGCAACCTATATGATCTTTTGTATATCCTTTGACTTTGGGGCTCAGCCAAGATAATAACAGGGAGAGTCCATATTAACATCCTGCTTTCGCTTTACAAATGTCATTTTATAATATTCCTCATTAATGTCCTGCAAACTGCCTATAACTCTTATGTTATTCTACAATTATAGTTCGTTTTGTGGAGCTACCTGTCTCCCCTTATCTCTAAATTCTGAGCACACTGAGCCCTTATGTATAATTTGATCTAAATAGAAGTTTCAATGCATATATTAAATATCATTGATATATTAAAATATAAAATGTATTTCCTGGCTGAGATCTGAGCTGAAGGGGAATCCCTGTACCTGTGGTTCTCAAATGACAATCTGTGTACGGGTAGTATCAGTATCATTTAAAGCTCTCATTGAAAACATAAATTATCAGATGCCTATCCAGGTTTATCAGTCATTATCTTGCAAGGCTAATTTAGGAATCTGTACTTTTCATAGTGTCCATAGATGAGTAAAATGCCCAACCAGGTTTTGAAGGACCGATCTGTTGTTGAATGTTCATGTTTTTGATGCTTCTAGTATATCCACTTGGAGTATCACTTCACGCAGCAGCAGGTGATTATTTTACTACTAAGAAATTTCATGTAAATGTTTGTCTGGCTCTTTCTCCTCCCCCAGCTTACACAAAGTAGAATAACAGAACAAAAATCAAAATTTTAAAGCCAGTTACTGAATACTACTCAATAGTAGTAGTATCTTAGTATCTTGAGTCAATACTACTCAAATATTCATATAGTTTCTTCATTTTATTTAAATATTTTAGTGTTATTTTTTAATACTGGGAAATAAGGACAGAGCTACATACATCAGAAATATCCCTTGTTTATGCTCAAGTCATTATCTTTTAGATAGATGACAAATAGCTATAAGTTAAGTGACAGGCATGTTAAACGTCTGCATTTTGGAATCTGCCTCCTAAATCTGAGTCATAAAACACAGACAAGAGAGTTGTGTTCCTCTGATCATGGGATAATGCTCCGGATGGTTTAATTATCTCTTGGGACTTCTGGGCCTTGACAGTGGATATAGTTCTCGGCCTTATATTTTCATATATTTATAAAGACAGCTGTTCACAGGCTGGTACTCTAGTATGAAATTATATTCATTTTATTCCACATGGGTACAAGATCCAGTTATCTGACACAACTGGCATACAGCCAGGAAAAAGATGGAGTTTTAGAGAATAACAATGGCAATTTCTGAGCTCTGGCTACCAGCATGACCCTAAGATCTTAACATGTCTACTTCTCCAGACTTTTCTATTGCCCTTTCCTTTCCTGGACATCATGACTAGACATGCACACATCTTCACCCTTCTGAATGGGCTGTGGTATGTGCCTTTGTGCTATTGCTTATATGGTTCATATGGGGATTCAACTTCTTCCACTTTCACATGACCAAGTCCATTGAATTTTAAGGTTCAGTTTAGAGGATGAGTTACCGAGGACTTCAATCATTATTTCCTTTCTTCATGAAAAGTACACTTGCATGGACTACCATAAAAATCTATCATCTAATCTGTCATAGAGTCCGTAAAATTATACTGCAATTATTTATTTGTCATCTTTACTAGTCACAATAGTCCTTGGACACTTGATCTCGTTCAGTATGGCCACTTATTTAGAAGCTTGTAACACAGTAGGCATTCAGATAAAAACTAATGATCTAGCTAAATTTATCCTGCAAGACTACATCCCAGCCTATTGATAATATTCTTAATTTTGAAATATAGAAATAAGAGAAATTATGATGATTTTATCCTAAAGAAATTTTGCTAAAATTTTCTATTAAATTTTCCTATTGCCTTAATTAACATTTTCAGTTACGTATGTTACATGGATTTTCACAGTAGGTCACTTTTCAAATAATTGTGTCAGAACTCTGATATACAAATTTTCAGTAACTTTATCTAAAACCTGTGAAGATACATCAGTTGTCTTTGACATTAAAATATAAATATATATATATATATTCATCTATAATATTCTGTATTTTTATCAAATCATTGAAGTAAAATGAATATGTAAATGCTGATAAGCCCATAAGTATTGGTTTTTGTTAGTTGAACAAAGATTTATAATATTTTATAGAATTTCTCAGAACCATAGAACATCTGTACAAGCATATTGATTTAAATGATTTACCAAATATTTATGCTATTTTCAAGTTCTTTGAATCATTAAATTTGAATTAGCCATTAATAATGCCATTAATAGCACTCTAAAAATATAGTGCTTTAGAATTAGGAAATATAATACTAAGGAATTTTGAATTTATACCAGCAAAGATTTAATCTTAATTTGATCATGAATGATTTTATGACTTGAATATATTTTACCATGTTCTACATTCCTTTTTATAAAAACATTAAATGTTCAAAAAAACTTAAATGTTTAATTTATATTTTTGTAATATGTTGATAAATAATGGTTTGATTGCCTTTTTAAATGACATTGATTATTAATTTGGTATATTTTTCAGTGTTTTCTTTTTTGGTTCTTAGAATATTGTTCTGTTTTTGTCATGGAAAAACTGTGATTATAATGTCCAAAGAGAGATTCCTTTCTATATCATTTTGACTAGTAGAAGTCAATGGTATATCATGAACTTTAATTTAGCTCCAATTAGATAATACAAAATAGATATTTTATTTTAAATTGGAAATGACAAATGTCAAGTTAGAATTAACTAGTTATATAAAACTAAGCTTACTACACAGTCAATAATAAAAAAATTTTCACAACATAAGGGGATGCTCTTAGTTTCATTTTCTTTATCTTTTTTTAGTTGAAGTATAAACATACAATGTTATGTTAGTATCATGTATATAACAATGATTTGACAATTCTATACATTATTCAGTGCTCACCATTATAGTAGTCAGTGTCACCATACATTGTTATTAAATATTATTGACTATATTATCTATGCTATATTTATCATTTCTGTGACTTACTTTATAAGTGAAAGTACCTTTTAATCCCCTTTATCTATTTCACCCACTACCCTTCCCATCTCCCCAATGGCTAACCCTCTAGTTTGTTCTCTGTATAAAAGATTCTGTTTCTGGCTTTTTTTTTTTTTCATTTGGTTGGTTGGTATTTTAGATTCCACATATAAGTAAAATCATATGGTATTTATTTGTCTGACTGATTTCACTTAGCGTAATATACTCTAGGTCCATCTGTGTGGCCACAAATGTCAAGAGTTCATTCTTATTTATTCCTAATATTCCATTCTGTGTGTGTGGGTGTGTGTGTGCACATTTGTGTCTATACATTCATTTACATACTCCTTTATCCATTCATTTATCAGCAAACCCTGAGTTTCCTTCCATATCTTGGTTAATGTAAATAATGCTGCAATAAACACAAGGTTGCATGCGTTTTTTCAACTTAGTGTCTTTGTTTTCTTTGATTGAATACCTAGTAGTGCAATTCCTGGATCACATGCAATTTTAATTCTTTGAGAAACCTCCATATTGTTTTCTAGAGTGGATGAACCAATTTACATTCCTACCAACAGTGCACAAGGGTTCCCTTTTCTCTACATCCTTTCCAACATTATTATTTCTCATATTTTTTGATACTAGCTATTTGGATTGGTGTGAGGTAACATCTCATGCTTTTGATTTACATCTCTCTGATGGCTAGTGATGTTTAGCATCTTTCCATATATCAGTTAGCTATATGTATGTCTTTTTGGAAAACTGTCTACTCAATTCCTCTGTCCATTTTTTAATTGGATTGTTTCTTTTTGGTGTTGAGTTATGTCATTTTAAAATATATTTTAGATATTAACCTCTAATTGGATATTTCATTTGCAAATATCTTCTCCCATTCAGTGGGCTGCCTTTTGGTAATTTCCTCTGCTGTGCAAAAATTTTTGGTGTAGTCCCAATGGTTTATTTATTTTTAATTTACTTTTTTAGAGGAAGAGAGAGGGAGAGGGGCAGAGGGAGAGAAAGCATCTTTATCAGGCTTCACACTCAGCACAGAGCCCAAGGCAGGGCTTGATCTAGCCACCCTGAGATCGTGGCCTAAGCTGAAATCAAGAGTTGGATGTTTAACCAACTGAGCCACCTAGGCTCCCCTCCAATAGTTTATTTTTGCTTTTGTTTCCCTTGCCTAAGGTGGCATATCCATAAAAATGTTGGTAAAGGCAATGTCCAAGAGATTACTATTTTTTCTTTTTCTTACGGTTTCAGGTCTCACATTTAGGTCACATTTATCCATGTTAGTTTATCTTTGTGTATGGTGTAAGAAAGTGGTCTAGTTTTCCCAACACTGTTATTGAAGAGACTGTCTTTTCCTCATTGTATATCCTTGCCTCCTTTGATATACATTAATTGACCACATAGGTGTAGGTATATTTCTGGCCTCTCTATTCTGTTCTGTTGATCTATGTGTCTGTTTTTATGCCAGTATCATAATATTTTGATTAAAATAGATTTGTAGTAGATCATAAAATCTGGAATTCTGATGATTTCAGCTTTGTTCTTTCTCAGGATTGCTTTGGCTATTTGAGGTCTTCTCTGCTTCTATACAAATTGTAGTATTTCTTCTAGGGCTATACAAATATTATAGGTATTTTGATAGGGATTGCATTGAATTTGTAGGTTGTTTTGGGTAGTATGGATATTTTAATATTAATTCTTCCAATCTATGGACATAATATTTATTTGTGTTGTCTTCAACTCCTTCATTGCTATCTTATAATTTTCAGAGCATGGGTCTTTTGCCTCCTTGGTTAGATGAATTTCTAAGTATTTTACTCTTCCCAGTGCAGTTACAAATGAGATTGTTTTGAATTTCCGTTTCTGCTACTTCATTATTACTGCATAGAAATGCAAACAGATTTCTGTATATCAAGTTTAAATTGCGGAAAATGTACTTATATGTTTTATTTTTTTTTTAGCAGAGTTCAAGGTTTTCTATATATAGTATGTCATCTGCAGAGAGTGACATTTTTACTTCTTCCTTACCAATTTGGATGCCTTTTATTTCTTTTTCTTGTCTAATTGCTAAACTAGGACTTCCACTATTATTTCAATAAAATTGGAGCGAGTTGACAAACTTGTCTTGTTACTGATCTTAGAGGAAATTCTTTCAGTTTTTCACCATTGAGTATAACGTTAGCTGTGCCTTTTCATATATGGTCTTTGGTATATTGAAGAATATTTTATCTTAATCCACTTTGTTGACAGTGTTTACCATGAGCAGGTGTTGTATTTTTTCAAATGCTTTTTCTGCATGTATTAAGATGATCATAAGATTTTTACTCTTTCTTTTAATAATGGGATGTATTACACTGATTGATTTATAAATATTGAACCACCCTTCAATTCCTAGAATAAGTTCCACTTGATAATAGTTAATGATTTTTAATGTATTCTTGAGTTTGGTTTTTGGTAATTTTTTAAAGGATTTTTGCAGCTATGTCAATCAGAGATTGACCAGTAGTTTGTTTTGTTTTGTTGGCTTAGGAGTTTTTTTTTTTTAATCTGGTTTTGGTATCAAAATAATGCGTCCTCTAGAATGAATTTGGAAATTTTCTTTCCTCTTTTATTTTTTGGAATAGTATGAGAAGAATGGTATTAATTTTTCTTTAAATGTTTGGTAAAATTCAACTGTGAAGCCTTTTGGTGCTGGACTTTTGTTTATTGGAGGGTTTAGAGTACAGATTCAGTTTCATTACTAGCAATTGGTCTGTTTAAATTTTTTCTTTCTTTTTAAAAAATATTTTATTTATTCATAACAGACACAGAAAGAAGCAGGACATAGGCAGAGGGAGAAGCAAGCTCCCTGTGAGGAGCCTTATGGGAGCTCAATCCCAAGACCCCAGATCAGCACCTGAGCCAAAGGCAGGTGCTCAACCACTGAGCCACCCAGGTCCCCCAAATTTTATATTTCTTTCTGATTCAGTTTTGGAAGATGGTGTGTTTCTAGGAATTTACCAATTTCTTCTAGATTGTCTAATTTGTTGGCACATAATTTTTCATAATATTCTTTGTATGTATTTCACAGTGTCAGTTGTTTCTCTTCCTTCATTTCTGATTTTGAGTTCTCTCTTTTCTTCTTGATGAGTTGGCTATTATCAATTTTTTTAATTTTTTGGAAGAATCAGCTCCCAGCTTCATTAATTTTTAAAAGTCTTTTTTTTTCAATTTAAGTTCAAGTTAACATATAGTGTATTGTTAGTTTCAGTTACATGTAACACCAGTGTTCATTATACCAAGTACCCTTCTTAATACCCATCACTCAATTACCCTATCCCCCCACTTACCTCCCCTCCAGCAACCCTCAGGTTGCTCCCTATGGTTGAATCTCCTAAAATTTGCCTCCCTCTGTTTTGATCTTACTTTATTTTTCCTTCCCTTCTCCTATATTCTTCTGTTTTGTTTCTAAATTTTACATATGAGCTAAATCATATGCTATTTCTCTTTCTCTGACTGGCATAATACACACTAGTTCCATCCATATCATTGCAAATGGCAAGATTTCATTCTTTTCATTATTGTGGCCAAGTAACATACCATTGTGTATGCATATATACATATACATATATATACACACACCACACTTTTATCCGTCCATTCATTTGTCAATGGACATCTTGGTCCTTTCCACAATTTAGCTATTGTGGACATTGCTGCTATAAACATTAGGGTGTATATGCTCCCTTTAAAAGATTTTTTTTTAATTTTTATTTATTTATGATAGTCACAGAGAGAGAGAGAGAGAGAGAGAGAGAGAGAGAGAGAGAGAGAGAGGCAGAGACATAGGCAGAGGGAGAAGCAGGCTCCATGCACCGGGAGCCCGATGTGGGATTTGATCCTGGGTCTCCAGGATCGCGCCCTGGGCCAAAGGCAGGCGCCAAACTGCTGTGCTACCCAGGGATCCCCTATGCTCCCTTTAAATAGCTATTTTCATAGTCTTGGGATAAATACCTAGTAGTACAATTGCTGGGTCATAGGGTAGTTCTATTTTTAACTTTTTGAGGACCCTCCATACTGTTTCTCAGAGTGGCTGCACCAGTTTCCTTTCCCACCAACGTGTAAGAGGGTTCCCTTTTCTCCACATCCTTGCCAACATCTGCTGTTTCCTGAATTGTTAATTTTAGCCACTCTGACAATTGTGAAGTGGTATCTCATTGTGCTTTTGATTTGTATTTCTCTGGTGATGAGTGATGTTGAAAATTTTTTCATATGTCTGTCTTCTTTAAAGAAATGTCTATTCATATCTTCTGCCCATTTCTTGACAGAGTTTTTATTTTGGGGGTGTTGAGTTTGATAAGTTCTTTATACATTTTGGATACTGACCCTTTATTTAATATGTCATCTGCAAATATATTCCCCCATTCTGTCGGATGCCTTTTAGTTTTGCTGATTGTTTCCTTTGCTGTGCTTTTTATAAAAGCTTTTTATCCTAATGAAGTCCCAATAATTCATTTTTGCTTTTGTTTCCCTTGCCTTGCCTCTGGATATGTGTCTAACAAGAAGCTGTGGAGGCTGGAGGTTAAAGAGGTTGCTGTCTATTTTCTCCTCTAGGATTTTGATGCATTTCCAGCTCACATTTAGGTCTTTAATCCATCTTGAATTTATTTTTGTGTATCGTGTAAAAAAAATAGTCCAGTTTCATTCTTCTGCATGTGGCTGTCCAATATTCCCAAAACCATTTGTTAAAGAGATTGTCTTTTTTCCATTGGATATCCTTCCCTCTTTGTCAAAGATTAGTTGACCACAGAGTTGAGCGTCCATTTCCGGGTTCTCTATTCTGTTACATTGATCTTTATGTCTGTTTTTGTGCCAGTACCATATTGTCTTGATGATTATAGTTTTGTAATACAGCTTGAAGTCTGGAAATGTGATTCCTCCAGCTTTGATTTTCTTTTTTAACATTGTCTATTCAGGGTCTTTTCTGTTTCCATACAAATTTTAAAATTGTTCCAGTTCGATGAAAAATGCTGGTGTTACTTTGATAGGGATTGCATTGAATGTGTAGATTGCTTTGGGTAATGTAGGCATTTTAACAATATTTGTTCTTCCAATCCATGAGCATGAAATATTTTTTTTCCATTTCTTTGGGTCTTCATCAATTTTGTTCATAAGTTTTCCGATTGCAGACCTTTTACCTCTTTGGCTAGGTTTATTCCTAGGTATCTTACTGTTTTTGTTGCAATTTTAAATGGGATCAATTCCTTGATTCTTTTTCTCCTGCTGGTCTATAGTAATGCAAACAACTTCTGTGCATTGACTTTATACCCTGCAACTTAGCTGAATTCCTGTATCAGTTCTACCATTTTTTCTGGTGGAGTCTTTCAGGTTTTCTACAGAGTAAGGATTCTGTTGTCTGAGAAGAATTGAAGTTTGACTTCCTTGCCAGTTTAGATGACTTTTATTTCTTTTTCTTTTGGTTGCTGAAGCTAGGACTTCCAGGATTATGTTGAACAACGTTGGTGAGAGTGGACATCCCTATCATGTTCCTGACTTTAGGAGAAAAGCTTTCAGTTTTTTCTCATTGAAGATGTATAGGCTGTGGGTCTTTCATACATGGCTTTATGTTATCGAGATATGTTCCCTACTTTGTTGAGGGGTTTTATCAAGAAAGGATGCTATGTTTTGTCAAATGCTTTTTTTTCCGTATCTATTGAGAGGATCATATGTTTCTCATCTTTTCTTTTATTGATATAGTGTATCATATTGATTGTGGCTTGAAAATATGCATGGTATGATGTCATTCTTTTTGTACTGGTTGAGGCCTGATTTGTGACCCAGTATGTGATCTCTTCTGGAGAATGTTCCATGTATACTCAAAAAGAACACAGAGTCTGCTGCTTTAGAATGAAATGCTCTGAATATATCTGTGAAGTCCATCTGGCCCAGTGTGCCATTCTTAGCCCTTGATCTTCTGCTGGAAGAGAATGTGGAAGATGATCTGTCCATTGCTGTGGACAGGGTATTAAAGACCTCTACAATTATTGCATTATTATCAATGAGTTTAGGTCTGTTATAAGTTGATTCATATATTTGGCTGCTCCCCAATTAGGGGCATAAATATTTACAATTATTAGATCTTCTTGGATAGACACCTTTATTAGATGCATTGTCCTTCTTCATCTCTTGTTACAGCCTTTGTTTTAAAATCTGGTTTGTCTGATATAAGATAGCCACTCCAGCTTTCTTTTGATGTACATTAGTATGATAAATGGTTCTCCATCCCCTCACTTTCAAACTACAGGTGTCTTTAGGTCTAAAATGAGTCTCTTCTAGGCATCATATAGATAGGTCTTTTTTTTTCTATTCATTTAGTCACCCTATATCTTTTAATTGGAGCATTTAGTCCATGTAGACTCGATATAATTATTGATAGGTATGTACTTACTGCCACTTTGTTCATTATTTTCAGGTTACTTTGTAGTCTCTCCCTATTCTTTTCTTCTCCTCTTGCTCTTTTCCCTTGTGGCTTGATGGCTTCCTTTAGTACTATACTTAGATTCCTTTCTCTCTCTCTCTCTCTCTGTCTCTCTCTCTCTCTCTCTCTCTCTCTTTGTGTGTACCTGTTACAGGTTTTTGATTTGTGGTTATCATTAGTTTCATATATAACATCTTATGTGTGTAGCAGTCTATAATAGAGTTGATGGCTGTTTAAATTCTAATACATTCTAAAATCTTTCTAAAAGTCTTCCATATTGCTGATTCATTTTTCTACACCCTCTAGTCTTCTGTTGGTTCCCTCTAGTGTATTCTTTTATTTCAGTATTGAATTCTTTAGTTCTAATTGTTTTTTAGATTTACCATCTCTTTGTTGAAGTTCTCATTGAGTTCATTTACTCTTTTCTCAATTGCAGTGAATATTTTTATGATAATTCTTTTGAATTCCTTAGCAGGCATATTGTTTATTTGTATTTCATTTAGATTTTTTGCTGTGATTTTGTGTTGTTCTTACATTGGGGTCAGATTCCTCTGTCTCCTTATTTTGATCAACTCTCTGTGTTTGTTTCATATATTATGGAGGTCAGCTACATCTGGTCTGAAAGTAGTGGCCCAATATAGAAGAGGTCTTATGGTCCCCTCTTAGCACAGACCCCCTTGGTCACCAGAAGCAGACATCCAGGGTGTCTCCTGTGTGGTCTCTGCACACCCTACTGTTGGGATTGAGTCACATTTATTCTTAGCACAGTTGGCTGCTCTGACCCAGTTCGTCTGCTGTGTCTGCACTGGGCTGGTTTGATCCAGTGTTGTTGAGAGGCCTGAGACCACTGCAGGCTCTTTGTGGGAGAGGCCAGGAGTCAAACTATGTATCTCTACAATCCACCTCTCTGCCATAGCTATTGGCACACAGAATGGTAGGTCTTTCTCCCTGTGCAGCCAGCCAAGAGGCCTGGCTGCAGGAATTGCAGAGGCACTAGTATGTGGATTTATTTTCCCCCTCTACAGGACAGGAGTCACTTTAAGGTGCTGCAGGTTTCTGCAAGGGCTGCTTGCGTGGTCTGGCAGGGCAGAAGCCACCTTGGTGGTTGAATGAAGTGAGGCAGAGGAACAATATGGGGTTGAGACAAGTAGTACCAGAAAGATAGATGGAATATTAGGGCTAGTTCCTGCTATTTACTTTGGGGGAGAAGAAGAAGAGAAAAGGCATCTGCCAGCACTTGTGTTCATGTAGAAATCTGAAGATCCCTGTCCCTCCAGCTCATATTCTGAAATCAGTAAATGAGTCTTTATTTAAACAGTAATTTGCTACTGATGATCTTTTAGGCCAATTCCAAATTTTAGATAATATGAAAAAAATCTGTGAATACATTTCAGTGTTTCCCTATTTTTTGTGTGAATATCCAGGATGAGTTTCTAGAAGTTTAGTGTTGAATATAAAATAATGGACATTTTACATTTTGATTGATATATTTTTTCCAAAAATATAATACTAACTACCGAAAGTATAATATACAATGTATTAATGTGTTGCATCTATGATTTCCTTTATAAATCATCTATAATTACATAGCTTTGACACACAAAGAGGATGTGAATCATCTTTTATATTTGAACAATAGTTATGATAACATTTATTGAAAATTCCAAAGTTTTGCCACTAATTGAAAAATTCAAATATAATTATATATTAAAATCTAACATGAATGTGGTTCAATTCTCTTCCATTGATTCCATTCTATTTAGGTTCTTATACCTTTTCTGGTGTCAAATATTTAGTTTTTTTTTTTTTTTTTTAAGGAACATAAGATTAGAAAAGTCTCGCTTTTAAAATATTTCCTTACCTCCTTTCCATTTTCAACCTCTCAATCATTAATCATATTTTGTTCTTCTACAGTTATGCTTTGTTCAGACTTTATTTTTAACGTTTATTATTTTACATAACATTAAAATTGCTCTGCAATTATCAGTTTTGACTATATAATTTGTTATATCATTAGGAAAAATACAGAAATTGACATACTATCATTTTCTGTCACCTCTTCTCTCTGTAATTTTTAAATAACATTTTTACCTTGTCTATACCATTTACTTAGTTAAACTGTTTGAAATTGGTATTTTTGTAGATGAAACATTTCTTGTATCAGCTATACTGGATGAGTCAATCTATTATAATTTATTTTTCATAGTTCTTTCAACTCTTTATCTTTAATTCTGTATTTAGAAATAGCTCATATTTAAAATGCAACATTTATTTTTTTCTTTCTTTCTTCCTTCATTTTTTTTTTTTTTTTGAAGAGAGGGAGGCAGAGATATAGGCAGAGGGAGAAGCAGAGAAGCAGCCTCCCCACAGAGAGCCTGATGCGGACTCCATCCCATGATCTTGGGATCACTCTACCACTGAGCAACCCAGGAGTCCCTGGGGGACAGTTTTTTAGAGAGGACACCAAAAATGAAGAATCAAATATAAAGTTCTCTGTATCAAGGGATACTATCCTTTGATACTAAGATAACCCACAGAATGGAAGAATATATTTGCAAGTCTATTATCGAAAATATATAAAGAACTCTTAGAGCTCAACATAACAAGATAAACCAATTAAAATTGGGAAAAGTATTTGAATAGATATGTCCCTAAAGAATATATACAAATGACCAATAAGCACGTGAAAAAGTACTCAACATCATTGTCGTTAGGGAATACAAATCAAAATAATGTATAATGTGCTTCTACTTCACACCTAAAAGAATGCTGTAATAATGTTGAAACAAACATAAAACAAGTACATGGCCAAAGATGTGGAGTAAGTGGAAATCTCATACGTTGCTGGTGAAACTATGATTTTAGCAAAAGATAAAACAGTTTGGAAGTTCCACAGAAAGTTAAAATTACTATATAACCCCAAGTGCCACTCCTCAGTATATAGAAATTATATAACAAAAGCATTAAAGATAGGTATTCAAACAGAAATTTATACATGAATATTAGAACATTATTCACAAAAGCCAAAAGATATATGCAATGTAAGGGTCCATCAGTGGATGTAAATATATATATATATATATATATATATATATATATTAAATATAAATATATTTATATATATTTTTTTATATATATTTAAAGATTTCATTTATTCATGAGAGACAGAGAGGCAGAGACATAGGCAGAAGGAGAAGCAGGCTCCATGTGGGGAGCCCGATTAGAGACTCGATCCCAGGACCCCAGGATCATGACCTGAGCCAAAGGCAGACTCTCAAGCACTGAGCTACTCAGGTGTCCACACTATATCTGTATCTATATATATCTATATCTATATATATATATATTAATATGTGTTATATTTTTAATAAAAATATTTCTATATATTTCTATTTGTTTTTATAAATATATTTTATATATGAATCAGATTATATGTAATTGTGTAATTGTATAATATATTTATATTAATATAACATAGTACAATATACAAATTCACATATATAAAATTCACCCATTTTATAAATACATGTGACTATTATTCAGCCATAAAGAAGAATAAACAGTTGATATCTACTACAACATCAATGAACCTTGGAGTCATTATGCTGTGAAAGAAACAAAGACCCACGTATTTTATAATTCCATTTGTATGAGATATTCAGATTAAGCAAATCTATATACTCAGAAAGTATATTTTCCCTCTGATTGCCAAGTGAAAGTAGGGATACCATCTGACTGATACCTGGTATGGGGTTTCTTTTTAGAATATTAAAATTATTCTAGAATTACTTGGGATGGTTGTATAGCCTTTGCAATATACTGAAAACCACTAATTTGTTCACTTTAAAGTGGTGCACTTCATGGATTTAAATTATATTATAGGGACTCCTGGGTGGCTCAGTGGTTGAGCATCAGTCTTTGGCTTAAGGGCATGATCTCAGGGTTCTGGGATCAAGTCCCGCATTGGGCTCCCTTGAGGAGCCTGATTCTCCCTCTGCCTATGTCTCTGCCTCTCTCTGTTTCTCATGAATAAATAAATAAAATCTTTAAAAAAATAAGTATATAATACCGTACCTATAACAACTTTTATCCCATGAAAATGGGATAATTGCAAGTATTATATGAGCTCAGGAAATATCACAATCATAGGACTTTTGTAGGGAGGTCAACAATGGATGACTGAAAATCTGTAGTAAAAATGTTGCCTCTGCCTCTCACTCTGTGTCTCTCATGAATAAATAAATAAAATCTTTAAAACAAACAAACAAAAATCTGTTCCCCAGTCCAATGTTGCAAAGATTTGCTACTATGTTTTCTTCTAAGAGCTTTATAATTTTATCTTATTAAAAATAATTTAGGTATTTGATCAATTTTGAGTTGTTTTTTAACTCAAAATGTGGACTAAGATAGAGGTTCAGGTTCATTCCTTTGCACATGAATATCTACTTGTCCCAGCAACTAAATAAAAAGACTGTTAAAAAGATTATTCTTTTCCCCATTAAATTTTCTTAGCACTCTTGTTGAAAATCAATTGACCATAAAAGTGAGGGTTTATGTCTGGATTCTAAATTCTACTCCATTGATTTGCCTATCCTTATGTTAGTAACACACTTTTCTTTATTACTGTAGCTGTGTTAGTTGGTTTTAAAGTTGGGAAGTGTGAGTCCCCTAAGTATCTAGTTTTTCTAGATTTGGGCAGTTATTCTGAGTCACATATATATGCTGTATATATGTATATATATATATACACACAACAATATATATTACAATGTCTATACAATATATACAACAATGTACATATATATGTTGCATATATATGTATACATACAAATATTAGGATCATGTATATTTCTGTAAAAAATAAGTAGGAAGTATTGCTACCCTAACAGTACTAAGACTTACCATCCGTAAACATAGGTGTCTTTCCATTTATTTATGTCTTTAATTTCTTCAGGCAATGATTTGTGGTTTGAATTGTACAAACTTTTTACCTCCTTGTTTAAGCTTATTCCTAAATGGAAATATTTTCTTAATTTTATGATTGGATTATAAATTTCTGGCATATAGAAATATAATTGAGTTTTATATATTGATCTTCTGCCTTGTAACCTTACTGGACTTATTTTTATTATCTTTATTCTGCAAGGATTCCTATACATAAAATCCAGTCATCTGCAAATAGGCCTGAAAAAAACAAAAATACTCAGTTTAAATTGTGAAAAATAAAACTATCCCTTATGCTCTGTGTAGAACTCCCAATACTGTGTTGAATAAAGTGACAAAAGCAGACTTGGTCTTTTTCCTGATCTTAAGATAACAGCTTTCAGTTTCTCACCAATAAGAATGGTATTAGTATCGGTTTTCTGTAGATATCCTTTATCAAAGGCATTTTCTGCATCTAATATGCATATTTTCCAC
The DNA here is from genome assembly GCF_905146905.1 of Nyctereutes procyonoides. Taxonomy (NCBI): domain Eukaryota; kingdom Metazoa; phylum Chordata; class Mammalia; order Carnivora; family Canidae; genus Nyctereutes; species Nyctereutes procyonoides. Next base: position 10,557,844 of record NW_026575148.1, on the reverse strand, counting down.
ATTATTTTATTAATATTGTATTGATTTCCATATGTTGAACCAACTATACATTCCTGAGACACTCCCACTTATTCATTAAATATCTATTACTTTAAATTTGGTTTCCTATTATTTTGCTGAGAATATCTGTGTCAATATCCATAGAGGACACTGCCATACAATATTTTTTCATGAGAATTTTGGGTTTACCAGAATAATATTGGCATCTTAAAATGAGTTAAGAAGTGTTCCTATATGTTTGATTAAAAAAAAAAGTGTTTAGGAAGTATCCGTGTTAATCTTTTAAATGTTTGATTGACTTCACTGTGAGGTCGTCTGGTCCTGAGTGATTCTTTGTGTGAAGCTTTTTAATTACTAACTCCATTTGTTTACTTGTTATAGATCTCTTCACATTTTATTGTTCATCTTAAGTTTCAGCAATATGTATCTTTCTAGAAATATACTCATTCTTGTTTAAATGTTAAATATACTCATTTAAAGTATCCCCTTAACCTCCACTTGTATTTCTGTAAAGTCTATAGTTATGATCCATTTTTAGTTCCTGATATAAATGACTGAGATTTTTCTCTATTTTCTTGGTTGGTATGCCTAGAGTCATCAACTATGTGGATCTTTTCAAAAAATCAGTTTTTAGTTTTGTTTACTATTCTCTATATATTGTCTCATTTTTTTTTTGTTCTCTATTATTTACTCCTTCCTTCTTTAGCTTGCTTTGGATTTTGTTTGCTGTTCTTTTAATCATTAAAGTTAGAGATTAGGTTACTGATTTAGGATCTTCATATTTCATTGGAGACATTTACAGCTATAAATGTGATTGTTTAATAACCACATATTTTTTTAATTTCCTAAATTTCCTTCTGCTATTGATTTCTAATTTTCTTTAATGTGTTTGGAGAACATACTTTATAGGATTCCCATCCTTTGAAATTTTTTTGAGGCTTGTTTTATGAAGAAACAGATGGTCTATCCTAGAAAATGTTCCTTAAGCACTTGAGAAGAATGTGTGTTCTCCTGTTGGGCAGAGTGTCTATTAGTTCTAATTAACTTAAAATGTTATTCAAATCTTCTATTTTCTTGATATCTTCTATCTGCTTGCTTTATGCATTATTGAAAGTTGGGTATCAGAGTGTTCAAATATTATTAAAATATCTCTTTCTGCCTTTAGTTCTTTTAATTGGTACAGTTGTTGCTACATTTGATGGTGTCTGAAGCTTTACTTTTTTGCATTCTTCTTTGTTTTTCAGACTGGACAATCTGAAGTTATCTTTTGTCACATTTGCTGATTTTTTTCTTTTGCCTTGCACTGATCTGCTATTGATCTTTTCTACTGAATTTTTAATTTCAGGTATTTTAGTTTTCAACTACAGGATTTGTATTTGATCCCTTTTTATAATTTCTATCTCCTTATTGATATTCTGTATTTGTTGAGAGAACATTCTCATATGTTCCTTTAGTTATTTAGACTTTGTCGCCTTTAGTTCTTTGAACACATTTAAAATAGGTAATTTATAGTCCTACCATCCAGGCTTCCTTGGGGATGGTTTCTATTGATTTTTTTTCTTTTTGTGTGGTTAATACTTCCTCGTTTCTTTGTATGTATCATGATGTTTTGATGAAAAATGTACATTTCAAATACTTTAAGGTGCAACTCTGGAAATCAGATATTCCTCCTACCCAGTTTGTTATTAGTGCTGATTGCTTTTGTTATTTTGTTAATGGCATTTCTGAACAAATTTTAATGTCTGTTTCTTTATAATCTATGTCCATTAAAATTTCTATTTAGTTAGCTTAGTGATCAGGTAATAACTAAATAGGAATTTTTAAAAATTGCTAGAAAAGTAAGCCTCCCACACTTTGCTGAGGGACTGTTGTGACTGTTAGGGAACACAACCAGAAATTTTAAACCCAAATGTAGCCTTCATTTCCTGCTGTGCAGAGTCTCAGGGAATATCAGAAGTGAGACCTTAAGAGCTTCTCATGCTTTTTTTCCTGAATATACACACAACTCTATGAATGAATGATGCTTCCTAGGAATATGTCAGAAATGTTTAGACCCCCTATAGACATCTCATTCTTCACCCCTCCCTTTTAAGATTTTGGTTAATCTCTTGTCTTCCCCAACTCTTATAAATTATTTTAGGCAGTCAAGATGTTAAACATTTGACAAATACCTCTTGGGGAGAAGCTTTTAGCACTCAGCAAGTTCAAGTGAGGTGAAATTAAAATAAGCTATTTGAGTAGAGTAGAACCACTACTCAGGTCAAGTAATTACTATTCTTTGTATTCTTTGGAAATAAAGTTTAGAGAGAACTACAGTGCTATTTTGCTTCTCTGATACAAGGAATATGGCCTATTATCTTTTCAAGGCTACTGCTGAGTCGTATGTAGAGTGGTGGATGAAACCAGAGCAAATTAAATACCACAAAGCATCCTGTTGATGCTGAGACTCAGCCATTTTTCTTGATAAAATGCTACTTCATTGTGGAAATCTTTGGTTAATTTTCAGAGTTCTGAGGAATTTGATTCTGACAGTTTCTGACTGCTTTTATTGCTTTTTTTGGAGTGTCTTTAACCCATCATTTTCACAGCTATCACTCCATCATTTATTTTCATTGGAAATTTAGAGGTACTTCTCTGCTTTGAACTTGCACAGTTCTGGGACAAAATCTGAAGGAAGTCTTCCTTTTACAGTGGTTAGGGGATTTTTTTTTTTGGCAGAATGCCTAAAAAGATATATATGTTTAAAACTCAAACATGCCAAATATTTTTGTCAGTGTCAGTTATAATATGACAATTGTAGTGGAGCACTTTTGTCCCCTGGATTAAAATTTTAGGTTTCTGAAATTCTGCAAGTTTTTTTATTGTTCCATTAAGTGGTTGGATTTTTCTGTTGTAAAATTATTTTTAAGTGGTTTGCAATTTTTCTTATATTAAGTTGCTATTATTGTCTTGATAATTTTTACTTCCTCTATTTGTCTTTTTCCTTTGCATTAACTATAATTATTTCATACTTTTCCTGTTACCAAATTGTTTCCTTTCTGAGTCAGTTTTTTATTTACTAAATTATTTGTTGAGCATTGATGTTTTTCTCACAGCTTAGTTTACTAATTTGCCATAATCCCTTTGTATTTCATTATATCTTTTAAAAATTAATTTTCTTTTTACACTTTTCCATTGTACAACAAACTTGAATGCAATATATTTAAAAAAAGAAGGATTTTATGTATTTATTCAAGAGAGAGACACAGAGAGAGGCAGAAACACAGGTAGAGGGAGAAGCAGGCTCCCCACAGGCAGCCTGATGTGGGACTCTATCCCAGGATCATGACCTGAGCCAAAGGCAGATGCTCAACCACTGAGCCACCCAGGTGCCCTGCAAACACCTTTTCCTTAAAGGTCTGTCTCCAAAAGGAATTTATCTGACATTTGTATTTTTTCCTTTTTATCCTTAGGTAGCATTTTACATAGCTCCTCTCACATATCTTTTACATATATGTATGTATATCTAAAATTAGATTTTTTTCTAAATATATTTTTATGTAAAACATTCATCAATTTATTTAACATTTATAATTATAGGTTCCAGTTATTATTCCTATTATTAGAATACATAAAGAAAAAAAATTCCAAATATCCCTACCCTAGTCAGCTTGCATTTTATCAAGGGAAGGACAGACATAAAATATAATCCTAGTCCCTGAAGCACAGACCTGCTAAAATACAATAAAATGAGAACATAGAGAATAGGTTTTATGGTTTGGAACTGAGAGCACAATTATTGAGACATCTCCATGGCGTGAACCAGGATGGTGTCGCTGAGGTGTTGAAAACAAATGCCTTGGATTACAGGGACATGCAATCTTAACTTGAAATTGTGACTCTAGAAGTTAAATATTATATATTTTATATGTCTCTTCCATTGCAAGATATTTTGGGGAAAAGTGAGTTTGATAATACCAATACCTACATAATTAAAAAACCTCCAATTTACATATTTTCCTGCCTGATTTTTACTATAAAATCTGTTAATATCAGACATTAGCTTTCCTACCCTCTGTCAGTGTGAGCGAACAGACAGTTTAGTCAGTTTTGATTGATCAATACAAAGAAAAAGTTTGCTGAGGGGATAATATATGGAAAAGGCCCTATTTCCTGGGATGCCTGGGTGGCTCAGAGGTTGAGTGTCTGCCTTTGACTCAGGGCGATCCTGGTCCTGGGATCAAGTCCCACATCGGGCTCCCTGCAGGGAGCTTGCTTCTCCCTCTATGTTCTGCCTCTCTCTCTGACTCTCATGAATAAATAAATAAAATCTCTAAAAAAAAAAAAAAGAAAAGAAAAGAAAAGGCCCTAGTCCCTAAATTAAAAAAAAAAAAAAAGATGAATATACATTCATCTCTTCAGCTAAATGAGAGATGCCCATGATTTGAAATAACGGGAAAAAAAGCCTAGAAATCAAGCTAACATTTAAGGAGGCTGAAATCTGAGTTCCGAATAGCAGCTCCGATGGTCTGATTTGGTCTAGAACTCTATCTCTGGACTTCTGTTATATGTCTCCTGAGAAATTCTTAGTAAATGCATTATCATTGATACAAAATGACAAGGATAACTCATTTGGTTACTTATAATATCAAAAAGCTTGTGGTGTAATCCACTCCTAATCACACATAGGTTTTTTTAAATTAATATTTGGTCAGAGATAATCAGTCTTTCTCCCTCTAGCAGTTATTTTCACTGTGACAATGTCAGATTTCAACCTATGTGTCATCAGAATCTTAAAAGTAGAATAAACAGAAAACAGTATAGAAGAAGAAATAGGGCAGCCCCGGTGGCTCAGCGGCTTAGTACCACCTTCAGCACAGGGCCTGGTCCTGGAGACCCACATCTGGCTCCTTGCATGGAGCCTGCTTCTCCCTCTGCCTGTGTCTCTGCCTATCTCTCTCTGTGTCTCTCATGAATAAATAAATAAAATCTTAAAAAATAAAAAAAAAAAGAAAAAGAAGAAAATACTGAGGACTTTAAAAATTAAACACTAAACCACAAATCTAAGAAACAACAAAATTATGCATATTTAAACCACCGAAAACCAGTGGCAACCAATGGCAAAGAGAAAATGTTAAGAGCTCTGCCAAAACAAGAAAAAATACTATTTACAAACGGACAAGGGTTAAGAATTACAGCCATCTTTTCATCCGAAATTATGCAAACAAGACAAGAGTGGTAACTTTGATGTGCTGAAAGAAAAAATAAAACTCTCAATACAGTATTCTATAAACAGTGAAAACACTCTTCAGAGCTTAAGGAGAAATACTTTCAGGGAAATGAAAACTAAGGGAATCCATTGCTATAAGACCTTGTGTGCAAGAAATGTTAGAGAAAGGTCTTTAGGAAAAAGGCATGAGATCAATCAGCAAATTAGTCAGTAATATGTGAAGAATGTTAAAAAAAATAGAAGTAAATAGTTTTTCTTATTCACAGTTTTTCTAAAACATAACTGATGAAAAATAGGCCAAATTATATGTTAGCTGTTTAAAAAATAAAATTCAGGATGATGATGATACAAAGGATGGCAGAGGGCATACATTTTACACAACTAAAAAATTTTTAGACTGAACATGAGATGGTAATATGCTACAGTATTTAAATGTATGTTTAAAACCCAGAACTAATTAAAAAAAATATGCTTAAATAATATTAGATTAAAGGGACTCATTATAAACTGCTAAATTAAAGCCAAAAAAGGCATAAAAAGAGAAAATAGGAACAAGAAAGGACCAAATGGAGAAGATAGAAAACAGCTAACAAGATGCTACTTGATAATCCAACCACATCAGTAATCACTGGGAATTTCAATGATCTAAACCCATTAGTTAAGAGAATTTTACATAAAAAAATGATTCAACTATATATTGTCAGTAAGAAATCCACTGCAAATATAACACATGAATAGATTATGATAAAAGGATGGAGAAAATGCAATCAAGTATTAACCAAAGTAAATCTATATTAATTTCAGACTAATTACACTTCAGTGAAAGGAATATTTTTAGTAAAAAAAAATATATTTTCAGGGATAGATGGGAACACTACAGAATGATAAAAAGGGCAAATTTTACCCCAAAGACTTAAGAATCCTAAATTTGTATGCATGTGTCATCAGAGCATCAAAATACACAGGGAAATAATGGATTGAAATGAAAGAATAGATAAATTTGTAGCTGTCACTTGAGACATCATTATTCCTCTCTCAGAAATTGACAGAACAAGTAACCAGAATCAATAAAGAAATAGATAACCCAAAAGACACCATCCATCACTTGGATCTGTTTGAGAATCCTGGAATACTCCATCTAACAACAGAGTTGTGGGTGATTTCAAAGCCTACTATGTAACCCTTAATCTAATCACATTTTAAAAATTAAGAGATTATTTGCTCAGCTTCTTCCTTACAAAAAGAAGATGGATTTTCAAAAGTACTGCATTAGGAACAACAATGATAATAAGAGCAATTTCTTAATTTAGTCTGTCCAATTTTCCTTTCATCATTTTTCTTTGCTATTACCTTTTAAATAATATTTTATCTTGCAAAGAAGCTTTCAAGATGTAGTTTCTGATAGAATTTTAGACAACATTGTTCATGTTTGATACATGTGCCCATTTATAATCCCTAGTCATGACTTATTGTACCTTTCGTCATTATTTGCAACGTAATTCATGATCTCATTTAATTTAAAGGGTAAATCCAACTTTAGTGAAGAGATCCAAAAGATCATTTCTCATTATGTTAATTCTTTTCTATTATTATGTCTTCTGAATCTCTAATAGCCTTTTCTTCTTCCTATTTTCCTTTTTTCTCAAGTAACTATGAAAATATTAAGTATCAAATATAGTATGAAACTTTTATTTAGCAATTCAAATATAGTAAATACTTATTAATTACAAATTTAAATAAGAATTCTGCTTTAGTTTAGAATTTTGAAATCTGGGTTTATTTAGGGGCTTTTAATATTATAACAAAATAATTTTTTTCAAGATTTTATTTTTTTATTCAGAGGGACACAGAGAGAGAGGCAGAGACATAGGAAGAGGGAGAAGCAGGTTCCCTGTGGGGTCCCGATGTGGGACTCCATCCCAGGACCCCAGGGGGGTCCCTGAACTGAAGGTGTCAGACCCTCAACCACTGAGCCACCAGGTGCCCCAATTGAAATTACTTATAATTTTATAGTATGCATATATATAATATATATAATTATATATATATAGTTGATAATATAAATTTTGTACTATATATACATATATGTGTATATATGTATATATATATATATATATAGAGAGAGAGAGAGAGAATATAAATATAAACATTAATGGTTGTAACTAATGGATCAAAAGCTAACATAATTCCATTAAATATACCAATGCAAAAAAATATATAGAGAGAGACAGAGCAAGAAATGTTGTCAATGTCTTCAAAATAGGAATACTCCTGATTTAGTAGAAACTTTCTTTGGTCAGGTGTAGTACATTAGTGAAATTTCATTTTAAATGTATACCCAGGGCAATTTACACGTATAATGCAATCCCTATCAAAATACCATGGACTTTCTTCAGAGACTTAGAACAAATTATTTTAAGATTTGTGTGGAATCAGAAAAGACCCCAAACAGCCAGGGGAATTTTAAAAAAGAAAACCATATCTGGGGGCATCACAATGCCAGATTTCAGGTTGTACTACAAAGCTGTGGTCATCAAGACAGTGTGGTACTGGCACAAAAACAGACACATAGATCAATGGAACAGAACAGAGAACCCAGAAGTGGACCCTGAACTTTATGCTCAACTAATATACGATAAAGGAGGAAAGACGATCCACTAGAAGAAAGACAGTCTCTTCAATAAATGGTGCTGGGAAAATTGGACATCCACATGCAGAAGAATGAAACTGGACCACTCTCTTGCACCATACACAAAGATAAACTCAAAATAGATGAAAGATCTAAATGTGAGACAAGATTCCATCAAAATCCCAGAGGAGAACTCAGGCAACACCCTTTTTGAACTTGGCCACAGTAACCGGAGAAGGACAAACAGTGTATGTTCTCATTCATTTGGGGAATATGAATAATAGTGAAAGGGAATATAAGGGAAGGGAGAAGAAATGTGTGAGAAATATCAGAAAGGGAGACAGAACATAAAGACTTCTAACTCTGGGAAATGAACTAGGGGTGGTGGAGGGGGAGGAGGGCGGGGGGTGGGGGTGAATGGGTGACGGGCACTGAGGGGTACACTTAACGGGATGAGCACTGGGTGTTATTCTGTATGTTGGTAAATTGAACACCAATAAAAATTAATTTATAAAATAAATAAATAAATAAATAAATAAATAAATAAATAAATAAATAAATAAATAAATAAATGTATCCCACTAGTGGTCATACTCATATGACTTAAAAAGATGAAGCGAGGGAAAATACTTTGTGGAGACCTCCTTAGGCTATTGGGAACTGGCTGTTAGCTCTACATTTGTTTGTCTTTCATTCGTTATTTTAAAATAATTTCAAATTTACAATATGTATGCAGAGATTTTACAGAACCTCACAGCATTGTTGCTACTTGGGCAGTGTATCACTTTCTTAGAAAGTTCCCACATACTATCCATGACAATCCTTTCAATCAGATGTCATCTAATACAAGAAAAAAAAAGTGAGAATTTCTCAACCAGCAAGTGTGTCAGAACTAGAATTATATCTTCATCTACCTTGTTGACACAAAATACATTTTTTTAAAAAACTTAAAGAAAAGGGGAAAATGTTTTATTGGCCCCAAGTTAGGACATCTGTCTGGGATACAAGTCTTCCCAAAGAAGAGAGCGCTCCAAGGAAGGAACATTTGGTGCGGGTTATCTGTGTGTTTTACAAAAAGAGTGAGAAATCATCATGATGAAGGACATTCCAGAAAGTTAGAGATCTTATGTTTTTACTATGTGCAAGCTGCATGATTTTAATCTAGAGGGAGCAGGGAAGGAGGTTTTTGTTTTGTTTTTCTTATCTTTATGTTTAGAATGCTCCTTTTTGGTGGTTGGTTGCTTGATTTAATTTAATTAATTAATTTATTTGAAGCAGATGTACAACATGTGCTCAGGGCAGAAAAAGAGCCCTGCTTTGAGGTTTCTTAGAGTCATTTTGATCTCGGTAAATGTTAAAGTAATAGCTTCCCTGAGAGCCCACAAACAGGACCTGCTAAGGTTAAAAGTTGAGCATTTCCTTAAACTCAGCTCTAAAGCATTTACCCACTACTGTATCAACAAAACCTAATACTCATTATATTCTTGAGGAGTAGAGTGATACATGCAAAAGAAGACTAGTTGAGGATTTAGACACTGGAACTTTAATACTGGTTTTGCAGCTAACAATGTTGGTGACTTGAACCATGTAGATGAACTTCTCTGGGCCTTAATTCTTACATCTTGAGTAGAAAGGAATTGAAGTAGCTAACCCATAAATCTCCACCAAGTTCTAAAGTTTTATGATTATTTTAGATTCATCCTTCCTCTGTTTATAAGCACTGGGCATTTGCCAAAGGCCATTTTAGAGAATGAGAACAGAAAAATCTTACTATTGCAAATCGTCAAAAACGTATGTCATTGTAGACACATCTGTAGGATCTTGAAGTTTAAGTTTCATTAGCTTCACTGTAACTCTGCCTTTAGTGACATCACTCAAAATGGCTTTGATGGCATGTTTTGTTCATGAGGTGGGAAAGAGGAAATGGTGGAATATTTAATGGTATTACCCAGAAATTCTCCTGATCCCTTTTCCTGTCCAAAGTGTTGAGGGGTAGAGGGGTTGGCCTACTTCTAGTAGTGACTAAGAAAAAATGAATTTACTGCTTCCTAGGAAGGATGGAAGAGCCTCTTCTAGAATCCTACTAGAGTGGTAAGATAGAAGTTGCATTGGTTGTAAAGCCAAAGAGATGAAGGATCAAGCACTTATTTTCATTTCAAAATTAAGCTGTCAACAGTGTACCTAGTATACTGGAGAAAGCAAGGATTCCCCAAATATACTTAAAAAAATTATCTAAAGGCTATGATATGAGCAATTTGGTAATCACATATGAATATAATTAGTGACCAGCCACATGACAAACATATTTAACAGCTTGAGTGTTGGGGAAAAATATTTAAATATAATTCTAAAAATAAATGTGTTAAATGTAGAGAAAACAAGATTAGGTCTCAGGCTACCCTGCCTTTGCCCATAAACCACTATGAATTTGGTCACACAAAAATTCCATCTCACAAAATCCCATTGGATAGAAATAGAAACTAGCCTATTTTGTTGCAATCTAAAATATTCTGCAGACTAAAATAACTCATAGTTTTGGATGATTTTGCATCTGTCTAACATAACATTCACTTTTGTTTTTGTTTTTTAAGGAGGATACAGCTTTTAAGCAGCAATGAGGACATTTATGCACTGAAATCTCTTCAAGATAAGTTACCAAACCCTTCAAGACCTAGGAAGATGGGGCTGATTATTTCCCACATGTTGGTCAAGGTCATGGAGGAAAAAATAGTATAAAAAGTTAATATTGCAAGAAAGACTTAGCATCAAAAATGAAATAATATTTGATACTGAAAAAGACATTATCCCCATAGCTCTGCCAAACTCAGTGTCTACACAAATTATTATCTCTTTTAAGTGTAACTTACAGTTATGTAAGTTACAGTTCTCTAAGGACAGCTTTAACTGCTTTCTGTTACTTAGGAATTTCCTCTGTTTTACTTCTCTCAGACAAAATGACTTTAATTTTTACAATGCCATTTCCTTTTATGTCAGAACTGTGTGCCATGGTAAAGAATTTCCAATTGAATATACCTATTCTCTTTCTTTCTACAAAATATACATACCAAGTGGATATCTTAGGTATAATTTGCTAAAATAAAGAATGTCTGATAGTCTTTGTACTATAATCTTAATATTTATCTTCACTTTAAGAATTGTTAGTTTGCTAGATATAAGAAAAGTTCACTTTCTTGTGGATGTGATAATGTTAATATATAATAACTCATAGATTAACACTACAGTGAGCTTTTATTCCTAGAATAAAATATAAATATATTACAAGTCCTCTACTCTTATTTATCATTTTTTACCAGATCTGTGAAAATGCTTTATATATAAATTCAGCCTACTAAATAAGATAAAATTGTACTGTTACAATTATACTGTCAACTTTTCTGAACTCAGTTTCTCTGTTCTTTGCTTATAGTTGTGCTTAGAAGTTACTTTCTAGAATCCACATTTTCACTGTGTCCTAAAATAAATGAAGAACTAAGAAGTTCTATAACTTAGTATTTATTTAAAATACAGATATTATATATATAACATATATAACCTATATATATATCAATAATATATTTTGAAAATATAAATAAAATTTAGATCTTTACCTATAAATGTTTAATGATGGAGTTTAGGAAATATGATGGCAGTGGTGGCAGCACAGATTTTGGTCTTTCCAAATCCCCATTAAGCCAACTAAATAGAGCCAACAAAATCTCCTATACAGCATATCCCAAACTAAATGAAAGTGCCTTCACATACTCCAAGATGAAAGCAGGTGGCCAACCATGGGGAAAGGAGTAGGAATGGAGAGCCTTCAGATCATGATGCAAGTTTAACAATTGTTAAAAGAAGGAATGGGTAGGAAATGTATCAGTCTACACCCCAGTTCTGAGAAAAATTTGACCTGGCCAATGAGCTGCCCATTGATCAGTCCTAAAATGGGCAGAAATCAAATGGATCTAGTACTCCCTATCAGGCTCAATCTTTGGCTGGGAGCAACCTTGAAGGAGCAAGGTCTTGGAGCCTGAGAAATATGCTTTGGTCTGAATGTAACAGAAGCAGTGAGGTGAGAGCTGGAGGCTAAAAGAAAGCTATGCTCCTATTAAAGGCTGCCAAAGAGATCTGCGCCTTAATTGCTGCAGCAGTTTACCCATTGAACTCATACATATACTTTTCTAAACTCTTGAATGGTTTCCTGGGGCCTCCTTTTCTGAGAAAAGTTACTGAAATGAACCACAGCTCCTTTTTTTCCCTGTTGTAACTAGGGGCACAACTGGGTAGGAATTCCAATAAATCTTTTAAAAAGACCTAATTCAGATTTTGGAACTTGATTTCTCTTCTTAGTTAGAACACTGATGCTGGATATTGAGTAGCTATCTTGTGACTATCAGGTAAAAATTGGTAAGAATGTAGAGAATATATAAAGGATAAAGAAGTTATTATAAAAATTAAAATAAATATATTTGATGAAGCTAGAGACAGATATTCCAATCTGTATGATTCCAAAAATCAGAATCTTTAAGATAAAAATATAATTAATGAAGAATTAAAAGTTCAAACTAGACAGATGAAGTGAAAACTGAATTCAAGCATATACTCAAAATATAATTCTCCAAAGAAAATTGCAAGATAGAAAATACAGAATAGAATTTGAATTAGAGGATAAAAAAAATGGTCTATTAGGCTTCTAATAATGATTTCATAAACTTACAGCCAATTAAAGAATATGCCATTTAACAAGACAATACCAATAATTTTTCAGAATTAGTGTGGAAAATATGTGTTATCCAACTAAGTAACCACAAAACCCTAATTGGTCTCAAACAGGAGTCAAAGCTAATTAATGCTAAGACACACAATCAAAATGACTGACTTAGCAAGCAAAAAAGATGTTGGTACTAAGTCAGATTTGATGATAAGATTACCTATGAAGGAGTAACACACTAATCACAGCAATCATATTTTACTGAGATAAAATCTTCAAAGTGCAGGGGATCTCTGGGTGGTGCAGGGGCATGATCCTGGAATCCTGGGATCAAGTCCCACATCAGGCTCCATGCATGGAGCCTGCTTCTCCCTCTGCCTGTCTTTCTCAATCTCTCATGAGTAAATGAATAAAATCTTCAAAATAAAATCTCCCAAGTGCTGAAGGGAAATCACGAATATAATTTTATTTCAGCTGCACAATTATTAAATAGTATGTGAGATCAAAACAAATTTAATGAAAGATAATTTGCTATCCATCTACCTCCGCTGAAAGAGTTACTCACGGTGTAACTCAGAAGACAGGAAATAAGACTGAGAGAGAAAGAATGGGATATAAGAAGTAAAAAACAATGGTAAAAACCTGTGGGTGTCTGGGTGTATAATATGAATATTACTAAAATTAATAAACAGATGTATATAATATATATTTAAATAAATGTCAAATATATAGATACATGACTACTCTGTACATGTTGACAATACTCAGTATGGAGTAATTAAAAATATAAAAATAAATATTTAAAAACAATATGAAATATGAGAAAAGTAACCACATTAGTTTCTTTCTAAATGTCTTTTTTCTAGCACTAGAGGAGAATAAATATGGCTATTAGTTCAACATCCTTTGAAGATTGTTTTAACTAATAACTAAAATAATCTTAAGTCTATGTCACAAGAAAAAAAGTCTATGTTTTATTGACAGAAGTAAAATAAAATGAATAGACTATAGAATACATAATTTGAAACAAGTGTTCTCAATCTTAGTGCATGGACATTTTTAACTAGGTAGGTCTTTGTTGGGTAGGGTTGCGCTAAGCAATAACATTTAGCAGCATCCCTGGACTTACCCAGCTGATGCTAGTAGCACACCTCAGCCTGTTGTGGCTGCTGTGACAACCAAAAATAGCCTCACTTGAGAACCACTGACCTAAAATAAAGCAAAAAGGAGAAAAAATAGTCAATAGAAAATACAGAATACATGATAAGAATAATTTCACATCTACTAGTAATAGTAAAGTTTCAAAAATCACTTAAACAGACTCTTGTAATGTATTTTAAAAATCACAGCAATACACCTTTTCAAAAAGTCTTACTTAAATCATAACGATTCAAAAGGGATGGGCCAAACAAAATTCCAGACAGGTCTCTAAAAGAAAGTCAGTATAATACTATTATGGGAATTTAAACAGAATAGTATATAAATAAAAGGCAGTACCTAAACTATAATCATTCATCAAGATCTAAAAAGCATGTATCTCTAAATCCTTTTACAATAGACTAAAAGTTATAATGCATGAATTGTTGGAATTCAAAAAATAAAAGTACATTTAACATTAATTTTTCTCAAATGAATCAACCAGTAGAAAAGTATTAAGGGCACTGATTAAACAGTAATGCAGTTTATAGATCGAACACATATTAACATTCTACATATTATAAATATTAAATTTTTAATATATAACATGAAATACAAAATGTCTATATATGTCTATATAGATCAACATATATGCGTTTATATGGTAACATATAGAGATAGATCGCAACATGTTACTAATAACCCCACAACCACCACCAAACACAACACTTTTCCAAAATTTGGTCACGTTTTAGGACACAAAAAAAAATTATAAGAAATAGTAATAAAAGCGAATAAAAACTACTAAAGTAGTAGATACCACCATATAAATAGTTTTCTTTAAAAACAATATAATTCAATTAAAAATCACTAATTTTAAAAAGTCGTTCCTTCTGTCCTGTTACATTTTAGAAACTCCAACACTTCTAAAAAGTTCTTCCAGTTACAATGCAATCACAAAAGAAATTACAAAATAATTAGAAATACACAAAAATGGAAGTTAGAGCATGCTTCTTCCCCTAAACCCTGTAATCATACCTTCACATTTGGGGGAGAGGCCCATATATTGATGGAACACCCCAGCCTCCCCACCATTCAGTCCATTAAAGCACACTAATTTAAAGCTAGAGTAGCTTTACTCCAAGAAGAGCAACAGAAACCCTTCAGCCAAAACAACTGGGATGAAGTCCACATCTCACAGAAACTTCTAGTCCTGTCTTTTAGGATAGACCTGAGCAAATTTCCTAAAGTGCCAGGTTATCTTTCCGTGTCTACACCTTAATCCGGGAAAGCTCTGTACATCTCTATTGTATATTCTTTTGCAGTCTTCTGTCCACTTCTTAAATTTTATTACTCTAGTCCTTGAAATTAAATATTGCACATAAAATCCCCTATACTGTCAACATATTATCTGCATGGTCCCTTCATTCATTTTGTTCAAATTGCAATCAAGCTATCACCTGGATATACTAATTAGTGCATGAATTCCTCAGAGTGTCTTTCTCAATGGTGAGTTTATTTTTCTCAGAAGTGGCTTTATTTTTCTGAGTCCTCATGACACTATTCTGGAAATTAACTTGGTATTCTTTTATTTCTAAAGTCACATTTAGAACATATGGCCACCTTTATGGTAGCCATGTTTGAATATAATTCCCAATAATCCTCATCTCTTGGTATGCACCCTTCTGCATAGTCCTCTCCCACCCTGTGGGAAGTGATAGAGTGTAACTTTAAGAGTAGATCACAAAAGGCATCGAGGTTTCTGCCCTTTTTCTTTTGAATCACTTGCTCAGAATCTGGTTTTCATTTCCTGAGGAGAGTCCCCACCAGCTCTATAAGGAAGTCCACATTTTGAGTAACTGAGATTTTTTTCCACCCATGAGCATCAACTTGCTAATCATATGAGTGAGCAATTTTAGAAGTCAACCTTCCAGGCTCAGTAAAGAAACCGTGATGACCCCAGTCAAAGCTGACATAAAAGTTGCAATATCATAATAGAGATTCCCAAGGCAGAAGCATGAAGCAATGCAACTCTTAAATGCCTGACCAATAGAAAGTCTGAAATAATAAATATTTGCTGCATTTTTATGGTCCTAAATTTTTAATTCATTGATTGTGCATCGAAACACAGTCATTTTTCCTAAAATCTCCAGCTCTGACTCTCAGGTCAATGAGCTATATTAACCACCATATCGCATTACTATCATCATCCACCTAGCCCTGGGACATAACGTTTCATTTTCTAATGATTTTAGCTAATGTCTCACTGTTACCTTTCATAGGCCACTCCAGCAGGAATTCTTCCAAGTTGCAATATATACAGAGATAATCCTTCCTACACTCTAGCCATTGAGTCCTTTAAACTTTGTTCCTCTAATTATTTTGTCCATATCCCTACTTTAGCCACTTACTCCCATGGTCATATCAGAGTTGATTACAATTGTCAATTATTGTAATTTCTCTATAATTTCAGTTTCATGTATCCTAATCTGAGACTACCAGCTCCTCTCTGTGAACTCACTTGGTGTTGTGCCCACTACCCAGAATTCTTTAACCTTTTTAAAATCCTTAATCCACGATTTCCCCCTTTTTTCATGTTTTTGATGGGCCTAAGCTCTGATTTATACTAGAGTACCAGACTCAGAAAGTCCTTGTGAAGGTCAGTGATGATACCTCAGTGCTCAATCCAAATGGTGAGTTTTCACATTTACATGTCTTGTATTTCAAACTTTCTATGGCCTTTGATACAACTGATAACTCTTCTCCCAATGTACTTTTTTCATTTTATTTCCAAAACTTCACACTCTCCTTGTATTTATCTTGTCTCATGAGTTGTTCCTTCTCAATCTTTTTTGCCTGAACTTACCTAAATTCTTTAGAGCTTTGCCACTGGTATTCTATTCTTTCTATGCTATGTTCTTTGGAGATAGAGATGGTATTAAAATAATTATAATGGATGTTAAGTTGACAAATTCCAAATTTATTTCTCCATCATAAACCTCTCTTGAACTCTAAAAATTCCCAATTACCTACTCCACACCTCAAGTTAGATGTGCGAAACTTTTCCCATACTTCACACGTTAAAAGACCACATTTAAAATATTTTCTTGCTCTGCATCCAGATCACTGCTCCATCGATGGCTAATCATCCTTCCATTTGGTTAAATATTTTTGAGTCATTACTGTGTACTTTTTTCCTCTGTCACACTTTATCCAGTCCATTAGCAAATCTTATATTCTCCACTCAGAAAATATGTACAAGTTATGTCCAATCTCATTATTGCTACCAGCTGTTCACAGACACCATTATCTCTCAAAGCATCTCTAATTCTTCCCTATGTCCCTTTAATCTACTTAACAATAGCCAGAATTATCATCTATTCATGTAAGTCACATTTCCCCTTGGCTAACTCTTACTTTCTTTTGTCTTTGTTTAAATGTCACCTTTTCAATGAGGCCTGTTCTACCTTTCTTATCTGATATTGCATCACCACTTCTCTCCCACTCTCTTATCCTGACCTGAGTTTTATATCCTTGATGGCACTCTTCCCTTTTTAACATGAGCATGCATTTTTATTATTTATGTTCTTTTTATATTCTTTTACTGCCCCCTCACCACAAAAATACTTTGAACTTTATAGGAGCAGGGGCTGCTTCTGTTCCTGCTTTAATAGTGACATAAGCACAAGTATCTAAAATGGTTACTGTCGATAAATAGGTAGTACACAAATATTTTAAGTAAATTAATAAAGTAGTACAAGTCAAACTAAAGGATGTTGCTAACTATTTAGAATGTAATCTTGTGATGTAAATACACGTAACAGAAGATGAGACTGAAAATCAATCATCTGCAAGATCAGAATAGAGAGTAAAAATAGAAAAATCATTATGATCAAAACTATTTCTCTGAAATATTAATAAGATAGGTGAATTTTTTATAAGCAAAATTGATAAAATTACATGTTCCAATGTAATGTTAGTGTAATGTTAGGAATGAAAATGGAAACAGATAAAATATAAATGACAAAAAAAAATACTGGGCATAATATTATGCCAGCAGCTTTTTGAAAACTGAGGTAAAGCAGATATTATCAAGATGTTAATTTATTAACGAACAAGAAAACCTAAGTATACTAAATAGAACAGAATGAACACATAGTCCAAATTGACAAACAGCAAAAAAAAAAAAAAAAAAGGCTCAGACAATTAAAAAGTCGAATTTTCTAAATCCTTCTAAACAAGTACCCCTGTAAGTCACAAAAGAAATAGATATAAGGAAACTCAAGTCATTTTTTAAGACTGATAGGACTATCATAAAATACTAGCTTGCAATGTAAGAAAGAAAAATAGGGTTTAATATTATTGATTTAAAAAATATATTAACCAAAAAAATCCAGCATGTGAACTGAAACCAATATACTCCAAGGAGAGGTTAGTTCAGAAATGTAGGAAAGCATCAGTGTTAAGGTTGAAAAAAAAAAAAAAGGTTTACAAGGGAAAACTGAACAAGAAAATTATAGAAGTTTATCATTCATTCATGATAGAAATGTTTAAGAAACTGGAAATAAAAGAGAATATTTTAAACACACCCCCCAAAATAAAAACTTTAACAAATATAATACCAAATTTAGAAATTCTAAAAGCTGGTTAGTTAACAAGCTCCTGAGAAACTCTTGCATGTGACTAAAAATATAAATACACATCTATATATGAACAAATGACGAATATATGGCATAAAAAGAATAATGCATGTACATGATAAATCTGTACACTATAACATGGATAGGTTGCTAAAAGCATAACAATAGCAAAATATTTAAAAGACGTGTATTAAGAATCATTGTATCAAATCAATAAAATGACATAAAAGGCCTTTGTTCACATTGGCTATTACAGATCCTTTGTTGCATCATTAAAAATATATATACTTTTTCTTTTTATTTCAAAAGATATGTTTATTTATGAATAGTTTACTCTAGGGCTTAGTGCTTTTGCTTTTTGAGTATGAGTCCATTGTATAATTCCCCATAGGTTTCTTTTCTATTATATAATACACAACATTATAGACAATATCCAGTTTATTTTCTTTATAGCAAGAATTCAAAACCATCTCCACATCAATCCAAGTGTACTGTAAGATCCTTCTATATTTGTATATATTCTCCCAAATTTATGAAGTTGTCTTTTTTGTCCTAATTTTTTTTGGGGGGGGGACTTTTCAAATCCTCAAATTAAATTGTAGAAAAAATTTGTTTATTTGCATTTCCTGCATCGCATAATACTTAATTAAGTTGAATAAATTCAAATGATGTATATATGGTCTAAACAGATTTAGGATAAAAATGTCAGAGCTTTGTTAAACCTACAACCCATTTGGTGAATGAAGTAGCATTAGCAGGGTGTACATTATGAACTGTGAATATTCAATATTCTACGGAAGTCATATATTTTACAGAGGTAAGGAAAATTATCTTCTAAACCACTGAATAGTTTTATCAGTGGCTGGTTAATAGAGCTTCTGCTATATGCTGCTGATGGATATATATATATATATATATATATATACACACACACACACACACATATACTAATGGATGGATGGTTGTATATATATATTATATATTATATATATAATTAGTAAAAATACAAATACATAAACCGCATAGATACAGATAAAATTGAGGAGAATACTTGCTTCTTTAGAAGACAAAATGATGTGTTTAAGGAGAGGAACTAAGAGAGAAAATTCACCTGTGTTTCTATCTGGTTTCCCCAAAAAGGAAAATTAAATTTTAAAGCAATATGGTAAGATGCCAGTATTTTAAAATTATAGTTAGTACAAACATGGATTTTCTTTTATTATATCTATGGATTTAAGGTTTACCAAAAAGAAAAATAAAATCACCCATGACCTTGCTATTTTAGGACTTAATATGATGAAAAGATTATATTCCTTATATGTTAGATAAGTGTTTAAATATGCATGTATGCAAAGATAAATAAAAATATGTAAGTAATATATAAAAGTTTAAGTAAATATATATATATATATGTATATATAAAATTATTCACACTTTGTGCTATATAGATATTTTCTCTTGCCCTCCCAGATCAATGAAATCTAACTAAAAATCTTAGTTGGTTACTAGCTCAGGAACGTTTCTTATTTTTTAAAAAAGATTTTATTTATTCATGAGAGACAGAGACATAGGCAGAGGGAGAAGCAGGCTCCATGCAGGGAGCCTGACGTGGGGCTCGATCCTGGGACCCCCGGGACCATGTCCTGAGCCGAACACAGATGCTCAACCGCTGAGCCACCCAGGCACCCCAAGAAAGTTTCATTTCATAACTGAAATGACAGAATAACAGAGACCAAATTCTACTCTTATATTTGACATCAAGCAAAAAGAACCTTGGTAAGTCATGGCTAAATATTATCATTTAGGAATCAAAACTCAGGCACCATCCCTAGAGGGCAGACCTGCAAACTTCATAGGGTTCAAATTACCTGGCCAGGCATCTTAAGGACTCTTCCCAGAATATTTTAGGTCATATTTTTTAAAGGCCTTGCTAAATTTTTACATCTTCTCCTTGCAAGTGTCCAGACTAGCACAAACAACCCATCCTAACCACCATCACTACAGCAGCAAGTCAGAGTTTTCATTAATTTTAATTCGGCTTATAGTGATGATTAAGATGTGAGAAACAAAAATGACATAGCTAAAGCCTATACCTCAGGTGAGGACTTTCCATGTAGTGTGGATTATTAGGGCACTTGGCAGCTCCTTCGAGGCTTAAACTATCAGAGTCTAACTATTTTCTGTATAGGCATTATGTGATTTCCAATATTTGAAATGACAAATAATGCCACAATGCTAACTTTGCTCAAATGTATTTTCATTAAATAAGATATAAGTCTTCAGGGTGGTAGTTTTGTGAGGTGCTGTCAAATACCAGCCAGAAGTGTCATACCTGCTTGCATTTCCCCCAGCAAGGTTGACAATGATGGATAGCACAGCTTCATCAACACCCATTTTTCATACTTTTGTTTTCCAATTTTTTGGGTAAGAAATAGTATCTCATTGTTTTGGTTGTATTTCTTTAACCATGAGTGAATTTGAAAATGCTTTTTTTTTATTTTTGAAAAACCATTTTTCTTATTTTTTCTGTTGTATTTGCTGTACACATATTTTTTCTCATTTTCAATCAGTTTTGGTACTTAACTCATCAGTTTTAAAGCTTTTTTTAACATTAAAAATATCAGTCTCTTGTTTTGATTATTGCACAAGTTTTTTCCTAGTTTCACAGTTTTCAATTTTCTTAATACAAAAGCTTTAAAAATCTTTTACATACTCAAATTCATCAATCTTTTTACTTGCCTCTGGATTTTTTTAAATCTTAGAAAGCCATCCCTTGCACTGAGATTCAAGAGAATTTTACCAATGTTTCACTGTCATACTTGTATGGTTGCATTTTTTATATTTGTATCTCTAACTGGATATTTTCCTTTACACACAATGTAAGATACAGATTTTTTTAATTACAAATAACTACCAAGATGTTCAAGCATTTTCATTAAAAATCTGAAAAGCCAAAGGAACCTTGAGAAAGAACAATACCAAAGACATCATGTGTCCTGATTTCAAACTATATTACAAAGCTACAGTAATCAAAATAGTATGGTACCAGCATAAAAAAATACTTATATCAATAGAACAGAATGGAGAGCCCAGAAATAAAGCCACACATATATTGTCACTTAACTTATGAAGAATATACACTGAGAGAAGAACAATATCCTTAATGAATGGTCTTGGGAAAACCAAACAGCCACATGCAAAAGAATGAAAGTATTTTGTACCATATGCAAGAATCAACTTGAAATGGATTAAAATCTTGAATGTAAGACTTGAAACCATAAAACCCCTAGAAGAAAACACAGGTGTTATGTTCCTTGACATAGGTTTTGCTAATTATTTTTTGGATTTGACACTAAAAGCAAAGACAACAGAAGCAAAACAAACAAATGGGGCGACATTAAATTAAAAGGTTCTGCACAGCAAAGGAAATCAATATCAAAATGAGAAGGCAACCTACAGAATTAGAGAAAATATTTGCAAATCTTATATCTAATAACAGGTTAATATGTATAATATATAAAAATCTCATACAAATCTATACCCCCCAAAAAACCCAGATCAATTAAAAAAATGAACAGAAGATATGAATAGACATTTTTCCAAAGAAAATAAATAAATGGCTACCTGGTACATGCAAAGATGTGCAGCATCACTAATCATCAGGAAAATGGAAGTCAAAACCACAATGAAATATTACCTCACACAAACAAAACAAAACCCACAAGTATTGGTGAGAATGTGGAGCATAGGGAATGCCTGGTGTGAATGCCACTATGGCAAACAGTATGGAGGTTACTCAAAAAATTAAAAAGAGGACTACCATATGAGCTAGCAATTCCACTTATGGTATTTACTGAAAGGAAATGAAAACATTAACTCAATATATGGATAAAATATATGGAGATATATATGTATATATATATATGTATATAAATAAAAATAAAATATATACTATATATAAAAGATATAGAATATAATTGTAATTATGTATATTATATGCATTGCGTATATCTAGAGAGAGAGAGAATATTATTCAGCCATAGAAAAGAAGGAAATCCTGCCATTTACAACAACATAGATTGAGCCTGAGGGCATTATGCTAAGCAAAATAGGTCAAGCAGGAAAAGACAAAATACCATATGATTTTAGTTATCTGTGAAATTTTTTAAAGAAATAAAAACTTGCAAAGAGAACAAATTGGTAGTTTCTAGAGGCAGGGAGTGAGGATGGGTAGCGTGGGTGAAGGGGGTCACAAGGTACAGAATCCTAGTGAGGAGATATGTAATGTACAGCATGATGCCTATAGTTAATAATACTGTATTATATATTTGAAAGTTCCTAGGAGAGTAGATTTTAAAAGTTCTCATCACAAGGAAAATGTGCATAACTTTCCGTGGTGATGGATGTTAACTAGATTTACTGCATGTTGTAATGTATATATCAAATCATGTAGTACACTTGAAAGTAATATAATATCATTTATATCTGAAAAACATAGTGGAAAAAATTTAAATTATATGAGACCCCAAGAAAACATTGGAACTGTATTGTTTACAATACTAGAACCTGAATCTCACCAAAAGTAGAAGGAAAGAAAAGGAGCAGGGGAGAAAAAATAAAGCTTTATTCAAACCATTGTATAAATAAATAACCTCCAAAGCTTAATATTTCAAGTTTGCTTTGGTATAAAGTATTGGTTTGGGGATCAGAAACATGTATAATAAAATTATTTAAAAAAATCTATTTGGCATCTGGTATCTGCTGAGGGATGAGAAACCTGAAGAGTATTTCAATTTTACAGGCGAAAGAAGCCAAACAAGCTACAGGTTCACAACTTTCCTTGAACCTTTCTAAACACTGAGGTTTCAGGTCAACAAACTGAACAAATCTAAGCAGATGCCTGCAGGGAAAGATGGGTCACAAGCAGTGGCGGATGAAGCAATGAGATTCAAGGAAGTGTTTATGTAGCAGAGGCTGTGAATTGGTGGACACCAGGGGCCTTGCTGAGGGAGGGGGAAGCCCCTATGGCCTCAGAAACTGGGGAGTCCACTTCCTCTTCAGAGTTTTCTCCTCGAACTCCGTCAAATGCTCATGGAAATTACTGGATCATGTTATAAGAAGATGTCCTTAATGTTGCAGACTTGGAGGAAGAATGGCAGGTACCAAGGGAAGGGCAAACAATTCCACCTTCTCCTTTCTCCACTCTCTCTCTTCTGGAATAAAATTTTCAACATGTGAAAAAAAAATTTCAGTATGTGGAGGTTAAGAGCAATCATCACTAACACTGCTGGGCACTGAACTAAAGATAGGACATCTAAAGGAAAGGGACACAAACACAAACACCAAATCATGCGCCTGGAAGAGGAATGGAAGTAGGGGTGGGCCCATAAACACATCTAGGGAAGGGTAGGGACACCAGGACTGGTGGCTGAGACTCCGGCTAAATCCGAACCACAAAGTACATCCCCCCACATACACACACACACCAGGCTAACATGAGTCAAATATTGAATTCGAGTTCCCCAGACAAAAGAACCGATCGAGTGTGTACACAGTGTCTCAATATTGCAATTTTCAGATTCAGTTTTCAGCCACAGAACAACTGCTTTCTGCTTTTTCTGTTTCTCACTCTCCACACTTGGCCTTCAGGGGCTGTCCAATGCCTTATGTGTGTTATTGCCTATAAAATATTAGGTTCATGCATGATGTTTTTTATAGTTTTTTTTTCCCTTCATGATTATGTCTCAAGCCCTGTCATCATGGTAGTGCTGAACTGTGTATAATTATTTTCTCCCTGACTCACTAAGAGTTCAGTGGGGCCTAGGTTCACACTTGCTCTCAAATCCTAAATATTTTTCAGGAGTCAGCAGCCAATGATCAGATTCTCTAAAGCATCATATCATTGATGAATCTGGGGCTTTGTCAGTGTCCGGTTCTCTAAGATCTTAGCCTCCAGATTTCTGGCTGTCTCTGATGTTTCCTGGCACCTTTCAAGAGCTGTTTGTTTTCAATTTTGAAGCTGAAGTTTTCTCATTATTAGTGGTGGAGGTTGCGTCTTACATTTTGCTGAGGTCACTGAGAATGTGTTTTCTAAGGTCTTCCTTTCTATGAAATCTTTGTTCTTGGGTAAGAAACGGTTTCTTGGTTAGTTTTGTTATGTTATTTTCTCCTGCTGTTCACTATTCTTAAATATTGGTGATTCTCCGATGAGTGCAGTTTCATCTAATCTGTTCATCTAATCTGTTTGTAGGTACTTAGTGATTCACAACACAGTTTTCCCAGATTAATTATTCCTGACGGTAGTGTACGTATGTGTGTGGAGGGGTGGAATACGGAATATGCACCTGAAAATGGCATATTCCATTTTACCTCCCATGATTGTGAGTTTATTGCTGAAAATTATGCTTTTGTGTTCAATTGTTTAGGATCTTGAACTCCTCTTGCCTAACAGCTATAACAAGCCTACACATGTGTCCTTACCTCTCATGAGCACAAATCTGAAATTACTGCTCACAATCGAAAGACTAACCATTCTATTGTTAAATCCTTATGCTGAGGAGATGTGAACAGTGGGGAAAAATATTATTTTGTATGAATGATCCGAACACAGTATTACCAGAAATAATTCTAGTGATATAATAATAAATCTTGACTCCAAAAGATATATCCATGTCCTAATCCCTGGAATCTATGCATAATATCTTATTTGGAAAGAAGGTGTTTAAAGATACAATTAAGTGTGAAGTGGAGATATCCTTCCAAATTATCCGTGGTCAGTCAATCCAATAAGAGACAGTCAGTGACAGAAAAATAGACACAGACCCAGTGAGGAGAAGGGAATATGAGGATAGAAGCAGAATCTGACAGACGTGAATGCCAAAGAATGCCAAGGAAAGCTGACAGCCACAATAAGCTGGGAAATGGGTAAAAAAAAAAAAAAAGATTCTCTCCTCAAGCTTCGTAGGGACTACAGACCTGCCAATACCATGTTTTTGGACTACCGACATCCAGACTTACAAAATAATAAATTTCTGTAGTTCAGAGGCCACCAAAATAGGGTAACTTGTTATAGCATTCCTTGGAAACAGTTAACCTTCCTCTTTCTGGAATATAGCACTTCGGGTTTTTGAATATCTGTGAAACCATTCATTCCCCCCCCAACCCAATATACCATCCCATAAATGTTAAAAATTTAGTTAGCTTCTTCAATATTATCCAATCCACTTGCCATTTTTCAGAGATGCCTCATAAAATTTGGGCTATTGGTGCTTTTATTGCTTTGAAACAGAAGAGAAGGGTGCCTGCCATAGTGCTCGATCCACTATCTGAAAACAATCTTCATCATGTTCTAAATATACTAATTCTAATCTGCTTAATTAACAGTTAATATGTTAAAACTAGATATTTTAATTTTGCTTTCTAATATTTGTTCAACTTTATTTTTAATGGTGTTCAATGTACTTAAATTACTTGAATAAAAAATGGATTATTACAAAACAAATAAAAAGAGCCCAAGTTTCCCTTCTAGTGTGTCTACCTTTTTATTTGTAATTCATGTTTGAGTTACTTCAGTTATATATGAAAGAATGAAAAGTACAGAAATTAAATACTGTGGATAAAGAATATGGCTATTGTGCTATTCAACTTAATAAGAAATTTTCTTGGGAAAGCGTTCCTAACAGAATTGATAGGAAAGTGTTAGCCAATTTCACTAAGTTTCCCTTAAAGCTGCTTTCATTGCTAATAAAAAAAAAGGATAAAATTAAATGAGTTAATTATTTTCACAAGTTTCAGGGAGATTTACATTATCTAGACCTTTCTTAAATTTCATTTTACACTTTGGAGTTTTGAGAGCTTTGATTTTTAGATACATGACAGATAAGATTCAGCCTTAGAAGACTATGCTTTGACACTATAAATCGGTCATATCACACACTCTGAGATTTATCATCATCTACAGTCATTTTATACTCAAGTTAGAGGTTTAAAGCATGGTTGTTAACACTTGTGTTATAGACTTTGAAGAACCCTCTAGGGTTCGTCAGTCAGTTATGCAAGTTGAGACAGTAAATAACTAACTCAATTGCTGAAAAAGAAGAGAAGAAGAGACAGGTTATTTTTGCAGAGTTTAACAACCAAGGCAAAATTACTAGCCTCATGATAGAAGTTTAAGTCCTATAATTAAACTTATTACCCTGTGACCTTGGATGCTGATTGTCTATTTGATGTTGAAAGCAGCTGCTGACTCATATGTTCCAGGTGGCAGTGAAAACTGGTGAAAGACTCGGCCTGTATTAGAGTATTAAAAACCATTCACCAACATAAATGATTTTCAATGATTCTAAATGGTTAAATGTGTGAAAAGAGACAGCTGTAGTAAGGAAAATAATTGTGATTTAACTATTATCTCGGCCCTTTTCTTAACCTCGGGGAATTGCCAGCAAAAGCTGAAGTGATATTGTTAAGTGAAAGTTTACAATCACCTTAGTAGAGATGGAGAATTAAACTCCATTAGCCTTATTTCAAATGAGGCTTTATATCATATGAAGGAGTAAATAAACATGCTTTTAAAAGAGCTTGTTTTTGAGAACCTTAAGATCATTAAACATTTAACAATCCGACTTTACTCAATTGTAAATACTCTTGATAAATTTGGGTCTCTCTGGAAGAACATGTTTACAGACCATTTTTCTAGAAGCTTGGAGGCTATCATATATAGTGGACAAAGACCAGGAAATGAATATCTTGTGAGGGTGCCTGGGTGGCTCTGTCGGTTAAGTCAATACTAACTCTTAGTTTCAGCTCAGATCATGATCTCAGGGTTGCAAGACTGAGCCCCAAGTCAGACTCCCTGTACAGCAGGGAGTGTGCTTAAAGATTCACTCTCCCTGCCCCTCCCCCTCCTTCTCTTTCTCAAATAAATATTTAAAAAAATGAATCTCTTGGGAAAATGGAATAGTGCATGCATACCTATCAACTGTTAGACATTGAATATGATTACACATATAGATCATTGGATCTTACACATATCCTTTGAGATTACAAAAATAAGTAACTAAAAATGCTTAATTAAGGAATATTATATAACTGAAAAAGCAATCCATAGTACACATCCTAAAATTTAGCCATCATCAGGTCTTAATCTGACAAATCACAATATAAGATTTTGCCCCCATACTCCAATTTCCATGCTGTTTGGAGCTAATATAGTTTAGTGCTTAATTCTAGCTGAAGTCTTTAATGAGTCTGGTAAAGAGGTCCCAGCAGGTAAGAAGTGACATCCTGGCTCTCATGTGTCTGAGCCAACTACACAGATCAACATGAGCATTTTGCTACTCCCAGTGCTTCTCTCTACCTACTATTTAAGCAACCAAAAATATAAAGAGATCATCAGAGCAAGCATTCTTTGTACTTTACATCTTCCTATTCCCCAAACTGACTTGCTCATAGGAGTTCTTTAGTCTGAAAGGTGTCAGGCTCCCTGTGGGTTACAGATATATAAGGTAAAGCTCATATGTGAGAATGGTGTCAAATACACCCTAAAGTTTTAAGTTTCGTTTTTCAAATATTGGAAGACTACTGGCAAACTTGCAATACAGAGACCACATGTTATAAAGTAAACAATAGTGTTAGTTGTTTCTGTCAGTTATAATTTTTATTATTCCATCCTGGCTTAGTAATATTAGAGATTTAACATTTAGAAATCCCTGTATATTAGTTAATGATATTTTTATAAAATGAATATCATTAGAAATTTTGATGAATAATTGTATTCATCATCTATCATAGACTTTAAGTTCATAGATAACCTTCCATTAAGATTTTTGTACTTAGGATTAGAGACGTTCATTTCATCAGTGGTTAAAATAATTCTATTTCTTTTAATGATAAAATGTTTTAAAAAACTGATAAAAGTAATGTGTGTCCTAAATAAACTTTCATTCTTTATTGCATGGGTGGAGTATAAATTTTCCTATTTCTGATTTTCATTTCTTCTCCTCCAACCATCCTCAAAAATCCTGATTTTAAGTTTTATTCAGTACATTCTTTAACAATTTCATTAACTTAATTATTTTTTAATAATTTATTTAATTGATTGCTTCAATACTAAACTCTTATTCTAGTTTTTCTACTAAGTACTTTATGTAGTTGACTAATTAATTTGGAAACCTATATAATTGAAGCATAAAGTGCAAATAATTCAAGCAAATGTTCAAAAGGAAAGAGAATTCTATCACCAAATTGACAGTTGCTTATAGGATGAGAAATTACACAAAAGAAAATGATCTGGAAATTAGGTGAAACCTTTGGAAGGCACATGAGCCACAAAAATAGATTTTTATTTCACATGCAAAGTCATATTTGGAATTATACCCTAGAGCCTATTTTCTTTCATGACATCACATGCAGAGAATATTTTTCTCACAATCTCCAATGCTTCTTTTGTTCTTTTCCATATTCTTTTCATACTCATCAGTGCACATACTCTCAAACAATGTTTAAAGTCTAGTCTCATCTAAAATTCTAATGTTACTTGACATAAAGTAGAAAAAATAGCAGAACAACTCTGTTCATTCTGGAAGCTGTGTTTTAAAGTCCACCCAAGAGCTAGTTGTTACATATTACAATAGACAGGTTTTGCTTCAGAGGCTGATTACTTTTATTGATTAACACTACAGTTGATTTACTATCTCTCATGCGTCTAGAAAATGCCTGATTCTTTCAGGAATAAGGTGAAGCTTGTTGAAAAAACACGTGCCAAATGGTATCCATTAGAGTATAACAGAGAGGAAGTTACTTCTCTTCCAGTTGAATAAGACTGAATAAGCAGTCCCATGAACAAATACGAATTTCTGCTCTGGAAATACTGCAGCCAAGGAAAAGCTGAAGCACTGTGTAATTATAAAAGAATAGATAGTGATGTTTATACAATCCCCACAAAATTCAGTATTTAAGATAGGCTGCGAAAATAATCATGTAGATAAATTGCAGTTACTTTGTTGTTTTTAGGTTGGCAAATATGCAGTTTCTACTGTTTTTTTTTTTTACTTTCTTACATATTTTTTCAGTCTGTATATTTAGAAAGAACTATGTTAAAAAAAAAGAACTATGTATAAAGATAATGACATCTCACAAATTCTGGGTTGTTCCAATGCAGAACTAAAATTTTCAACTATGTAATCACTATGAAAAAAATCGTATGTTTCTTTTTAAAAAAAAAAGAATTTATTTATTTATTTAAGAGAGAGAGAAAGCATGAGAGAGTGAGAACACAAACAGGATGGGGGCAGAGGGAGAAGCAGACTCCCTGCTGAGGAGGGAGCCTGATATGGGGCCTGATCCCTGGAGTGGGATTATGACCTGAGTTAAAGTCAGCTGCTTAACCAATTGAACCACCTAGGTGCCCATATGTCTCTCTTTAGAATAATTTCATAGATAGGTATAAATTGAGTTTTGGACAATTAATGTAGACAAGACTATTAAGTCAGTAAGAAGCATGGACAAAACTCCTGATACTCATGTAGTGCTACTTCCATCGGATTGAGTTATCTTTATAAATAATGGCATATCAACACTCATCATAATAACTACATAGTTCATTAAAAGATGCACTATTATATGTTTTTTCTATTTTATAAAATAGTGGTTATCTCATTGAACTTAGGGCAAATATATCCCTAACAATTTTCACAATACAAAAACAATAACAAATATCCAAGTAAAGGAAAAATAAAACTTTTCAGTGCACCTCAACAAAAAAACACCAAGTTTACAATGAAAGAAAATGGACAATGACATTGATCCAGAATTATTTGAAAGGTGATATCTTTAAAACAAAAAAGGTGACATCTTGATAATTATTGGTAAAGAATGTAGAAAGAAGTCAGACTTCAAGACCTCCCTCACCAGTATTTAAATGTAATTTTTTAAAGGTAGAAAAAACTCACAAAACAAATATACAAATTGACAATATCAAATAGAAAATTATAAGTAGAATTTAATGTTATGAATCTTACAAATAAGGCAGCAAGAAAACTTTCATTTCTGGCTATGTAAGTGTACCTTATATGAACAATTCTAATTTAAACAGAATTAGGAGTTGATATACCAATCAGAAAAAAATAAAATGAGGTGAATTTCAATTTTTTGCTACCTCTTCCCAGAGGCATTTTCCATAAGTGGCACAGGTAAAGATGTGAAGAGCTGAGTGGAAAGTTGTAACTAAAAAGGTAAAAAATATAATAAGGGTTTTATGCAGGGCTAAGAGAAAAATGATGGTATTTAGGACTTTTATGAATTGAAGTTATAAAATCTTAGAGAAAACAAAAAGTCAAATGGAGGCTTACACTTTGTACAACTTTTTCCTTATAATGTGTTTTTGAGTGCAGCAATTTAGAAAGGCTGATAATTAAGTATGAAGTAATAGGTAATAGTCTCAGGAGCCAAACAGGGCTTTTGGCAGTTATTATGGAGATCATTGTACATAAAAGGCATAAGATCCCTAGAAAAATAGTAGGCCTTAGGACAGATCCTGAAGAGAGACATATTAAAGGAAGAGCAATATGAAAATCAACCAATCAAAATAAAATAAAAAAAAAAACTCCTTAGAATCACCCCAGTCCAAGAGTGAATCAAATCATCTATCTGTCCCTTTCTAAATGCTTCCAGAACCAAAATATACACTTTGGCACAAAGATGGCATTATTCAGAATCTCACAATAATATCTACATCAATGCAAAATTAGAATCATACTAGAAAATAAGACCAAGAGAAACATCAAAATAAAAAATAGGTAGTCTCCTAGACAATCCAGATATCAGTATTTTCAAATATTGTCTTTAACCATTAAGGTTAAAAATGTAAATGAGATGTGAAATTTCAACAATAAATTGAAACTTATAAAAGAAATGAAGTAGGCCTTTTAAAGCTGAAATATATAGTAGGTGAAACTATAAATTCAGCAGATTGGGCACCTGGGTGGCTCAGTCAGTTAAGCATCTGCCTTTGGCTCAACATCCTGGAGTCCTGGGATTGGCCCCACATCTGGCTCCCTGCTCAGCAGGGAGCCTGCTTCTCCCTCTACCTCTCACCCACTAGTGCTCTCTTTTGTTCTCTCTCAAATAAATAAAATCTTGGATAAATTCAACAGATGAACTTAAGAGCAAATTAGAGGGGCACCTGGGTTCTCAGTGCATTAAGTCTCCGACTCTCACTTTTAGCACAGGTGATGATCTCAGGGTCATGGGATCAAGCCCCATGTCCAGCTCTGCACTCAGCAGGAGTCGGCTTGAGATCCTCTGAGTCTCCCTGTCCATCTTCCCCTCCCCTGCTCTTTCACTCTCTAAAATAATAAATAAAATCTTGTATAAAAAAAGAACAAAACAGACACAAATAAAAAGACAATATTTGAAGAGAATGACAGATTAGTAGAAAAGAAGTGGAATGAAGTAGAGAGACAAAATTAATATGAGAATACATAAAACAAAAAGTCCTGAAATGGTCATAAATAAAAAAAAATATATGATCCAGAAGGAAAGGAGACAGATAATAGGGCAAAGTTTATTAGAAGAGATAGTGGATGAAAAGTTGATAAAACTGAAAAAAAAAGTGTTGAAAGATATCTATAAAAATTTTAGAAGTTCTATAAAATCCAATAGGATAAATCTAAGTAAACCACACTTAGCATCATAATAGAAGTGTTTAGGAAGA
Organism: Nyctereutes procyonoides; assembly: GCF_905146905.1. Lineage (NCBI taxonomy): Eukaryota > Metazoa > Chordata > Mammalia > Carnivora > Canidae > Nyctereutes > Nyctereutes procyonoides. Next base: position 10,525,810 of record NW_026575148.1, on the reverse strand, counting down.
CAATGAAAGCAAAAGGCTTAAAAATAACAAAAAAAAAACCCTGCAATTCACACTTAACAACAAAGTAAGCATTATATTCACAAAAAAATAATGGATTTCCATCCTCTAAGTGCTAAAATAACTGCAAATAGTAGTATTTTACTTCCAGGGGGAAAAAGCCTTCCCCCTATCTTCTTCCAAAGATAATGACAACTGAAAAACAGTTTCAGAGCAACAGAAACTGGGGAAACCCTCTGGCGGGAACCACCACCAGGAGAAAGTGTCTGCTCATGTCTGACTCGAATCTTACAGGAGGTGGTGTTCAGATACCTGCCTCAGCTGCAGTTATCTGAAGGCTAAAATGGGGCCGGATGATCTGATTTGAAGGTGATGGACTTCCACAGGTTTGAAGTTAGGATTAGCTACTGATGAGAGACCTTAGTTGTTCTCTCCAAAGACTCTCCAAAAGATAGGTTGAGTGTTCTCACAGCATCTAGTTGGATTCTCACTGATTGAACAAAGCAAGGGTCCAAAGAAGAAGCTGGTATGACTTTTATGGCTTATTTTCAGCACTACCACACCATCACATATCGAGTATGCTATTGGTTGCAAAGGTAAGTCCTATGTCGCTGTGGAAGGGTTCTACATAAGGAGGTAATTAATAACAGAAGACAGAATCATCGCAGTTTATGTTTCATGTTGACTCTCAAAGGTATTTGAAAAACAAAAATAAAATGAATAACAAAAGTAATACAAATCTAGTGCTATAATTCATAATTAGAGAAATGTAAATTAAACTACACTGTGATTAAATTTTTCACATTCCATTTCTCAGATTGCTAAAAAAATTTAAACATCTACTAAAAATTAAAAATAGGTATAACAACATACTCCAAGGATGAATCTGTGGAAAAACAGGAATCATATATACTTCAAACTAGAGAAGAATTTGTCAGCATCTAACAAAAGTACATTAGCATTTAAGTTCTGACTCAGCAAATTCACTTCTATGAATTTAGGCTGAAGATATATCAAACAACAACTTGAAAATGCACATTTGCATACTCAATGATGCAGTATTAACTGTAAATGAAAATAAAAAATGAAATACCATCTCCATTGATAGGAGAGTGATTAAACAGACAGTGCATCGACACAATGAAGTATTATATAGCTATAAAAGTTATAATGATGCCTATGAATGGATAGGAAGTGATTTCCAGATTATATTTTTAACCAAAAGAAGCAAAGTACAAAAGAATATCTATAGTGAATCATTTTTTCTTATAATAAAAAATGTGGCAAAAATACAAATGCATTTATTTACTCTTTTCTTTGCGAAAATAAAAATAGAAAAAGTAAACCAAATACTAATGGTACTGATTACTTACAAAGAGTGGGTGGCAAGAAGGTTGAAAGATAGAAGGGTGTGGATGACATTCTCTGCATTCCTTTGTGCACAATTTTCACTTCTGGACTAGATTCTATACTAGTGTTCATATTTATAATAGTAGTTCATATACCAAAGCAACACAGACAAATACAAAATTACTGATTCTACAGCTGGTTTTTGGAGAATGAAAGTATGAAAGAGCTTTTGTGTGTGCATGTATGTGTGTGCACCAGAAAATAAAATCATTAAAATATTGGTAGATTGTTACATAGCATATATTTACAAGAGTGTACATGCATGTACACAATCTATTTATATGCACGTGTAATATATAGGTGTACCTAATAGTTTGTCTGCTAAGAGAGAGTTGCAAGAAGATAATCCTAGAAGAATAAGCCCAAGGACTTATGAGATTTGGGGTTTTAATCACAGGTTCTAAAAACAGATTTTGTCTCCTCTTTATATAAACTAGAACCTAATCTTATTTATCAAATTGCCTTCAGTGTCCTGTATATTTTAAACAGTAACAGAAATGACTATTATATGGTCTTTGGTTACTTAGAACTTGCTTTGCTGAGGAATAGGTGTTGAATTTTATAAAAGGCATCTGGGGGGTATTTTCCTCTATTACTATTAATGCAGTTAATTAAATTAATATATTTTAAATTATTGAAACAAATTTCCATTTCTTTATTAAATACTCCATAGCCCTAATATTTCTAAAAGCATAAATATTTTATCCTTTAATATTTTGCTTAGGATATTTACATTTATATGTTAAAGTGACATTGATTTATATTAGTATTACTATCCACTTTGGTCTTAAGATTTCTCTAGCTTTTAAAATAGCTTTGAAGAGCTTTTTATTACTGCATACAACTCAAAACAACTGTGTGTCTTAAAGGTTTAAAAGAATGAATATTATAACTATATCCCTGGAATTTTTAGATTTGTATTTCTCTTCTCACCCAAGAGACATTTGAATAAAAGGCTTTCTTTAATTTTCTGGTGGAAGGACTTTTGGTTTTTTATTATCTTTTGCTTTATTAATGATTTCTAGTTTCATTGTTTTGTGATGAAAGTAGGATGTATTTCTATTTCATTAAAATTACTATTTTCTCTCTCATCATCATTTTTAGACATTGATATGCATTTGAAAAGGTGATGTATCTTCTGTTATTGCTGTAAAAATTTGATACATATCCGTAAATCTAGCTCAGTGCTCATGTTGCTTAACTCTTGTGTGTCTCCTTTGTTTTACTCTCTAATTCCATTCTCTCTTCCACCCCAGCAGTAATCATTATTGGTCAATTGATGAATTTCTTCCTCATCCATGTTTTATAATTTCACTATACATTTATTTGCCTATAATAAATTAATAGCCTGATCAACGTCTTCCTATGATAGTCAAAGTGTCCCTAGGTTTTTTAAGTGTATACTTGAAAATAGAATGACAGATAAATCTAAACTGTTACTGGATATTATTATTTCATTATCTATGTTTTACTTTATTTCCTTTACAGGATAGTACTTTTAGGCCAGATTTTTAAACTTTTATCTATTTATTCTTATATTGTGTGCTGGGGTAAAACAAAACTCACAATTTTTATATAGTGATTTGTGAGCATGTGCATACTTTCAGAATTTCATTAATTGTAGTGTCTGCGTAGACATTGGTTTTATTGATACATAATTCTATCTTTGCAATTTTTTTTGCTTTCTATTCTTTATTCCATTGTTTTCTTGTTGTATTATGTTGGCTACAATTAGCAATAAAATATTGAATAGAAGCTCTGGTAATTAGCAGTCTTGTCTCAATCCCAGTTTTTTAATCAGCATGAAAGTGGTTCTAATGTTTCAATGTTAAATAATAATCACTAGAGGTTTTAGGTAGGCATTTTATTTACAAAAAAAAAAATAAATAAGACGTTGCACATAGTAAATTTTTAATATGAACAGAAAGTAACATTTTGTTAATATTCATATCTGTATGAGCAGTTTTCTTAATACTTTGTCATCCAAGCATAATAAAGCTTTGACTTAAAACTTACTTGGTCATAATGTATTATTTTATTTACATATACATGAATCAAGTTTATTTATATTTTAATGAAGAAGTCATTTTGTGCAGATATTTTTGGAGATTGCAATTAATCTTATAAATGATGTGGGAGTTTTTCCCCTTCTGTTATTGTCAGGAAAGAAATGGTATAAGATAGGGTATCTGATTTCCTTGCAGTTTGGTAAAATTCAGTATAAAAGTGTTCATGACGAATGCTTTCTTGTTGCATAGATTTTTGAGTACCAGTTAAATTTCTTTGTAAGATGGTTAAAATCCTATTTACATATGTTTAGAATTTTGTATTATTTTAAGATTTTAATTTCTTTGTAAAATGCCTAATTTTAAGGTTATAAATAGAACCACTATACCTACTCTATTTTTACTGTGTAGTTTTTTTTAAGTTTTTATTTAAATTCCAGTTAGTTAAGATACAGTGTAATATTGGTTTCAGGTTTAGAATTTAGTGATTCATCACTTCCATACAGCACCTGGTGCTCTTCACCAGAAGTGAAGAGCTTAATTCCCATCAGCTATTTCATTTATTCATCCTCCCACCACCTACCTGCTAGTAACCCTCAGTTTGCTCTCAATAGTTACCATATATCTATTCTTATTTGAATATTACAGATATGATGTGTCGACAAGTCACCATGCCCTCCTTTCCTACATACAAAAAGTCTCAGGATTATCTTGACTAAGACATCACCTATTTGGAAAATATAATTATGCTTAAACAAAAAGACATGAAAAGAAACTCCTGGAAAAACTATTTAAACCAATTTCTAGCTAGGATACTGTAATACAATGCAGAAAATGCTATAACTAATTTGTAGACATAATAAGAAGACATTTTCCCCCACAGCTCTTATTCATTACCTTTAGAGACTGCATGTTTCAATTTTGAAGCCTAACACTTTTCTTTATAAATCTAATACATAATAAAAGCATGTATTTGTTCCCTTTCTGTATTTTCAGGTTTAAAAGATGCTACATTTCCTCTTCCACTAAAAGTTGTTTTGCTCAAAATATTTTTGGTTTCTGCTAAGAGTAAAAGAATGTCTGATTGTGTTTCTATTAATATATGTCTAACAATACTATTGATAGAAAATAAATAAGCCCCATATCCTTTTAACTTATAAACATTTTTAAAGAGGCACATAGTTTGTTATTTAGTTAGCATTTATTCTACCCAAAGGTAGCAATTCAATAAACAAAGTAAATAATTAAATTTCCCTTATCTGCAAATTATTATCCGAACTGATTTTTCAGTGTTTATATTTTTTATGAAGAGAATGGGAAGAATAAGGAAAATATACTATAATGTGTGAGAAATATATTTCAACTATATTATAAAGGGACTTTAAAAAAAACTTCAATAAATTGCATCAAGTAAATTTTGAGCATTGGGAATGTACCAGATCTCAAACTAGATGCTATGAGGACTGAGGCATATGTTTCTAACCTGTAGGTACTCACAAGAGCTAACTCAAACTCCCATCAAAATAATTTTATTTTATTTAACTTATTTATTTATTTATTTATTTATTTATTTATTTATTTATTTATTTATTTTAGATAGCACACACAAAAGTGGAGTGAGAGATAGGTAAGAGAGGGAGAATCAACATAGATCTCATGACTCTGAGATCACGACCTGAGCAGAAAGCAAGAGTCAGATGCTTAACCGACTGATCCACCCAGGCAACCACCATCAAAATCATTTTAAGGAAAACAACATATTTTAAAAGTACACTTAATTTTTTAAAGTTTAAATGTGATTTAATTTTTGATTGTGACAATAACCCAAAAATTGCTAAGTGAAAAACTTTTAGAAGCAAACTATAATTCCTATATATTAAACATATTAATTTGCTAGAAGAATAACTTGGAAACATTCAAAGAATTTTTATTTTCCTTATCTCATCCTTCCCACCTAGTAAGGAGTAAGTTGCTATCCATAACATTTCAGTTTTGTCATCACTAACTGGTACAAAGATCTAGAGTATTTATTCTTAAAATAGAGAAAGTTTTATCTGACTTCTCATTTCATGAAATTAAACATATAAAAACTGATACATAACTGCCTCAAATAGTCTTTATAAGAGGAACTGTTTGAAAATTAGACAATAACACTTTTTCTTTTAAGCTGAAAACTTTAAACATTTCACTAATTTTAGAGCATTTTTGACTATAAATATTTCTCACTGTAATCACCAATATTGTATAACAAAGACTAGAAAAAAATTTAGTAACATTAAACTTGTGTTATAAAATTTGTATTTACTGTTGTAAATACATTTTGTAAAACCAAAATGAAATGGCGTAGACTTCTATACTACAATGTTTAATTTAATGGAAATACAGTATTTGTTCTAGAAAAATATCTAAATATGCATTCAATATTTAGTCTCTTAAGTTTAATTAAAATTATTTTCTGTTTAGGAATACAAAAGGATCTATAGCCTATTATTGGCCCTCCAAATCAAATGTTCCTCATGTACCAACACAGACATTAATGTACCTCCTTCTCTCCATGGACCACCTCCATATGCTAGGGTATGATTACAACTCTGAGGTTTCAAGGCATCTCCTTGATAATAGAAAGCATGTACTGAGGTTCTATTAGGTATCAAATGTGCTCAGAGATTATATACAATATCTCCTCTAACTTTTCAATAATTCCTTAAGATAGGTAATAATTCAAATAATATCTGTGTATAACAACTATATCACAGATAGATTTAAATTTTCACAATTTCAATAACATTTTTTTAAAAAGTATAAAGTTTCCATCCTCATGGGGGTGGTAGGAAGAAGGAAGAGTCAGAAAATAGACACAACAAATTATTAAAATACAAAATGTCATCTGTTGATGTTTTTTAGAAAGGGGAGAAAGGGAAGAGAGAGATAGACTGGATTATCAGAGCAGGTCTCCCTTTGTTAGAAGATGACATTTTAATAAAAATCCGGGGTTGATGAGAGATTGGGTAGTGCACCTATCTAGAGAAGAACATCCCAAATCAAAGGAACAAAGGGAATATCTCTTGGGGGGAAGGATTCCTGGTTTGTTTGGGAATATCATGAATGACAGTGTGGCCTAAGGTGAAGAAGTGCAGGGAAAAGTTTCAGATGATGAAGGAAGAATGGGAAAGAGATATCAGATCTCAAAATATTTGTGATATTTTTAACGACTTTGGTTTTCAGTGAGATAAGAAGTCTTTGAAGTGATTTCAGCAGAAGAGGGGCATATACCCACTGAGAAACACTGTGGCTCCCTGATGATAATAAGAAAGGGAGAAAGGAGGGAGGGAGATCAGATAGGAAGCTATTGTGACAACTCATTTCAGGGCTGAAGATGGCTTGGGTCAGTGGCTTTATGACTGTGAGGATGAAGAGGATGCTGAGAAGCAATCTCCTACTAGTTGAAAGGCAGAGTCAATAGGATTTTGCTGAAAGTTTGAATATCAGATGTGAGGGAAGAAGGGAAGTTGAAAAGTTTAGCATGAGCACCTGGAAGGAGGAAGTTAAAATTTATTGAGGAGGGAAAGACTGCACTGAGACTCTCAGAAGTTTATCTTTTGATGTATTACGTATGAGATGCCAATTAAACAGCCAAGTGTAATATCAAGTAAGCAGCTGCAGACATAAGCCTGGATTTCAGGGGGAGATCAAGGCTGAAGATGTAAATTTGGCAGTTGTTTGTAAGTAGATGATACTCAGTGAACCAAGAGATTGCCTATGTATAGAAAACGGAGAAAGACCAAAGGTTGGCCAAGTAGTGTTTGGAGCATAGGAAGATAAGTAGAATCAGTAAAACACCCACTGAACGTAGCCAGTGGAGTAGGAGAAAAACTAGAGAAAGCTAAATTAAGAATGCTAGTGAATAGGCTATTTTAAGAAGAAACTGACTGATGGATCTAACAGAGCAAAGGTTACTGCTGACTTTGAGAAAATAATTTTGGTAGAGTGGTTCAGTGACTTATGAAAAGAGCAAATATGGAAAAGTCTTTCAAGAAGGAGAGAGGAGGAGAGAAGAGGAGAGGAAAGGATGCAGGATAGTCGCTGGAAAGAGATGATGGGTCAAGAGAAGATTTTATTAAGGTGGAAAAATACAGCCTTATTTATTGATGGAGAGGAAATAAATACGTGATTATGCAAAAAGAAGGGAGAAATCTGAATGACAGCCTTGAGTGGGTAGAAGGGGATGGATCTGGTGTACAAATGAAGCTGTTGGCTTTTGTGAAGACCACAGAGCTCATAAATAGAGGAGATCACATGGTAGATGGTAGCCCCTCTCGTATTTCCCCAAATGTAAATTTATCCTATTATTTAATTTCTAGTTGAATCTTAGTTCCTTCATAGGACTGTCTTTGATCTATGAATTCCTTCACCTCTGGTGAAAGCACAGGCTATCTGCTGTGAAAACATCAATGATTTTATGGCACCTCTAGACATTACACACTTTTGAATCTGTGATGAGAGTTAAGTGTGCACATGTATAGTCTCCATAATAATCACATACTAGAATACAAGGATGAGGTCTTACATATAAGATAGTAGGACTTCCACTTAGAAGTACTTAATTCCTTAGAATATTCAATGATAAATTATCATAGGAGTACTTAATCCTATGTAGATTTAACAAACACTTGAGAGTAAATATTGACTCTGCTCTATTACCATGGCCTATTTGTACTGAGACCTGCATGATAGTAAGGATAGAGAGGGCAATCAAAGTAATTGCCTAATTAAATGTTCTAGGCCTCTGAGCAACTTACATAGTAAACAAATAGAATGAGCTTCATCAATTTCTCAGTTAAAGGATTTTTTTTAGGCACCGTTGCCAATAAATAAAACAAGAAATATTTATGTGCAATCATATCTATATTACCTTAACCAGAATATGTGAAAGAGGACATCCTCAAAATTCAGAAACATTCATGAATAGAAAAACTCAAGGTAATTCCTACATTCTTGACTTGTAAGTTTCCTTATGGCCTTACCAATTTATCTTTATTCTAAGTTTCTCAAAGTCTTCTCTAGAGCTTTTAGAGGTACAGAGATAAAAAGTGGTCCCAACTCTATCATCTGGTACTTTGTTTACCTTTCATTACCATAAGGTGAGGAGGAGGAGGGCAGCAATCAAGGTATAGGGCATGTCCAACATGGACCTTAGCTCTAGTCCTGTAATAATTAAATTTTGGGCAGCCCGGGTGGTTTAGCACCTGCCTTCAGCCCAGGGCCTGATCCTAGAGACTCGGGATCAAGTCCCACGTCGGGCTCCCTGCATGGAGCCTGCTTCTCGCTCTGCCTGTGTCTCTGCCTCTCTCTCTCTCTCTGTGTGTGTGTCTCATGAATAAATAAATAAAAACTTTTTAAAAATTAAATTTCTACTCTCCAATGAACTCTTCTCACTTCTTTGTCAAACAAATGCAAACCATTTCATGATTCCATCACTTTTCTCTACTTATTTTGTGACTCTTATAAGTCCTACTGACTTGAATACATTCAACTTCAAATCTTTTATGTTCTATATATCTTAAAATTAATTTTAATTTGGGGCACCTGGGTGGCTGAGTGGTTGAGCATCTGCCTTTGACTCAGGTCATGATCCCAGAGTCCTGGGATCAAGTCCCACATCGGATTGCCCAAGGGAACCTGCTTCTCCCTCTGCCTATGTCTCTCCCTATCTCTGTGTGTCTCTCGTGAATAAATAAACAGAATCTTTAGAAAATTAATTTTAATTTCCCTCCTCAAAAAACAGATATCTGTCTCTGAAAAGAGAGACTTTAAACTGTAACATTAAAGTTACTTATTTGGGACATTTATTTTAACTACCATTATTTCAAATATGCAGGAGGGTTGGATAAAATAGGGTTAACTCAAGATGATGACACAATATATGAGAATGATGATATAAAAGAAGCCATAAAAAGTCTTCCTGAGAACGTTTATAATGAAAGGATGTCACTGCCTTAGCAATAAGAGACTGAATATGCACCTGGACAATGCCAGAGCGTATATAAAAATAGACCTGACCCACATTCTGCTGTGACCAATGCAAGAAGCTAAACCACCTCAAGTATAGCAATCAACCCCAGTTAGTCCTAAATCATAACTGATACCTTACCTCATACTGGGGTCTACTTCCAAATTACAACCAGGTGGAGAAAGCCAAATGTTCTCTCCTAACCAATCATAACACCTTCAACCTATCCAGCGCTTTCTCTCAATTAGCACATCAACTGTACCTTGGACCAGAACTTCTGATTAAATATATTAGCAATTATTTGCCAGTCTGTTCTAATCTTGTGTACTGTGTGCATTTACTATTTTAATACTCGATAGTGATTCATAACATGCTGCATGCTTTTTATATCTTTGATTTCTAGGATTTATAACTTGATTTGTAAGTATTATGTATTCAGTACATATTGGTTGAATTTTAAACTAATGTGTTATCTTATTAATAATTTGCCTTGTGATATCGTAGTAGTTATAATAATACCCTAATAAAAACGAAATTGGAAGATACTATGGGCCTATAAAATAGATTTTTTAGGAGGACCTGGGTGTCTCAGTCAGTTAAGTGTCTGACTCTTAGTTTTCGTACAGGTCATGATCTCAAGAGGGATGAGATGGAGTCCCACGGAGGCTCCACACTCAGTGAGGAGTTTGCTTGAGAGTCTTTCCCTCAATCACTCTTCCCACTCTCATGTATGTGCACATGCACTCTCTCTTTCTTTCCTCTAAAATAAATAAATAAATTTTAAAAAAAAACAGATTTTTATTTTATTTTTTTAAGATTTTATTTATTTATTCATGAGATATATATATATATAGAGAGAGAGAGAGAGAAAGAGAGGCAGAGACCTAGGCAGAGGGAGAAGCAAGCTCCATGCAGGGAGCCCGACATGGGACTGGATCCTGGGTCTCTAGGATCAGGCCCAGGGCTGAAGGAGGCGCTAAACCACTGAGCCACCTGGGCTGCCCAAAACCCAGATTTTTAAAGTAATTTGTTTAAAACTGGAAGTTATCTGTTTCATGACTTCACTGAATATGTCACTTGTAAGTTATCAAATATATAAATTAAATAATTTCTTAAGTAACCAAAAGTCTACTTATTTTATAGGATAATCAATACAGTCAGAATTACGTTCAATTTTAGTTGAATTCTAATGTTTTAACTTTCCAAATATTTCTAAGTATATTCTATTGTTTGAGGTTTTGGCTTTTTTTTTTAACTTTGGTTTTTCATTTCCTTGAATATCTTAATGTGCTTAGAAATTAAAACTAACAGAATTATGTCTGTCACAATATCCATGTGTATGATACTTTATACAAATAGAAATTGTTATGCTTATTGTTAAGATCCTTCTGCGTCTTTCCTTAAGGTAGCATTTAATTTTATGCCTGGTTTTAATTTTGTCTCTTATTTATAACTAACGGCCTTGTAAGCAATATTTCTGTGTTAATCCACTACTAATATTCTCTTCAATTCTGTTCATTTCCTTCAAGTGCACATAAAAGGTAAGGACAGATGAAAAAAAATGAAAAGATGAGAAATAATGAAACTGAAAAAATAAAACAGCTTCTATTTGGTGTACAGTATATCATAACCTTCAAATATCCACCTTACATTTAAATGTTTTATTTTCCTTTACAAGTTTTCTGTTTTAATATTATCTTTATTATAAATTGAAAATAAGTCTTTTTTTAAAAGTCTTGATTTCTGAGATAATCCCAAGAATGCAGCATATACTTAATGTCATTTTTACTGAAGTCACACATACTGTTGCTGCTCCTGATGACACTGCTGCTGATGATAATGAAGCAGAAAAAATGGAAAATAACCTAATATTCTTTTTGTTTTGAAACAATGAAAAAACTACTTACATTACAACATTTTTATGATGCTTATGTAGTTTTTTTCTCCTCCTGCAAAGTTCTCTAATACAGTATATTTACTTATTTTGTAGAAAGAGGAATGCCCTTGGAGGCAAAACTAAACTATCATTTGCTATGTATCAGCATTTTCTTTAATTCTCCTTCAGGAGACCTTTCGTTCTTATTTCATGATAAGGCAGGAAAATAGAATGAGCCCAAGGGTATTATTTAATTACATGCTTTCTCAGCTAGAAATCAAATAGGTCACTTCTCTCTGACTGAAACCTTAATGATAAAGGAAGAAGGCAACAGAAATAATATTAGAATAATGATAGTCTAAAAGAGATCCTAATACAGGACAAATCAACATAATTTTCAAGGTTCCACTAATAATGACCTGAAGACAGCTTTACATTGACTGCCCAGTTCAAGCCAATAATCTCGTTTTTTTTTCCCTATCAAATCTGTGTTTCTAGCCATCAATTCACAGGGTTGGGCCTTCAGTGGATGGGTCAGTACAATGTGTCCCTTCTCCAAAGCTACAAACGCCCATACAAGAAGTGATAAGCTAACCCCAAGACAATTAGAATCTACTTCTCAGGATTTAAAAATGATATTAGGTGATTATTTTCTAAGGGATTATATTTTTAATATATGCTGGTCTCTTAGAAAACAAAAAAGGAAGTTTAAAGCACTGGGTACTAAATTACAATTTTCTTCCAGTGCTTTGACAACATTGTTGTCAAACAACAAGAAGAAGTCCAAAAACCAGATGTCAAAGAAAAAAAAAAAAGGCAACAAGAAAGTAAACAAAGAACTACAAGTGAGAATATCTTGAGTTCTTAATGCATTCCTATTTCCTATTCTCACTGCTTTCTGAGCCCTGAATATATTCTTTTACTTGTTTGAATCCTCAAAATAAAGCTCTTCTTTTATTAAACTCATGTTGGTTTATGCAATTTACAAATAATGTAAATACAGAATCAGTGCCACATATGCCAGCATTGTCTTGGCTGAGATAAGCTACCTTTGCACATGTAACCGTGGAAATTTCTATCATTCTAGATCTCATACTATATTATCTGGATCCCATGAAATCCACGGATTCTCAAGGTCACAGACCAACAAAAGAAAATAAATAGGATCTTATCCAAGAGGCAAACATCCTCCAGTGCCTACTTCCCCTTAGTTCTATTCTTTATTGGCATAGTTTTTCAATTCAGATCATATCATTACTCTCTGTTACTGCAAATTGTGCAGAGGGTGAAATAAGATAATCCATGGTGGTACCAACCGAGGGAGCATCATTCCAAGCAACTTTGACCTATGTGACCCATGCAGAAAATGTCACTGCCACACCTTAGAATATCCTATTTGGCCCTACTTGTTCCTACCTGTTCATAGGGACTGTTTCATATTTTGTAATTATAAATCATTGAGAAAGTAATGATATCCTCCATTATACACCTCAGTAAACAGAGCAAGAAAAGTTACTAATGGTGAGGACCAAAGCCCAGGCCTTCTGTATCCTCACAGGCTACCTTCCCACAGCCACACCACTCCTCCAGGTAGAGGACAGATGAGGGTGCACAGGGCACTAATGTGCTGAGTCGAGATTGTGCTGTGCTCAAAAACAGCATCCTACCCTCTGCTTCCACGATGCTGAAGATCCCTACGTGGATTTACTGATGTAAAAAGCTGTTATTAGGACACAGCACTGAGGTAATGAACTGTATGTGGCGGCTAATCATTTTTATTCGTGCCTTAATTATAACACTTGACTGTTTTCAATTTAAAAAAATTTAAACATTACTCTTTAAGCTGGTAACCTAGAAAGCAGATCTATATCCAGAGTAATGAGATTCCTGAGAAAGAATAACATGTACGTATATAAAACTGAGGTGACAAGTAGGCTGGTAGGATGAACTAGAATAGTTGTGCTGATCCAGGAATTTTGAAACACAGGACGGCAAAAGGAGATTTAAGAAGGAGGTAGGGTTTCAAGAGAGAATTATATAGGATTTTTTTAAAGATCTTTACTGTAAAGAATTTGTACATATTTTTACAACATAATACATGAGGTATATACACACACATGTACAGGGATACAAGACAACACAAAACATAGTCACCATTTTCTGTTGATATACTTAAAGTTTTTCACTCATTGTGTTTTTCATTATTATTCAATCACTTAGTTTTCCACATCCAACATGAAAATGTTTGGTTAAAAATAAATGGAGTACATTGTCTTAAATACCAAAAGAATCATTTGCAGAGTTGGTTTTAACTTTTTAAATACATATTCATAAAAATACATGTGCTCAGAAATATATACTAAAAAATTAAACATATACTAATATAAACATTCTAACTTTTGGCCAATTAGTTAATCTTCAGAATATCAATAAAATACAAGAGATATTATTCTCATTTTCAAGTTAGCATGCTAAGTGACTTGGGCAGGGTCATGCAGATGGCCGCTCCACAGCATGGTGGGGTCAAAGTAGTCAGATGCCTGACATGTGGCTGGCTTCTAAGAGAGAACTTGTCAAGTGGTAAAGTTGGACACTGCAGAGCTTTTAAGGTGAAGCTTCAGGAGTTATACAAGTTCACCTCACCACATTCTGTTGGTCCAATCAGGTCCTAAGGCTAGCCCAGTTTCAGAGGGAGAGAAATATAGATTCCCTTTCTCTAGGTTAGGAATGGAAAAGGATTTGAACCCATATTGAATCCATCACTCTAAGAGTCTAGCAGGTTCCAGTCACCCTAGGATCCTCGAGACCAGAAATGAGGCTATCAGCTTTAAAGATGAGGATGGTCAGATAAGGGTCTTCAAATGCTATAAAATAGTTTTAATTTGATTGAGGCTTCTTGAGCAAGATACAGCTTTTGCAAAACTCTAAAATATATCTGATATCATTGATATTTAATTTTCATAATGTTAATAGGTATTATAGCTTATAATACAAGTGAATGTCGAATAACCAAGTTCCCTTCAGCATAGATTTCATAAGTTATAAATCTAAATGAGATATATCTCATTAGATATTTACTTGGTTCTTGCTCTTTCAAAAATGCCTTTACTGTAAGTAAGCAGAACACTGATTCCTACTCCTAGGACTGAATCGATACTTAATAATAGGGTGTTTATCAAGAAATAAAATGAGAGATTGAAATCTTTGTCCGGATACATGTATCCTGAGTAAACAATGAAGTACTTGTGGAAATTCTTAATAATCAGTGGAAGAATGTATGAAGTACATACATGGTATGTGATATTGGATAAGTGCTTTAAAAAAAGAAAACATGTCCCTGTCCTACGGGAATGTGTTATTTCCTATGGAAATTCATAAAAATAAATCCTGCTGCTAGTCTAATGGCAGTAGGATGGGTACTTGGAACTAATTTTTCAATGATGGTTTTGAATTTGTGAACTATGGCATATAGCTCACAGACACTGGAATAGGGGAAAGGTTTCTGGAATCTAGCCTTTGGTAAGGGAAAGCACATTTTCCTCAATGCAAACACTTGTGAAAGGATTTAGTGTTCTAGGAAGCTTCACTGATAATTAGTAACTGAGCTGTGCTCTCAAAATTTTCATAGAAACCTCAAAGCTCAACTCCAAAATCTTTGTCCCTTGTATTTAATCTTCCTAGATTCTGATCCTGCATCTAAGATAACTAAGAGGTATTCTGTTTTCATTTCAAATTTGGCATTTCAAAAACTGAAGTCATAATTTTCTTGACAAAAACCAATTTCAGGCTTACCTTGATTATGTGCTCTTTAGTTTCTGTGTAACCTTCGCTCCTGCCATGTCTTTCCATTCTTACAGCTAACACTCTCTTGTAGACCTCTGCATACCACCTGAAACATCAAAAGGAGTATTCTCTTTTCTTCCTGCTTCTAACCTGGTTATTAGGATTCACGTTCATACCACCTACTGATTTTTCTGAAATTAGATTTTATCATATGGGATTCATACAGCCTACTTAGTAGACCCAGGGTACTTGACCTGGTATATAAAACTCTGAGTTTTGGAATCCAAACTCTTCAACTGGATTTACCTCTCATTATATGCATATCACTACTAAGCAAAATAATTTAACCATATTTTTTTCACAATTCCATTTGCTTTCTTGTGTCTGTGCCTTTCTGCCTAGACTTCCAATCCTCCACCTGTAAGGATCAACCTCCTCAAATGCCATTTCCTCAAATTGCCAATATGCACCTACCCATCCTTTAATGTTTAGTTCTATCTATCATCAACCTTGGCATTCTACTTTTGCTCTCACTCTCAACTGTTCTCCAGAGGGCTCTGGTCACTGTAACCCCTGGCCTTGGTTTCCAACTCCCTTTGATCAGTCTTACCATGTTTTGCCCTCTGTCAGTTCTTTCTTTGATTCCTTTTATTCATGGCTAGTCACCTTCAAAATATCCTAAGAATGCTGAAGGCAAAGGAATCTCATTTTTACTTTTCTATGGACCATAGACTGTTCAGAGTTGTTGGCTGATTAAGTTGATTCCCACAGTTCAATGAGTCAATAATACTGTATGGGTTTATAAAAGTAGTAGGGCATTTAGAGACTACGAAAAAAAAAATGTTCCTGCTGGATATGGACCTAACTCCAAGCATCAGAATAAAGTGCAATTTGGGTTGCTTATAAAAAGATCCAATGTCAAACAGAGAATTAAGGTGTTGCATATTAATATATAGCAATTGGTGTTAATGGTTGGCTAATTGAAAGACTTCAACAAAATGAGGAGATACCACTGGCTGTAAATCACACAGTAAGAAAATTACCACAAATCCTTTCCAATCATGGCAATCTATATAACAGCAAACAAGGAAGAAAGCTTAGACCATGCCATGATATCCAAGAAAAAACTTTGTTAAAGAAAAAAAAATTACTAAGAGTACTTAAATCTCTGTTTTATGTTATTTTATAGACAGTACTGTGCAATCTATTGTGATAACAGTATTAGGAAAAGGGTAATGAAATAGATTTTCTCAAGATTTCCATGGTTTTATCCATTCTGCTGTTACAATGAAAACTTTTAAGTTATATTCACGACTATTACAATATAAAACAAGATGCAAAGGAGCTTCCTGGAACCAATAGTATAAATGAAATTAAAACAAGACATTAACAGGGACACCTGGGTGGCTCAGTGGTTGAGAACCTGCCTTTGGCTCAGGTTGATCCCAGAGTCCTGAGATCAAGTGCCTCATTAGGTTCCCTACAGGGAGCCTGCTTTTCCTTCTGCCTATGTCTCTGTCTCTCTCTGTCTTTCATGAGTAAATAAATAAAACATCTTAAAGAAAAAACAGCAAGACATAACAAAATCATGTAAAAATCAGTGATGGAATTTTATGTGTAAGCAGTTATGGGTCATTACCTATCTCATTTATCATAAGATAAATACTCTTTGTCTAAAAGAGGGCTGCCTTAGACGGGTTGCCCATAAAGTCATGGGGTTGATTGCTAAAGCAGACTGGCAAAGCAAAGCAACTCAGTATGAGGAAATGAACTATCACTGGCCCATATTGTTTATCAAGCACTGAATGGTAACTCCCTTCGGAATATCAGTCAGCACATCTGGGATTTACTAAGCAGGCATTCCAATAGAAATGACAGACTTTTCAAAAAAACATAAGAGTGATCTGAAAGTTCAGCTATAAAAATTCATTTTTATTTTCACAATCTGGTGTGGTTTCTGTCAGATGCCATCATGGAAGGCATGGTGTCTGTGTCCCAAAGATAAAGTGAAACGAACCCAAGTCAGAGATGAGTGGATGGTTGACGGATGATGGACATTTGGGCCCTTGTAACCCTGTACATTCTCCCTTTGGGATGCCTCTTCAGTGCCAGCTGGAGTAAGTCCACACTGTCCAAACTGTCAACAGTAGTTTTGCAATATGTGTTTCTTTGGGGTCGCTACAACTATGAACAAGGATAGATGCCCTGTGCTCTGAGGGTCCTGATCTTTCAGTTGTTTCAGCCCAGTTTCTACAAATTGCTATATGTATTCATACAAACTAAAAGGACCACAATTTCCCCCATTTAATGTCCATGACACCTGACATGTTTTATAAATTTTTAACCTTTCATGGGATCAGTGATTGTCACACTATTTTCTGTAAGCCAAACATATCTTTTGTGTTTGATTTGTGAAGTTTATAAGCAGGCATTATTCAGCATTCAGTGAGAAATATATTTTGAATATACAATAAATGGGCTAAAATTAGGACAGAAAAATAACTGAAGGCTATGAATAGCACTAAGTTGAGAAACACAGAAACATTAGTGAGTTCCAAAAATCAATCCAAATAAACCATACAAAATAAAAAATGAATACTGTACCTTTCAAACAAGCTTTGAAACTCAAAAAATATATTAAAGAGTTATTTTGAAGAATAATGAAAAACAATGACACTGAAAAGGATGTCAAATACTACAAACTATTATCTGTATAGTTGTCTAGATTGGAAATAAAACAGGCAAAGAAACAAAACCTACCCCAACCTATCCAAATATAAAATAAGAAAAAAATTCTTTAATGAATTTTCAAAGATTAAAAAAAACATTTAAACCCTATTTATATGGATTTCTCTGCAAAAAAAGAAGAAAAAAACATATTGAAAGCCATATGAGACAAATTACTGAAGGTAATAGAGTAATCAAGTAATGTAGCTAATTCTGTAATCTTGTTTTTTTTAGGTTTGGTTATTGTTATTTTTCCTTACATTTGGTGAACTTCCAAAGATGCAAATACACCTGTAATAAGGGTTTTCCATCTTTTATCCAAACTTTAGGTGCTAATTATGCCTATGAAAGTGAATGAGTAATAAGGAAATATCACATTGGATATAGGCTGTTGGACTGGCATCAAAAACAAAAATTTGCAGTTAGATTCACTTCAAACTCATATATTTAAAAAAGATTTTAGAATTATAAATATTTCTGCATTGGCAAAGGGGGGCCAAATGCATTTAAGGAAAAAATATTTATTTGCATGCAATACTCAGAGAAAAATCCAAATCAATACACTACTGTCAAATTTGGAGAACAGAAACATGAAAATACATCATCTCAATTACACATAAACTCAGAAACAATGAAATTCATTTCTTCTTTACTTACTCTTTCATTTACTGAGTTCATCCATTTTTTGATTTATCATAACTCTAACTGTAGAAAGTTTCATTTTTTTGACATTTAAAATCACTAACACTTGGAAAATCTATTTCTGAAGAAACAGTTTTAAAGCAGTTTAAGAAAAATAAATGTGGTTATTTTCCCTGAGATGAAAGAATTTTTGAATCAATATACACAATTTTAAATCTCTTGAAATGGATTATTTTAGGATTGTAGATTGGCCATGATGACATTTGTCTGGTTGCTCATAACTCACCTATTGAATCTATTTAAGCTCCTACAATGTGTCATGCTGTCATCAGGGGAATTTGGAATGGCTTATACTGGACGAGTGTGCTCTGACCTAGGAGTGAATTTAATTAGAAGTGTGAATGCTCAACCCAGGAGGAAAAATAGCTTTTCATTTTTTATAATTATGACCTTTAGAAAGCAAAATTTATTTTCTAGTATTCATAGTATATTAAATTCTAAATTTTGGCAAAATCCAGCAGTATACTAAATTTGAACACCCTTACTAACAATAATGTTGACATTATATTTTAGTTATTAAATACTAAAGTTTAAATATTTTTGTGTAGAATTATGTAATTATATAAGATTTCTATATAGTAACTAATATGTAGTATGGAATTTAATTTTAAGAATTATTACATAATTTATAAGTAACATTTTATTGTAAATATATAAAGGTAAACAAATTCAGATAATCCATCATTGCACTTAAAATTACCAAAGTCTTGAAAAAATATATTTATTCCATATAATTATCCTTCACGACTGAGCATCTATTTTTAGAAGTAGTGTCTATTTTTTTTTTAAGATTTTATTTTTAAGTAATCTCTATCCCCCAAGTGGGGTTTAAACTTACAACCCTAAGATCCAGAGTGGCATACTCTACCAAGTGAGCCACACAGGCACTCCAAGTAGTGCATATTTCTTTAACTTCTATTTTCTTCAAATAGATTTTAGAGATATAGTTGGAAAGGGGACACAATCTGTTTACTTATTTCTAATAAAATTGGTAAAATAAACAATAAATTACAAATAGAATATTTAATTTAGAGATAAACATTTTAATAATATAAAATATCCTCAGGGGCACCTGTGTGGCTCAGTCAGTTTAGCATTTGACTCTTGGTTTGGGGCCAGGTCATGATCTCAGGGTTGTGAGACTGAGTCCACATAGGACTCCACACTGAGCACAGAGTCTGCTTGAGTTTCTCCCTGTTCCTCTGGCCCTTCCCATCCTCTCTCTCCCTCTCTAAAAGAGAAAAAAAAAAAAGAAAGAAAAGAAAAATAAAGGCAAAAAAATCTTTGGAGGACTGTCCTCACAAAATTGGTAGAGAATTTAATTGCAAATGGGCAAATGTCTATCAAGAAATATGGTAACATAGACCATTTCTTAGTGACCACTGTATATCTGAACTTGTAAGAGTACCTGGTATAGGGTGCTTGGGTAGCTTAGTTGGTTAAACAGCCAACTTTTGATTTTGCCTCAGTTAATGATGTCAGGATCCTGAGATACGCCCTGCATCAGGTTCTACACTCAGTGGGGAGTAGGCTTGAGATTCTCTTCCTTTCCCTCTCCCTGTGCCTCTCCCTCTGCTTGTGTGCTCCTCTGTCTAAAATAAATAAATCTTAAGAAAGAGAACATATATATATGCTGATATATAGTATAGGGCTTACAGATATTTGTTAAACTAATGCATTGATGAATATATGCTTTTTGCCTTTTCTAAGTCATAAGATCTCACGTCTCCATTTGTAACCAGTATTCACTTGATAGGGGTTTTGAAGATCGTTTATAGACCTTTTGGGCCACCTAGAATAGTGAACTCAAAGGAAAAAAAAAAAAAAGAAGGAAATTCAAGTTTTCTAATGTGGGGTTTTGAGGAAGGGAAAGGGAAAATCATTGCATAAATTTATAACTTCTTTGATGGCAATTTATATGAGAAAAATATTGATTGGAAGAATATATGGTTGGTCAAAAATTCTATATATTTTCCATATGCTATGTACATTTCATATTTATGTAATGTTCTAACAAAGTCCACATGTTCTAACCAAGTCTTTGGTATCTTTCATATATAGTCCACCAGAACTAGAAATAGTCTCTATGATGCAACTCATGTTAAAATGTTTGACCTAATGTGAAGAGCGTGTTTATATAGTGCGCTTCTCTCTGCTACTGGATGTGCTACAGTCCTTAAAGATTAGAGAGCCTCAGAAGCCCACATAATTGTAATGGGAATGAAGGGATTCTGATACTACTGGGGTTGTTTGCACAGGTGGGTGAGTAACTGGGAACAGAGAGGAGTTGATACTGAAGAAAAGGAAATGACAATTAAAAATCTGACACGAGTCAGAAAACATTGGGGATCATGTTTAGAACTCAAATCTTTGAGCATCAAAAATCAAAGATTTTTATCAAGAATGAATTTTACCTCTTTTTGATCTTACTCACTACATATAACCAATTTCCTCAGAAAGAAAGAGAGTGAGAGAAAGAAAGAGTGAAAGAGAAATTGAGATTAATACTCCTAGGATATGTGACGCTCCCTTGTCAGAGGAGGGCAGAGAACCCTGCCTGGCAGTCAGTCAGACCTTCAGTAAAAATGTGATGATTATTTACTCTATATGGAGCACTGTTCAAATATTCAGATCAAAGCACTGTTTGAATACTCAGAAGTAAGTGAGCAATTCATGAATACATCTGGGCAAAGAGATTTTTTAGGCAGAAAGAACAGAAAATGCAAATGTCCTATGTGACTAGAGTGGCATGAAGGTGGGCAGTGTAGGGTGTAGTCAGAGCTAAGAAACAGCAGGAGGCTTGATCATGGAAGTCCAGAAGGGACTTGATTTTTTTTTTATTTTATTTTATAAATAATTTTTATGGGTGTTTCAATTTACAAATACAGATAAAACCAGTGCTACATCCCATCAAGTGTCCCCCTCTGTGCCCGTCACCCATTCACCCCCACCCCCCGCCCTCCTCCCCTTCACCCACCCCTAGTTCATTTCACAGAGTTTAGTAGTTTTATGTTCTGTGTCCCTTTCTGATTTCTCCACACATTTCTTCTTCCCCTTCCTTATATTCCCCTTCATATTATTCATTTATTCCAAAATGACGTGAGAACATACCTCTGTATTGTCCTTCTCCGATTGACTTACTTCACTCAGATAATACCTCAGTTCATCCACGTTGAAGCAAATGGTGGGTATTTGTTGTTTTAATGGCTGAGGTAATATTCCATTGTATAAATAAAACCACATCTTCTTTATCCACTTCATCTTTTCGAAGGGCACACGAGGGCTCTTCACAGTTTGGCTATTGTGGACATGGCTGCTAGAAACATAGGGGTGCAGGTGCCCCGGCGTTTCTTTGCATTGATTTGGGGGGTAAATCCTAACAGTGCAATTCTGGGTCATTAGGGCAGGTCTACTTTTTAATTCTGTGAGGATCCTCCACACTGTTTTCAGAGTGGCTGCTCCAAGTTCACATTCCACTACAGTGTAAGAGGGTTTCCTTGTCTCGCAGCCTCTCCAATTTGTTGTTTCTGCTTAATAATTTTCCCCATTCTCACTGGTGTGAGGTTGGTATCTCATTGTGGTTTTGATTTGTATTTCCCTGTGATGGCAAGTGATTTGCAGAGCAATTTTCTCATGTGCTTGTTGGCCATGTCTATGTTCTTCCTCTGTGAGATTTCTCTTCATGTCTTTTGCCATTTCATTGATTGGATTGTTTGTTTTGTTGTGTTGAGTTAATAAGTTCTTTATAGATTTTGGAAATACTAGCCCTTTATATGATATGTTATTTGCAAATATTTCTCCCATTCTGTAGGATTGTCTGTTGAGTTTTGTTGACTGTATCCTTTTGCTGTGAAAAGCTTCTTAATCTTGTTGAAGTCCCATAGTTCATTTTTGCTTTTGTTTCTTTTGTTTTCGTGGATGTATCTTGCAAGAAGTTACTGGGCCAGAGTTCCAAAAGGGTGTTGCTGTGTTCTCTCTAGGATTTGATGAGTCTTGTCTCACATTTAAATCTTTCATCCATTTGAGTTTATCTTTGTGTATGGTTGCAAGAGAGTGGTTCAGTTTCATTCTCTGCATGTGGATGGACCAATTTCCCGCACCCTTTATTGAAGAGACTGTCTTTCTTCCAGTGGATCGTCTTTCCTCTTTGTCGGATATTAGTTGACCATAAAGTTCAGGGTCCATTTCTGGATTTCTCTATTTCTGTTCCATGGTTATGTGTCTGGTTTTTGTGCTAGTACCACATGTTCTTGATGACCCCAAAGCTTTGTAGTACAGCCTGACATCTGATTGTGATGCCCCCAGCTATGGTTTTCTTTTTGTAAAATTCCCTGGCTATTCGGGTCTTTTCTGATTCCACACAATCTTAAAATAATTTGTTTAAGTCTCTGAAAAAAGTCCATGGTATTTTGGATAGGGATTGATTGAAGTGTAAATTGCTTGGGTAGATTGACATTTTCACAATAATTAATTCTGCCAATCCATGAGCATTGAATATTTTTTCCATCTCTTTGTGTTTTCCTCAATTTTCTTTCTGAAGTGTTTCTATGTTTTTAGGGTATAGATCCTTTACCTCTTTGGTTAGGTTTATCCTAGTATCTTATGCTTTTGGGTGCAAAATGGTAAATGGGATTGGACTCCCTTAATTTCTCTTTTCTTCAGTTCATTGTTAGTGTATAGGAATGCCATTGATTTCTGGGCAATTGATTTTGCTATTCTGCCACGCTACCAAATTGCTGTATGAGTTCTAGCAATCTTGGGTGGAGGCTTTTGGGGTTTTCTATGTAGAGTATCATGTCATCGGCGAAGAGGGAGAGTTGACTTCTTCTTTGCCAATTTGTATGCCTTTTAATGTCTTTTTGTTGTCGATTGTGATGGCTAGGACTTCCAATACTATGTTGAATAGCAGTGGTGAGAGTGGACATCCCTGTCATGGTTCCTGATCTTAGTGGAAGGCTCCCAGTGCGTCCCCATTGAGAATGATATTTGATGTAGGCTTTCGTAGATGGCTTTTAAGTTATAGAGGAAAGTTCCCTTCTATCCATACACTCTGAAGTGTTTGATAGGACATGGATGGCTGTATTTTGACAAATGCTTTCTCTGCATCTAATGAGGAGGGATATATGGTTCTTGGTTTTTCTCTTGCTGTATGATGAATCACATTGATTGTTTTATGAGTGTTGAAACCAGCCTTGCTCGGGGATAATCTATTGGTCATGGTGAAATAAATTTTATTAATGTGGTTGTTGGCTCCTTTTGGATAGTATCTTGTTGAGATTTTTGGCTTCCATGTTCATCAGGGATATTGGTCTGTAATTCTCCTTTTTGGTGGGTCTTTGTCTGGGTTTGAATTAAGGTGATGCTGGCCTCATAGAATGAGTTTGGAAAGTACTCATCGCTTTCTATCTTTCCAAACAGCTTTAGTAGAATATGGTTCTGATTTCTTCTTTTTAAACGTTTGATAGGAATTCCCCTGGAAGCCATCTGGCCTGACTCTAGTGTCTTGGGAGGTTTTTGTATGACTGCCTTCATATTCCTCCCTGGTTATTGGACTGTTCAGGTTTTCTATTTCTTCTGCTCAGTTTTGGTAGTTTGTCGGCTTTCCAAGGAATGCGTCCATTTTTCTAGATTGCTAATTTATTGGCGTAGAGCTTTCATATATGTTTTAAAATCGTTTGTTTTTCTTGGTGTTGGTAGTGATCTCTCACTTTCTATTCATGATTTTATTAATTTGAGTCTTCTCTCTTTTTTTTAATAAGGTTGGCTTAATGGTTTATCTATCTTTATTTTTTCAAAGAACCAACTCCTGGTTCTATTTGATCTGTTTCACAGTTCTTCTGGTTCAATTTCGTTGGTTCTGCTCGAATTTTTAATTAAATCTCTTCTTCTGCTGGCGTGGGGTCGATTTGCTGCTTTTTCTCTAGCTCCTTTATGTGTAAGGTTAGCTTTTTGTATTTGAGTTCTTTCCAGTTTTTGAGATGGATTGCTTGTTTTGCGTTGTATTTCCCCCTAGGACTGCTTTTGTGCATCCCAAAGATTTTGAACAGTTGTATCTTCATTACTCATTAGTTTCCATGAATTTTTGATTCTTCCTTATTTCCTGGTTGACCCTTTTATTTTTAGCTGGATGGTCCTTAACCTCCACGTGTTGAGGTCCTTCCAACTTCTTCTTGTGATTGAGTTCTATTTCAAGCGTTATGGTTTGAGAATTATGCAGGGGACGGGGATCCATCTTTTTTGGTATCGGTGCAGACCCGATTTCATTTTTTGTGACCAGTATGTGGTCTATTCTGGAAAAAGTTCCATGTGCACCTGATGAAGAAATGTGTATTCAGTTGAGTTTGGATGTAAAGTTCTGTAGATATTACTGTGAAAATCTACTGGTCCAGTGTGATCATTTAAAGCTCTCGTTTCTTTGGAGATGCTGTGTTTAGAAGACCTATCAAGGGTTGAGAGAGCTAGATTGAAAGTCAACAAGGTATAAGTGTATTATTATCTAAGTATTCTTTACTTTGGTTAATAATTCGTGTAAGTATTTGGCAGCTCCCACCATTCGGGGCATATATATTGAGGATTGTTAAGTCCTCATGTTGGATGATCTTTAAAGTATGATATTAGTGTCCTCTTAGTCTCTCACTACTGTCTTCGGAGTGATTTTTAGTTTATTGATATAAGGGCTGGTACCTGCTTTCTTTTGAGAACCCATTTGAATGGTAAATGGTTCTCCAACTTTTATTTTCAGGTTGTAGTGTCTTCTGTTAAAATATGAGGTCTTGGTAGTCAGAAAATAGATGGGTTCTGCTTTTTTATCCAGTCTGACCCTGCGCCTTTTGATGGGGCCATTAAGCCAGGTTTCACGTCAGAGTTCTTGACAGATTATGAGTTTAGTGTCATCTGATATCTATTTAGTCCTTGTTTTCTGTGGATTTGTTCTATGTACTTCTTCTTAAAGGGGAAATTTAAGTGTCCCACTTAAATTTCTTGCAGAGCTGGTTTGGAGGTCACATATTTATTCAGTTCTGCTGTCTTGGAGCTCTTTATCTCTCCTTCCATTTTGATATGAGAGCCTTGCTGGATAAAGTTTTCTTGAGTTGCATGTTTCTTCTCATTTAGGACCCTGAATATTCCTGCCAGCCCTTTCTGGCTGCCAGGTCTCTGTGGAGAGGTCTGCTGTACCCTAATATTCCATCCCCATGAATGTCAGGGATTCTTGTCTCTTGCTGCGTTAAGGATCTTCTCTTTATCTTTGGATTTGCAAGCTTCATATTAGATGTCGAGGTGTGTGGAACGGTTTAATTGATTTTAGGGGGGATCTCTCTATTTCCGGGTCTGAATTGCCTGTTTCCCTTCCAGATTGGGACAGTTTTCAGTAGGATTTTGTTCAATTACATTATTCTGGCCTCTGTCCCTTTCGGCGCCCTCAGGGAACCCAATTAACGTAGATCTTTTTCCTTAGAGTGTCATTTATTGCCCTTAATCTGTCTTCATGGTTCTTTAATGTTTATTTTTTTTCCTCAGTTTCCCTCTTTGCATTAACTTGTCTTCTATGTCTCTCACTCGTTCTTCACCTGTAAACCTCGTCGTTAGGACTTCTAGTTTGGATTGCATCATTCAGTTGATTTTTAATTTCTGCTGATTGGATCTAAAATTTGCAGTCATGATAGGTCTCCGTTGTGTCCTTAATGCTTTTTCTAGAGCCACCAGTTGCTGTATAATAGTGCTTTTGAATTGGCTTTCTGACATTGAATTGTAATCCAGATTTTGTAGCTCTGTGGGAGAGAGGGCTGATTCGATTCTCTTTCTTTCTGAAGGTGGGTCTCGTCCTTCGCTAGTATTTTGCTCAGTGCGGAGTGGCCAAAAACACAGTTGAATTGGGAAAATGAGGAGAAAGAGAGATGAAGGAAGAAAAGAGAAAAAGAAAAAGAAAAGAAAGAAAAAGAAAGAAGGAAAGAAAAAGGGAAAGAAAAAGAAAGGTGAAAAAAAAAGGGGGTTGGGGAAGCATCAGAAATCAAAAGAAAGTAAAAAGAAAAGAAAAAAAAAAAACACGGGGGAGTATTTCTGTAGAGTTTAAGTCTTGACCTTCCCTGGAATGGTCGTTCCTGTGGTCTTCTGGGGGAGGGGCCTGTTGCGCTGATTTTTCAGTGTCAGCATTGGGGGAGCTGCTCTGCTGCCTGCTGCGGGCTCAGCGGGGGTTGTTTACCCGTGAGGTCTCAGGAGGATCAGCCGCCGTTGCTATCGGCAACTCTGGAAGCCTGGATTCAGCTCGCAGGAAAAAAAAACTTACGGGGCTCGGGGCTTCGGCTCTCCGTCCGCGGGCTGGAGGTCGGGGCGGGGCCGCTGATCTTGATCAGCTAGGGGCAGGAAGCGTCCTCGCTGTCCAGGGCACTCCGGCCTCAGCCTGTCCGTGGGGAGGACGGATCCTGGGCTGTGTCCGGCGCCCTGTGCTCCGGGCCTGTGTTGTTGGATTTGCGCTCCGCCCCGCAGCCCCTCATGGGGGGAAAAAACGGCCGCGCTATTTTTTTTTTTTCTCGAGCCCTCGAGCTGCTCCGGTGCGTGCTGCAGCCCTTAGGGAGCTCGGGCTCTCTCCGGGGCGCAGTGTCTGTTAGTGTCCCGGGAGCTAGCATCCCGCCTCCTGGGTCTGCTCACCTCTGCGGAGCCCTTTCCGCCCGCCCGGGATGGTTGGTGCAGCTCCTGCTCCTCCGGACGGGGCTCTCCTGTCTGGGGGACTCTGGCCCCGGCTCAGCCGGCCTCTCGCGGGGCCTCCTCCTCGGAGGTCCTTTTGTTCCTTTATCTCTTTTTCACCGGTTCTTCTTACTTGATAGAAAAAAGCTGTGACTCCTCTCACTGTAGATTCAGATGGTCTCTTGTAAATCTCAGGCGAATTCGTAGATTTTCAGGATGGTTTGAAGGTTATCTAGGTAATTGTTGGGGACAGGTTGATTTGGGGACCCTACTCCTCAGCCATTTGCCCTGCCTCGGGACTTTGATTTTTATTTGTAATATGAGAAAAGAATGGAGAATTTTGAAGATGAATAAAATTGTTTTGCTTACATTTTAGTAAAATCATGCTGGCTGCTATGTGGAGAACAGAGTATAAAGAGCTAAGCTGGAGAAGGCAGAAGGCCAGGAAACCAGTAAGGAGGCTCTTGAAATAACTTAGGTGAGAGGCAGGGGTAGCTTTCAGATGACACAAAGGGGCCAGTTATGGATATAATTTAAGTAGGAGGCCAACAGGATTTACTGATGGATTGAAAATAAGTCATCAATGTGGTAGATCATAAGTGCAAGCAACAGGAAAAGGTATTTTGCCAAAAGTAAGCATGTAGGCTTCTACCAGAAGGAAAAAGGATGCTTAGTTGACCAAAGCAACAAATGTCCACAGCAGTTTCCAGTATATAGTAGGCAC
Organism: Nyctereutes procyonoides; assembly: GCF_905146905.1. NCBI lineage: Eukaryota > Metazoa > Chordata > Mammalia > Carnivora > Canidae > Nyctereutes > Nyctereutes procyonoides. The sequence goes on along the minus strand of NW_026575148.1, from coordinate 10,497,893 downwards.
AAGTGAATAAAAGAGGATGCCATTATCATCACTGTGCCACACCATTAGAGACAGATCATCAGTGGGAACCATTTGATGTTGATATCTGAAGTTCTGCACAACTCCTTAAATTTATAATACTGAAGATCTGGGTTGTTTATACCATCTGGCATAGGACTAACTCCATACATTTTGGTCAAGTGCTCCTTTCTGATGGTAAAAGAAGCAGCAAAGGCTAGCAACTGGTTAAAAGAAATGTAGAATGTACATATTTTATTATTTTAAAAAACAGGAAATCATAATAGGTAGGTTAGTGACACTTTTATTATAGACCATGTACTTCATGCTAGTAATTGACCCCTGGGCAACAAGAACCTGATGTGCTTTTTCCCAGGAGTACAGAGGAACAAGAATCCCACGAGATATTTTTTCTAGTTATGCAATGGGAAAAGAAATAAGCAGAAGCATTGTTTCCATTCTAAGCGTTCTAGCCTAGAGCAACTCAAAGTGTTTCAGTTAAAATCTAATCAGAGAGACTAAAATGAATGCAATAAATGTGAACTGACTTTTCTAACCAAAGGACATTACTATGTGAGTGGAGTAGTAATACATTTTAATACACATATATTTGAACTTTTAAAAAGACCTTATGAAATAAATTGAAATAAAAGCATTTTCTGAGTATATGAATAAAAATAAATTTAAATGAAATATGATTGGGTGAAAGAGTTTTCTTCTTGGTCAATTGCAAGTTACAAATTCAGATAACATTACTTATCTAAGTTAAGTGGTACAAACGCTACTTCAAATACTAAATGAAGAATTTTGCCTCTATCTTAAAACTCAGTAACATGTGAAGACAGCAATTGGAAGAATATTCATCTGCAACACAGTCTTGACTAGCAAAAACACTGATGGAGACACAGTGCACAATCAATATTCATTAACTGATGCTAAGCAGTTTGATTATTCTTTATTTTTTTTCTAAAATGACTTCCCATTTGGATTCTTTGTTACTAATCACACACAATCAAAAGGGTGATTTCATGATGTTCTTGCCTTTGTTATATTAATAATTCATTCAAATCAATTCCTAGAACTGACTCCACCTTTCATTCTTTGTAGGCATTTGTGACCTTTACTACTTAACTAGAAGAGTGGATGTATGTGATAATAGTAAATAGAAAAACCAATCTTAATTTAGTAAAAGTCTGAAGCTATATTCACTAGCTAAAAATGCACTTGTCTGGAATCATTCTTCAACTAGACAAGTTTCTTTATTTTTTACAAATACGCATCTGTACATTGAGATAAATCTACATAAAAGCAATCTAACTATAGTGCTTCAGAGAAATTCTAGAAGCATAGAAGGTGCTATTCGTCTTATTCTTAGAGCAACAAACTAAAATGTGACCAAAAGGATCCAGATTCCTGGTACTCAACTAACAGAATTCTGTACCCAACAGTATCTGTAAAATGACTTTCTAGAACTCTTAACATAAAAAAGCTCACAACTAATAGACTCAGAATTGATACATTCCAGAAGGTAAACTATGTAAGGGGCTAATCCCTTTACATTTGTTTAGAAAGAATGTGTGTGTGAGTGCTTATGTGCACACATTAGTGTGTATGTGTGTGTGTACAACAATGGATATATAAAACAAAGGAATATGAAGAAGAATAAACACAGAAAGACAAAGTAAAACCCTGCTATTTAAAACTTATATATTTTAGGCATCTATTAATTAATTAATTATTTTTTTAAAAAATTTCCTGGATTCTTGTGTGTGTCCCCTGATAGAAATCTTCCTTTTGGTTACGTTGGGATGCTGGCCCGGTAGGACTAACTCCAACTGCCATTGAAACATCAGGCATGAACAAAGAAAAAAGAATGGTGGGAGATTAAAAAGATTCCAAAAATTTGAGCAAACAAATGACTATGATAATCTAATGGACATCATAATTCTCCTATGTAAATATGATAATTTCATTCTGTGCCTGCAGTTGTCTTCTGCTGTCTTACAGAGCATGGGGACTTAAAATCTTACCATGGAATCCAGAAGTATATTAATATTTTTGTTGTATTTATACACACACACTAATTCAAATCATTAATTTCCTTCTGGACTGCTCTGCTCCTACTTTCTTGGCTTCTGGTCATTCTCCTTTATCTGATCATTCATCTTTAACTTTCTTCAAGATGCAGCTCAAACTGAAACACATATCTTTTCCCTAGCGCATTAGATTTTCTCCTTCCCTATTATAGACTGTTGCTAAATTTACCTTCAAAAAGTCTACAAACACCAACAGGATATGTACTATATTTTGCCCTCTTTAATATTCCATGCACCACTGGGAACTACTTGCCTAAAATCATATTTGATGATTTAATGACCAATTTCCTGCTATTACCCAATGTTTATGTTGCAGAGATATTTTTATAATTTAGGATGGATTATTTAGACTTCTAAATTGTGAGGATCTAGTAATAAATAGCGATAGATAATCTTATTTCAATTTGCATTATCTGAATGAGCAGGATTTTGAGATTTTCTCTTTATGTTTGTTAGGCCCCTTACTTATTTTCGTTCCTAAATTGCTCATATCCCTTGCCAACTTCTTTTGTGGTATTTCTACTTTTCATGTTAAGTCACAAGAGTTTTTTGGATGTTCTCTATATTATTTCACCGTCAGTTTTAAGCACTGCACATGTCTTTTTTCAGCCTATTTTTATACAGCTTGTATATACTCATTACAACAAATCCAAACAATAGAGCACTGTTAGAAGAAGTAATTGCCTCTTCCTGAATACTTACTTTGGAAAAATAGGGCTACTTCTTGTTGGCTGTTCAATAATTGGCATATTATACAGTCAGTCACAAAATACATAATCCTTATTACATGTCTTGAATATATTAATGTGTGTTACAAGCAGAATTACCTTTAGAGGCAGGCAAGAGTTTCCACTCCCTGGACTCTGTGCTCTAGGAGATTCACTATTGCTCTCTTTCACCTTCCTGAGGTGAGGCCTATGTTACCAAATTAACAACTGGACCTGAGCCTGAGATCCTCTTATACACCACACTTGAAGCATCTCTGGGCTTTTCTCTGGTTCAAGCAGGCTATGCCACAGATGAGAGTATATCTATTTTTGAGTGGTGGCCACATAGAAAATTCAGGTAAAGCTTGAATGTGAGGCCCTCATAGTACAAATGGAACTGGGAGTATAAAGGAAGGATGAGAGCCTGGGCTTGACTGCCACTGGGGAGATTCTAAAGTAATATTTCTAGGAACTTCAAGCTTTTAGAAAGTTTCCCAATAAAAACAAACAACTAACGCATAGTCCCTCACCTTGGAGGGATTGTAGTCGCTGGATTGGCAGAGCTTAATATGGAGATAACTGTCAAAGGAGAAATGTAGTTTATAGAATCAAATCTCCAGCATCACAAAAAGACTAGGAATATTTGAAATTGAAAGGTAAGAACTTAATAAATGACATGTAATGCTAAGGAACTAGAAAAGCCACAACAATGATGAAGAAAGAGGAACAATGTTAGAAGATTTAAGTGGTTACCAAATGAGGGCTTAATACCCAACTTAATTATAGTTCCGACCTTCCCAGAAATATAGTCTTAACTTGTAGGGCTTTCCCAGTCAGTACCAATAAGGCAATCTATAACAAGACCCTATCCATTCCCCAAAAGAAGAGGAGGTAATACAGCTAATAAGACCCTTTTTTAAAATGAGATAATCCACCTAATAAGACCCTTTTGTTCGCAGAGAAAGGTTAGCTTACATGATATGATTATTTTCTTCTGCGTATGACTTCTTTCTCAGGCCTTTAAAAACCTATTCCTTTCTATAGCCCTTTGGAGTTCCCCCATACTGGTGTTAGATGGGATGCTGCCCAATTTATTAATTAATTCACAAAGCCAGATCAATATTTAAAATTTACTCAGTTTAATTTTCATTATTTAATGAAGCTAACTGATTAAAAAATTATTATAAAGCTACATAATCAAGGAATTATGATATCTAGCATAATCCTAGATATTGTGATAAATTGAACAATAAAGAAACCAGAAATGAAAAATATAATACACTGTTTGGACAAATGTATGAAAAAAGTTAAATCTCAACCCCTACCCCACTGCTTACACCAAAAGTAATTTAAGATGGATTATACACCTGAATTTTAATATTAAAAAAATAATAAAGCCTCTAGAAGAAAGTATAGAAAAATATTTTCAAGACATTGGAACAGGCAAATATTTCTTAAAAGATGATAAAAAAGCATTGACTATAAAATTAAAAAGATAATAATATATTGCCTTTCATCAAATTTATTTATTTATTTATTTATTTATTTATTTATTTATTTATTTATTTATTTTAAAGATTTTATTTATTTATTCATGATAGTCACACACACACACAGAGAGAGAGAGAGAGAGAGAGAGGCAGAGACACAGGCAGAGGGAGAGGCAGGCTCCATGCAGGGAGCCCGACGTGGGACTCGATCCCAGGTCTCCAGGATCGCGCCCTGGGCCAAAGGCAGGCGCCAAACCGCTACGCCACCCAGGGATCCCCCTTTCATCAAATTTAAAAGTCCTATTCATCAAAAGGCCCTTTTAAGAAAATTAAAAGGCAAATCATAGACTGGAGCACTTTCACAATCTAAATATCTAACAAAGGATTATTATTCATAATACAGAATGAAATCTTACAAGTAAACAAACAACCAATGGTACATAAAACAACCAATTTAAAAATGGAAAAGAAGAGATAACTCAGATAATTCACAACAGATAATAGAAATGGCCATAAAGAGGCACCTGGGTGGCTCAGCTGGTTAAGCAGCTGCCTTGGCTCAGGTCATGTTCCCAAAGTCCTGGGATTGAGCCCTGCATCAGGATCCCTGCTGGATGGGAAGCCTGGTTCTCCCCCTCCTCTGCTTGTGCTCTCTCATGTTCTCTCTCTAATAAATAAATAAAATCTTTAAAAATGGCCAATAAGTACACAAAAAAGTGCTCAAGAATATTAGTCATAAGGGAAATATTAATGAAAATCCCAATGTGATACACATCATACCCATTCAATTGGGTAAAATCGAAAAAAACGACATTTAGAAGCATTAAACCCAACTACGTCTTATTTGTTTGTATCCTGATTAAGAATATTTTTGCTTCAGGGGCACTTGAGTAGCAGTCAGTTAAGTATCCAACTCTTGATTTAAGCTCAGGTCATGACTGACCTCAGGGTTGTGAGATTGAGCCCCGCATCGGGCTCCACACTGAGCATGGAGTCTGCTTGAGATTCTCTTTCCCTCTCTCCCTCTGCCACCTACCCCTAGTCATGCTCTTTTTCTCTTTCTCAAAAAAATACATATTTTTGCTTCATATTCAAAACATTTTCTTTCTTTTTTTTTATTTATTATAGTCACAGAGAGAGAGAGAGAGAGGCAGAGACACAGGCAGAGGGAGAAGCAGGCTCCATGCACCAGGAGCCCGACATGGGATTCAATCCCAGGTCTCCAGGATTGTGCCCTGGGCCAAAGGCAGGCACCAAACCGCTGCACCACCCAGGGATCCCCAAAACATTTTCTTATTGCTGATGACCCTATTCAAAATACTATAAAATCATTGTTACATATTAAGATATTTTAATATTGTTATCTAAATGTAAGCGTTGAATGTGATTTTTAAAGTACGAATAATGAGAACATTTGAATTGCTTACTGTACTAGTCTTACTCGAAATTCATTTAGTTTCATTCTCATGTAAACATCTCAGACTGAGATCTGATAACCAAGAACATTCAGATCCTAGTTAGCAGGTTAAAAAGAGGGTGCTGAGTCACCAAAAGAGCAGGGAGTAACTTTAAAGAAGACAATAATCTACTGAATCAACGATTGCCAGAAAATCACCCAGATATTATTTCCTCTGGGTGAATTTGTATCTACCAAGATTAGTTTCTCTCATGGAAAGAAAAGTATCCTCTCCCCAACCCTTGCTCCAACTCCCAGCCAAAAGCACAGCATTAAACCCATCTAATGCTAAAGAACAAACTACATGCACCTACCATATATTTACTGAAAGTGGAATGGACTTGAGAAGTTAAAGAATACTTATTCTTTCCTCATTCTCACCTATTCTTTCAAATACCCCTACCCAGGCCCTAAGATCAGGAAAGAAATTGTGGAAAACATACCACTGAATGAGAATCCCAGGCAACTTCAGTAATTTATATCATCTCTGTTATAACCCCCACAATACTTAAAAGCATCTGGCCCTAAGATCAGGAAAGAAATTGTGGAAAACATACCACTGAATGAGAATCCCAGGCAACTTCAGTAATTTATATCATCTCTGTTATAACCCCCACAATACTTAAAAGCATCTGCTATACAGAGAAATCTCTAGTGGAGTGTCCATGTGCAAAGACATCTAAAAGCTCAAAGGGAACATGTATGAATTATTAAGGCAGCATTTGCAGCACATAAGATCTGTAGATACTGACAACTTGTAGTTTATCTAAAAGCATATAGCAACAAGATACCACTACTGAAAGCTGGCAGCAAAATCACAGTCCCTGGGAATTTCCTCTGATTTAATTTATGAAAATTTCAGTATTTCCTAAAACAATATAATTACTTTTAAGGAACTTATTTTTTTTTTAAGATTTTAAAAATTGTAAAAGGCATAGAATCAAAGCAAAGTTATGTATATCTAAATTTGGAAGAGGAAGCATGATGAAGGGTAACAGAGTTGAAAGTCACAGTGATCATAATTTAATGAAGTTAAAATTTATTATTACTTTTACATATTTATAAAAATCATATGACTGTGTCTTTGAAGACTGCCATGCAAATGAGGGAGCTTGATGAAAAACTGTCATGGTAGATGACATAGATAATGTTATCTTCCTGTGACTTCCTTCCGTTGAATACTTAACATTATGTCACATCTTGCTCCAAGCAAAATCAAATCAAAACAAAACAAAAAAAAAAAAAAAAAACACAACTTCTTGAAAGATCTAAGAGGAATACACAGCACATGTAGGTCCTGAAGACATTTATTCATCTTTCAAAAATAAGCCAAAAGGGCTTGCACAAATATATGTCATGCTGAGATAAGAGGAAAATATACTTAAAACTTGGCAAATAAATTAAGGACACTTTAAATTGGGTCTTTATTTTCATTATGAATGAACCAAAACAACATATGTTTAATGATGAATAAATAACAGATTGCACTACATTCTCATTCATTTCTAAGAAGTGAATTTCTTCTGAAAAACTGAAATCTTGGGTCTCCTAATTACCACCAATAATTATGCTTGAGGTAAACCTCATAAGCTGTGATATTAACACTGAATAAATATGTGGCTCCCATTTATCTGGAAGTGGTTGAAAACACTTTACCCTTTTTAGAATCATGTATATGTTTATTGCTTCTAAATATCTTTCCCAAATAAAGGTCAGGTGAATATTTTCTATTTTAGCATCACTAAACACGCATTTAAAAAAAAAAATCCATCTCTGTATTTGGCTCACCCAGGCAAAAGATACTCCTGTATTGGTCAGACTCTGGTACAATAAGGTGTTTACTAATGGACAACATGTTGCCTTTTTTTTTTTTTAAAGGAGAAAATCTAATGAGTATACACAGATCTAGGTCCTTGGCAGATGCATTCTGGGCCCTCTTTTAGGTCTTTCTTTCTCTCTCTCTCTCTCTCTCTCTCTCTCTCTCTCTCTCTACAGTAAAGAGGTTAAGATGGCTTCACTGCTCACCAAAAGGTATGCTTCTCTTTTCATGGTTTAGAGTTGTCACCTGGCAGGGTTCACCAGCTGGGGACTATATTTTGCAGCCTTGCTTACACCTGGGTGTGGCCATATGAATAATTCTCTAAAGGAAATGTGATCACAAGTGAAATATGTAACTTCTAGAGAAAAAAGATTAGAAAGTAGAAATATCTGCCTCCATCTTTTTTCTCCCAAATGCCAGCTAGATTCAGAGGAATCCAAAGCCTTAAAAGAGATTCAAAGTTGAACATCTTGTGTCCTTGTGTTATCAACTGGAATAAAACCACTAATGAAACACAACACATGCACTGGAGTGTTAGCAGAAAGAGAGTTTTTAAAATTCTATTTTATTCTACATGCATTTTGTTGATGAATGGGCTAAAGCTCAGAGTTTAAGAAGATTATTCAAGGACACACCTAGGTCAACTGAGAGGTAAGAGGTAAAGCTGAGATTCAAATCCAGATCTATACTATTTCCTGTATAAATCTTTCATTGCTGCTGTAACAAATTGCTATAAATTTACTGACTCAAAACAACACAAATTTATGTTATAGTTCTGTGAGTTAAAAGTCCCATGTGGGTTTCATAGGACTAAAAATCACCGTACTGACAGTGCTGTGTTACTTTCTAGAAGAGAAACTGCTTTCTTGCCTTTTTCAGCTTAGAGAGGCTGTCCATCTTTCTTGACCTTCTTCCTCCATCTTCAAAACCAACATTACCTTTTTTTCCTCAATATTCACATTTCCCTCTGACTCCAGTGTTTTGCTTTTCTCTTCAACTTGCAAGAACCCTTCTGACGGCAATCTCCTCATTTTGGTGTCAGGCACTTAGCCACCTTAATTCTATCTGTAATCTTAAATCCCCTTTTGCCAGGGAATTTAATGTATTCCTAGGTCCCTGGGATTTAGGATGTGGACATCTTCGGGTAGAGGATGGGCATTATTCTGTCTACCACTTTTCTCAAACCACACTCTTAACCACTATACAGAGCGCTTCATGACCTGGACCGTATGTGGAAATGGTGACGTTTATGAAATGATTCCAAGGAATTTTCAAGATAAGATGTGAGAAAATAGAACAGTCATTTCTTGATTGTAAGTTATCTTTAGATAGCTTTCAGCCATTGTCTGAATACGTTTTCTGTTGGAAACCTTATTTCAAAAACCAAATAATTTTTTTCTCCTCATAAGTCTAAAAAATGGAAGAAAGGAAAGATAGTCATATAGTCATCCACAGTAGGTAGATTACAGTGCAATTTTCAGCATCAATAAAGGGTTATTTCTAAGGAAAGAATCATTAGGGCTTCATTTTTCTCATGTTCATTTCTAGAGTATTCATGTAGGCACTCTCCTACAAAGTAGTTCAAGTAAATATAAACATAACCAGTAGGCAGACTTGTATAAATAAGAAAAGTCCAAATGATAGAAAAAATGTGCACAAAGGGAGTTTAAGTTTTTATGGTGCTGCATACAAGGGTAAAGGAATGGGATTTGTGAAAATATAGTGTGCTATCAAAAAAGAATCAAGATAACTTAATAAAAGAAAATATGAGTAGCTCTGCTTTAATTTTACATTAACTATACATGTAAGAAGATTTTAGGGTTTAAGAAACAAATTGTGAAATGAAGTATAATAGAAGACTGAGATCTGAACATTCGGAAATCATTCAGCCAATTCCAATTCCTAAGTATTATGTATATGCTTATTACACCCTCGATGATGGCCATACATAACATTAAGTTTTACACATATATGTTGAATTGAGGGAGGAACATTAATTGCCACACAAAGGCAGACCTAAACTTGGAACTAATTCTCTCAGGGTGCAGTAAAGTGAATCTGGAGTGTAGACAAGCGCGTTTATATAAACTAGCTATGACCTTGAATCACCACTGAACTTCTCTGTTCTCTGTTTCCTGTGTGTAAATGTAGGTTTGGACTTCAGTGGTTTTCAAACAAGCATGCCTCAAAATCATCAAGAGAACTTGTTAGAAACTGTAATGCTAGTCCCCAGCCTCAGAATTTCTAATTAAGCAGTTCTGGAGTAGAACTCAAAAATTTACGTGTCACACAATTCTCAGGTGATGCCAATCCTGCAAATCCAGGGCCATACTTGGAGATCATGGGAATAAGTTAATAATAGCTCTTTTAGCAGTTAGTAAAGTGTATCTGAGTCACTGCATATGTATTATTTTCCATATCCATTCTTTCCCTTCTTTGGTTTTCCAGGGGATTCTTGTGGTCTTTCACACCTTGCTAAGAATTAGCAGATTATGTGATCATTTCAGCCTGGTACCTCTTTAAATCTGTGTCAGTAGGGAATCCCTAGGTGGCTCAGTGGTTGAGCGTCTGTCTTTGGCCGAGGGTGTGATCCTGGGGTCCCGGGATCGAGTCCCACATCAGGCTCCCTGCATGGAACCTGCTTCTTCCTCTGCCTGTGTCTCTGCCTCTCCCTCTCTCTGTGTCTCTCATGAATAAATAAAATAAAATAAAATCTTAAAAAAATAAAAATCTGTGTCAATAATGAAATCATATGTAGAACATGTGTTCAACAGAATTAAACGATGGAAGGATGAAAGGAGGGGGTGGAAGAGGAATTCCACTGGAATTCCGTGTGCCTTGAACTGTAATAGATGCTATAGAAGAAGGAAGAAAAATATAAGAATTATAAGTATCCTGGTGTGAAGAAGATTAATAATACATGACTGAAGGCCATAAGAAGAACAAATGTAAGGGTGTGATGTGGAAAAAGAAGAGAAGAAACCAGATCTTGGAATAATTGAGAAATCGAGTTTAAAAAATAATCTGTATGACAAGCAAGGGTTATTTGCTAAACTCTAGAAGTTCCACATGGAAACGAGTAGGATCGAATATACAAAGCATCTTAGGAACAACTTAAATTGTACTATATGAATGACAATAATCATCAGGATAAGAATACTGCAAATGACACACACAGTTAGAATCTTGGTAAAACCTCTTCCTGATTTCAAAAGATGTGGTCTCTATGGCAGCTCCGTGACAATGGTGCATCTGCAATGCATTACCCCTGTGAGGTGACAATTACAATGGAATACAAAGTGGTCTGTCATCATTAGAATCTGTGATTGCCTTACAGTCTCTGGAGCATTTACTGTTGGAGAGAGCCCAAAAATCCTGAGCTGCTACAGCTCATAAAGGTCAGAAATAGCAAAATGTATTTCCAATTAACTAGTCAAGTATGGGGGGGGAGAAACTGTTGCATTTTTTCCCCAGCAAAATTCTTGGCTTTTAATCCTACATAGCCCAAAAGGAAATAATGACAATGTTTCAACAGATGAACTCAATATGATAATGCAGCCCTAATGAATCTTACAAGCAAGACATTTGTAGAATTTTCAATATTGCCATGGCAGCTTCTCATTAGGGCCTTTCTGTGGTTACCAAGTAATTCCAGTAACACAACACCCTGCTGAAGAAGCAGGCCAAGGCAAATGAAAGCATGTGAACATCTTCACTTTTAAATTACAAGTTTGAGAAAAATTTATTTGGGTAGGTCCTTTGGGAAGAAAGGACTACACTGCATTTATCAGGCAGTTTGCCAGATACTTAAATAGCATGCCACATTCTATACAGTTTCCCCCAACCACATCTGCATCCCTGACTATAACTATTATGAGAAAAATGAAGTGCTTCTCAAATTTAGAATTGTCTGTAATAAAAGGGGTGTAGGGGATCCCTGGGTGGCGCAGCGGTTTGGCGCCTGCCTTTGGCCCAGGGCACGATCCTGGAGACCCGGGGTTCGAATCCCACGTCGGGCTCCCGGTGCATGGAGCCTGCTTCTCCCTCTGCCTGTGTCTCTGCCTTTCTCTCTCTCTCTCTCTCTGTGTGTGACTGTCATAAATAAATAAAAAAAATTAATAAAAAAATAAAAAATAAAAGGGGTGTAAAAGAAGGAAGGAAGGAAGGAAGGAAGGAAGGAAGGAAGGAAGGAAGGAAGGAAGGAAAGAGAAAGAAAGAGAGAGAGAGAGAGAAAGAAAGAAAGAAAGAAAGAAAGAAAGAAAGAAAAGAAGAAGAAGAAGAAAGAAAGAAGAAAGAAAGAAAGAAGAAGAAAGGAAAGAAAGGAAAGGAAAGAAAGGAAAGAAAGAAAGGAAAGAAAGGAAAGAAAGAAAGGAAAGGAAAGGAAAGGAAAGGAAAGGAAAGGAAAGGAAAGGAAAGGAAAGAAAGAAAGAACTGGAATCAACAACTGGGAATCAACCCATTGCACTCTTTTTAACCTGTTAGCTGTGGAAATCGAGTGATAAAAATTCACAAAAATTGTATCTTTTTCTCATTATCTACAATTGTCTAACTAATATGTAAACAATTAATGTAACACTTAAAATAGCCTGACAGGAATCACTTGAAGGAGTTAAATGATTGGACATAAGCATCGGAGGGCTTGACTTAAATCATTAGCAGGGCAGAGTCTCATTTATTTTCTTCCAGGGATCTCATAACAAAAGATTTGTGAATGGAGCACATCATGAAATTTAACTTAAATCTTCCTGCAAAAGAAAAGGAGATAGAGTGTACCTAGCAAAACTTATAATTGCACAGGAATGTAATATTAATACTAAATTTTAATAGTGAGCTTCTTTGGAAATTCCTTTTATGACGTCACTTGTTTCTGGAATTTAACAAGGGTGAGACTCATGCACAAGTAAAACTCGTGTGTTCCACCCTGCCTATCTTACTGAGGTCTATAAGCTACTGGCACGTGCTATCTTTCTATGCCCCTGACCTTGTGGCTGCGGTCCTCTGAAAATTCCCCTTCCCCACCAGACTTTACCCCCTGCACTGTACGGCATACACCCGGGGACAGCTTTCACATCTTGGACATAATAGATTTGCATATTTACCAGAGCAGGTTTCCAGCAGCTAGCAATACATTGTCTTATTCTTAAAAATCCATATACTTTTATAGTTTTCTGACAGAAAAAAAATCAGTCTCCTCTGGAAACAGAGCTTCACTTAATTTCATAAAGTTACCAAAGAGGTTACAAGTCGCTCTTATTTCTACTCCAGAATGTTCTCCAAAGTGAAAAACCCTGGACTGTCGTTAAAGCTTTTGTGTCATTGCTGGGACCACACTGTCCTCCTGAAGAAAATGTGAAATGTGTCAGCGTCTTGCAATCTGTATCACCTGGCCTAATTTCTGCATCTTAGTTTTAAAGACTCCTTCGTCCACATGGCCCATTTAGCTGTGGCCAATCCCACTCTCTGTGGAAATGAGGCACTGTCTTTGGAGCTTGGGTGACAGGAGACATCATGGATCTTTGTCTTTCTCTGCCTTGGCAAGGGACCCATATGCACAATAGGTGCCCTCTGTCTTCCTCATCCCTGATCACTGTGTACATCCATGCATTCACGGAGCTCTTCAGGGGCTTGAATCCCAGTTTAGGCTCAACTAGTAATCAATGCATGGCACTATTTTTATCCTGCTCTTTCCTTTCTGACCTCACTTATACTTTGTCTTCAACTGTATGAGGATCTCAACTTGCCATCATTATTTTTCAATAGATTCTCTCTTCTTGCTCATGATCTATTTAGACTAATATTTTACAATCCATGTATTCATTTCTAATATAGCATTCCTTAAAACACAAAACCAAAGATTGTTGGAAATAATATCTTTCTCTTTCTTGAGCAGTAAAGAGGAGAATCAATATCTCTAAAAGATAAAACTGAGGAAAACACATTTGGTATGTGGTCTTATGGAAAAGGAAATTAACTGGTATGAAACAAACAAATGAGAAGCAAAAATCAAGCAAAAAAAACCTCTCTCTCTACTCTTAGGCAGTTTAACCAGGGTAAGGTGAGTTCTGAACACAAGAATAAAGCAGAATGGATTCTTTCAAATTTGGACTGGAGTACTAAAGAGATTTTACTTTGTATTGATAATATGGCCCAAGTGACTACAGAAGATTATCAAGAATGATAAGAGCAAATATTAAAAATGTGATTTTCTTGATCTAATATAAAGTAAAAGAATGCAAAGTATTAAAATTCTGTATCATTATTCTTTAGTTTACATAAATTCCCAAATTACAGTTATAACTATATATAATTATTATATATAAAATCATAAAATTAGTATCAGTGGCCTAGTTCTAACAGTTATAGAAATGAAAGGGTTTTTAATATATTAGAAGCATACTATGCAGAGTGTTTGGTATAATGCATTATTATACAGCACTTACCATTTTAGGATTTTCCTTTAACAAAATCTAAGCAGGTTTCCAACTTTAAAGATATGTCAAAAAGCTTTGAGATTTATATTTTTTATCATATTATTTACATAAACTAGGTAACTTGTATAATTTGAAACACATCCCATTCAGACTATTAAGAGATCACTAGGTTAAATTCACAAATATATCTTCTGATGGCTATATGCAGTAGCTGGATATGTGAATGACTTAACAGGGAGAAAAACTGCATCTATAGGAAGAGAAGTGGCCAAAAGGATTTCATTTTTAAAAATGTCATTTAAGGAGCCTTCAATCTCTCCAAATCTTGGTATGAAATTGGATGGGAAAGTAGTTCATACTATAATAATTCAAAAATCAAAAACCACTCAGAATGATAAATGAAAATGAAAGAAATAATTCAATAGAAATTACTTTTTTCAATTGAATTCAGAATGGGCAACCTAGCAAAATTACAGAGGCCATTTAAAACAAGAAGCTTACAAGATGAGGTAGATAATGAGAAAGGAAATCAGGCAATCTAGGTAAGCTTCTCAATGAGAGAAAGTTATAGGCCATCCAAAAAAAAAAAATCCCTAATTGTGACCCATGTGACACGAATACACACACACACACACACACACATACTCACACAGGGCTACAGTTTATGGCAATCCTATTTGCTCTGTCTTCTTATACATTTTTCTTCCCAAATAATCTGATTCATTCCTCATTGTAATTAAAATGGAGAACTAATCTGGAAACTTGTAATCTTCTTTGATATTATTGTAAATTGTCCATGATCTCATTTTTTTAAAAAGGCAACATTTAAATATATAAATATATTTAAATATATAATTTTTTATATAAATTTTAAAACATTTAAATATATATATAGTTGAGCTTCTACTCCAACAGTAACCATGTGAGAAAAAAAAAATCTGCATGTGCCTTTGGAAAGTTGTTTTACTTCTCTGGTACCAATCCCTTATCAATAAAATGAGATATTATGTATTTTTATCTGAAAGAGGTAGGTGTGGACTAATGCATTCAAGTTAATCAAATGTGCCAACAGCTCTGGAGGAGAGCATGTCTAGCTACAAAATATTTTGTGTGTGTTAGGCATCTGAGTTTTCATTTTTAATAAAGTTGTTGACAAGAAGCACCAATCAGGAAGACTATCACTCCATTGCCTGTTGTTTCTGCCTGGTGTCTTATTTATTTATCTTTTATGGCAAGATGAGAAAATACTTTAAAAATAAATCAAGAACGATTAAATTTCGAAATGTCTATCAGTTTAGTCATCTAAAGGTGACATTTTTAATGATTTTTCCCATTATATGTTATGGGAATTGGGTACTCTCTATCATGTATTGATCAAAGATTTTATACTTCTGATGGAATAAAATACAAACAGTGTGAAGTAAATGGCAAAATGTATATATACAGTGTGGCATAGCCTGTGCTCCATGACAGGCACCTGTCGGTATACATGCTAGCTGACCAAAAGTAGCATGACAACAGTTCCTACTATGTCTTTAAAGCACACGTCAGAAACTTCTAGCACACAAGTTACATCCAGACAACACATCAGACTTACTTGATCTACCAAAATGTCAGCACATTTTTTGTGTTAGCTGCAAATATTGAATGATTCGGGTATTTCAGGTCCTTGACTGCTCTTTTGATTTTATTCTTTTATAAGAAGAATGAAAAGGAGGAGAAAGAGAAGCCATGTTAGTGCATTTGATAAACATTAAATCTTTATATGGGCAAAAATGGTCTAAAGCTAATTTATCAGTTGCTATTTATCATGATGCTTTTATTATCTTTCTCTCACCCAATCAGCATCACTTCCATTATCTAGCTGCCTTCCTCGGCATTGGTGTCTATAACTCCCATATTAATTTCACCATGTAGAGATTAATGGAAAGATTAATATAATAGAAAGCATAAATAAAGCTGGGTTTGATTAATTTACCTGCACTTTATAATCTTCAGTTTCCTTATCTTTAAAATGGTGATAGTATCAATCACTAAAGGTATCAAGAAGATTAAGTGGAAATATGTTTCTAGAAATAATATAACAAAAATTTAAAAAAAATATTTTTACCACTAGTATTTCTTGCTAAGTTACAAGGACAACAAAGAAGCAAATGGTTTGAAGTTTGAATGGTACTAGGAATTTATATCACTCCATAAGCCTTTCAGATGAATCAAGATATCTTTACATACCATAAAAGAACAAGCTAAATATGATTCCAAATCAGCTATGCGAAATAAAAATTCCTACTCATTATTTAGTAATCTCACAAATGAAAGAAAAATAGCTGGTTATACACTTATATTTGATTTTAGTAAGTCTAATCAAGATAACATTAGGAATAAAGTTTACAATATCCAATATTCCCAAAAACTATGATAATGTCTTTCCAATTCCCAAATATACCCCTTCTCTTTCTTCCCTCTATATCAATCTCTTTCATATCAGAAATACAGACAGCAGCATAACTAGTGTTGAAAGCTTAATCTCTGGCAAAGCTATAGAACACCGTGGAATGGGACAGTTGTTCTGAGATGACCTAGCAAAGTCGAATCTGAGAAAACAGATTCAGAAAGGTAAAGTTGGGGATTTACCCCAATGATACAGATGCAGTGAAACGCCGAGACACATGCACCCCGATGTTTCTAGCAGCAATGTCCACAATAGCTAAACTGTGGAAGGAGCCTCGGTGTCCATCGAAAGATGAATGGATAAAGAAGATGTGGTTTATGTATACAATGGAATATTCCTCAGCCATTAGAAACGACAAATACCCACCATTTGCTTCAATGTGGATGGAACTGGAGGGTATTATGCTGAGTGAAATAAGTCAATTGGAGAAGGACAAACATTATATGGTCTCATTCATTTGGGGAATATAAAAAATAGTGAAAGAGAATAGAGGGGAAGGGAGAAGAAATGTGTGGGTAATATCAGAAAGGGAGACAGAACATAAAGACTCCTAACTCTGGGAAACGAACTAGGGGTGGTGGAAGGGGAGGAGGGTGGGGGTGTGGGGTTGAATGGGTGACTTGCACTGAGAGGGGCACTTGACGGGATGAGCACTGGGTGTTATTCTGTATGTTGGCAAATTGAACACCAATAAAAAATAAATTTATTATTAAAAAAAGAAAGGTAAAGTAATTGATCTAAGGTAGCATAGTTTATTAATAAAAGATCAGGAACTCTAGTCTGGAAATCCTAACTCCTAGTTCAGTAGGTTTTCTGAAAATATTATGTTACTTCCATCCACACTTAATTATAAATATATTTGCCACTTTTCAACTAAAGACTTAATCACATATGTTATTGAACACTATCTTCATCACTAAAATTCACACACACATTAAATATTCTGAAGTGCACAAAAATAACAAGTCACTCTTTCCAGCAATTATTTTAGAATACTAATGGAAGCAGAATGACCAAGAGGAATTAATTACAGGAACAAAAAAAAAGAAAAGCATTGTTTGTTCATCTTTGCCCTTCCAGTTACTAAAATTGAGTCCTATTTTCAATAGATACATTTTAGAGCATTAGAAGGAATAAAGTATATAAAAATAAAAGATTCAAACTAGAAAACAAATTTGCAAAACATCTAATAAAAGATGTGTATCCAAAATAAACAAAGAAATCTTAAAACTCAACAAATAAAAACAAATAAGCCAACTATAAAATTTGCACAAGATCTATACAGACACTACTCAAGATGCTATATGGATGCAAAACAACCATAGGAAAAGATGCTCAATATTATTTATCATTAGGAAAATACAAATTAAAACAACGTGATATTACTACACATTTATTAGCACAGACTAAAATATGATTTAAAAATGGACAATACAATTTGCTGGAGAAGATACAGAGCAACTGGAAGTCTCATCCATAGCTTGTTTTGCAGATTGTTCAAAAACTAACTATAGTTTACCGTATAATGCCTCAATCCTACTCCTAAGTATTTACTTAACTCATCTAAAAAGTTATGTTCACACAGAAACTGCATACCAATATTTATATATACTTTATTTGGGGATCCCTGGGTGGCTCAGCAGTTTAGCGCCTGCCTTTGGCCCAGGGCGTGATCTTGGAGTCCGGGACCAAGTCCCACATCAGGCTCCCTGCATGGAGCCTGCTTCTCCCTCTGTCTGTGACTCTGCTTCTCTCTCTCTCTCTCCTTCTCCCTCTCCCTCTCTCTCTCTCTCTGTCTCTCTCTTTGTGTCTCTCATGAATAAATAAACTCTTTAAAATAAATAAATTATATATGTAATTTATATATAATACATATAACATAATTAAAGTGTATATATATTAATATATATATTATTTATAATCTCCAAAAACTGGAAGCAATCAAGGTGTTCTTCAACAAGGAAATATAGAAAAACTGTGAGAAACTATACAATGGAATTGTAACTTTTCAGCTATAATAAGGCATCAGCCATGAAACCACACAAAGACAAGGACAGTTCATAAATGCTTATTTCTGAGTTAGAGAAGTCAGTCTGAAAAAGCTATTGTCTTGTTTTGTTTCACATCACTTTTGGAAAAGGAAAAACTATGGAGATACTAAACACAGCAGTGGTTTGTTGGGTGCTTGGGAGAAGGAAGAGCTGAATAGATGAAGAACAGGAGACCTATAAGGTGATGAAATTATTTTATGTGATTCTGTAATGGTGGGTACATGCAACTATGTATTTATTTTTTTAAAAATGGAACTTCACAGGACAAAATCAACCTTAATGTAAGAGAATTGAAAAAAAATATTTAGCAAGTCCCCACATAGAAATATGGACTGTAATAAATACAAACAACCCCCCTTCCCCAAATCTCTAACTGTATTACAATATAGGAAATAACCTCACTCAGAGGGGTGGGGAAGTCAATGATGTAAGATGTTCAGGAAGTAAGTGGGTTATGAGAATAAAGGCAAGGCAAAGCAAACTGCACACAAGCACTGTATTCCATCTGATAAGGTTATTTTCCATGGAGTTAGGGGCTAATTATTTGGATACTGCATAGCAATTCATGGATAATGTATATGAAAAATTAAGCAAGTGAATTGCAGAGGGTAGAAGTCAGTCTTCTTCACTGCTGAAGTGGGAAGATGGGAGATAGTCAATGGGAGAAGGCTAGAAAGACCCAATGGTAATGGATCATGCATCATGAGCTCATGTTCAGTTGAATAGAGATATAGATGGATATATACACAGAGAGACATTTATGTATGAATGTGTGCTTGAGTTCATATACATGTATTTCCTTTCTTTCACCCAAGAACCTAGAAGCAGCAATGTCTCACCAGTAATGATCACACTTACTACTTAGATCTCAGTTTCTAATATAATTTTGCAAGAAAGGGAACTGAAACACTCTGGAGCACTGGAGGGCATGGGATATACAAGATGTGCCTTTAGTATCTTGTAATGCCAGAACATAAAAAGGGGCTCAAAAAGAAATAAATAATGATTGAATATATGGAAAACAAAGTAGCAAAACACACAAAAAAACAAAAACCACACAGAAGTCAACTGTAAAAGCTCCTGATGGCCAAGGCTGGACAAAATTCAGCCACAAATTTTTAAAAGGATAATTTAATTATAACCTAAAGTATAAAATAAATATATATTAGTCCACAATGATATAAATAAATGACTAAATAAAATTTTAAAAGTCAAGAACAGGGACGCCTGGGTGGCTCAGTCTGTTAAGCATCTGACTTAAGTTTAGGTCACAATCTTGGGGTCCTGGGATCAATCCCTTGTTGGGCTCCCTGCTCAGCAGGGAGCCTTGGTTGTTTGTCTTTCTCCCTTGCCCCTCCCCCATTTATGCTCTGTCTCTGTGTCAAATAAATAAATGACAAAAAAAAAAGTCAGAAGAATAAACAAATCTCTTATCCTGAAGAATTCCAAGTAATTTATGCTGACACTTCACCATCAAGGAGGACAAGCATGTCTCCCCAGTCCTTAAGTATAGGCTGTGCATAGAGACCTCCTCCCAAAGAATACAGTATGGGATGGGGGAAGAAGAGTAACTATAGGGTGAAGAAACAGGACAAACGTGATGTTGGTTTTATGATCATGAAAACATCATCAGTAATGTCATATACATAGCATTTACCCTTGTTAGGAATGTTATGAGAATGGCAATTTTACACCTCCAGGGTCTTCCTTCCTACCAAAACCCCATAACCTCAATATCATCAAAGGAAATTTCAGATAAATCCCAATTGAGGAACATTATACAAATTATTTGAGAGTACTTAAGTCTATCAAGATCATGAAAGACAAAGAAAAGTCTGAGGAACTGTTATAGGCAGGAGGAACGTAATTTGGTGTGACAACGAAATATAATGGGATGTTCTAGTTGGGATATTGAAACAAACAAAAAGATTAAAGCTTTAAAAACCTAAAATAATGTGTATGAAGCATGGGCTTCAATTAATAATACTGTATCAATATCAGTTTGTTAACTGACAACTTTACCACACACTTTATTATTACTAATAAGGGAAAATAGGTATAAGGGTGATGGGGACTCTGTATTATTGTACAACTTTTCCATAAATCAAAATCAATTTTAAAATTAAAACCTTATTTTTAAAAACAACAAAAAAATAGATATCACCAGTGATTCTGGAAATCCAACAAAAACCTCTTTTGCTAGAAATACATTTTTTTAAATGTTGAGTGGTGGTATTTATTTATTTATTTATTTATGAGAGGCACAGAGACATAGGCAGGTGGAGAAGCAGGCTTCCTGCAATGAGCCTGCTATGGGTGGGACTCAATCCCAGGAATCCGAGATCACGACCAGACGCTCAACCACTGAGCCCCCCAGGTGTCCCAATACATTTATTTTTAATGCCAGATTTAACATTCATTGTTTTATGCCTGACTACTATGGAATGAAAACTGGATGGGGTTGGTTTGGATTGTGTGGATATACTACACAATAAAGAAGAAACAATGTAAAGAAGATATGTGCTGTCCTAATGATAAACCTCTATTCTACAAATAGGCATTGAGTCAGTAAGCAGTAATTACAAGAAGGAAAAAAGACTGAGGAACTTATTTTAAATCATTCAAAATGTTAAAAAAAAAACCAATTCCACAGTTCATAAATATCAATATAAAAAACTGAAATCACCACAGTGTAATATGTAGACTATGCCCTAGTCTGGAAAAAAAAAAGCTATTTGTATATTGTGGTTCAGTTAGCATTACATGCTAGACAGCACATGAGAATTACACTTTCAAAATCCATCTTTCCACACTATCTTTATTAACTTAGTTGATGACATGGCACTGAATCCGTCAAATTCCAGTCACTTTGCTCTAAATATGCAAAATTCCATTAAATAATGTACTTAGAATACTTTTTAAATAGAAAAACCTTAAATAAATGCTGTTTTCTTTTCTCCATACACAGACCACCCATGATCCTGCATATGCAGGCAAATGATAGAGATAAAAGATCAGTTTAGTAAACATGGTGTATTAATCAAAGTACCTAAGACTGGGTTGACTTAGGGAGCCTGTGAACTGATTTAAAGCTTCACAAGTAAAAATGTTCAGGGGTCCAGTATTGCAGTCCTATAGGTGAAAAGGCACATCAAAAAATGGCTGAAATGCTTGATACCAGTTAAGTTGCTACCAGCATAAAAACACGACATCAGTAGAGACTGTGTGTTCTCCGCTTTGCAACTGTGCCCCTAACATTTATAAAATAAAATGTTTTGATTGCTTTCTACCAATTTGTATCAATTGATGTAAAATAAATGATAAATCTCTGTAAACTCCCAAACACTTAACAATAGGCAGTCCCCATAGTCCCCTCTATCCATGGTAGTATGGGACCATAACAATTACTGTCCAATTTATTATCTTAATAACCCTTCTGGGAACTTTAACATTTTTTGTCAAAATTTTAAAAATCCTACCAGTTATAAATGTGTAAGGAAGTTTTTAATACACTAATATTTATTTAATGCACTGTACTTGACAACATATGAGATTATTTCATTTCTTTGTTGACATAGCAGTAGTTTAAACAGTGTTTACCTTCTAGTCATATAATTTATGATTCAAAGAGAGAAAGAGCATCTTTCATAGATCTTTAAAATTGTAACATGCCTTTCTAAATTTCATTTGAAATGAAATGGTGGCATTTTTATCCTCTGCCCTTTCAGTGACATTCAACGTTTCCAGTGTGTTTTTTGGCCACTGTAACTTCCTCTGAGATTTTTCCACCCTTTTTTTTCACAACTGCTTTCTTCCTTTATGTCTCTAAGTTTGCCTTCACTTGGTCCTGTCGGCATTATATCTAAAGACTTGTCAACAGTAGTGTCAACATTCCCACGGTCAGCTATTTCTTCTCTGATTCCACTTCTGTTGATTCAAAGTTGACTTCCAGTGTTATCACTTTTTATTTCTTTGCTACACTTTCAACTTTGTTGGCCAATTCAATAACTCATTTCTTTAAAACATCACATGGGCTTATCACTAGGGACAATGAATTAGTACAACTACATGCTAAGTATGCATAAACTGAGTATGTGTGTGGTGACCAATTTTCAACAGATTTTGAAAGAAGTGAAGGGATCGGTATTGACCATGATGCAGATCTATGTTATTTACATAGTGATTTATGGACTGAGGTAAGGCAGTCAAGCTTGTACTTCACACAATTACTCACAGTTAATATATTCTAACAACTGAAATTTAACCTGTGTTGTCGGGAGATTGGTACTATTTAATCTGTTCTAAACTGAAATCCATGTATATCAGAGCCATACAAAACAGTAATTATCGATAAAAGAATAAGATTATAAAATAAATTCACTTTCAATTAACACTTGTACATATATATATGTATATATATATATATTTACACACACATAGAATTTTTATGACAAAATTGTTTCTCAGCAAGTGGCCATATATTAGGATAATCATATATCTTTTCAATAATTAAAGAAATATTTATTAAGCAATTGGAATAATCCTTCTGGGTGGAGAACAGAAAGAAAATTCATCTCTTTCCTCACTGTACTGACACTGTGGTGAAGAAAGTAAGCCATAAATAAGATAAATACGTTATGAAAACTAGGATAATGATAACAACAAAGAGGAGACCGAAGCTGAGAAGTGCAGTGTAGTGCCAGGGAGGTGGTTAAAACTGGCAATAGGATGATCAGGGAAGATTTAACTGAGAATATAAATGTGAAGTAAAGATCTAAAGGGAATGAGGGAGTGGGGCTTTATGCATATATTATGGAGGAGCATTTCTTGCAGAAGAAATGCAAATGTAAAGGCTGAGAGTTGAGAGTTGTCCTGTTATAGGAGAGGAATAGGGAAGAAGTCAACGTGGCTGAGTCAATGAGAGGAAAAGAGGAGTAACGAAGGAAGAAGGGATGGAAAACCAGCTTACACAGACTCTCAAATATATTTATAGCATGGTTTTACTCAGAATGACATTACAAATCATGGCAAAGCTTGGGCGGAAGAGTGGCATAAACTTAGACATTTTTACAATACAACTGACTTCTTTCTTAAAAACAGACTGAAGAGGGGTCAAAGCAGAAGAGAGGTAGTTAAGATTCTATTGTAATAATTCAGGAAAGAAATTAACAGAGTTCTAGACTAACATAGGGGTCTTGCTGTGCTGGTAAATAGTTGAATTCTATTCCTATTTCAAGATTAGAGGTGTATAATAGCAGTTTTTCAATATCACAGAGGTGTTTGAACAATCCTCTAGAACTGGTTGAAAGAGAATTTGAGATACTAATTGCCTCGAAGGAGGTAGAACTCAAATACTAAACTACATCATCAACCATGAAAGCTCTTTTGTTGCACGGTGTGCAAACATTTTCTCCGACAAAGGAAAGAAATGCATTTCAAGATAAAGTTGCAACAAGAGGAAAGAACATATTTGACTGGAATTTTTCAAGATAATTTTAGGGGTCTCTTCACCTTTGTACAGGGTGTCAGTTTCAGTTCTAAAAAACATTCCAAGGCAGAGAAGGGATGCTAAGACAGGATAAGAGGCAGCATGATAGCCTCCAGGGAACACTAACCTACAATCATGAGTAAAAGGCAAAGTCTTAAGGCCTCCAGGGATTGATTTCCTTCGAAACAACTTTCTGCTCAATAACTTAGAGACAAACAGCCTGATGCAAAAGCGGAAATTTGTGCTTTCAGAGAGTCCTCCTTGTAGGGACAAATTCCTACATATGAATTGGTACCTCCATGTCTCAATTAATTCCAGTATCCACAAGAAAACCTTTTCAACTTCTGAGTATTAGCCTCTTCAACATGAAGTAGAGAATGTAACTGTATTCCAATTGTTCATGGATGATGTACTTTTCACATAAATTTGCACACAAATTTTTGAGATATTTTTAGGAAATGTATATTTAACAAATAGCAAACCCTTTAGGTTACATGTTTTATCTTTGTTTAACCAAATCATTTTACTAACTATTGTGTGATGAATACCCTTTATTTCCCCTTCCTGGTCCTTCCTCTCTCAATATATTTTACGACTGATGGAGGTTGTTCACTTTAACACATCCTGTCCTCTGAAGTACACAAATGAATACTGATTTTTGTCAACCCCAGGTGACTCATCTTTGTAATTTGTCATGTCAGATTTTATCAGGCATTTCATACTGGCTTACTGGAAAAGCACAACACAATCCAATTGATTCAACACCAAACAATTTATCATAACATGACACTTTTTAAATGATGAAGTTCCAGGATAGGCAGAAAAAAGGCTTGCACTATTAAAAAACTCATGAGAAAAAAGAAAATAAAACTTTCTCTTGGTTATTCAATGTCTACAAGTGTATCTCTAGACATTCTGATCATTTTGAAAAGAAACCCAGTATTAAGAGTAATGTTCTTGACTATACATATGAATTCATTTCTTGCAGGTTTAAAAGTTGGCTAGCTTAACATAGGACTAATGCGTTGAGTATAGCACATTCCAATGTTTACCCATCAAGTTTACCTTGATTTTCCAAAGATTCAATTCCAGCCATTCAGCACCTGCTAATTATGAGATACAACTTGTAAGTTCTTCTGAATAAAATTTCAGAGTGCTTCCAGGACCAGCACATCATCAAGAAAAGTAGCTAGACTCATTATCCCAGGTTCTATGATTGCAATGTCAAATGAAGCATTATTTTGACTCGTTTTCACTACATCATGCTTCTTTCTTGGCAGTCTGCCAGCAAACAGATTTTTTTAAATAGCTCCCAATGAGATTTCTGTAAATCCCACATGTCAATTACCCTACACATTATATACAGGAATAAAGCGAACAGTTCTGATACACATTTAAAAAGACACCATTCACTGTGTATGCAACTTCTTTGAATAGCCGTCTTCCTAATTTACACATATTGAACCATAATGAAAATAGTGAAGCATGTTTCCTATTATGGTTAAAGTAGTATTAAGTATGAAGTTTACAACTCACAGCAATTGGATAGAGTTAATATTTCATTCATTTAACACATTATAGGTACTAATAATGGTACTGTGTTAAAGCTGTGATTTCAATTTATTTTTATATCTATCCCAGAAATACAATTATATCTTTATTTTAATGATGTGAAAACTAAAGTTCTGATGCTGGGGATTCAGGCAGATGAAATCTAACCTGAGAAGTATGAGGACAAACAACTTAAAAGTTAATTATAATTAACTATAATGGACGTTAATATTGGAGAGGGGTAAGAATGGACAGCAAGAGGAATGACCAACTTTAGATAAAGAATTCCAAGGTTAATTAACATTCAGGGGATCCCTGGGTGGTGCAGCGGTTTGACACCTGCCTTTGGCCCAGGGTGTGATCCTGGAGACCCGGGATCGAATGCCACGTCGGGCTCCTGGGGCATGGAGCCTGCTTCTCCCTCTGCCTATGTCTCTGTCTCTGTCTCTCTCTCTCTCTCTCTCTCTGTGACTATCATAAATAAAAAAAAAAAGAATTCCAAGGTTAAAGAATTTTATAGTGAAAATTAAATCCAGGCTGGAAGCTACCAGTTAAAAGTAAAGGAGGAGAGCAAGAAGGAAGCAGTGGGAAAGTTTTCAGCAAGTGTCAAGCACTAGATACGGAAGAGACTATGTAACTGGTAAGAGTTTGGTAGTTTGAACATGAACCTAATGGCGACAGGAAAGTGAATCTTAAAGACATTGCCAAAATGTGGAAAAATCTGTATGTTATGCTAAGGGCAATTGTTATGTACTGAAGTTATAATCACAAGTTCACATTTTAGAAGATCACTCTCACTAAATGGGAAAGGATTAGAAGATGGCAGCTCTGAATTAGAGAAACCTAAAAGAAAACCACTGCCATAGCTTAGTTTAAATTGAAATGTTTTACCTGAAATGGTAAGGTTAGTAAGAGATAAACACTAAAGAAAATGTATAGGATGCAGAGACAAGGGTGATGTTTTTCAGACATGAGCTTGTGTCAGAATCATCTGAAAGGCTTGGTATAATATAAACTGATGGGTTTAGTCTCAAGATTTCTAGTCTAGAAGGTACAGGATGGGACCAAGGAATTTGCATTTCTAAATTCCCAAGTGATACTGATGCTTCTGGTAAAGGGATTCCTTTGAGAACCACTGGTTAAAAGAAGGAAACTGGGAAGGGAGCCAGAAAACTCAAGAGTCATGTAGTCCCACCTTTCTTCCTCACACTATTGTTGAGTTCAGGGAAAGGAGCTCTCCAAGGAATGAACTTGAAATGAATCCAAATCATTCTCATCCCATCAGGACTCAGAATTCTTTCTTTCCAGAGACCACATTTCCCTACAAACTCTGTTTATACAATATCTAATCATACTCACAAGCTTAAGCTGAGAACTAGCTTTAGAAAGAGATTTTATTCTGGAAGCCACTCGTGGTTTGTCTATAGATCACACATGTACAAAATTGGATTAATCATTATCCTTATTTCATGACACAACCAATGCTGAATGTATGGTCTACTTTTACTCACTGTTAACTTAAAAATCAAAATAAGCACCTGCCAATCAATCAATTTTGTTTTTGAGACAGAAGTCAGAACACTGATACGAATCTATATTAAAGCGTCTGATAACCCCCAACTCACATCCTGATTTTTCCTAGCCTGAGTTAACCATTACCTTTAATCTTTTGTGTTTTTTTCATGTAACTTTATGTCTATTCACATGTTTTTCTAAAGAACATTTTTAAATTTCAGGATTATTTTGCTTTATATAAACTATATTATGCTGTATGTTACATTTAAAGATATACTTTTATGATTAGTATAATATTGGTGATATTCAGCTGTAATTCTGTGTCACCGGATCTATTGTAACTACTACACAATATTTCATTACATGGATATACTATAGTTTTTCATTTTGTTGTTGTTTCTCTGAAAAATATTGCTGTGAATCTTCTTATATATGTTGGCTATAAATGTATGCAAGTTTATCTTAGCTAGTAACCTAGGAGTAGAATTTCTGAATCATCCTATATATAAATGTTGACATTTAAGAGATAAAGCCAACCTTTCCCCTGATTGTAACAACACACCCATTAGTGATTAATGATCCTGTGGATCTGGGGCACCTGGGTGGCTCAGTGGTTGAGTATCTGCCTTTGGCTCAGGTTGTGACCTGGGCTCTGGGAATCTAGTTCCACATCAGGCTCCCCACAGGGAAGCTGCTTCTCCCTCTGCCTATGTCTCTGCCTTTCTCTCTGCGTCTATCATGAATAAAATAAATAAAATCTTAAAAAAAACATCCTGTGGATCTATATGCTCTTCAGCATTTGATGTTAACAAATGGACCTTTTTTTTTTAATTTTGACTTCAAATGAGCATCAAATTGTATTTCATGGTTATATTGATTTGCTCTTCTCTTTCTTGATCGGCTAATGATTTTGAGTATCTCTTTATGTGCTAGCTAACTAAGTGTGTTTTCTCATCTATGGCTATTCCTTTTTCCTCTTGCTACTTTCAAGCATTTGTGTTTTTTTAAATTGATTTACAAAAGGTCTTTAGATAATCTTATTTCTAATTATTTTTATGTATTAATATAATACTTAAATGTGTAGCTTTTAAAATATCTGGATAATGAGAGGTTTGCTTAATAAAACACACTATCAAGTCATATAAAAAAAGCTTTAAGAATATTTTCTTAGATTTGTACACAAATACTCATAAAACCAAACAAAGAAGAAAAACCTGACCTGTTTCCTAAATGCAGATAATTAATAAACTTTCCCTTTAAAATCAGCAATAATGAGAAATTCCAACCACACTAAAGAATTTAGCTAAACTGCTCCATAATATTGCTGCATTAGGCAATCATTTTGTGTCACCAAGTGGCCTGCAGGGACTGGTGACACTAATCGCTTCCTGAAATAATACGTCGCTGAGTCCCAAATTAATTTAAGTTCTTAATGTCACACCATCAAAGACCCTTTTGATAAGGTGTCTTTCCCACCTATTCCCTGAGCCTTTTCCTGGTGCACCACTTAAATAAGACCCCTGTGAAGTTTACCAAAACCCCCCTTTTCTGGGTTGAATTGACCAATCTGGCCTTAGTTCCAGTACCCTAAAGCATTCTGAGAACCCTAACAATGGCACATGACCCACATCCTGCTGTGTTTTTAGCACACACTCTGCCTTGACCTGTCATTGTAGCCTCTGGAGACATGCCCTCTGCTGTCCCCAGGACCTGTGAGTTATAAACTTCTCCATTTCATTTCACTATACAATACTAGGGCTCTACTTTACAAATGTTAATTAAAAAAAAATCACAACATAAACCAATAAAATACTGAAGCCTTTAGTCAATAGTGTAAGATCAGAAAAAGAATTTGAAAGCAGAGACACTAGAAAGGAGAGAATACAACTTCCCTTTTTGCTTGTTTTGCAGATGATATGACCGTTCATCTAGAAATTTTAATTTTAACTTAATTTAAATTTAATTCTACAAATTTTTAAAAATAATATTTGAGGCTTAATAAATTTGTTACATATGAAAATAACATATAATAGTCAACTGGTTCTGATACCTTCCTCCCTTAGAATTAGTGTTTCCCAATAATTTTATTTGGTTCCTCAGTGAAACAGACTCTTACTTAATCAAGTATAGTCATATCTGGACGTCATTTCTGAAACACCAAGTTTAACAGTTTACTCTCAAACTAGAATCTCTGTCTTCCTTTCTCTCCCTCTCTCTCTCTCTCTCTTTCTCCCTCCCCCCCCTCTCATATACACATACACCCTTTACAAAAATAAATAAAATCTAAAAAAAATAGTAAGAGTGGTTCAGGGACTATAAGTTTTTATAGTCCAAAAAAGAAAAAACACAGTTACAGAGAAAAGTTATGGAGAAACACAAATAAGCTAGATAATAAGGAGTTACAAAGTTACCTAACATTAATTATTTGATTAGTACTATTTTATATGTACTTTAATGAATTCTAATTTTTCTAGACTATATGAAATCTTCATATACTTGAAAAATACTTGTTTGAAATTAAAGAACCAAGACATAACTGAAATAATGAGTTATCCTATAGAGATCATAACTTTTTCCCTGTTGTTATTGCCATAAGTATATGGCAAACATTAACAATATTTCCAAAAATGGAAATGAGCATAACACAGGGAAAAAAAAAAAACTAATGCAGGTTACCGGGCATCTTTAATGCTCAAGACAAGAAGGTAATATGCATTAAATTTTTGAGTAAAAAGGATAAGTAGAAAAATCTATTTTTAAAAGCCACATGCTATTACACTTTCAACATATGCTATACATTTATAGGGCACAGAAGTGATGAGGTAACTCAACGTTTTAATCAAGAAAATCCCCCGGATGAGTATAGCAGAATGAGTGTCTGGTTCAGGGTAAGAAGCAGAATTACATTATTTTAAAATAACAGTGGTAATTTTAATCAAGATTTTTGCCTAAATTTGTGAGCTAAGTGAATAACTGATTACATAATGATCAAAAAAGTAATCTTGTTAGATGATTTTCATATGTCTAAAAATAATCGCTTAAGTTGTCTCTCCAATTAGATCCACATATATTAATAAAAAGGGGGACAGATGTTTTCTTTAAAACTAATTCTTATCAATAGAATTTAGTAATGCAAATGTTGCTGCTATTGCACAGTTGACCTCAAAAGAGTAGTCTAAATTTAAGAATTCTTTAATTCTTAAAAGCATGTGAATAGTTCTGTACTATTTTAACATCTTGCTAGTCAAGTATTGTTTAAAATTGATTCTGTTCCTCCAATAATCAAATATCTACTGAGAACCCATTATGTGCCAACCACTGTTCTGGGTCTTGAGACAAGAGGAGTGAACTAATCATATAAGATTTCCTCTCCTCATGAAATGTAAATTATAGTGGAAGAAACTAATTTTCAAAATAAAATCAATGTCTATAATATGATAAATGTGAAAGAACTAAGGAGAAAAATGGAATAAAAGAAGTATGCTCACTCTGTGTGCTGGGACCAGTGTATATACATCTCAGATTTTATTCTTCTACATGACCTAAAGAACCCTGGACTTTGTCCCCTTACCCCACGTCCTAGCTGAAGTGGCCACAGCATGATTTGCCCAGACCATGCTAGACCTGCAGTCATAAAAGACTCAGACATTCCCACTGTTATCTTATCTTTTAATACCACTGGTTATTCTTAGACTTTCCCCAGAATCAAAGAACTTCCACATGATTCTCTTCATGTGCACCAGAGAGAGAGCCTCAACTCTGTACCTTAGTTCAAGTTCACTATGGGCGATCTGTCTTCCACAGTGACTACCTGTAAAAAATGGCTAGAAGTGTTTGAGAATTTACACCAAAAGAGGTAAACTTTGATGAGAAATAAGAGATTACAAACAAACCATTCTAAATTTCCTGCTCATTCTTTCCCTGTTTGTAATTTTCAAGAAGTAGTGATTCCATAGGCCACTTCTGGAAATGGCTTGAGTGACCTAAGAAACAGTTAGATTCCTTGGGAGGCCATCATCAGTTCCACAGGATCTTCTTACACTGCTTTCTTTCTTTTTTCCAGCCTTACTTCCTTTTTCTTACATAATCTTACCTAAGTTTGGTCTCAAGCCCTGTTTGCTAGGCAACTCAGAGATGTTAGTTCACTCCTGTTGCATAAGAGCATTCCCCCAAATTTAGCAGATAAAACAGTAGCCATTTTTAAATTTTATGGGTCTAAAGGTGCTAGGCATTCATTCTAGTGATCTGGACCAGGCTTGGTTGATCTCAGTCAGTTTCTTTCATATCTGTACTTGGAAGGCTGAAGGCTGCTGGTCTACATTAACCTCAGCTGAAATCAGTTGCCTCTAATGCACAAAGTCCTTCTTCCTCCTGGCATAGGCTCATTTTCTTGGTGGAGGCCAGGCTCAAAAGTGTAAATGTAAATGTATATGTGCAAGTTCTCTTAAGGCCTCAGCTTGGGATTGGAACCTATCACATGCACAGCAGGCTATCTCCCAAAGCAAGTCAAAATTCATCTCAGAGTCAAAGGGTGGAAATCATCTAATCTCTGTTATCATGGGGACAGCTGCAAAGTCAGATTGCAAGGAACACTGTCAGAGGGAACGAAAGAATCATGGCCATTTTTACAATCAATCTGTTATGCTAGGATAAAAGGGAAGGCCTCACTGAAAAACTGACATTTGAATAAAAATATGTAGTTGTGGGAGAGAGCTAGGAAGTTATCTTGGGAAAGATCATCACAGTCCTGCAGAACATCCAGGGCCAAGTCTTTAAGGCAAGAGCATACACAGATTATCAAAGGAAAAACAGGGGTGACTGTAATTATAGCAGAGTGGGCAAAGTAGAGGGTGCTAGGATACATATCAGTGAAATCTTGAGGTCCTGGGGAAAACCAACTGAGTGACTTCAAAGTTCAGAGCACTGACTTCATGACATAAAAATCACTTGGGCCTTCCGACTCTCTCAGAAATGAAAGACACGTTTTCTAAAGCAAATAAACTTTTGTAAAGTTCATTTCAAACTGTATCAAGTAGCTGAGCCATTTCTTCCAATGAAATCTTTTATGAAACTGCTATATGTAAAAAAGTAAACTCAGAACTGATCCACTGCGTCTACCTTTGTAGCAATCTAGAGGCTCCCTCTTGGAAACATGTTTTTTAAAATAAATAGGCCGGATGATCCTTAAGATCCTGTTCACATGTGTGCTTGTATAAGGTGATAAAGTTCTCTATAAACTGCCTAACCTATCAGAAAATTGAGCAGTTGACAGACCATTCATTCCTAGACCTTCTTTTTTTTTTAAACATTTTTTAAAGATTTTATTTATTTATTCATGAGCGAGACAGAGAGAGAGGCAGAGACATAGGCAAAGGGAGAAGCTGGTTCCCTGCAAGGACCCTGATGTAGGACTCGATCCCAGACCCCGGGATCATGCCCCGAGCCGAAGGAAGACGCTCAACCACTGAGCCACCCAGGCGCCCCATTCCTAGACCTTCCTCAACAGGTACTGTACCCTGTTACAAACAAGTTAGCCTTCAGACCTATTTGTTCTTGTCACTAATTTAAAAAAATCCTCAACCACATATTTAAATGATATATATTATGCTTATTTTAGAATTTCTCTTAATTACTGTTTTACAAGTTAGCTCAAGGTAATATGTCCTAGACCCATTTTCTGAGAATCTCAAAAAGCTTATTTATGACTTCTATGATGTCTAAAAGAAAAAAAAAATAGTACTAGTAGGAAAAACCACTCACATTATAATTTTAGAGTTTAGTACAATTCATAATAGGTTTATAATTCTGATGTAGATGTAGAATAAGCTAAGTATTTATTTTTCACCCAGGGACAAAATTCTATAAATATGTAGGCAACGTGTTGCTTTACCTCGTTCATTCAGGTCAACGAGGGAACAAACAGAAATGATGGAATTTTCTTATTTTTATCCCTAACCACTGCATTTCATTCCTTCCAAAAGTCAACAAAACCAAGAATCAACAAAAATATAAATATCAATGAAGTACACATGCCAGTTTAAAATCTTTAAGCCAGAAATTTCTCACTGTGAGAAAACCTTAAACTACTTCTGTTTGTCTTACACAGTATTTATAGTTGCACTATATCTGTGTGTGTAATATGTCACATGTGTAAAATCATAAAGAGAAAATATGGTAAGATCATTTCCTACAATCTAATGTTTGATTTTAAAATACTTTTTCTGCTAATTTAAAAACCAAATGTAGTATAAACTAGTGTTAGATACAACATTCTATAAAGGAAATCAATCTCTGCCTAAAATAAGTGACTCTCAGTGATACTTTCATTCATCTTAATTAAAATTAAAGAATTTTCATTTGGTCACAATACTTAGATTTTAAAAGAGATGCAAAACGTTAAAACTTGCCATAATCTTCCCAGTGATACCATTTTCTTTTCTGTTCTCTTTGATCTACATTACCTAATTTTAATTTCTCATTGCATAAATTGTTCATGCCTTGATGTGTCACACCTTTTTTTCTTTTCTTTTGATGCAGAAGTACTGCTTTTAATTTTGAAAGCCATTTGTAAAGCATTGCTTTATAGATAATGCCACAAATACAGAGTTGAAAAGTGTCAAACACGATTTCTTTCAGTCCTTAGTAATAATTCTTGACACTTAAAAAAAATTCTTGTCAGCAGAATATTGAAGATAAATAATTTCCTTCATATTTCTGCAGAAATGCACAAAATAAACCTTTGATCTAAAATGGCATTTATTAACCTGAATGTGAGATTAACCATAGCATTTGTCCTGAATAATATTTTATACTCATCTAGGAACTTTCATCTCAGACTAAAAAATGTAAATACATTAATTCTGTAATCCTTATAAGACTCCTATGGAGAGGTATTAACTTTTAGCAG
The DNA here is from genome assembly GCF_905146905.1 of Nyctereutes procyonoides. Taxonomy (NCBI): domain Eukaryota; kingdom Metazoa; phylum Chordata; class Mammalia; order Carnivora; family Canidae; genus Nyctereutes; species Nyctereutes procyonoides. The sequence continues at coordinate 10,463,933 of NW_026575148.1, read as the reverse complement.
TCCCTTATGAAGGAGGAAACCAAGACTTGAGATGATCCCCAAGTTATACCAAAAATTAAATCTGACTATACAAAAGAGATTTGAGTTTGTACTTCTAGCTTTCTCTTACAAAGTTACAATTTTTGTCTGAAACAGTTAGTTTTTTTTTAATATATTTTTTTTCCTAAAAGCAGAACATGTGAAAGCATTTCCTCTCCAGTAAATCACCCAAAGATAATAAACCCTTCTAAATATTAAGATTTGCCAATATATGGACTTGTGAATAGTCCTACTAAAGAAACTCATGGAATATTTCCTTACTCACCAACTAGGAAAGAATGGGTAAAAGCTTGTAATAAGGCAGGATCTCAGGGTGTGTGGACATTAACAACGTAAGATCAGCTTTCATGTGGACATAATGTTTTCTTAAACTATTCAGTGCAAAAAGTGACAGAGACAAAATGCCTAAAAGTTGAAGGTTTTGCTTATCGCATTGCTGTGAAGACTGTCTGTACTGATGTTTGTAATTAAAAGTTATAGTCACAGCAAGAACAGCTCTCCCCTTCCAACTGCAGGCACAGATTCATCTAAACATTTAAGATTGTGCTTCCTCAACAGAAAATCCAAGGAGTCATCTCTCATCTCACAGCCTATGTCAAATACAATATGCTTTTTACAGCACCATGTCATCCTCAGAGTACTTAGCAAGCTGTCCCTTTATATTTCTTTATGGAATTATGTAACTATCTGTCTTCCTTACTGGACAATAGGCTTCATGAGGATGGAGGTGGTATCTGTTTTCCACATTATTCCCAGCACTTGGTACAAAATCTTTCACTTATTAAGCATCAAAGTAGCAATACATCAAAAAACATTTCATTTGACTAGGATATCTGGGCAAAATGAGCTCCAGTCAAAGATATTTTTTTCCATGACATATAATGTAATACAGTTATGGTCAAACATCCCTCCCACTGACCCATATTACGTAACCTGCTGGTGGTGTAACAACACTACAAGCATTTTTTTAGCCTTAAGATGACTTTTAGAAAATGAACCAAATACTCAACTGAAACAGTAACATTACTTCAAATTTTCTCTGAGGTTATCATACCACTAATGAAATAAAATATCGTAAGTTCAGTTAATTTAGTGGATCCCCTGAATAAAACCCAAGTATAAGGGGTAATTAGGATTTTACCCTCATGTTTCTCTCATACCTTTTCGTGTACCTTTTTATTAAGTTGCTTTAGAGTCTTTAGGTGAAGGAAGGTGAACAGATTCCTAGAATGATGTTCCAGAGACCAGTGTAGTACCTTTCAGACGAGCCTGGAGTTTCTCAGACCTCAGAAACTTCACTAAACATCTTATTGGGGATTGAAAGAATTTTAAAAGAGACAAGAGTATCCTGTTCTATTACCTAATTTAAAATATTCTGTGTTTCATTAACTTGCTTAAGGATGCTTTAAAAAGCTTGATGAAAAAACAATTACAACAACAACAAAAACTGCACCAACTGGTACCCTGCCACAGAACACAATGTTGGAAATGAAACAGGACTTGGATTCTGAATGTAACTTGGAAAGAAACAATTTGTTGTTTAAGAATATTTTCTTGAACATCTGCACCTCCACGTGCATATGTGTGCCGATGAGTGTACATCCTCGAGAGCACTGCAGACATCTACGAAGGCAAAGTACAATTATAATGCACATCATTGATTTACTATTGCTCTCGAGAGTGCAAGCAGCCCAGGTCTGGGTGAGCACAGGAACTCAAGCCTTTGCAGTCTGAGCCTGGTGTCCTCACTGCAGGGCCTAGAGAAGGCTGTGCTGGAGGATTGCTTTTGGACTCCCACACATGTGGTTGCATAATTTCCCAGTACCTCACTTGGTTTTTAATCTATTTGAAGTATGAAAGCCTTTTTTTAAAATTTGAGATATCATTCACTGAAAATAAATTTATATGCAAATATTAAACATCTCAATACTAACTCATAAAGGCATTTATGGTGTTTAATTAAATAGTGTGAGGTTGGTGTGTATGGTTTAGCAGCGCATGCTAATTTAGGATACATTCAGTTTCACAGGCACATCAACAGAATATCTTTTGCATAATATGGGGTGATTTGAAACAGAATCTTCTCGATACATTTTAGATATTGTAATGAATGCCGATGATAAAGCCATATGAAATTAGACATCCACATGACGAGATTTTCCCTTTTCTGATTTTTCTGCCAGTTTCAAATATTGTGAGTGGGTCTATTTTTATATTTAATCAGGGTAAGTGCATAAGGAAAAAAAAAAGCCTCCACATAATATCCTGTCAGTAAAATTAGTAAAACCTGGAAAGCAATTTCCACTTTAGTATGTGGATCAGGAGATAAGATGCAATATCGGTTCATTTTCACTATAGCAAAAGAAAGTGTAATTTTCAGTTCTCTTCTAACTTCTATTATCCACATGGGAGCTGTTATTATCTACATAATGTACTGAGGCATTTGCAATTAGGCTTACTGTTCAGATTAGTCTCCCTTGGTTTCAAGTCACTTTCACTTGAAACGATAAAATTAAATTAGCAGTTTTACCCAGGTCAGTGGGAAGTTTCTCCCCATGGATTTTCAAGCTATTGTTGCTCTGTTATAGTTTTCATATCATAACATGGGATGCATTTGGAATACAGATATTCTATTTCATTTGCAGGAATTTTAAGAAGAGGGCAATATATAATTTTTGTCATTCAATTTCTTCTGGGTAGCTATTGTATAAGAGTTTAACACACAGTTGAACGCCTTGCTTTGGAGTTAGTTGCATCCTCTTCTTTTGGTGTTTCAAGCCATGTGATGAGTTTTATATTGAAGTATATCGACATAATAAAAATAATACTGAATCCTAAATGTGAAACAAATTGCATTCGCTCCTTGAAACAGGAGACGGAATTACTCTGAAATTACTAGGAAAGAACTAATCAGTTTCTTTCTTCCTCTCATTTTCTGTTTCTTCCTATTCTTTTATTTCCTCTCTTTCTCTCTGATATACATTTATTAAGTATAATCAAAGGATTGTTTTTTGTTTGTTTTGATTGTTTTGTTTATTTTGGCCTTTTCAGAGTAGAGGAAGTCCAGAGGGGGACTTTTTAAGAAGGGGAAAAAAGGTAGTGTAGACACCTAGAGTATTTATATTCAAATCACACTGCAGTTAACTGATGAAAGGGGGAATAAAAGGTGGAATGGACAAAAATTGAACATCCTCAACAATGGAGGTAGCTGTATTTCTGCCCTGCTTACTTAAAAGAGTAAATAAACTTGCATCCTAGACTCTTGCTTTAAAGAATTCCCTTTAGTTTCTCAATTACACCTGTCCCTTCAATCTTCCTCTATTTGGAAATTCCTTGTCTCATTTCATTGCTTGACTGGCTTTTACTCTTCCTTCAAGCCACAGTTTGTCACTTCTGTGAATCCTTCTCTAACATCCTCAGACTAATAGGATGGGTGCACATCTTTTTGGAATCCTGCAGCACCATGCTCTTTCATCTGCATGGTAACTGCACATTGTTCAGCTCATCTTTAAGGCATGAACTACCTCATTCATTTCTATATGCCAGAGTTTTACAAGTCATTTTTAATAGAGTAGAAAATGAATAATTATTTGTTCAAAGACTAACTGAATAAATGGATGAATAATTAAAAAGATAGGTTGGGTAATTTTTTTTTTTTGAAGAGAAGTAGAAAAAAACTGGCAACGACGACTAAACTTCAGGTGAAAGATTATTTAGGTTGTCAGAAATTCTTCCAAATTGTTTTTCATCTTTCCTTACAAGACACACTGTTTTTGACTCAAAGATCATATCAGGCTCTGTGTATGTGGGTGTGTGTATTCATGCGCACGTTTAAGAGAAACACTGGGACAGAAAAACAGAGAGACTGTGGATGCTTTTAGGCAAGGTAACTCATCTTCAGTACATATTCCCTCTCACTCCCTACTGCATCATATCTGACCATCTCATACATTTATGGTACCTGACTATTTATAAGCCTTTGAATTTGGAACCCTTATTCTTACTATATTATGGGAATAACAATGCTCCAACAACAATGAAAAATGAGACAAGAAATAATTAATTTGGTGATTTTTCTTTACTAAAAGACTGATGACTGTCTTAGTTTGAAAATTCTAATCTTCTGACATTTATTTTTTTTTAATTTAGAGACTCAATTTCAATAAAAAATCTTCTCAGACAAAAACAAAACAAAACATACCCATAGGTATACAATCAATATCCAGAATTTTTAAAATCAAAGATCCAATGTTATTTCATAATTGGCTTGATAATAATACCTATCTAGAATTTACATAAAACCAGTTTTGTTATTTATTCCATTGAGTTTAATACATTTACTGAATGTTTGTACATTTTGATGCAGAAATATTAATGTCGTTCAATTTGAGGTGTTGCCAACATCTGAAATGTGTTTCAAATTTTCCTAAATTAAAAACGAAAGTAATCTAAATTCAGAAATTCAACCGGACCTAAGGATTTTAATCAACGTAACAAAGAGCCATATAAAACAAATATAAGACTTCAAATGTAAATATAGCTGACTAGGAATATTTTTTAAAGAAAGAATAAGAAATAAAGAATAAAAAGGAACACCTCCTACTCCTGGTAGAGAAGGGAGGTTTTTATTTAGTAATGTTACACAGGCATTCAAAATATCCTCCCTTGGGAAAGCTATTCTTAACTTGAATCCAGGAATGAATATGATTAGTGTATTTTGGTTACTATGAATTTTTGTCAGGTTAAAAATTCCCCCAAACCGTTATTTTAAACAACCTCTTGTCAATTTGCGTTTGACAAATATTAGGAGTTTGACATTTTATTTTGGTCATGTCCCAAAAAAGTGATAATATTTAAGTTTAAAGATAATTATAATGGTGCCACCTTAATTTCACAGTCTTAGTTTGTATTTTCCTCTCTATACATGCTCACTACTTCACATATTATTGTCTTCTTTGATATTAACTAGATAGTAGCTAGGATTATGAAATATGGAGATTTCAAATGTAAATAAAGCATATTCTTTAAAAAGTGATGGCAAACTTGTGCCTGGCAAACAGTGTTGTCTTACCCAGTGGATCTTACTGGTAATAGCTGCTTCCTAAGGAAGAGGGTGAAGTTCCCATGACATGTGAAATCTTTTTAATCCTTTTGTCTTTCACACCATGGTTGAAGGTGTAGCTCTAGCTTTCATATATGTATGAATGGAAATTGAGATTTTTTTTTGAAAAAGATTTTGTTTATTTGTTCATGAGAGACACACAGAGAGGCAGAGACACAGGTAGAGGGGAAGTAGGCTCCCCATGGGGAGCCTGATGCGGAACTGGATCCTAGGACCCTGGGATCACCACCTGAGACAAAGGCAGATGCTCAACCACTGAGCCACCCAGGCACCCCTGGAAATTGAGATTTTCAAAAGAATACAAGTCTAATTTAAAAAAAAATCTTGTTATCAGCCTCTTTTTGGTTTTAATCATGTTCATTACATATGAGATAATCTTATTATATCCAGAGATACCTCTTTATATTGATCTGAATCCTGTAAGTTTAAATTCACAGACATGTTTTTCTTTTTTAAAGGGCTTTTTACAAAACTAGATGCTACCATGGAAGACCTACTACAGTAGCCAGACTCTATGAGAAAAACCTGATGTAACTGAAATTCAAAACTGTCAGATATATGCATATGCACAAATTTACCCAGCTGCCCTGAATCACAATTTCAAAGGTCAGAATAAAGGTCTAATCACTAAGAAATTATTAATTTTCCTTAAAACCTGCATAATCTATCTTATTATATTACTGCCTAAAATTGTTTTCTGCAAATGACTGACATAAAGTGTGCTTTACAACCCATAACATGCAGTGTCATAACACTGCTATACTTGGCCGGGTCTGAAAATTTAATAGAAGCTCTTTACAAAAATAAGTTTCTGAGAATACTAAAATACATTACAGGTTTTAAAAGTACACTTTTTAAAAAAGTACACTTTAATAAAGAAAATATGACGTATTTATATAGAGCTCCCAACCAAGCAAAAAATAGGGCCATCAAATTTAGAGCAGTTGAAGATGAGTGCAGCTTCTTACACAATGAATGGATAGAAGGATCCAGTCAAGTGAACTTTTTTCCTCAGCAAGCATATCAGAAGATGACTTAGTTTTCAGACTTGTCAATGCATTAATTTAAAAGGCTCTTATCTTGCTGTCCCAAACTCTCTTCTAAGCCAGTATCTTTCTGAATGGTGCTGAACTTTTAAGAGAGTAAAGGTGCTTTCTATGCAGTAGATGAAAATGCCTACGGCAGCAGAAAATAAGCCAAATAATAGTAAAGCGCAACTATCTCAATAGGATAGGGACCCAGCTATTTGTGAATCTGTAATATTAAATCCTGTCTTAGAGCAATGTACTTGTTCAGTATACACTGATGTAAGTGTAAATACCCTGAAAGTTAAATGATAAAGTTCATGCAAATTAAAGGAACACTGTAATGAATAGACCTATGGTATTTTTTTTCCTACTTTTACATCATTCATTCCAGTAAGTGTTTAATAATCAAGACATTTTGAAGTTTCAAATTTGTTCACAGTGTAAACCCCCAAATGTAGGTGGAAACAGCAGTTTTTATTCTGATCACAAGTACAACATTCTCTGCAGGTAATTTTAAAAATAAAAACCAACTGAAATCAATCTCAACATAACCTCTCTTGGTATTCCTTTCTTACATTGATTTTTATTTATATTTCATACAATTCCTTTTAACCTATATAATGTATATAATTATATTTATTACAATTGCTTAATATATTTTTAATTTAAAATTGCCAATGTTTAAAAAAAATAAAAATAAAATTGCCAATGTTTGACTGTTATACTGATAAAAACAGTAATTCAATATGATTTGAGTTAAAATGTGTATTATACTGGATACATAGTCTTTTCCTGCTTTCTCATTTAACATATTGTCACCATTTAAGCATATTCTGATTTGATGAAATATTATTTGCATGACTGATAACATAACTTATTCAATAATTACCTAAACTTCTATCATTTGAGTTCTTTCAAACTTCTCATTTTTTTATACTATGAATTCTTCAAATACGTCCCTAGGTATTTCTTTAGGACAGACTGTTACAATTACCAGGCATTAAATCTTTAAGTATCTTGATCTACACAGCCAAATTTCTTTCCAGGAGTGCCACAGCAATATAGATTGCTCTAAGCAGACTGTGAATATGGATCTGAGCTACCTCTCAACAACAGCAGTACAATTTATACATTCCAACCATTGCTTATATCATAGATGAAAAGCGGTTTTGACTGTGATGAAACAGAGGGATATACACACTATTGTCAAAACGTAAGTTTGTCAAGCTAAGCTTTTGAGTTTATTTCCTGTCCTATTAAAAATCCAGCAGAATTATATGAAGAATTTGAAAAAGATGGGCAAGCTCAAAGCATCAGGAAATTGGCAAGGAAACCGTGGCCATGCTCTCAGCAGGCAAGAGACGTCAACAGATTTTTCAAAGACTGAAAACTGAGGGAATAGTGTTGATTGTTATGCTGCACAAAAAGGGGCTGGAGGGGTGAGCTTCATTACTTGACTTAGTTTATACCCTATGAGACATGAAATCAATGACTGCACTTTCAATGGAGGGTAGGAGTAGGAGAGGGGGCATTCATTAAGGATCTATTGAAACAGTCAAACTTCCCCACATATCTTCCTGGTTCCTTGTCCAGAATAGTCACCATGCAGGACTTTGCCAATTACAGGTAAGTATTAAAAAAAAAAAATACCAGTGATAATAAAAAGAGATTGAAATACAGCCTGACATAGAGTATGGAGGTAAGAATCTATGGTGGAATCTAATAAGTGACCTAGTTCCTTAATTAAAGCCTTAAATATTTTAACATTTCATTGTGGAGAACAGAATGCAAGCTAATCTTTGAATATTCCTTAAAATAGGACTTATTACTGGCTAAGTGTCCCTGGATGTGCTTAATTCATATACACAGTTTCTGAATATTTCTATTGTCTTATTATTAAAAAGAGAGGAAAATTGAGGGTTAGAGAAAAATGAAGCAGGAAAGAGAAAAAAATCTAAGATAATGAAATACACAATCTGATGGTAGGATAAATGGAAATTATGAAGAAAATGAAGGAAAAAATAAAAACTAAACTTGATTTAGTAGTTTCAGTTAAATTACAGAAGCTGTTTTAATAATAAAATAAGAGCAAGAGATACTGTGAAATAAGAGTTATGAGACAGTGGGAAAGAACTCTTGGGAATTAAAAATATAACTGCAGAAATTAAAATGCCACAAAAAATTAGAAAGCTAAAAGGTTAAACACCCCAAAATGTAGAACAAAGGACAAGTAGAAAATACAGGATAGCTAGAACATCAATTCAGAAAATCCAACAGTTTCAGATGAAGATAGACTGATTGTGAGAACACTTTATACCATTTTCCTAGATTTTAAGAGACATAGGCTTTTTAAAATCACCCTTCACACTTAAGGAGAAATACATGAACATATATGGTGATAAAATTTATGAGGATAGTACTGAGGATAAGGCAAAGACTCTAACATTTCTATAGATAGAAGAAAAAACAAAACAAAACACCAAGAACAAAAGCAGCAAGTGACATCAAAGATTGAGATATAGGCACAACCTAAGTGTATGTTATAAAGGAAGAAAAGAAAAATACAGGCAATAAGTAGGGAAAGGGAGTGACAGTGGGCAAAAAAGAAAGATAGATATCATAGCACATCCTTTGGTTCTGAATTGAACAATATTTATTTAGCCATTATAATACAAATCCTAATAATTATGTATTTGACCCAAACTGTCTCTCTGTACACTTTATTTAAATACCAGTAACAAGAGAAATGGGAAAGATGATAATAAACTAATGGGGACAAAAAATATCACATAGTTAAATCAAATTATTAGGACCAAAGAATAATCCCAAATACTTAGAACAATATTAAAATGAAGAGCCACATTTCAAAGAACCTGAGAAGAGATATCACTTCAGATTTTTATCATAAAAATATACAATTTTAGTAGAAAAAAAATAGCAGGTTAAGCTTTGCTTTATTAAAGTTAATTAAAAGATGTTGATTACACATAGAAAGTTTAAAAAACAAATGTAATTAAGTTCTAAATGTTCAGTGTGTAACCAATTTCTTTCTTCCTGTTATTTCCTGCATATTCCTTCTCTTTATAAAGAATGTAGTGAGAAACGGAGTCAATAGAATTACCTGCTTGTGTGTAAAAGATGAAGATAGATGTATATTCAGGTTCCTAGTTAAACAACTCTGAGACCAACAAAAAAGATGCTCAAAGTTGGCTGCAGGAAGTATTTCCTCCTAGAAATTAAGTCTGTAACCCAACCACAACAGTCTATATGTCAAACCTAAAAGAAAGATCATCAAGTTTCATTCTCAGATCATCGCTGTGCTATTCCTACCAAAACAAAGCTATTCTATCATCAACTCTGCTTAATTCCAGTCAGTTCTTTACCTTGAAAAATATACCTAAAGTCACCAAACCCAGGTCCTGAACCTCTTGAAATAACCTTCTCTATCCTCACTCTGCCAAGTTCATGTTCCCTCTGCTGCAGTAAGTTTAATAAATTTAATTTTGCTTGATCAACAGATTTTCCTGTTAATTTTATAGTAGGGTAGGCATCTTCACCATTCTGGAGACCCCACCAAGATCCAGCGGAAACCACCTTGTTGCCATGGTTTAAGATCAACTCTTGAGAGAATGTCCTTGAGGTGTCTAGAGCTTTCCTTTTACAATGCTGAGCTATGGTTTTTGCTGAGTACAAAGTGCTATATTGGAAATTCCAAACACTGAGTATATTGTGTATCCCAGGAATGTATATTTATGTTTGAAGAATCTTTTGAAAAAGTGATCAGTTTCGAAAATTACTTTGTAAAAAATCTGTCATCTTACTAATGACACCATGTGTCTCTCTACCTGCCTTCATCTCTTTCAGTTGTTTGTCTGTAAGAGAAAGTTCACAAGGCAAAGGACAAATATAGGTCAGCTAAGTTTGTCTTTCAAGTCAGCTACAAGGAATAACAAGTGCGAAGTCACACAGCCTAGGTTCCTTATCAATCAATCTTTCATTTGACTTACCTCTCAAATCATTGGAAAACTTTTCTCGAATCTTGATTTGTTTATGGGAGTCGGGATACAGCAAAGATCCATGTAAACATCATCTATTATAAGAGGCTGTATATTTGTCCATTCTCCAACTGAAAAAGGAGCAACTATTAGGTTGGGATCCTGTGATATATGATATTTACACAACATATTTGATCAAAGATATTTTCATGAGTTTCTTTCATTCTAGGTATACATCTCCTCTTGACCAGACTCTGGCCTCCTATAGGATTCTTAATATAATTCCAATTCTTATTATTTTATTTCTAAATAGCAAATATAATTTACAATTAATTGGTCACATCGGAGAACTTCCAAAATATAAAAAAAGAAAGTTCACTGAAAGTCTTCTTACAGAACTGAGAATAGGGAATAGCAATAAATTAAAACAAGCTAATTAAAAATGAGCACAGACTCTGAATATGCATTACACCAAAGAAGATCTACAAATGGCCAATAAGCACATGAGAATATCCTAAACATCATTAGTCATTAGAGAAATTCAGTTTTAAACTAGAATGGGATACCTACTGACATGACTAATAAAAAAAGATGATATTAAGGATGGGAAAACATGAACTCTCATATAGGGCTGGTGGTTATGTAAAATATAACGTTACAGCCATTTTGGAAATAGTTTGGTATTTCCTAAAAACATTAAACACAGAATCACTATGGGATCTTACATATAAGATTCATGTCAAGAGAAATGAAACCATGCATCCACTCAACATGTCTATACAAATGTTCATGGCAGCATTGTTCATGATAGACAAAATGTGGAATCAACCCAAATGTTTTTAAATAAAAAAAATGTAAAACTAAAATGTAGTATATTTATAGAACGGAAACTTATTCAGGAATAAAAAGGAAAGAAGTACTGATACATGGTACCATATGCATGAACCTTGAACCCATCATGCTAAGTAAAAGAAGCCAGTGACAAAAAAAGCCACATATTTTATCATTCCATTTATATGAAATATCCATACTAGACAAAGCTACAGAGACAGAAATTAAATTAGTGGTTGCCTATGGCTGAGAAAGAACGGAAAATGTCTTATAATGTGTATAGGCTTCTTTTTGGAGTAACAAATGTTCTAAAATTATATTTTCATGACGTTTGGTGTTACACAACACTAAGTATACTAAAAAACACTGAGCTACACATTTTCAATAGGTATATGGTATATGGATTACGTCTCAGTAAGAGTATCCATTTGTTCAGGAAGGATACTGACCATAAGCCCAAAGAGATAGGTTGTTCAGCACTCTAGTTTGACAGTTTTTGTTCCTAATTGCTGGAAGTATAGTGTATCAATTTATGAATATTAGTTACAGGCCAAAAACTGTACTCTAGCCAGCTTAAGCAGAATGGCATTTAATGAATATTAAGTTTCTTCAGAACCTCCACATGGGCTGTAGAATCAGACTTCGTATAAGGAAGACTGAAAAAAAAATGATCTTGAGTTCCAAAATTGCTTCCTTAACAATTCCTTAGGACAGGTAAATGATATGGAAGGAAAACCCAAAACTGTGCTGCATTTGGAACACCCTAAACTACAACTTGAACCCATGTTTGTCATATACTCCCCTTCCCATAACATACATAACATTATTACTTGCTACTTCTACTCTTTCTTCTGTCTTCCTTTGACTCAAGTCAAATGGAAACCCTTCAAAGGCCCTTTACAGTTAGCTTCTCTAAATGAAGAAATCCCTCATAGTTGATTTTAAGTCATGATCTCTTTCAGAATTAAGAACTATTGAGATGATTTTCCTAAGCTTAAAGAAGAGACACAAAAAATCCACAAAGAAATCTAGGAGAGTTGTGAAGATGGTATGGATTCCATGATACACTGCCCAAGTTTCCCTTCAGGAATTAAATCCTAACTGGTTCAAGATCACCTGTCACCTTCAGGAAGAATATGCCCAGTGTAGTATGCTCATCTTTTTCTAATTTATGAATTCAGAAACTCTTTCTTCCTTTTAAACATGAACATTTAAAACTAGTTTACCTTTCTAAAATTATTTAGGCATATCCCACCCATTTAAATATAAAGTTTTTAAAAATAATTTAATTCTGTTTTAAAATTTTTCACTTTAATTTTTTTAGATTTCTGAATAACTTAGAAATATATTTTCACATATTCCAACTTAAGTACCTTTGTATACAGAGGATATGATCTCTATAATTTTTGTTGCTGGTATTTGTTGAGGCTTGCTTTATGACCTAGCGTGTATTCAATTTTTATAATGTTCCAATGAAACGGGGGCTCCCAGGTCAACAATGAATTAAAAATAATTCTTAAAAATATTTTATCCACTAGAGGTTGCCTAGAGCCAAGGTATTGGTGGGTGATTGGCTATAAATGACACAAGAGAACTTTTCAGGATGATGAAAATGTCTTATCTCTTGATTGCAGTTGGGTTTCATGGATATAAGTTATAGCTCAATAAAGTCGATTTAAAAAATATTTTATCTAGTATTTTTAGTAGCTGTACTGGAAGCAATTTTGTTGGGTATGTGGCCAGCCATATTGCCTTAAAAATCACCACCAAATACTGCAAAGGCAGACTGACAAATTGCAGGCAGCGTTTAGAATGTCTATAATGATTGAAAGGTTGGAGAATGTAGATACCACACACAAGACAAGTTACAAGGCTACTACAATCATGCAGGAGTTGTAGATCTGAGCTAAATCACCAATACTAAAAGTAGGAAGAGGATGAGTTGGGACATGAAGGACAATGTGCTGGACTCAATTTCTGGTAAGGTATGGATGAAATTCCCCATGCCAGAGGCGAAAGCATGATGAGATTACCTCATTGTGATATAACTTATTACTTCAAATTAACACATCCATATTAAATAATTTACATTGGCTGAGTAGGCAAACACAATGTAACTCTATATTATTATTTTTCTAAGGAGGAAAGACAGAGAAAATACAAAATAAGTCCCTCCCAGGGAAGGTAAATGACAAATGCTGTCTACTGGGGACTGGCATCTTTGACAATGAGGACCTAAGGAGGCAAGAATGTATATGAACAGAAAAGTGATGGAAGAGAAGAGGTGGCCTGGAGACAAATTTCAGCTATTTATCATCTCTTTCTTTCTTTCTTTTTTAACCTATTGACCATTTCATTATACGCTGGACCTGCTAACTAGTAATGAGTAATTCCTGTTGTGAGTCTTGCCATCCTTTCAGACCATGCTGCTTCCTAATAGCCTTAAGAATTACAATATAATTTTTTGCATTTGAGACTTAAACTCTGTTAAAAAAAAAACAAACAAAAGTGAAAAACTGATGAATCAAGAAAGACACTAAGAAAGACTACAAGTATCAACAATGGCCGTCACTCAGTAAATGAACTGTAATAGCTGACACTTCCCTAATTGGAATAATGGGAATGCCAGCCTAAATATGGATCAGATTCAGACAATCTTTCAACAAGATTTCTCTAAGGAAATACTACGCAGACATGTGTTCAGGAAGCAGTATTCAGCACTAATAAGTAGAAATCCATTCTGAGCTAATATGTTTAAAATGGCTGCCAATTTTAATATGTTTTACCTAAAGATACAATCATCTTACTGAAGATAACTCACACTGTGGGAAATAAAAAATGTCCTTAGCAGACTGAAAATGTATGTCCCCAAATCTCAAAGGGACTAGTAAGGATATGAGCATTTTATTCAGCCTGCAATAAGTAGTCATGTAAGAGAATTTCAGGACTTCTGCAGTGAATGAAAGAGTAACACAAATTCCCAGCATGCCACCTACATATATAAATATATGTGTACATATAAATCTATTTGACCTGATTTCCTTGACAATAAGTGCACATTTGGAAGAATAAAACTTAAATTATTAATTTGATGAGTTTCCATGAATATAGAAGAGAAGAAAAAAAACAATTAAATTGATGACATGATGAGATTTCTCTTCTGCCAGGAAAAATGAATTGTACCTATAAAGTATGTTTGATGAATAAGCTATTTTTTTTAGAAAAGTGATAATTGATAGTATTCTAAAGCCATAGTATATGACACTTATTTGAAAGTTTACCTTTTCAAGAATCAGCAGTAACCTCTTACATCGATCTTTACTGGGCACAGATTAGATTTCTAAATTGATAGCACATATTCTTAAATCCTGGGTACAAATATTCACTAATTAAAAAACTAATTACTTCTGTCTTTTCATCCTTAGCCTTGAATCCATTTGAAAGATGCCAATTAAAAAAAAAAGAAAGAAAGATGCCAATTTTTCCAGAAGCAGCTGAACATGGAATATCAAGTTTTCATGTAAGCAGTAAAGTTGATGTTACCATGCATCCTTTCAATTTTTCTCTTATTATCTATTTTAAATGTTTTATTAAGGGTTCATTATTCTGATAGGGAGTAAGAAATACTTGCTTCTCCCAAGTCTAGAAACAATTCAGAAAATAAGAGAAAAGTATTAACAAATAAACAACCAAAATATTATCATTCCTACTAATGAATAGAAGGCAGGAGGAAAGGGAGACTCAGGAGACAAACTGACCAAAGTAAAGTCAATTTGATTTTAGGGTGACCCTTAACCTAAAGGTTTAGGTTTAAGTTAAGGTTTTCTTCAGGCTGGGCATTCTGAAAATTGCTTTCCGTGGTAATTCCACAACCCTAAAACAATGAAAAACTAATTGCCCAAAGTGAATGATAAACCCAAAATTAAAGAGTAAGCTCCTCCCTATATAGTTAGCTAATTGGAAAAAATATATATATATATATTATATATACATATTATATATATTATATATATATAAAATATTTTATTGCAGACAGAAGGGGGTCCTCTTTCTCAACTGAGGAGAGACACTACTATTTTGTCTATGAAGCAGCTCCTTTGTTACATCTATACTTAATTGTTGTGCCTTTCTCTAAATGGCTTGCTCTTGAATTCTTGAGCAAAGCCAAGAACCCTCTTGGCAAGAGGGCCTGAAGCCCTCCTTCTCTGGGTCTTGGCTGCAGGCATCAGGTATCTATGGCACTGAGTCCAGGGGCCCTAGTTTTACCCCATTTTAAGGAAAGGAAGCAAGTCTTCCTGCTTAAAAAGCAATTTCATCCCTTTTACACACTAAAATACCCTTAAAACATAACTAATGAGTCAGATCCTCCTTTCTTAATAGGACACATACTCTGAAAACCAAAGTAATTTTGAACAAATGCATTCTAGGACTTACTATTTAATCTTTAAAACCCAAGCCTAGCATGACAAGTAAATATACCTAATGTCACTAAATTGTGCATTAAAAAATAGTCAAAATGTTATGTATACTTTACTACATATGCAAAAAAGCCCCAAGTTAGCTCAGCTCCCAGCCTCCGTTTCCACAGTATTAACACTGTCTCAAATCATAAAACTCTTTGTTAATACATACCTGATGTAAGCCCACTTAGATCTGAGGAATAACAGAATTTCTATTTATTATTTAAAATTACTATATCAAATCTAGAGCTCCAATGTTCATAAGACATTCTAACTGTAGGGAAAAATAAGTGACATTCACTTAAATACTATGGACATAATCAAATATCTCATTTGTTATTAAATATAGACATTTTGAAGGGAAGTGAATTGTAAGTTGTAACATAAATTGAATTGTAAATTGTAATTAAACTGTAAAGTGACTTTCTAATTTAGAAAATTTTGTTGATATAATACTTTCAACAAAATACATATTTTCCTAATTCATCAAAATATATATTTTCCTAATTCATCAAAAAATATATATTCCTAATTGATAGGGACCACAAAATATTGTAAAATCATTCACATGCTCAGCACGTAATCCTAATGGTTTACTGTAGTAAAAGATTTTGGTTTATTATTGCAATGGCTAAATTTAAGTTATAATTAATTGCTTTGTAAGTACACGATATTTTATAGCATAAAGCTGCTATAAAGTACATGCAATCATGCAAATAGAGTAAAATATTATTTTAAAATCATCCAAGACTTTATTATTAAGTGAATGCCATGCCAGCTAATACTTTGGGAAGAACAAATATATTTTATTTACCTAGGAAAACATTACATATTATTCATAAGGGAGTAAATCTACTATTTACCTAATTAAAAGCCAAAACCAGGTATAAATTAGTGTGTGTGCTTATCTGGAATGAGCACTGGCAAGGATCAAAGATCTGTTTCCACTTCTGTGTGTTATGTACATCCTGTGCATTTATAAATTATACATATATCGCGGCTATACATTAACCACGGAGAGGGCAGCCAAGCTAATCACCAACCACAATCTTTATGTGATTCACTCAGAAGTTAAATATCTGTCTACCTAGGTGCCATATTTTGTCTTAATTATAATTGGGAAACTTTCACAGTGACTTTTTCCTCGGGGGCTTATTTCCACATTTGACTAACAAAGAGAATAATACAAAATCCAGGTATCTAAACATTTACATTTCTAGAAATCAACCAACGTCTGAAATTTTCACTGCAGAAAAGTAGACCATTTCTACCAACCAAAGCATATTCAGAGAGCACAGAAAGAGCATGTTTTCCCCCAACTGTAAGAAAAACTCATCCTCTAAGTTATAGAGCTGGAGGTATTGCTGCTGGGGATTTTCTTTTGGGAATGCTAGCTGAGAAATGTTGGAGTTGTCCTTCTCGAGTGCTTTACGGTCTTACTAAAGAGGATTTCTATTGAAAAAAGGGATAAAGGTAGAGATTTATTTATTTTTAAGTATATTTTCTTTCTAGTTAGTTTATGTTTGAAATCCAAAAAGGATGGGTGTTGACTTCTGGATTTTTTGCTTTATCCTAGGCCAGAACCTTTTTAGGAACTGAAGACCTATCACTAGCAGAACACCTACCTCATGTTCATTAATGTAGCAAATACTATAGCAAGTCTTTTCTACTTCATTTTATGTAGTTCTCCCAAAGTCTTTCAGGGAGTAGGTATTATTATTATTTTTTTTTTTCTGATGCAGACAAAGACACTGAAACACAGGTCAAGTAACATGCTCAAAATGTCACAGCTGGCACTTTCCAGAGCGGAGACTCTTTAGCCCACACACACATAAATAAAATATACATAAGCACATGTATGATATAAATATATAAATATGTACATCTTTAAGTTGGTTTTTTCCCACCAAGAATCCTCTCCCTTTAGTTTTCTTTCATTCTTTCTCCTCATGTTTAATACATATTTATTCTCCATCCGTCCTACACTTGCAGTTTCTCTCCTATCTTTTGCTGCCAAATTTTATGAGTATGGAAATTCTATTCAATGCCTTCATCTCCTCATCTTCTGTATGCCCTCAATTCATTACAAAATGGTATTTATTCTCAAAAGTCTTTCATAGTAAAGACTATATTTACTGAATTTTTAAAATGCAATTTTTCTTTTTTAAAAATTTATCTGAGAGAGAGAGAGAGAGAGAGAGAGAGAGAGAGAGAGAGAGATAATGAATGAGCGTCTGAGAGAGGTGGAGTCAGGGCAAAGGGCAGAGGAAGAGGGAGAAATAGGCTCCCCGCTGAGCAGGAAGCCTGATGCAGCTTAATCCTGGGACTCTGGGGATCCTGACCTGAGCTGAAGGCAGTAGCTTACCTGACTGAGGCATCCAGGCACCCCTAAAATACAATTTTTCAAACCCCCAGGGATTGTGATTCAGTAAATCTTTGATAGAATACAAAAGATTTTTTGTTTTTGTTTTGATTTTCCAAGTAACTACTGTGGTTTCCTCTGATTTTTTTCTTCAAGCATGATCATTTTCAGTTGCATCTTTCACAGTTTCTTAATCTCCATAGGTTTCTTTTCATATTTTATATGTTGGTTATAAAGCCAGAGCTACTGGGTTAGTCTTTTCCCATCTCATCTTTGGTTGGCATCCTTTGCTTATAATCCATGATTCCAATCAACATTTTACACAGAAACACCCAAGATGTCTCTCCACTCAAGATTTGTCTTCTGATTTCCAAATTTTTATATGAAATGTCTTATATAATATCTAAACCTGGATATCCCTCAGGCTGCTTAAATTCAATATGTATCAACCTAATCTCATTGTATTTTTATGCCAGACTTCTCTTCTGTTCAACATCCTGGTTAATGGTGCCATTAAACCAAGTGGGACAATTAAGACTCCTAGCCAGATTCTCCTCACTGACCTCCTGCATCCAGCCAGCCATTATCAGTTGCATTTCCCTAACAATTTAGAATGTATCTACCTTTGCAGCTCAATTGTTTCCCATCTTCCATCACTGTTTCTATTGTCAGCCATGACTCAGATTTCTTTGTCTGACAATGTAATTATTTTCCTTATTCCAACTTTTTTTCTGACATTTCTATTCCTAACACTGCTACAAAAATTATAATTTTAATATTTAAGTAACCATATTCCTTCATCAATCAAAAAATTTCAGTGATGATTCCTCCCTCCCATAGTTTGAATGTGACACTTGGACTTTAATGACCTAGACCCCTGTGTGTCTTATTTTATGGCTATCAATCTCTTCTATTTTAAATTTCTTTACACAAATCATTTATGAATATGAAAGTTAATCCTGCAGTTATGTGGCTCTTATTGGCTGGAAAACAAAATGGTACAACCACTTTGGAAGAAGCTTTAGGAGTTTCTTACAAACTTAAACACAATTTTACCACAGAATCCAGCAATACCACTCCTAAATATGTACCCAGTTCATTTGAAAACTCAGGTTCACAGAAAAACATGAACACAAATGTTTATAGTAGTTGTGATCATAATTTCCTAAACAAGAATCAACCAAGATGTCCTTCCATAAATGAACAGATAAACTATGCCTTGGAATAGAATATCACCCAAAAAGAAAGAAAGCCATTATGCCACCAAAAGACACAGACAAAACTTAAATGCATATTACTAGGTGAAACAAAACCGATCTGAAAAGACTACATACTGTATGATTCCAATTAAATGGCATTCTGGAAAAGGCAAAGCTACAGAGACAGGAGAGAAATCAGTGGTATGCATAAATTTGGAGTAGCGGGGGAATGATGAACAAATGAAGAAAAAGATACTTTTAGGACAGCAAAATTACTGTATATATTATTTTAATGATGGATACTGACATGCAATTACATAGAAATTTACAGCACAAAGAGTGAGGCTTAATGTATAAAAAATTAGGAAAAGTTCATTGAGGAGATCGCAGGTCCTAGGAAGGAATGCAGACTGTTACAAGGGACTCTAATTGTACCACAAATGGAAGAATAACCTCAGAGAAGGGTATTGAGGGAAAAGGTGCTTACCAAATAATTTTGGAAATAAGGGGAGTCTGTGAGAGTGAAGGCAAAAGGAACTGCTCATAAGCACGGTATTTTAGTTGATAAAGTTGTGCCCCAAAATAATATGGAAAAATATTCTAATACTATTATAAGTGCACTGCAACTGAACAATCCAATGAATGGGTGATGAATGATAGCCATCAAGTTTCTCACAGCTGGAGTGGGAATACACAGTGTAAAAAAAGGCTAAAATAATTCTTGTGATAATGATTAGAGACATTAGTATAAACTCATGGTTGGCTTAATGTAGATACAGATGTTTACATATCAAAATATTCAGGATGGGGGAATAGGTGATATAAGTGGTGGAGATTAAAGAATGCACTCACCATGATAAGCAATGGAAGAGCTGAATCACTGTAGTGTGCGCTTGAAATGAAAATAACACTGTCAATTAATTATACTGGAATTTAAACAAAAAAGAAATAAAAAGAGAAGTATTCATACATATGTGAATGAAAAGGGGGAGAAAACAGTAACTTTGTAGTAGAGAAACCAAACTCTCCCTCAGCCCCACGACAAGGGCAATACCAACAGTAATAAGTCTTGTTAATACTATGTACCCTGAATACAACGTGATGAAAATGTCTCTTCACCGGTGGTAGCATTCCTACCAAAACTCTTCATTTCAATCTCATCATGAGAAAGATGTCAGACAAATTCTAGAAGATCATTCTAAAAAAAATATTTAACCTGCAATTCTTAAAACTGTCAAGGTCATTAGAAACAAGACAAGTCTGAAAAACTGTTAACAGCCAACAGGAGCCTATGGAGATACAACAATTACGTGCAATGGAGTCCTTTGGATGAACTAATGAAACAGAAGGGACATAAGATAAAAACTGAGCAAGCTAGAGCAACTAAATAACTAAAATAATACATTTATACGATATATACTGATAAAATTCCTTTATGTTAATTTGCTTGGGACTTTAAAAGCGTATCTATTTTTTTACTTATTATACCAAGGTATAAATTAACGAAATCTCTATAATACATACATCATATACTTATAGCATGTTAACACTTTGTAGAAAAGCCTACTTACTGATGTAAAAAATATATATATGTATATGAGGGGAAATTTCTTTCACAAGATGTGAGCTATTGTAGTTTATAAAGAAGTGATCCAAATATAGTTCAAGAATTTTCAATTACTCTCCTATTTCCCTAACTTTTATTAATGTTTTAGTTTATTTTTGTAAACTGTGACATTATTTAAGAAGCAAAGATTTTCCAGAAGGCTAAATAACACTTCTTAGGCTGCTATCTTCTATGCTTATATTACAAGCTATCTCCATCCACCTCCTGCTCTGAAGGCTGATTTTCATATAAATCATGTACTATATTGTAATCTGTGCTGCATATTTATCATTTTTTCTTCTTTATATTGAAATATTCATTTGATGTGAGAGTACTAAGGCTGATAGGGGAAAAATTAATAAAAAATATATATTAAAAAACAAGTAACTCAGAGCTTTTCCAGTTTTAGATATAAAGTGCCTTGTCATTTCCAAAGAGTGAAAATTAGAGTCTTTTGTATTGTCTGTGTTCTTAAACTCAAGCCTGCCCCCTGCCTCAGAAAAGCTTTCCTATTATGAGCTTCTCTTTACAGAGACCTACTAACCAGCCTGTAGATCGGCCAGGGTTATACAAGAATTGTTTCAATAGTATGATTTTTCATCAACTGTTTAAATAGTTTTAATAGTTTTTTTTTCTATTTTTACTTCGGCTATATTTTAATACTCATTATGATTCATGGGATTTAGTTCCTAGATAATATTTCACAACTCGTTTAGGGACTGTAATGTAAATAACCACAAAGCAAATAGTACCATCTACCAATTGCCCTTTCTGAGTCTCCACATTTTGATACTATGCCTCTATGTATAGGAAAGTAGTATTATCTTGGGGTCTGTCTCCCCATATGTTATTGGCTCAGGCTTCAACAAAATGGTTTCTGTTCTAACATAGTTTAAAGAGGAACACAAGCAAACACTCAACATTACTTGAACTCACAAGTTAGGTCTCAAAGGGTCGTTGTTTCTGAACTGAATTGATCAGAAATTAAAGCTGTGTTCCTGGAGAAAAAGGCAATGATTTAGAAATCCTCACAGGGCTTCTCCTTTTCCTGACCTTGTGTCTAAGAATTACAGTATTAAAAGTCTACAGAATCAAAAACAAGTAACTCTGCTCCAGGGCAGCATGCCCTGTTTATGTTTGGGTGATATACCAGTCAAAGGGTAAATTGAAAGTATTACTAACACTATCTAAATCATTTACTGTTGCTGGAAGCACCAAATAATCATTACCAAAGATGTTATGGTAATATTTGCTAGCAAGGTTTTCAAAGTCACTTTTTAGCTTTAATTCAAGAGTGTAGGCTTTTTTTTTTTTTTTTCACTGTACGTTTTGGAAAGATGCTTTGCAGCCACTGCTTTTCTCTCTCTCTCTCTCTCTCTCTCTCTCTCTCTCTCTCTATATATATATATATATATATATATATATATATATATACCACTATAATCTGGAATATTTATTTCTATTAACAGTGGCACATTGCTATGAACTAAATTATGACCTCCCCAAATTCTTATGTTGAAGCCTTAACCCCCAATGTGATTGTATTCAGAGATAGGGCCTTTAAGAAGGTAATAAAAGTTAAATGAGGTCATAAGGGTGGTGTGCTGATCCAATAAAATCAGTGTGTTTGTTTGTTTGTTTGTTTGTTTTTTAAGAGATACCAGAGAGCTTACTCTCTCTCTCCCTACCAGAACACAGAGAAAAACTGGTGAGGGCTCAGGAAGAAGGCAGCCATCTGCAGGTCAAGAAAAGAGTTCTCATTGGAAATGAATTGGCCAACACCTTGATCTTGGACTTCCAACATTCAGAACTGTAAGGATATAATTTTTTGTTGTTTGAACCATCCAGTTCATGATATTTTGTTATAGCAGCCTGAGCTGACTAATACTTACATCTAAGTGGTTCATGAAAATCTGTTAACCACAGATTCTTTCTCAAAACCAGTTTCCTACAGTATTTTTTAAGAATTTACTCAGTGTTTTTTCTTCACTATTAGTCAATATTTTTTAAGTTGTTTCCCTCATCCCTTCTTTCCTTCCTTCCTTCCTTCCTTCCTTCCTTCCTTCCTTCCTTCCTTCCTTCCTTCCTTCCATTCAAATGAGGATCACAAGAAATATAGAAAACGCTGTTGGTTATTATTCTGAGGCTTCCTTCTCACTAGACAAGGCTGAAATTCATTCTAGTGTTTCTTTCTTACAGCATAATTATATTATGCTTGTGCTTGTTTAAACCTCTGAAAGTAGAGGTACCTGGGTGGTTCAGTGGTTGAGCATCTGCCTTTGGCTCAGCTCCTGATCCTGGGGTCCTGGGATCAAGTCCTGCATCCTCCCTACAGGGAGTCTGCTTCTCCCTCTGCCTACTTCTCTCCTCTCTCTCTCTCTCTCTCTCTCTCTCTGTTTCTCATAAATAAATAAATAAAATCTAAAAAAAAAAAAAAACACTGCTGAAAGAAATCCTCTTACTGTTAGTGGCTTATTGGTGAGCATGTGAGATATTCTAATCAATGAGATGTGACGGTAAATGAGCTAGGAAGGGAAATACTTCATTAAAAGATTTCTCATTTTCGGGGATCCCTGGGTGGCGCAGCAGTTTGGCGCCTGCCTTTGGCCCAGAGCGTGATCCTGGAGACCCGGGATCGAATCCCACATCGGGCTCCCGGTGCATGGAGCCTGCTTCTCCCTCTGCCTGTGTCTCTGCCTCTCTCTCTCTCTCTCTCTCTCTCTCTCTCTCTGTGACTATCATAAATAAATAAAAATTTTTAAAAAATTTAAAAAAATAAAATAAAAATAAAAGATTTCTCATTTTCAAAGGGGAGCAGGTGAATGAGTGGGTTTGGCCTGGCCTAGTCATTATTGTCTGTGGATATGAAGTTTGGAACTATTTTAGCTTCTTGCAAACATGAGAACCATTCACTTAGGTGGAAAGTGATATACTGATAGAGTAGAAAGATAAAAATAATTTAGAAGTCTGAGATTATTATTGAACCTTGAACTTAATAGTATTGGAGTTTTAATATAACCAGACTTTTTTGCTAGGCAAAAATAATAAATCTGTTGTTTAAAAAGTGCTGAGTTGACTTTTAATAATTACATATGATAATTACATAATCATTTATATATAGGATCAGAAATTAAAATTCCTTGACACACTTATTTGAATTGTCTTCAACATAAAACTTTTGAAAATAATTTTAATTGTTTAATCTATTTAATAAATGCCTTTCACATTAGAAAGAAAAATAGATACTTTGTGTTAAATGGAACTTGTGTATTTCAGTAAAATCAATACATA